>NW_027480432.1:7562500-8187500 GCF_051401765.1 Calliopsis andreniformis | reverse complement strand
GGCGATTATCACGTTTCCCTTGCTAACGCACTGCCATCGAATCTATCCGAGGATCGATAAACGTCGCGAGCGTCTAGCCCAGGCAATCAGCCAGCGAGGCCTCGCTTTCGAGCGGAATTTATCGCTCGCCGCGGGTATCGTTTTCCTCGCTGCCGCTTCGCACGCCGAACTATGTGCGTAATGCATGCACGTAACGCAATATCGGCGTGCAACGTAGTAATTACTACAGCGAGGCTCGTAACAACCCCGAGCTCTCTCTAAAACTCTGACCTCCGCGATGCCAGCGCTCGTTTCGCGCGCTTTTTTCCTGCCAGCTGGTGTTGCGCGGCGTTACGCATCGCGTAGCGGTCTCGAGGCTGATATTCCAATGTGAGCTTGTGGCATCGAGTCTGTTCCACTTGAAACTTCCTTTTCCTGTGGGTCTCAGACTTTCTGGGGACTTGGGGATGTTCTGGGACTCCTGAGTGTCTTGAGACTTACGAGTTTTCTGGGACTTCTGAATATTCTGGGATTTCTGGGTGTTTTGGGCAGGCTGAGTCTTCTGTAACTTCTGAGTTCTATGGGACTTCTGAGTCTTCTGGGATTTCTGGGTGTTTTGGAATGTTTCAGATTTTTATGGCTACTAGAATCGTTGGTAGAGCATGGGTAAAGTGTTCTGTGTAAGTTCTAGATACATTTGGCTTCTGATGAACAGCTTTTAATTGAAATTGATTACCACGCTATTAGCAATTCGATGCTTCAGAATTCACTTAAGATTTTGGGTATCTCAACTCTCTGGGACTTCTGAGTCTTCTGGGATTTCTAGGTGTTCTGGAATGTTTCAGATTTTTATGGCTACTAGAATCGCTGGTAGAGTATGGGTAAAGTGTTCTGTATAAGTTCTAGATACATTTGGCTTCTGATGAATAGCTTTTAATTGAAATTGATTACCACGCTATTAGCAATTCGATGCTTCAGAATTCACTCAAGATTTTGGGTATCTCAACTCTGAAAATAACAACACCAACGCAAACACCGTCTCGCCAACTCGCTATCATTCTATAATTACTTTCTAACTGCATCAGTTCTGCATTAAGTACCTCCGAAGAATCTCCCACTTACTTTTCTATTTCGTCCATTCCACAGTTCACTAATCCTTTTTCCACGCCGCAACGCAGCTTATTATCCGAAAGAGAAATTCCATGTTTTACGTACGCGATAACATCGCTCCAATCAGATACGAACACGCGGAATTTCCAGGTATCGATGCCCCGACGGATCTACTTGCAGAAGTTTCATCGATGTTGGCAAATGGTTTCGAGAGCCCAGAAAGTGACGTAACGCCCCAACAATTATTGTCGTAGTCTTTTATTGGCAGTTTCTGCAATAACGCGTTCCTTCCCCACTAATCTTATGATGAACGCTCGTAGACAGTTATAGTACTCGGAAACAGGATTGCTGCTCTAATCCGTCTCGTTATTCTCGTCCCGCGGACTCAATCCCCCGCATTCCAGAAGAAAGTTCACACATGTAGCTCCGTGTCCTTCGACGCGAAACGGTGCGTCGTTAATTGGAAATCGAACTTTACGGAGGTAGAACGCAGTGCATTAATGAAGACCATCGTTACTCGTTTTTGCCGTCGATCCCATCACAATGACGCAATAAAAAGAAGCGAGTATGAGCGGCTGAGACGCGGAGAGAAGGAGGAAGAAGACGCGCTAGCTATATGGGATTCACGACCGTGGAACGGACAAGATAAATGCTACTTTAAATACCCAGGGAATCGCGCCGACAGTATTCACTTGGGAGATATATAATTTTATATCTTTTGTTTCCCCGTTTACTATTTGGCAGGGAACGTGGGAAACTTCAGAAGAGGAACAATGTAACAGGTCTAGTCAAATTGTAGAAAAGGTCAATGTGAGAACAATATTTTTCACATGGACCGAAATCGGTCAAGGGTTCAACTTGTTCAAGGATTCGTCTTCACAACTAGCCACATTAGGAGTGTACAGAATACTCTGGAAAACTGAGAGGAGCGTGAGAAACTGGGATATTTGACTGTAGCAGAATATTAAGAGACTACAAGCCATGGAATAATTTATGAAAACACCAAGGTGATATCTAAGACTATAGTAGAGAGTATTTTCCTTGAAGTTACAAGGAGTGATAAGAATTATCAAATGGTCGTGAATCTCACTCAGTACTCGCAGTATTATCAATTGGACACTGTAGAAAATTCTTATCGAACGCTGGCCGCCGAGAGGACTCTAGTTTGGACTCTGTCGAGAAGCTGGGGCTCGAAGGAAGCTCGTGAAGTTTCGGGGTTTGAGAGCGGTCGAAGGTTGGATTTTTTGCAAAATCGTCTGTCGAGCGTCTCGCTTGCACTCCCTTATGAATAACAGACGGCGGGACCCGCTGGCGCTAATAAGGGGCCGCGAGTCCTCGCGCGTTGAGTATGTACCTAAATCACAGCTCGTGCTACTAATTACTTAAAACCTCTCTCTGATACTTACCGATTTTATGTTATCATCCGTTAGTCTATCATTTCTGTGTATACATATATAAAAAAAAAATGAAAGAACAATAAAAAGAAGAATCCTCTGTTGTAAAACAGTGCTGTCCACGGGTGGTTACTCAGCTGGCGACTGTGTCGCCCTCTACGCGTCGTTACTCTGTTTTCATGGAGCCCACGCATGCTAGCAGCGTTCCTATAAATTCGAGAGTACAGTGACGTGTGGTAGAGTTTAGGAGGGACCCGTGGACAGCACTAGTATAAAATATTTTTAACATTAATATCTCATAGTGGTATTAAATATCGTAGGCGATCGTCGTCGACGCGTATCTCGTTGAACGGTAATGAGTCGTCTTAGGAACAACAATTTCACCGAGTCGCTTCGCGCAGCTGTCGACCGACGATTCGACTAATTAATTACGAAAGTAGAAAAATAAAGGGCGACCTGTTCGCCTGCTTAAATTAAATTACCTCGTGAATTTATCGACGGAGTGACCACAAACCTAATAATATCAATTTGACTGTCTTTGTTACGAACATCGTCAGTTCAGGTTTCCAGGTGGATACAATGTTCTCAAGTGCTCCTAGCGTTCAGCAGCCGAGCGTAATAATATTAAAATGAATCACCTGGAAGCCTGAACCAGTCATGGAAACGACAGTCATGGAAGCCAAGGAAGCTCACTTTTACCGTGGATAAATTCACGACACGCGACTCTACGGACGGATTTTTTACGTACGGTTGATAAAAACCTCGTTACGCGCGAGGCAGGGAGACGACAGAGATATTAGAGAAAGAAAGCGCTCGAAGGAGCGTCAGCGAGTTCCGCGACGTGGCTCGTTAAGCCACCGTGTTTCTTCGAGCGTTTGCATGCTATAAGCTCGCGCTTTCTCGCATAACTTATGAGCTCCGCCGCGCGTAACTCATTGAATAAATATCGGTGAACCTCGAGGCTCATCATTGGCGCTAGGTATTCGTTCTAAGACGAGCCGGGCGATCGCGAGACGGACTTCGAAAATTAGTCCTCAGATACCCATCGATCTCGCAATCGTTGCCATTAGTCATGGTTCGCTCTGTGCCCTCGTTGATTGCGAATCATTCCGCGAACGAAACTTCTGATCGTTCGGAGAACAGTAAGAAGAAAAGAGGTACAGCGAAAAGAGAGAAGAAAGAATGGGAGAGACGGAAGAAAGAAGAAAAAGGAAACTCGCACCGGTCTACCGAGGATAAAGTGGGGCAGCACAATCTAGTACGTCAGATCCGACGGTGAAACGGGGAATCAGCAGTCAGAATCCCCCGAGGACAACTAACTGGGTGGATTGCAGGCGTTCCCCGAGGGATCGACCGACACCTGGTGAGGCTGACTCCTGTTCGTCACGTTGCTCGTCACGTTGCTCGCCGTCGTGCTTGTCGTTTCGGCTGATGGACTCGGGTTCCCGCTGTTCCCATTGTTGCTGCCACTGTTGCCGGTTGCCTGTTGCTGGACACTGGGTTTCTGCGTCACGTGAGTTTGATAGTGCTTCGCCAGGTGCGCTTTCTGCCGGAAGCTCTTGCCACAGAGGGAGCAGGCGAAAGGTTTTTCCCCCGTGTGTGTTCTGATATGAACATTCACACTGTACTTGTCCTTGAAGCCTTTGCTGCAGATGCTGCAGTAGTGCAGGGAGCGTTCCTTGCGCTGAACGCTACCTGGAGACCCTCCAGATGCACCCTGTTGCTGACCACCACCAGTCCCACCACCATCGGACCCACTGTTACCATTGCTGGTTGCGTTAGCATTATTGCTGTTTCTGTTAGCGCGTCTGCAATACTTTTTCGGCGCCTTTGTGGTGACCACGCGCGAAGGAGCTATTTGAAGCTGATTGGTCGATGGCTGCTGTTCCACTTCGGCTCGAGGAGCTGGCTGTTGCTGGAGCACATCCTGCTGCGCAGCTGTGACAACCGTCACCGTGCTAACTTGGCCCAGGTCTGCTGGCAGAGTGATAGTACCTAGGCTACCACTAGTTGGGTCTAGAGTGTACATCACTGTGGTCGTTGCGGATACGTTACAAACCGGTTCTAAGCTACAGTAGGACTCTACCACTTCATTAGCTATGCTCTTCAACTTTTCGTAATCACCTGGACGATAGGTCGTTTGATCTAGCTGCGAGAGTAACAGATCCTCATCAGTGCACGTGTGCATAGAGTCATCTTGCTGCTGTTGCTGTTGCTGCTGCTGCTGCTGCTGTTGTTGTTGCTGCTGCTGGTCGGTCACTATCTGTAGTCCTGTGTTGCTTGTCACTGGCAACGACATGGTGGAGCTCTGGTTCGATGGCGATGAGGATGACACCACTTGGGCCGGGCCAGTGTAGAGTTTGCCTTGCAGAGCGCTTCTCAGAAGACTCTCGGCTGAGTCACCGACTGCAGCAGCCGCAACTGCAGCGGCCTCCTGCAGGTTTTGATCCGAGAGCTTCCAGTCATTGTTGTTATCCCCGCCCGCGCAATTGCCGCTGCTGGATCCTCGACCGCATAATTCCTTACTTTCGACGAAACCACTGTCGTCAGTGGCGTACTGCGACGTTGCAACGGAGAAACGGTCCGGGTGAAACCTGTCGTTAACAGTCCGCGATACTTCGCTCACGTTCGTCGTCTGGTCATGGTCTTGCTCGGTAGAAGCTGGGTCCATGCTCAGTATAGCGTCTAGATCCAAATTAGGTCGCAAGGACCAGGAGTCACTGGATGTGGGGGCTGGACTCTTGCAGCATTCCAGCGCGTCCATCGAGTTGGCCTCGTTGTTCAACACAGTTAAGGTATAAATAGCTCCATCCGTGTTCTGTCTATCATTCGCTGAGCAGCCTCGACCCACGCCTGGATGATGGTCATTGGACGCCTGATGGACGTTGACACTGTCGTTGGCGTGGGTCTGGGTGTTCTGGGCCGACCAGCAGTACTTGTTAAGGTCCTCCAAGAGTATATTACAGGTTTGTTCTTTGCTCTCGTCAGTGCCCCAATAGTCGCAGTCAGATTGGTCCATGGGTGTTTGTTCGTTGCTCGGTTGAACATTGCAAGTATTTGGATGAGTTCTTACGTGATGATGATGGTGGTGGTGGCTAAGGGACCCAGTGATCGTTGAGACAGGTGGCAGAGCAGTCAGAGTATTGTTATTGGTCTCCTTGATGAAGGGTGAACCGTGGAGGTCGCGACTGGTTTCGTGGTCTTCGTGGCTCTGTTGAAGGTACCCGATGCTTCTGCAGGTCGTGCGAGGCAAGAAGCTTTCTTCATCGGAAACGCCGTCTGTGGACGTGCAATGTGGCGGTGGAGAGACGACAAAGTCGAAGAAGTCGGTCTTTGGCAGGTCCTCCCCGCCCCCTCCGGGGGCGAATGCCTCCGTTAGATCCATGGAACCTTTTAAGTACTTCGTTTTCGTGGCTTTTTGTCCACGTTACGGCTATTGGGAGCCTTTGTCGGCTGGCAGTATTTCTCTTGCGATAGTGTTTGATGGTTCAGCAAAGGTGTCTCTCGTTCCTCCTCAACCACCTCATCCTTGAATGCAAAGAGGATCCTGCGCAGACAAGATTAAGGGAAATTAGGTCCATGGTTCTGGGCTTTTATAGGAGAAAATTTATGTTATTAATAACTCAGTAGAGTAGTATAATACTGTTAGGTCTATGATATAGGCTGTATAGATAAAAATGTTGTTTTGTATTTTTAGTCTTTCATAAATTGCTAGTTAGGGGTAAGGGGTATTCAGCGATTACTAAATTCGTTGCTAGACCCAGGAACTGGACAGTTTGAATTTTTTAATGTTTTCTGCGTTTTCAAGTTCTAATTCTTGGTGTCATAAAAGACTGTTGATACTTATAGGTACTTAGAATACATTCTGTATAGGATATTATCAGACATATAAAATGATAAAAGTACTTCTTGCGTGACATAACAAAATAAGTCCATACTATACTGAAGGTTCATTTATACAGAATCTATGTATAATGAACTCTTCACTTAACCTTCATTACATCTAGAACTTAAGGCATATGTCCCTGATCTGAATATTCCATCACAGGAAACCTACTAAGCTATATCAAGAAGAGTGCAAAAAGCGTCGCAAAATGGCTACCATAAATATCCCAAGCTCTATTACATCAATACAGACACTCGCCCAGCATTTCCCCATCGTCTCATTTCAAATAACTCCCAGGAAAGCCATATCTCTTAAGCTACTCGAACGCCACCATCCCTAGAAAACTCTCATTTCCACAGTCCACTGCCTCCTCTCTTCATCAATCACCGAAGCAGACCTCACGCCTCGCCGAAAGCAATTCTCACCAAGCGCCCGGCAAGGTAGACCAAGTCCAAGTGGCGAAACAGATGCAGGCAACGAGGAGCAGTGCGTGTGTAACGCACAAAGGTTCAGCATGTCGAACCAGCTGGCAGCGTTAAGCGGACGAAGAACCGGATCAACTTGGCGCATAGGCAGCAAGGTTGCAAAACGCCCCGGCATGAAAAATGACGATCTACCGTCACTAGATCGAATCCCATAGAATCCGAGGACAATGGCGCATACCGCGCCACGGTGTCCCAGATTTTCCAGCGTTTTCTTAGGCGACGGGCCAGCGGCGGAATAGGATCGGCACCAGGCGGGCATTAGGCCGAAGAGCACGGGCACTCTCGCATGTTCTAGGCGTGGGAACGCACTGTGGCCGTGTATAAATTTACTATGGAGCTAGCCGGCGAGTCAGCTAGCCGGTACAGCGATCAGGCACCGCGTATCTTAAGGAGACAGAGGGATCGAGAAGGGGAGCGACGGAGAGCTAGTCTCTCTGTCTGAGTCTCTCGAAAGAAACGGGGATAGATCCAGCTGAAAGAGTCTTGGAGGGAGAAAGAAACGAGAATAGACACGAAGACAGCCGTGGAAAAGTGTCTGTGCGTTCGAGTGGGAGCAACGCGGAGGAACAGCGACGGAGAGAGAAGGGGGGCGCACGTAAAGACCAGAAACTCGGCACACGGACGTGCACACAGGCGCAGACCTGGTATGAGGCATAAGCAACGCTTGCGCAACTTCTTTTCCGCGAGCTATCATACTACAACGCACTGTACCAAATTAATGCGGCAACAGTGCACAGACGCGAGCCACGCTTCGTGCGCCGCGGCTAAATGCCAGCCACGGTGTATAACAATTGATCGAGGGCCGCTGCTAGACCGCCACCCGGATGTCCGAGGACGGAACGGGCTCTCAGCGTTGCGAAATCGAGTCCTGGAATCGCTCGTGCACTAGATCATCCGTCCTGATCAAGGAGGCAGGCCGCGCGCGCGCGCAGACGTCACTCTCGCGGCCGTGGAGAGATTGGAGAGTTGGATGAGATATGGTTGCAGGGGAATTAACCCCTTAACATCTTGGGTGGCATGTGGGACAATCGTGGCCTATGATGCTTGTCGCTGGTGATACTTTCGTTGAGTGGACAAATATAGTTTCCAGTTTCGAGATTGAAGTGTGGTGGAAACTAGGATGAATTTCATTTTTATGTTCCTATTATTAACTTAACAGTGACTCTACGTCACTGTATAATTACATATCATTCGAAATGAGAATCTTTTTTTTCTTTAGGGCTGATGTCAGATTTCATGGTCCTGTCTAGAGAATATAGTGAAAATTATATGAATTATATAAATTGAGAATTTGAGAAAAATGGCCAGGATTTGATAAGACTAATTGCAAACATATTTTAGATTATAGTCTAATTGTAGGAAATGAATTTCATTTTTAAAAACCAAGATTATTTACGAGTATATGTAAATCTGTCTGATGAAATCTTGGGACTTATCTACTGATATCGTTGCGCCTGACCTAGCTAATGCACTCTAACAGTAGTACGAGTCCAAAGTCAGGCACATTTTACATCTACTTTAGATGTATTCAGCAGTTAATAATTCCAAAGTGAAGTCTTAAACGTAATTTCCTCATTCTTGCTTTTCGTTTTATTTTGATATGTGTTAAAAAATCACGAATCCCAAGTCAGGCACATTTTACATCTACTTTAGATGTATCCAGCAGTTAATAATTCCAAAGTGAAGTCTTAAACGCAACTTCCTCCTTCTTGCTTTTCGTTTTATTTCGATACGTGTTAAAAAATCACATCTTAAAATTTCAAGTGCCTATTCTCGAACACCCAGTATATCAGTTTCTTCTGTTACATTTCGCTGACCATCGTTGGCTCACTATATTATAACGGAGAATTCTATTCATCACAGTAGATAGTAAAAGTAGATTTCAATCTATGACCTTATACGTCCTCCAAAGCTGAACACTGTCCTCAGCAACAATGGACCAATCCCGATATAAATCGACAGACCAGACATCGGAAACGGAGTTGCTTTTTCTGTCGTGTCTAAACGTCACCTTCCTCTCGAGCAATCCTTTGCTTGCACACGAAACGCTGGAACTGCGGCATCATTAATCGCTTCGGTATCTATACAAGGCGATCGAATCTGTCGAAATTCGCAACACTTTTTCGGGGCGCAGTGTCATTTAACGCGAACGTGGAACATTAAACTCGATGTGTCTTTCTGATTAATGGTCCGTGTCGTTTGTGTTTGCGTAACGGTGAGAAATAAATTCCGAGTAGAAAGCGAGCAAGGAAGAAACGAATCGAGTGGTATACTTTTCAGGAAAATGCTACAGTTCTGGGGCAAATTGGAATTCTCTTTTGGGGATTAAAAATGAGATCTTGAATCCTAATTAGAATAGAAACAGTTTAGTACCAATGGGCCTTAATTGAAATGGAAATTCGATTCGATTAAATAATTTTTGTCTTTTCACTGCTAGATAGTGTGGAGGTGACAGAGAATTGTAATGATAATTGCAAGTTATCAGGTTAATAATTTAAAGATATTTAATAACACCCAGGAATTAATCTTGCGCTTTCAGTAAATTATAAAGCGATTATGTTTTGACAAATTCGTTTTTTTTATTTTTTCAACTCGTGTGTATTTATACTTCTCACTCAAATTAATAAATTAATATTGAACAAATAATATTTACGAAATATTTAATTATCTAGTCCAAAGAAGAATTGGCACGATAATTTATTTCGCTAGACGCAAAGATAATTTACTATATCCTTTACGTTATTAGATCATTATTCATTGCTTTTGTCATTCTTAATTTTCTTTTTCTTACAAATTATTAAACAAGTATGCCTGCACACAACGCTTATTGAGAAAATTCATAGTTGATTTCGTAAGGGTTGTCATGCCTTTAGTAGTGGACATTTATGACCGTAAAATTCATTACGCTTTAATTCTGCATAATCACAATCTGTTCTCAGACTATTATTGTGACCTGGGTGTTCCGGTAGCTTCATGATTGTAATTAAGAAATATCTGAGACATATCTAACCTCTATTCATTTTTCAATATCGCTGCTTATAAATTCTTAAGTAGAAGAAAGATTATCCCACGGTCGTTGAAAATTTATTCCGTTTTTTTTTTCTCTTTCATACTTCGTCTACGTTAATATACAAAACAATCTGATATTTTATAATCAAATGATATATTAATTATTGAAAATATACCTAAAATTATATAAATGTGTCTGAGGGCACATTTGTGTCTAAATGCGAGGGCTTAGTCTACTGATGGTGTGAGTTGGTCAGGTCAGACCCAAGATAGTAGTAGAATATGCTTTCAAGACAGACACAAGGTAGCAGCAAAATTTGTTCTCAGGACAGACACATTTTACGAGTATTTTCAAAAATTAATAATTCTGAAACGAAGCACTATTCTTCATTATCGTCGTATTTTGGTACATAGTGTCACCTTTTAAAACTTCTGACTCCTCTTATAGAGTAACTAATACAGGAACTAACAGTGTTCGACCATTCCTGGTAAAATTATTGTTAATTTTACCAGAATTTATTAGAATTTTATTAGAATGGTAGTAGGGATGTGACGTTACTCATCCCTAGGCGTGTCAGAGTTCCAGAATCTCAATTTTCACATTTTATTAGTTAACCCCTTGCCTTACTTAGACGAGTCTGGCTCGTGTGCTTTTTACAATATCTTCACTGCCGATTACGCGGTAATGCGTGATGAGGATTTTTCGCAAGTAACCGATCACGCACCATCGCGTGAGACGTCTATGTTCGCTTAATGGGAGCTTTACTGTTGGCAGTTTAAGATAGTTACACGTTTCAGATCGGCAGCAAAGGTGATAATATTACGAAAGAAAATTGTAAGGGAAAGGGTTAAATAACTCGGTTCCAAGTACAAATATTTCGAATGCATAAAAAAACTAATAATCCTCAATAATCTCACTCATTCTCCTTCATTAATACACTTTCAACTGGAAGTATAATTTTCGACAGCCAAGTGACCCAGAATAATTCACAATACTACCCAATTCTTCCAATCTCCCAGAACAGTCTACATTTTCTCAACCTTTCACAGCCCTCGACTTTAACACCTCAAATTCTATCATCGAAGTGCTGAACGAAAGCACGGAAGCCAGTGAAATGGTAGCGCCGCGAGGAAAGCTGAGTCAGGTGTCGATCAGGAAACGATAGAGGTCCGCGGATTCGGAGAAACCGTGGCGTTTATCGATTCTCGTTAGCCGATTTCGTCGCTATCCCCGCGGCGCGGTAGATCGACGCCGAACGATCGTTCGTTACATTTTTGTTCCTGGCCCATGAAACCGTTGCGAGACTATCGAACTTCACGATTCGACCGGGGCCTTTGGCTCGGGGCGATCGGGGGCCCTGGTTGCTGAAACTTTGGCCCACTGATCGTTCCATCGTCTACTTTTCCATCGTCGCTGCGAAACTAGATCGCGTTGCGCAAACGCCGTGGCTTCGTGGAAGGAAAAACGCTGGGGAGGGAGGAAGAGGGGGGCCATTGTGCCCTTTCATCGCTCGGGGGACGATCGAGGATCGATCAGGACCGAGGGGAGTATCGATACCGATTCGTTCCGATTTTTCGACCCAGTTGACCTCATTGTTGACTTGTTTGCTCAGTTCGGGCTGCTAGATCGATTTGGTCTGGATTTCTGTGGCGATTATTGTAATGTGTGGCCTGCTGTTTTTGTTGCATTTTCGTATTTTTATGAACGCGGTTGAAGAAATGGGACTGAAAATAATTTGTTTCGTGTGTTGAGTGATGGGTAATATTTGCACTCTTTTTCATATTTTCTGTGTTATAGATCTAGATCGATTTGGCATGGATTTCTAATAAGTAGCCTGCAGTTTTTCATGCAATTTCATATTTTCATAAACACAGTGAAAGAAATGAGACTAAATTTAGAATTTGTTTTATGTGTTAAGTACTGGGTGTAATTTGCATTCTATTTTTCATATTTTCGATATTATAGATGTAGATCGACTTGGCATGTTTCAAATACTGTAATTTGCACTGTATTTTTAATATTTCTTGTATTATTGTTATTAATGGGTTTGGTTCTCTTTGGTACACAATTAATCCAACAAAGTATGTAACAAGTATATGAGCAAAGTGACAATAAAATACATAAGTAAAAAATATCCAACCACAATACAACATTAAATGAATTCTAGCGATTTTAATCTATTATTGAAATTTCGAAAAAATTTCACTATATTTTTGAATATTATACGCATTCTGCACCTTTTGACGTATTTCAAATGTCCATAAGTGTATAAAAATCCACAGTCTAGTGACATCCTGTGAGTGACGTTATTTTTCATTTTAAAGTTTAGAAAGAAACTTGAAATATCTGAAATGACAATTAACAAATTATCTGAAAAATGAAAACTAGCTGCAGATAATAACTGGTAGATATGTCAATGATTGCCAATGATTGTAACTATCAACCAAGGTAAAAATCCGAACTATTAATCGTCTGCATTAGTATTATCTCTCTAATTTATTTTGTAGATAATAAAGATATTTATTTTGATAAACAAGCCAGTAGTTAATAGGATACTAAGATTTCCTTCGAGTAAACAGCGTGTTATTATACTGCACATTAAGTTGCTACAGCATAAGTAACTTCCTAAACGTTATTTAACTCGCGCTCGCAGAAGATCCTTTATCAGCTCGGAGGAACGCGCGAATATCCTTGTGCGCGAACATTACTCATCGACTTCGATCGGGGTTCGTATCCTTCGTATCTTAGGAAGGTTTACTTGTTCACAACGCCACGACGCAAAAAGTAAAAGAATAATTCAAACTATCCTTGACATTTAGCTGAGTTGCTAAGTTACCAATAGGCCAATCTTCCGTTTGCTGTTGCTGCAATAACTAATACTCGTTCGTGAAAGATCGTGGTTAGATTTTTGCTCGTCACTGCCACTGCGTATTAAATTTCTTACTTTATTTAGAAAATTATGGGATGAGATTTTTTCCCTGATTAGGGAGATGTTAGCGATGATTGTCTCTATTCGAAGTTTTGTTTCATAAAATTTAATAGTGTTATGGAAATTCTTTTCAAAAGATACTGCTGAGGCTTTCTCCATATTTTTTTGTTTAGATTATTCGGTATTTTTTGTGTTAGTTCTTGATCGAAAGATTACGAAGACTTTTATGCATTCCTTCAATCAGTTCCACTTGTCAGTTACAGATCTCATGGCTTCAATGCCAAGTCAGTGTCAGTTCTGATTTAATATACTACCACTTTTAATACCTTTTTCTCATTCTTAATTCTTACTCTGTTTGATATGTAGAACTCTACATCATAGATAGATGTTTAAATTTAATAGATGTTAATGCATTCCAGTAGATAGCCATTTAAATTCCTTTACAAAGATAATATTAATAGATGGTATCACAGACGAAGAACGAAATAAAAATGCAACTACAGTATCGAGTAAAATGAATTGCAGTAAAAAATGTTTAACCTTTATTCTAAGACATTTATTCTTACTTAAAAAATTTTCAAATACATATGTGTAGAAAGTTATTTTACTGTAATTCATTAATATCGACTTCAAGTTTTATTACACTAGTCTAAATTCGTTAATATCGACTTCAAGTGTTGTTGCACCAGTTCTGTAATGCAGTTACACATCAGTGGCGCTGAAGCTGCTGCTTACAATTCATCAAATGAATCCATCGTTTCGACAAGTGGAACGAGCTGTTCATTTCTTTCTCGGGTTCATTACATTCCTATCCATTTTCTAGATGATCTGTCCATGATATAATAGGCTGTTCATTACTTGCATCGCCTCTTTTTATAGCCCGTTCAATTCCTAGGTTCATTACACTTGCACTTACTTTGTAGATGATCAGTCCAATGATGCAATGAGCTATTCACTATATTTGCGTCATCTTCTTTTATATTTTTTTAAATCTCTAGGTTAATAGTAGTTGTACCTAGATAGTTAGATAGATGAATAGATTTGCTTCATTGTTTCTTTTCTTTTTGGGTTACAGGCTCTGGGACTTCCGGTTTCCTATATTCTGGTGTTACTCTGATTTATTGTACGTTCGTAATTGGCAGGCTGAGAATCCCAGAGGTGTTTATTGTTATGAACATCCAAGACATTTTTGTATTGTTAGGTAGCTAAGAAACTAAAGGTTGTTAAACCTCGTTAAATTTAAAATTCCATTAATTAAAATTGTGGAAGCTTTAACTTACAGTTTTATGATTTTCAGACTCTTAATTAACTACTTTGCTCTTAGACTGTTTTATGACTGAATTTTCGCTAAATTGTCAGTAATTTATTTTCTTTTCTAAACTTGTATTTGTAGCTATTCTTTAGTTAATTAGTTCGATGAAATATTGGCACTATTTTTATTATTCTGATTCATGGCTTTTTTAATATCTAGCTTATTTGCATTTGTATCTGTTTTCTATATTATCCCAGCTGTGTAAAACTGGAATATTATATTCCTCGTTATAAGCTCATTACTATATTCTTCACTTCACGAACTCCTTTAGAGCAAACGAATTTTGAGTTTTATACTGCTATTTGCATCTCTGATGAACCTAAAGTGAATTGTTATAAATTCACATGAAATAACTTCAGAAACGTGTTTCTTAAGTTTCTCAAAAGTTCATACTTCAATAAAACTCATACAATATAGATCATTTCAACTTGAATAAACACTTTCTCCTACTTTAAAATTAAGGTGCATCTAGAAAAGCTCTGTCGTACACACTGTAATGTCAAAGTTGTCTAAGTCAATGGAATAGTAGATTATAATCCTAGATATTTATTGAAAATAACTATAAAGATCAAACCTCATGTACACTGAATTCTTCACAATACATACCTCAATAAAACTCACAAAACATACACTAGCCTCTACTTTAAAACTAGACTGCATTTTCAAAAAACACAGAAACCACAAAAAAAAAACGTGATCTCCAAAATACATATTTTAAGTCACATAATAACCGAATAATAGCCTGCTCCAGGTGTTCATTGAAAGCAACTAAAAAGATGAAGCATACCCTGCTACCTCTCCACCGAATCGTTCACTGCTCCTTTTCCTTCCAGTTCCCTCGTTCTCCCATCCAAAACGCGAGCTCCTCCCAAGGCACCCAATCTGCCTCATCGAACCAACCACCCCTTGCATTCCCCTCGCTCTCCTCTTTCCTCCATTTTATTATATCGTTACCGCTACTTTTGACGTCCGATCTCGTTACCATCATCGCGTATTATTCCCCGAAGCGACAGGGGTAATCCCACGTAAATAACCGAGTAAATATCTCCAGCGCTCGCGAGCGCAGAGTGAAACGGGCACGGTTCCATCGTGCTCTGTATAAACGGGCAAAATAAACGAAAACGCGAGGCGTCGGTCAGTCTGTCAGTTATCCTTGTGTCGGGAATTGAGTCGACCCGAACAGGCACGCGCAAAGTGTCGAAAAAAGTCCTCGCTGCGCGGGCTGGGCCAGAATGGGGTCAGATGCACGTGAATCGGCCCGAGAGAAGGCAGGTCGGGCCTCCGCCTCGAACATCAAGCCGGATATCATCGCCAGCTCGGTAATTACCAAGGCAACGTTTTCGACAGGGCTCAACCGTGAAGAGATAATTCCCGTATCCGGCGTCGATTTCCTTTCCCTCGAAACTCCACGGAACCGCGCTCGCCTTGCCCCCGCGGATCACCGTTCCGCCGTGTAAATTAGCGGGTTTCGTCGTTAAGGATGACGTGGTCCCGATTTCGAGATCGATTCGAGGTATCCAGTCACCCTGCGTGCGAATATTCGGCGACGGCGTTGATACCGACGCGATTACTCCACTTATTTCGAGGTTAATTACTCCGCGGTGTACGGTGTCCCTCTGGTTGAGAATCTTTGACGTTTCCTGCTTAGCAGGTGCGAAAATTGAGCAGGAGTTGGAGGCTTGGTCCACTGATTTTTGTGGAATGATGTTTATTGTTGGGAAGATTCCAGATATTTTTATATTGAATTACTATTTTGGTTAGTTGTGTTTGTTAATTTGAACTATTGAGGTTTTAAAGTTACGATACTGAGATCCTCTGACTAAGTTACTTATTAATGATAATTGAATAGATTATAAACAGTCATTCTGCTTGCAAATACATATTCAATGACTGGTCTAATACCGACGCGATTACTCCACTTATTTCGAGGTTAATTACTCCGCGGTGTACGGTGTCCCTCTGGTTGAGAATCTTTGACGTTTCCTGCTTAGCAGGTGCGAAAATTGAACAGGGATTGGAAGCTTGGTCCACTGACTTTTGTGGAATGATGTCTTGGTGTTTATTGTTGGGAAGATTCAACATATTTTTATAGTGAATTAATATTTTGGTTAGTTGTGTTTGTCAATTTGAACTCTTGAGGTTTTAAAGTTACGATACTGGGATTCTCTGACTTTTAATTGAAGTGTTTGGTATAAGGAGGATGTAAGTCATATTTCAACAAGAATTTAGATAACTATGTAATAATCTATATTAAGTCTTTGTTGCCTAAATTAAATATTTACGTTGCTTTGGATCAGTAACTTTCATTTTGTTTTTATGGTAAGTTATTTATTAACGTGATAACTGAATTGATAATAAACAGTCATTCTGCTTGTAAATACATATTCAATGACTGGTCTAATACCGATGTAATCACTCCACTTATGTCGAGGTTAATTATGCTGCGATGTACGGTGTTCCTTTGGTTGAGAATCTTTGACGTTTCCTGCTTAGGAAAACCATATGCCATATCTTGGTTTATTCTTGGGAAGATTCAAGATATTTTTATATTGAATTACTATTTTGGTTAGTTGTGTTTGTTAATTTGAACTCTTGAAGTTTTAGACTTACGATACTGGGATTCTTTGACTTTTAATTGAAGCGTTTGTCATAATAAGGACGTAAGTCATATTTCAACAAGAATTTAGATAACTATGTAATAATCTATATTAAGTCTTTGTTGCCTAAATTAAATATTGACGTTGTTTTGGATCAGTAACTTTCACCTTGCTTTTATGCTAAGTTACTTATTAATGATAATTGAATAGATTATAAACAGTCATTCTGCTTGCAAATACATATTCAATGACTGGTCTAATACCGATGTAATCACCCCACTTATGTCGAGGTTAATTACTCCGCGATATACGGTGTCCCTTTGGTTGAGAATCTTTGACGTTTCCTGCTTAGCAAGTATGAAAATTGAGGGGGAAGGAGCAGAAATTAACAGTTTGGTCCATTGCTGTTATTTGTAGAATGTCTTGGTGTTAAACCTTGTGAAGGTTCGATATATTTATACATTGAATTATGATTTTTATTAGTTATATTTATAAACTTGAGTTCTCAGGTTATAATAAAATTTAGATACTTATATAAGGTAACCGATAAAAGCTGATGAAAAATAATTCAAATTAGCTACACTGTATTTAAAAGTCCTTGTTTCCCAAAAACGTTCATATTATTTTGCATCAATAATGTTGAGTTTGTACTGTGAGTTTGTAATGTAGTCTGAAAAAGCAGTGTTATTATAATATATGTTTTAGATTACATATCAACTTGATAATTGACTAGATAATAAACAGTCATCCTGCTTCTAAATATTCGATGACTGGGCTGATACTGACGTAATAATTCCATTTATTTCGAGGTTAATTACTTGGGACGTACGGTGCCCTTTGCTGGAGAATCTGACACGTCCTATTTAACAGGTGTGAAAATTGCCAGGGAATAAGCAGAAATTGGTGGACAGTGTAATAGCCACTGTGAGACGCTTCACAATTTCGTGGATTCCTTCACAAGGAAGAGTTTTACCAGTTTGCACCTGCCTTGCCAGACTTCTTTTGGTTTTGTTCAGGTTTCACAATTAATGCCTGTCTTTCCTCATCGTTCGGTTCAATTTTGAGGTCCTTTCTCTTGTGTCCTGTTACTGGAACAGTTTCCTCTTCAGAAAAATATACATTGACCCTTGTGTGTTTATTAGTGATACCTGTTAGGGGTTATTCAATTTTTCCTTTAATTTATGAAAATTAAAGAATAAATATGTTTGTTTTTGGTAGGGTTGGTATATTATCAGAATTCACAATCAAAAAAGGAACCATTTTTACACTTTTTGTGAGTTGTGGGTTCCCTTATATATAAACATATATAGACAGAAATAGTCTCATTCATAAAAAAATAGAAATAGAATATTTGAATAACGATTTGCCCTGAATTCAAAAACTGAATTGACATACTTGTCCACGTTAAAAAAATTAAAGATTGTTCCTCAATCCAAAAACTGAATTGACATACTTGAAAATATTTCAAAATTTGTAGATCTTTCCTCAATTAAAAAATTCAGAATTCTTCCTCACTATTCCCTCAATATAACCATCCATTAACAATTTATCAACATGTACATCTCAGGGCCACTTTTCTTTCTTGGCCACTTCTAACGTTCCAACTCAGGAACCATCGCCCTCACTTTCCATCGCTCCCAGCACACCTCGCGCGCAACATTGTTGCTCCCAGTTGTTCCATTTCCGCGCAGCAGCTCTCCGTCGGTTCCACAATGCTCGCTTATTAATTCCTGTCAGTGGGGAGTAGCAGGAACACGGTTGCCCCGCGTCGCCACGATTTCTCTTAACCGTAACAGACCCAGAGGAACGACGATGCAGAGGAATGAGATAGAGTTAGATCCATCGAGGCACATACCGACTAAAATCTAACGGTGCCGTTTCTGACCAAGAAAAACCAGCGCAGAACCCCGTGGTCGAATGGATTCATGCTGCGCTGTGGTTTCTTCGAAAATCTGGAACGAATTAAGGCGCAAAAATTACTGCCTTTGGAGGCACTCACAATTAGCAGCGCCGGTTGAACCAATAGCAGACGACTGATTCGTTTCCTTCTCGGTGAGGTGAAATTGTCTTGATTCTGCTCTCAGATCGGATGCAGAGTTTCAGGAATTTGGGGAACCAAAAGAGGAACAAATGAGCGAAACAATTTCCAAAGTTCGAAAATTACAAATCTGAATGTTTGAAGATTTGAGAATTTCAGAGATTTGAATGTTTGGAAGTCTGAGAGTGTGGAACAAAATTTGAAAAAGAAAATTGAAATGGAAATTTTGAATAGAATTTTAAACGAAACTAACCCTATACAATAGTCTTCATCCCTTCACCTACGATTTTCCTTAGTTATGTTATAACCTTCGCTGCTGATGAGAAAGAACAGACTATTCCAAACTGCCAACTACAGAGCTCTCATTAACTATACATAGATCTATCACTATAAAAAATGAACGAATCAGACTCGTCAAAAAAGCTGAAGGGGTTAATAATAATAAGCAAGTGTCTCAAGTGATTTTATTTCTATAATATTCCTTGCTCCCTAGTAAACCCTTCGTTACCTTATTCCCAATTATAGCAGTCATCCTTAATAACCACAATGCTCAGTTGAGGTAACTTAAAAATTCCTATAAAAAAAGAAGAAAAAAATCACAAAAAAATGCTCAGCTCGCGGAACGCTCTCCATTCTTCTAGTGTTTTGTCACGATCGGCGCGTTTGTCACAGTTACGCTTTGACGATCGTCTCGTTCCGAGACAGCAATTATCAGGGCATCCCGCCTGTGTCCAAACTGAATCTTATTTGCAAGGTGAAACGCAGATCGCTTGGACAGGTGGATGAATGACTTATCTTATCAGATCGGTGACATTTCGCGGTGGGATCTCGATTAAGCTGCTTACCGAACGCTAAAGGGGACAGATTAAGTCCTTGTCTTCTGGGTACCTGACACATGGGCGATGTGATTGAAATGCTTTAAAATTTCCTGTATGCGATATGATGAGGGGATATAACTGTTTGTGTGAGAGAATATCTGCTTCTTCGAAGTAAATAAAGGCAGATATAATTTAAGGCTGATTAGGGGAGATCAAAGGTGAAGCATTAGGAGTTAGGTACATCAGCCTTCTGTGGGGACATTGGGGCCATTTTGTCCGCAGAGAATTTCGATTTTTGTAAACATCTTCTAAATTGTTATTTTCTCTAAATAATCCTAGAAATATCTGACTAAAGTAGCGATGATGCATTAAAAGATAAACTTCAATAAGTATTCCAGAAATTTGTCAGACTTGTTCAGAGCTTGTATAGAACGATAAAAAAATAATTGTAAATAAAATGAATCCAATGGGCCCAAGAAAGATTCAAAAACGAAGATAAACTATTTGGGGACTTTTTTTAATAGGAAAAATAAAATCTTAACAAAAAATTATTTTATATGAGAAATTGTAGTTATAGTACAATATCAAGATTGTATATTTTACAAAACAAGTGAGGAACAATTTACGTTTTTAGGGCTCAGAAGAAAATGATTTGTCAAAGAAATAATATTCAGTATTTTTTCATCGTGGAACAAGAGACGACTTTTTAAAACTGGTTAAAGTGTCGGTAAACGTTTCACAAGTGCAGGAATTAATATTAATGGTACATGGCAGCTTTATGTCGCGCGTTCCACGCTACAAACTTCGCCAGGTCAAAGGACTTCGGAACAAGGTGAAATCGAAGTCGACTGCGAGACATACACGGAACACCTTTCCCATCCTTTCCACGTACAATGTAACCGATATCTTGGAAAGTCATCTCCTTGTAGAAACGCACGTGCTCTGGATCAATCGGTCATCGATTCGCTAAAGCAGAGAAGACGCTCCATATTTACTAAAAAAAGTTATTGCGTTATGTCAACTGTGATCGCGAAAAGGGCAAAGAAGAAGAAAAACAGGGAGTTTTAACCCTTTGCACTCCTAATTCTCTTCAATTTTCTTTTTAAAAATTCTTTTCTATCTTAACCCTTACACTACTAATTTTTTTTTAATAGTCGAGCGTGACTCGACATAGGAGTACCTTTTCATAGATAAAAAAAATATCATACATACACTTGCGCTACATTTATAACAAAAAATTGTGATTTATGATTTAAAGACTCCCTCTTCATTGTCATTTTTCTGTCCCTCAATTGAGAGACTAGTATTTCAAATTGTACATTAGGGGTTTATATAAATGTTGATGATAAGTCTTCAAGTTTTCATTTTTTGGGTTAACTCTTTTTTTATATATGAACCCAACTGGATCAGCAGTTGGTATATTTAAATGGAGTCTGAAGGAAGTTATGGTTGATTCAGTTATCAGAACTGGTACTGAAGCTTGGTTCCAGTTCAGTGGAACGTGAGAGCAAAAAACTGAGATGTTGATGTTTTAAGAAAGGAGCACGTGGCTGGAATTTCTAAATTGTTCTTTTGTGATGGTGAATCATTCGCTCGGTGAACCATTGCGGTGCTGAACCCTTATAGCTCTTCTAACTCATTGTTAGTCTTTGATTATATCTCTTGGTGATGTATAGCTGCTCTAGTATTGAAATAATTTACAATGAGTGTAGTTAAATTGCGCAGAAATTCGTGAAAGTACAATTTTGCTTCTTTTTGAAAAAAATTAACGCATTTTTATTAAGAAGTGTAGCAGTTGTCAGGAATCTTAAGAATTAAAACAGGATCTAAAAAATCTATTTTATATTCATTTTTTAAAACTAAATAATTTTCTAAATATAGTAGCTATATAAATTTCTAATTTTTCGAATCATTTTTAGCGTTGACATTATTCTTTAATCTTTGTGCTTTTGTTCTATGTATATTTCATATGATACACAGAAATTGGACTTATTATATAATTCCAATTCTACATATACTAATTATCACAGATATTTTAGTATACGGCTAGAATTTCCAGAATATAGTAGGATTCGAGTTTGCAGAGGTCTTGAAGTTTCTAGCTACTCAAATTATTATTTTGTAACCATTTTCTTTTTTCACTTTTCTGTATATGGAACACATATGGTACCTAAAGATGAAATTTATTAAATTCTCTTAATTCTATAATTTTAAGATATAGATATTACAAAGATCCTCAATTCAGAGGTTCAAGTTTTCAGAAATCAGTAGATTCAAATTCTTTGGCTCAAATTCGTACAATTTTCATAGACCTATTTTCTTTCATAACAAAAACACAATTCTAAAACAAATTTAATCAATGAAGTATTAACCTCCCCAACCTGTGACGAATAAGTGCCATTTTCTCGATTATAAAAGCACAGTAATCATCAGGAAGAGATCGAAAGCCATTTAAAATTCAAGTACATTCAATTAACTCAGCAAATGAAGCCAAACAAAAAGGAGCTACCTCAGAGTCCTCCATCGAGAGTCTTGCTTGAAAATTTGTCGCCATGCAACTTTCTAGATCTCTCACGAATAACGAGCCAAGTAAGGGTTAATTGAACTTAGTTGCTGTTTTCATCAACAATTTGTTCACTCCTTGTACAGCATAGACACCCTGCTGTTGCTACAGATTCCTCGACGTTCTCAGAAGAACTTGGGGAAGGTCGGTCTGTAGCAAAGTCTCGATTCTTCGTAAAACCCAGCCACCCTAGTGACACTGCGAATTCCACGGTGTTCCTGGGATCCCCAGGAAGTCTTTTTCGCAACAAAGTCTCTGGACGTTCCTTGAAAACTATTAAACAGCAACTTTCTAGACCAGAAACAACAATATGGTATCTGTTTGACTTTATCTATATATATTAGTCTGATTTTATTTACCTATGTGACAAATTTATTTTAGAGAATAAAATAAGGTGATTTCAGGTAATTGTAGAAAATAAGAGATAAGAATTTTTCTCATGCATTATCTTTATTTTCATATTATGGGTTTTTAACGAGAAAATATTTGTATCTGGCATTGAAATCTCGATGAATACGTTTCATTTGTAGATCTTACTGATT
Organism: Calliopsis andreniformis; assembly: GCF_051401765.1. NCBI lineage: Eukaryota > Metazoa > Arthropoda > Insecta > Hymenoptera > Andrenidae > Calliopsis > Calliopsis andreniformis. The sequence goes on along the minus strand of NW_027480432.1, from coordinate 8,164,837 downwards.
TAGATATATCGTATCGATGGTTTCTTGCCAGTTTTGTAACCAGTCCTACTATGTACTTTTTTATCTAATGGACATTTAAGGTGTTTACCGCTTTATTTGCTGAACATCGTTGAATTTTCTCGAGCAACTCGAGTGCCTGTCAATTATTGCATATTCATCGAATCTAACACAGTCAAAAAAAAGTGCCTATGCACTTAGTCTACTTTCATTCTAACTAACTTGATTATCGATACGCTGCCATAAAGAGAGCGAACTATAATTTATACTAGGTTCCTTTTAAGGGAGGGTGCTCATGCGTGAATCGAGTAGTTATTTTCAGGATATTATTTTACTTGTGATATTTAGCATTGAGTTATGTAAAAATTAATTTGGTACAGGCATTCAATTCGGTATACACGTAATATAAATTCTTATGGTAATTTGTGAAAAGTAGTTTTGGAAACTGTGGAATCTGTAACATTGTTTCTTTACTGGCCAGAACCTGTATCTGTAAAATGTGAAATTATTTTAATATTTGTAAGTGATTCGTTAAGCTTGCGAAGTGATTCCTGAGAGAGTTACTTATTAATTCCTTTTAATGTTACGTTTATTGACACTCGTCTGACAAGTGGTTGGGTATTGCTAAACGAGGTTGCGATAAAGAAAATGATTGCAAAACATATGCAAGGTATATGCAAAATGTATTCAATACATATGCAGAGAATGTATTAAATATGTACATGTATTTATGAAATATTAACCTTAGGAAGTTGAAGCTGTAGCTGGGTTTATGATCAGTTCTATATTTAACAAAAAGGAAAAGCCACATTTATTGGATACACTTAGGTAGGTACCTCACCTCGATAGAAATATATTAAAGGCACACAGGATGTATTTTATGCAAAAAGAAGTATGTAGAGTATTCTTATAAAAATTTCATAATTTTCATTTAATTCCTTCTACCTGCGTCGTCTTACGCAAGCGTAAATATTCGAAACACGATTGAATTATTATGAAAACATCTATATAAGTTCCATATGTATGGCGTTTTTAAGACATAGCATCCTGTGGTGAACACACTTTGGTTCAGAAACAAGTCTTGTAATAGAATCAGTTGATAAATGAAAGCAGCAGGGACACTTCAAATATTACTTTTACACATCGCCCACGTCTGACTAGGAACTGTTTCTACTTACAGTTTCTATTTACAGTTGAGAAGAAACTGTTGATACCGTTAGAAATCTCTGTTCATGAATAAATTAATTGTATTTAAAATATTCAGTGGCAGTAGGTTGCACATATTGAAGAAAATCGACTTAAAAGTTATGCCTTTAATTTTTATTTTTGCGAATCTGTGCTCTTCCCAAATAATTTATTTGAATTAAAGTTGCTCTACTTGGCAGTACTAGAAGAAAGATTTACATTCATATTACATATAAATAAAAATTGACAAATTACCTTCAGTTGTAATATGGTAGAGTTACTGTAGTTTTATTATAAACAATTTTTAGTATAAAGTATTACTAGTAGTTTAGAAAAAATTCACAATTTTTGAATTTGTTAATCCTCTCTCTGTAAACATAAATTCTTTTATACGAACTAATTCCCAAGGTATTACTATTTTAATATTAATGTATCTCTAACTAGAAAAAAATTTTTTATCTTTATGTAGAACTATATGTATATTTCATGGAAGACGTATGAATTTCTTCAGATTTTTTTACACTGTTAGAAAATATCTTTATAGTCATTTTATATATTTTAGTTATTTATGAGAAGCATTAGTTAACACCATATAATTTTATTACAAACTAAAACTCTTATTATTAGTATTACCAAAATGGTCCTCTTTACTTGACCTTAAAGAAACATCACAGGATAAAAAACGAAGTTTAATTTTCCACTAATTTATGAGAAGCACCGGTTAACATTGTATATAATTTTATTACAAATTAAAGCTCCTGTTATTAGTATTTTCAAAATGGTCCTCCTTGTTTGATCTTAAAGGAACATGTCAGGATAAAAAAAGAAGATTAATTTTCCATTCATTTATGAGAAACATTACCTACCACTCTACACAATTTAATTACAAATTAAAGCTCCTGTTATTAGCATTTTCAAAATGGTCCTCTTTACTTGACCTTAAAGGAACATTTTTGGACAAAAAATGAAGATCAATTTTCCATTCATTTATCAGAATCACCAACTAATACTCTATCCAATTTTATCACAAACTAAATCTCTTATTGTTAATATTTCCAAAATGGTTCTCTTCACTTGACCTTAAAGGAACATTTTTGGACAAAAAATGAAGATCAATTTTCCATTCATTTATCAGAATCACCAACTAATACTCTATCCAATTTTATCACAAACTAAATCTCTTATTGTTAGTATTTCCAAAATGGTTCTCTTCACTTGACCTTAGAGTGACAATATGTTCTCCCAAGTCAACTAAGTCTCATTTCATGTAGACACCGTGAACGTTTGAAAGCGAAGCAGACTCGAAATAGCCACGAAAAGGAGAAATCAGCGTAGGTACTCTGTACATCCGCTGTTTATCAACAATCGACGGTCATTCTTGAGAAGGTTCGCGCGTAATTAGCAACGCGCGGCCTTTGCAGCCGTCGTCGTTGCGTCACTGACACTGACTGCCGTCCAGACGGAGTTGACATTGACACACGTTGCGATTTCAAAGTCAGATCCGTCAGGAATCGTTCTGAGTATGCCGTGAGAGTTTTTTTCACGCAGCCGAGTACCTTGAACGACGACAACAGCAAAAGAATTGCGCTAGAGAGGCGGAGAAAGAAAGAGATCTGGGCAACGACTAGAGACACTGTAAAAAGCGAGGAATGGGAGGGAAAAAATGACGATACTTTTATTCTCGGCGAAAATAGCTGTGAAATAAGTCGAAAGGATGGCTAATGCACGGAAATTGCTGCAACGTCTAGAGAAAAATGAGACTAAACGATGATACAGTCGTTTTCTACATAAAGCGCTCTATTCTTCTTTCTTCATCGGGATTTAACATTGTACTCGTCTTCATGGTTATTAGCGATGAGATTTGAAGTGTGTTGTACATTAGTGAGAGTAGATTTTAGCGCTTTCAAACCATGGCATTCTTTTCTTTTGCTGCTAGATATATTACTCGTTTTTTATTGGAACAAGTGATCTTTCCTGGATCTCTCCGTGTTTGCTCATATGGCTTTCAAGTTTAATCATTTTTTATTTTGTCTTGTTTCTGAATAAATATTTTAGAATAATTGCTTACTTTATCATGGTACCTGTTCCACGAGTACAGATTTTTATCTAGAAGTTCATGGAATCGCAGATTCACACGAGATCATTTCATGTTTGTTTAAAAATGATTTACTGGTTCTTGACACCAAGTAAAGTTACTTTTTGAAAGCTCTTTTCACAATATAAATAATAAAATAGACTAGTTTTTGTTAATATTTAGATGAGAACACAGGATGGATGATTTGGCTTGGAGTGCAGGAGGTTGGTTCACATTTTTCTTATATTAAATAAATGCTTCGAAATTCTTTAATACTGAAAAATTTAATAAATCCGCGTATATAAACAGAACTATAATAGAACCTCAATGGAGTGTTTCAACATAAGATTCAAATCTGAAGCACTCTCCTGATAGCGTATTTCATCATTTTCTGTAGGCCATTATGAGACCACAGTTCAAGTCTCAATTGACGTTCTATTATACTCTTATTGCCATTACACCAAATAACTGCAATCTTGAATAAAAATAACTACGAGCAACAGAGACCCTCTTAATCGATTTTTTGCAATATTTGGAATTTGCTTTCAAATAAGAAATCAATACATACCATAAAGCCATTATCTAACACTGATTAAAAGGGACACAAATGTTGTTACTGTTTCTGTAGTAATTGTTTATGCAGATACAACCACTACCTATTTCCTGAAATATGTTCATAGACATTGTGAAAATGAGGAGCATAGATTACTAAATAACGAAAGTTATTAAAAACTTACACAGTTAGAGGTTTGATTACCGCAAGACATTTCACATATTGGCGCGTAGTACACGTAAATTTCGTTTGGTGCACATGTTACCAAGCTATTTGCTGTGACTGTTCCATTAGATATTGTACTGAATTGCAGGTTCGTAGTTTGACCATCTGCAGTAAATTATTTGGCTTACAACTAATGCTAGAGATTTAACAGATTTAAAGAGTATTTCAGGATTTCCTAACTTTTAATGCAATTTAATGTCTTATCAGCTACTTATAATGGTTCAGGTAAATGTCCCACTACTTGGACACTTAATATGCTAAACGTCCCAATAAATGGGTAACCAAAAAGAAAACATATTTCAACATCTGAACTGAGTCCTAATAATTAAATATATTATTTTCTGTTTTTTGTTTGTACTACTATTTTTCAAAAATTAGAATTTAAGTTTATAATTATATAAAATTTGTGTTAGTGTCCAGGTACTGGGATTTGGTTGGCTACTGGGACATTTATCTCATTAGGGACGAGAAAAATGGACAATGAAGAACGAAATTGAGTTACAGTTGAAGTTTAAATCAATCTAGACAATCTCGTTGTTTTATAAGGATAGTTATTATGTTGTGAATTCTGCTAGTGACGAAATTGTCTTTAAAATCCATTTGGTTTTCTTGACGAACGAGAGCTACAAATTTACGACTTAATGATGTGGTGTTTAATAGTTATGTTATAGCAATATTTAAAGACCTGAGGAGTTAACACTTTATTATAGATAGGTACTCTCGTTTAGCTATTAAATTTATGTGTATGTCATATTTTCATAAAAATTAAGATTGTACTTTACTAAAAGTGTGCAAGATAGTGTTTTTATTGTTAGAAGAAAGTGACAGTGAAGTAAAGGAACGTCTGCTTCAGAAAAGTCAAAGTATAGTTAAATACGAGTTCATAATAGAAAACTGAAATTAAAAAGGTCTCAAAAATAAATATACTCAGGTTATTGTGCCTTAACAGCCAAGAAATTTCACATTATTTTAGCAATGCAATTTTTAAGCCTACTTAATCCTTTTAATAATCTCTAATAAGTAAAAACTTACAGACAAACGTTGCGAGAGCAGAAAGTATGATCACGTATCGAAGCATTGTTGACTTTTACTTCTTTCGTTCCACTCGATCCAGGAGTATTTATACTTGTGATATTATCAATGGTTTCTATTTTTTATCTTTTCGTAACATGTGATTATATACAGGATGTTTAAAAAAATGTTAACTTTACCTATAGTTATAGTTAATGTTAACTTTACCTAGAGTACCTGTACCTATGCTATATGAAATAGTCAATGTCCTTATTGTTAGTCTTTATTATTTTAATGTCAGTTATTTAGTAGTATTAAATTCCACAAATACAGAAGTTACAATTTATTTGAATCAGCTTGTATATGAAATGACTTATTGTTTTTTTCGAGCGAATCTTATCGCAACACCTATCAAGAAAATTACCCTTTTACGTCATTATTCGTGACACAAAGTATGTGCAAACCTATTCAAACCAATTTTTATCAATTATAATTAAATGAGTCATAAAGTCATCATGTTAAAAACCAATTATGCGAATTGCATTGTTAAGAAATGATCATTACCTGCACGCTTAAGATGTCAAATGTCCCAGTAAATGGGCAACAAAAAATACATATATTTCAATACTTGAATTGCATCCTAGTAACTAAACTATTTTATGATAATATTCTTTGCTCTTTATTAGTAGTACCAGTTTTATATCAGAATTTACACTCTAAGTGAAACAAAATTAGCCTTCGTGTCCAGGTATCGGGACATAGTCAGCTATTGAGACATTTACCTTACTTCCCTGTTTAAGGATTGATTAAAATGTCCCACAGTACTCTCTCATTTCTCATAACAGAAACGTTGAATATTCCAAGCTCGGTTAATCGAACACAGCGTTAATAAAGCTAGCTCGTAAAATCGAAAATTATTAATAAACTGCACACCCATTTAATTGATCCCTAAATTCAATTAAAAAAAAAATTCACCTAGTAACGTAATTTTACGATTCTTTATTTTCGATTTAATGGTAGCCACGGTATCTCTGTGGCCCCTTAATCTCGCAATAAATCATTTGTTTACGGCCCACTCGGCACAAGGATAAGAAGCTCGAATTATCCTAGCGTCCGAATGTTAATGGGAGTCACTATATCACAGCTCTCTTGTCTCTCCCTTCGCTATTAGCTCGCTGGCCGCGCAGCGGGTCCCGGGCAATCAGAAATCGGTGTTTCCTCCTTCTTGATTTAATACCCACAGCCAGCCCACCGATCTCGATTCGTCGTATTTCGATTCTTTTACCTGACGGACGTAATTTCAGTCCGCGGTCGGTAATTGCTAATTGCACGGCTCTTTCGACCTCGTCGTTCTGCATTCCTCCCCCTCCTCTGCCCAACCGAGATCCGCTTTCTTCCCCGCCGATTGTTCCTCTCTTGTCATTGTGCCAAGAGGCGGTTTTTCCCTTCCGCGATGATAAATATCGTTCGTACGAAGTGGCGAGGATGTTCCCGTGGTCTTTATGTTCTCGTTATCGTCGCCGACGCCGCGGTCCCGTTGCTCGCCCGTCTTTGACGGGACTCGCGATGCAAATCGGGCCCCATCGTCTTGGGACGGTGACAGTCTTGTGGCTCGTTCAACTCCCTCGTAGAGTAATTATTCAACTGACTTTTGTGTGTTTACAGAAACTTTAAATACGCAGAAAAGTGGAAGATACATATTATATTAGTGGAAAATACATATTATATGTATGTACATAGTATGAATACTATGTATACTATGTATAGTATAGTATAGTAAGATACATATTATATATGTATAGTAAGATACATATTATATATCTATAGTAAGATACATATTATATTAGTGTATGTATATTAGTGTATGTATAGTAAGATACATATTATATTAGTGTATATATACTATGTATACTATGTATAGTATCTATACTATGTATAGTACTATAGTATAGTATCTATACTATGTATAGTACTATAGTATAGTATCTATACTATGTATAGTACTATACGTACTATATACATACTATAGTACTATACATACTATATAGTATAGATAGTACTATACATACTATAGTACTATACATACATCTATACTATCTATAGTATCTATACTATCTATACTATACATACTATATAGTATAGATAGTACTATACATACTATAGTACTATACATACATCTATACTATCTATAGTATCTATACTATCTATACTATATAGTATGTATAGTACTGTACATACTATGTAGTACTATATAGTACTACTATATACTATGTAGTATTACTATATACTATATAGTACTACGATATACTATGTATAGTATCTATACTATGTATAGTATTTATACTATGTATACTATGTATACTGTGTATAGTATCTATACTATATAGTATGTATGGTACTATACATACATCTATACTATCTATAGTATCTATAGTATCTACAGTACTATACATGCATCTATACTATCTATAGTATCTATAGTATGTACAGTACTATACATGCATCTATACTATCTATAGTATCTATAGTATGTACAGTACTATACATACTATATACATACTATAGTACTATACATACTATATACATACTATAGTACTATACATACTATATACATACTATAGTACTATACATACTATATAGTATAGATAGTACTATACATACTATATAGTATAGATAGTACTATACATACTATATAGTATAGATACTATACATAGTATACATAGTATACATACATATAATATGTATCGTCCACTTTTATATCATAGTATGTATACTATGATATTTCATAGTATGTATACTATGTACAAGAATATATAAAATATCCAAAGCATCGTGAGCATCAAGGTATATAAGGAATAGAACATATTTATATTTATATTGTATTTTCTAAAATATACCTACACAAATTTTATTTTGCATAAAAATTCGCAGTCTAGGAATTATTATTGGATGTTATTAGGATGTGGGTAGCTGTTGGATAATACAACCTTAGACTATATGTCCTATTAGACATGGCATGTATACAGTGCATATAGTGTATATAGTGCATATACAGAAAATCCACGAGCTCAGTGAAGCAAAGATGACTGCCCAAGTGTGACGTCACACTGGGCAAAAGATGCATTTGGGCATTTAAAAAAGTGGTAATAACCTTCATATATCCTCTACATGTCCACCTACAAGAAAATTAGTGTCGTGAAAATGTGCTTCTCTCGAAACCATTCAATTTCATCTGAAACATTTTTCGCTATGCGCAGGAATAATGACGTAAATCTAGATGGTAATATCTGGTGACCCACCCCGTGTAGTAGACAGTGGTTTAATTACCACTTGAAAAGTAATTGTCTGTGTTATTCATCCTTAAAAATGAATTTTAATTAAAAGTTAAAATTTTTATTTGCATAACAATTTAGACAGGGGCATTTAAGTATCACGTTTATGGTTATTATTAGCCTGCGTATCCTTATGTATTTATAGGAAATTTCAATCTGCAAGAATGGATAGAAACCATACAAATATATTTTATAATATTTCAAGTCTTCAATTAGGTTCCATTTCTCTAATTTTGTGTACGAAAATAATGATTACTATTTTTGATAATAATGATTACTTTAATGATCAATAAGCAGTATCTTTAGCGAGTGTTGTAATTTCATTGGGCTCTACTGTATATGTCTCGTTAATCATAGAGGGGTTGAATTACATTCAATTATGTAAAATTCTCTGTTGAAAGGTGGTTCATAGCTTTCTATGTTGATTCTAATTAGGTAATTTCAAACGAGGGAGCAATTCATTATATTTTATAATTACCTGACAGATTGAAAGTGTCGGAATTTAAAAATATTGAATGAAAAGAGAAGGATTTTACTTACATGTAAAAGGCGGAGCAGTATTAATTTAAGCATGAGTGTTATTGACGTGGCGGATAAATTATTAAATAAATCTAAATCGAGATAATTTTGGTCAGCTTATCATGGAAGAGATTTGTTCAATACAGATATTATTAGTTTTATCTCGATCTCTTGAAAAAGATAAAATTTGTTTAAAAAGAATTAATCTAGACTGTAGGAACAAACTCAAATTACAGTGCATTGTAGTCCAAGAAAGAAAAGGAATGAATTACTTTAAAGCACTAGGGAGTTCAAATATTAATCAAAAGTTTTGACTAAATATAATTAATTTGGATATTATAAAACCTCTATTACTAAAACTAATTGAGAAACAAAGCTCTTAGAACAAGAATTTGTAATATTTTATAGAAATGGGAGTTATTAAAATAAAGATTGTTGCATAGAGAAACAGAATGACATAATTTCCAATTAAATTTCGATTGTATTACACAAAAATACAGTAGAACTATTTTTACCCAAGTTATTAAAGTTAATAAACCAAAATAATCTCAATATCAGAAGATAATAATTTTGCTACACGAAAATTCACTTGTCCAAGCATTCATGTCTCCACTATTCAAGTACCTACTCACTTGTCCAAGCATTCATGTCTCCACTATTCAAATATTTACTTGTCCACGCATTCATGTCTCCAGCCTTCTCCATAAAATCTGCAGAATTATGGAAACATTAAATTGAGTCTACTTTTCAAACCTCTAGAAATAACCACCATACAATTTAGCCTCATTTCTTCGCAGTTCATGTGGTTTCACAATGGGCGGTACGCTGTGCAAGAATTTCTACCACTCAACTTTAACACTTTAACACAAAATTCTACCACTGTAGGAAATTTCTAAGCGATCTTCCATTTTTTTCCAATTCGCGAGTAAAAAACGGTCGGTGCACCGAGAGGATGCGACTCGCTGCACGAGGTAGCTTTCTCTGTCGTTGCACGTGTGTAATTAAAGGAACTGCGGTCGCCTCAATTAAAAAATGATAAAACTGGCCGTAATTAAGCCGCAGACCCCTTAACCTACTTAACAGTTAACAATCGGATGGGGGGCTCGAAGGGATGGCTCGTGAAACGACGCTGAACCTAAAATCGCATCCAGGAAAAATATCAGCGAAACTACTGTGCTCTTCAGGTTCCTGCTTTGCACTTTCTCGTTCCATTGAAAGAAAAAATTTAAGAATTCGAATTTGAGAACAAATTTGCTGCGTTGGGGTTGAGGAAGAGAAGAATTTTTGTGAAAAAATAGGGGTTTGGAAAGAAAAAGAAGTTAAAATTCAGATATGGACTAGTTAGCAGAGAGTTTTCGGTCAAATGCAACTATTGGATGTTACTTAAAAATATTCTTGTTTTTGTAAATGTGAAATACATCTGTACCTAGTCCATATAATATTTTCATATGTTTTATATTCATATGATAGGATTTTATATCTCAAAAATTGCAATATTTTTAAGTAATTTCATATTATTGCGTCTGGCTGAAAACTTTCTGTCAGGAGTAGTATACAGGATAAGTCAGACAATTGTGTCGTTCAAACAATATAGTTAGGATCTTAATTTTAGTTTAGTGTAACACCTAAATTTTTTTGTAAACTATTTATTGTATTAGAAAATCTGTGAAATAAAAGTTGTTTGGTATTAAGAGAAGCATACTGAAGAGAAGCATATCTTCAATACTAAAAAACTTTCTTTCGAAAAATTTGTTCATGCAACAAATACCTAGTTCAAAGAAAATTTAAGTGACATAGTTGTATGTCTCACCCTGTGTATTGATCTCGAATGAGAGAAAACAGGAATGGTTGAAGGAAAATGCGAAAACTGAATATTTTTGTACTTTTTATTTTTGTGAAAATGAAGAAATGAAGAAAGTTTATTGTGTACCATTTTTCCTTTATCTATAAGTTTTTAAGTTTAGAATCAGCTCATTCAGTATCTTAGAAGACGATTAACAGAGTCGTACAAGTGCAAGAAATGTTCGACAAGGGGTGTAATGATTTCAAAGGGTGGTTTCTGTACTAAAATAAGACGAAAAGCAAGAATAACAAAATTGCGTTTAAGGTTTCCTTTCCGAGGTATTCATTATTAAAGCCACTCTTAAAATAGGGATGAAATGTGTCTGACTTGGAGACATATCCTATTGTTGGCCTCCGTTAGTCAGGTCTAAGGCAGTAGCGTCAGTAGAGTAAGTCCTTCAGTCAGACACAGTTTAGAGTCATTTCTGTGACTGCAAGGCTAAGTGATCTCTATCACATTTCTAGAAAGTTTAAGTTAAGGCCTTAATTAAGATATAGTAATAGAATTTATATTTGCAGAAACAAGAAAAAGCATTAAAAGAATTTTCTTCATCTGAAAATAAAAGTTTAAGAAGACAGAAGTCCATTAAATAATATTGTACTGGGAAACTTTCGACGCTGCTGTCTCGAAAACAAAAACATGTGACTTAGGTCATTTTTACTTGCAATTACAGATTTAAGCGTGAGATAGGTCTTGCATTAACCTCCATTAAAATATCCTTTTGATTACTAATTTCATTCTTTTTCGGTAGACATCAGATAACAGTAAATAGTACCAATATATTCTTGATATACATATCATATCTTCATATCTCGTATTTTAATTTTGTTTCCTTTCTATAATTTCTCTTTTGTATACCTATCAGTATTTCTTTTTGTAACTGTATTGTATCTGTCTTCCCTATTGTACATCTAGCTTATGCACACTAAGGGATACGTCTAATTTATAAATAAAAATGAATAATAGTAATAAGTTTCTGGCACTTAAACTAATCTTTCAAACGAGTTTCTTAACTCTGGTTCTGAGTCCCTAACTAACTTCGAGTCCCGAGCTTATAACTAAATAATACGATAAAGTTAACGAGCCCCTAGTGATATAGTATCTCGAAACTAGTCCTCAGAAATCGCCAAGCATTCTCAAGGTTCAGCAAACGATCTAAAAACAGCTCTCAAACGCAAATCACACGGAGCGTACTTACTCAAATAATTATTTTCGACAACTCAGCACAATCTCGTAAAACCTCTCAGAGTTCAAATCCCTCGAGCCCCTTACGCAAAAGAAATCGAACGAGACCTTCCATTTGCATCTAAACGAGAATTCCAATCGCATTTAGAGCCTTTAAAAGATCGCGTCAAATCGCTTCTGAATCACCTCTCGCGCGATTTCGTTGGCAGACAGTAATCGTATTTCCGATAATATCGAATTCCTGTCTCGAAAAGATCGTCGTCCCTATAACAGCGTCACGTGACGTGCAACATTCCCGATTCTATTGCGCGGACGTTAGGCGGAGTAGGAAAGCTTGGGCGTGGGCGTTGCGTTTCGATATCGTAAAATGGTAAAGCGTATTATTGGCTGCTAATAACGAGCAAGCTCGTCGTGTCTGTTGTCGCGTATTTTTTTCTCGTCGCCGCTCGATTCCTGCGTTTTTCTTACGACGTCGTCCCCGTTTGATCGACCGTTTTACGAGCACCCTGAATCAGTTCGATTGCTCCTTTTAAATTCAATAGCCTCGATCTTGTCACGAGGTGGACTGTTCCCTGGCCAATTATCGTTCGGGCTTGTCTTTCAACGACGCAATCGCTGCCCGCGGCCCATTTCGCGTGTCCTGTGTTGCAAAATTATTTCGAACACGGATGGAAACGTTTCCTTGAACGACGATGACCATTGATCCTGATTAATTTGATGTTTTTATTGAGGGGTTACATCTACCAAGAAGCCTGAAAAAGCTGTATAAGTTAGGGAATTTATTATTTTTTTAACTGTGAATGGAAATAATGCAAATGGTTTTTCTTTAAAAGATACATTTTTCAACTGTATTATCCTAAATTTTCATAAAGACATGTCAATTAAAGGACATATTGTTATCGATAGAAGACGTGTTTCTGTTTTGAGCATGCTGGTGGACATTGTCGAACTTAAATAATGCATCTGAAAGTGAAAAACTAAATCGATATTAAGAATAGATGAAATTTAGAAATCCTTGATGATCTTCTTTTCGATGGAAAAATCGTCCTCTTTTTATTATTGAAAAATTGGAAATAAAATTTACAAAAGTTAGATCGTAGAATATTTCTTATAAATTTGAAGTGAATGAAGTCACAGCATTCGAAAAGCGTTTAAAGTTTTAGATATGTAGTTTCTTCTATGTAAGTAGTTGTATGTAAGTTTCCAAAGATGTAAAAACCAAAAAAGACGAGTTAAAAATTTGCTGTTTAAAAGTTCTCTGAAAAGGCTTCGTAATATCTTAATTTTATAATTTCCTCAGGTACATATGTGTATTAAGCATATACACATATAATAAGCATCTACCTGTACAAAGTTTTTATAAATAAAATCAATGGCAATCTTACTTATTTTCAACAAATATTTTACCAATTTCAGTTCATAAGTTTACAGAGTACAAAAAATCATAAAACTTCGTATGACAAAAAGTCACAATCACTGACGAATCTCATAAAATTCGTAATTTTGGTATCCCTAAATATCTTCAGCAAACGTAGCGTTAACAGACGATATTTTACCCACAAATCCATCAGTGCACATAATTAGAAAGAATTCATATCAAATAACATCCTGCGGATAGAAACTAGTTTCATCTGAATTTCCTGAAGGGAATTGTAATTTCATAATGCATACTAAAAGAGCGAGCGATTAAACGTCCACAGCCGATAAGAGAACCGTATCACGCAGAGTTGCTCGAAGGAAACGGATGCTCGGCCCAGTTCCTCCAGCGCACGCGCTGTAAACTCGTTCGAAACACTTGGCGCTCGCCACGCTACACTTACGAAATCGCCAGTATTGTATACGCCAAAGTGAAGCAAAAAACGAGGCTCTGGCCTGATATGATAGGTATGCGGGATGCGACCGTGACGGACACGTTGCCTACCCGTATGCAGATTATTCAGATAAATCTCTTGTTTTCTGTTTTCTGGCGTCCCTATCTACTCCCACGTCAGTGGTACTCTTGGGAGCTCAGAAGTTCTGTAACTGAGGGACAACATGACCCAAGTCCTTCTTCGTTATTTTTCAAGACAGCCATCTTCATTCCTTGACACAGTATTTGAAGTAATTTATATTATTATATTTATGTACCTCATCGTCTATCCATTTCTTGAAATAGTATTTGAAGTAGTTTGTGTTATTAAATTTATATGCTTCATCATCTATTCGTTTCTTGACATAGTATTTGAAGTAGTTTATACTATTAAATTTATATACCTCATCATCTATCTGTTCCTTGACATAGTATTTGAAGCAATTTATATTATTAAATTTCCTTCATTTATAACGTAACTTATTCCAATTCCTGTTATTCTAATAAAATGAAGGAAAAGCAGTAAGGTCTTGTAGAAAATTCAATTTTTAGAAAAATGGGCTTGGGTTAGTCTGGCAGTCAGTGAGATGACACAGAAGCAAGAGGAGTGTTGGGTTTGCTGTAAGCAGTAGTAATATGTGTGACAATTCGACCAATAAGGGAACTGCGTGTGTGCCATCTCTGTGTGCTTTTCTGTGGAGCCAATCAGGTTCATTGGCAACTTCTGAACTCCCAACAGTACCTTTTTCCCTTTTGGCCAAGAGCTGCTTTGCAGCTTGGTCGCTCGCTCGATTCGAATCGAGCTTCCACTAAACGCTTGGCTATCACTCGTTGACCATTTCAGTCGTGCCCAGGGTATTTGCAGGGAAATGCAAGTAGGTCTTCCACGTGGTCGCATTACAATAGCCGGAGGCTACAGGACTACTAGTAGAACGTGCACAATTGATGTACCAGAGAGAGATAGAATTGGGTGAGAGAAGACCTCGTTAACTCAGTTTTTTATCTCATACATGATTCTATATACCATTTTTTTTTCAGGGAGAAATTGAGTTCATGCAGCTTTCAGTTTTACATTTAGGTGATTCTTATCTAAATGTAAAGGTTCAAGACTTCGTTCAAATTCTGAGGACTTAATTTTAAAGCTTAAAATTAAGCTTCAAGCAGTCTCTGACCAGAACAGTGCACAAAAATTGAAATTTATTTTAACAATTTCTATTACCTAAGATTGTTATTATTCAATTTATGCAAATTCAGGAAAACAGTGCCCACGTTATTTGTCACAGAAGACAAATCCACTAATTTTTAAAAAGATGTACAAATTTCCACTTCGCAATTCGAGGAACATTGTTTCTCGAGACATGTTTAGTACCAGTTTATATCTTTTTACAAACCGATCTATCATCATTACGTAACGACCACTTCCTGCAGCAGTCCGCGTCGAAAAACCAGCGATCGATCGAATCTACCAAACGAAACCGTTAAAGGTCGCTTTTTTCAAACTTTATGCACGCCTCTTATCCAAGCGTTATTAACTGTTTCCTTCTCTAATTCATTTCTTCGTAACAAGTGATCCGTAACTATTGAGCGGCAACGAGTCACCGCATACCTCGACTTTATTGTGTTTACTACGGAAGAAAAATTGCCACGGAAATTCGATCTCGAGTGAATGTAATACCGATGCCTATAATGGCGGTATGCAGTGTATTAAACTTACTCGAAGGAAGTTAAATCCTGTCAGACGTAAACATTCTTCGCCGATCCTCGCATCCGTTCCTTTTGAAATCGACACCTGTAACCAGACAGAAGATCGATTCCTTAATATTAATTTAACAAGAGTGAATTAGGCGTTAGTGTTATGTTTTTAAATCTAAATACATAGGTATTCTGTAGAAAATATTATTCAAGTAAGATTTTTCCCTTTGTGTCTTTTGCTGTGTTGTATATAGAGGTTTCTCATCGAATTAATTCTTGGACTGAAGCATGATGTACCATGTTGTTGGCGAGGAGTGAAAAGGAAAAAAATTGTTTGATATTAGAAATAGAGAATTTATGAAATTTGTTTCTTTTGTGTTCCTTGCTTAGCTATAGACATTAATTTCTAATAAAATTAATTCTAGGATTGAACCATGATGTATAATATTGTTCGTAAGAAGTAAAAAGAAAAGAAGTTTTTAAAATGTTAAAAATAAGGAATCTATAAAAATATAAATAAGAAAATACAAAAATTTCAAGGTAGACAAAAATTTAAAATAAAAAACAGAACAGATTTAAAGTTTCTTCAGTCAGCTGATAAACTCAATGCGACGTAACACAGTTCTTAAAACAGTTACAAGGAAGTGACTGTACCAGGAACACTGCAATCAAAAGATTTAACTTTAAAATGAGTATATCTGTACAGTCTATCCTCTCACACTTCTTATGCTTCTATATGTAGGGCAGGAAGGGTTTGACCAACTTATCCGCAAAAAATAGGCCTGCTTTCATTCCGAGCCTTTCGATCATGACAGCTAATCTCAGGTGCCATCGAGTGTCTTACAAGTCCACCGATTTATTGTTGAGCGAAATCTGTCGGAGTGATCTGACGCTGTGTATTATGCATTCGCAGGCAGTTTCGCGGATAGCATCGCGAAATTCATCGGAAATAGGGGAACGTGGGCTCTTGGAGGTATACCTACGTCCCGTTAGGGAATGCTGCCCTGATATGGAAGGATTCGGTGGAACACGGAAATAAGAGGCAGGGCGTTTCGCCTGGCCTTGTGTTACACATTTCAGGGTAACGTTTACTGTTCCAGAGTCTAGGTCTAGGTGTGCAGGAAATTCAGAATTCTGGAATTTGAGAGTTCGAGAGTTTTGAGGCCTGGGAATTTAAAGATTTGGTAGCTTGAGGATTTTGGGATCTTTGAGGTCTTTGAGGTCGAGGGTTTGAGAATGTAAGATTTTAAGAATTTCAGGGTTTGGGAATTCAACAGTTTGAGAGTATTGGAGATTGTATATGTTAAAGTTTTAGAATTTAAGAGTTAGAACAATTAGAAAAATGACGGTCTGAAGATTTAGAGTTTCAGGGTTTGAGAGTTTGAAGGTTTGGGAATATAAGATTTTAAGAAGTAACGTTTACTGTTCCAGAGTCTAGGTCTAGGTGTGCAGGAAATTCAGAATTCTGGAATTTGAGAGTTCGAGAGTCTTGGAGCCTGGGAATTTAAAGATTTGGTAGCTTGAGGATTTTGGGGTCTTTGAGATCTTTGAGGTCTTTGAGGTCGAGGGTTTGAGAATGTAAGATTTTAAGAATTTCTGGGTTTGGGAATCCAACAGTTTGAGAGTTTTGGAGATTATACATGTTACAGTTTTAGAATTTAAGAATTAGAAAGATGAAAGTCTGAAGATTTAGAGTTTCAGGGTTTGAGAGTTTGAAGGTTTGGGAATATAAGATTTTAAGAAGTAACGTTTACTGTTCCAGAGTCTAGGTCTAGGTGTGTAGGAAATTCAGAATTCTGGAATTTGAGAGTTCGAGAGTCTTGGAGCCTGGGAATTTAAAGATTTGGTAGCTTGAGGATTTTGGGGTCTTTGAGGTCTTTGAGGTCTTTGAGGTCGAGGGTTTGAGAATGTAAGATTTTAAGAATTTCAGGGTTCGGGTATCCAACAGTTTGAGAGATTTAGAGATTATACATGTTACAGTTTTAGAATTTAAGAATTAGAAAGATGAAAGTCTGAAGATTTAGAGTTTCAGGGTTTGAGAGTTTGAAGGTTTGGGAATATAGGATTTTAAGAATTCGGGGGTTTGAGAAGTTATACAATTTTAGAGTGTAGGAGATTGAACCTGTCAGAATGTTAGCATTTAAAACTTAGAAAGCTGAAGATTTCAGAATTTGAGAATGTTAAGGTTCGAATTCCACTCAGGTAGTTAACTTTTAACTACACTGGTTAGCTATTACCTTCAATGGAAACGAAATATTTATCTCACAAAACAAGTAAACGTATATCCACCTTCAATCTTCTCATTCACTCTCATTTATATCATGCCTAACTTTAGAACACTTTCTAACAAAATAGTATTTCCTTGTATATCAAATGACGTATATAGTAATTTCAAATACTATTTCCATAAGTGTTAAACTTAACCGCTATTTGAAACACCATTTATTTGATCGATCACGATTCTCTGAAAAAAATATTTTACTCGCGATATTATGTGTCGTTCGATGGAATAGAAATATTTATTCTAGCCTTCAATTCCAAGTAGCTATTATCCCCAGCGCTGCGTGAGGCGCGCCTCGCAGCAGCCATCGCTGTTCCCTGCTGCCTCGCGTTGCACATTTCAGAGCAATGTTTCAATCCGAAACGGCTTTATGGTATCGCCGTATTATCGCCGTTTCAGACGGGCCCGCGATTTTTACGCTCGGTCGTGCGCGAATAGAGAAACGGACGGACGTGAAACCCGAGAGCCAGGGAGAACACGAAATTTATCAAAGGCTCGCAATGTAGCGTTCGCGCCCTGACGGCCCCCTGCTTTGCATTCGATCCCGTTAAAAGACAGCACGCAGATCCTTTCGCTTCTGGACAAATTTAAATTGCCCTGGCCGCGTATAAAGCGGAATCTACGAGCTGGCGGATTTTACAAGGGATCTCGGGGTTTTCAGCGTCTGGAGTTCTAGAAAGTCGAGTGGACGTGTCGTGCGGTAGATCTGAGAGGAATTCGAGGCTCCTTTCTAGTTCGACGATTTTCCACCGATGTGGCTGTCGATTTATGGTATGGGCTAGGATGGGAGACAGTGGTGACGTATATTGGACTGGAGAGTGTTTATGTAGATGGTTTTTTAGGTATGAGGTGCATGAAGGTTTGAATTGAGGATTTTGGGAGTCTGATTAAATATAGAAAGTAGAATATTCTTTCTATGTAGTTCGATGATTTTGCTTTGTTTTAAGTATCGGTTCAGAGTGTAGGTTTGAGGATGGATGACAGTCCTGATGTAAAGTAGGCAGTGGAGAGTGTTGATGCAGGTATTTTTTGGTGTCTGATAAGGTGAATGAGGGTTTTAGTGCTTGTTGAGGCTTTTGGGAGTCTGATTCAGTATAGAAAGTAGAATATTCTACGAACTATGAGGAATTGGGGGCTTTTTCCTAGTTTGATTGATAGTCGATTCATAGTATAGACCTCAGAGTCGACGTGTAATAAGTTCTATTGAAGAACAAGGGACCTACACTCTGGCTCTGAGGTCCAGATTCACTGCCAACTAAAAGTAAGGGACAACAAAGCTTCTTATTACTTTCTATTCTATACCCACTGTGGAGTAATTTTTTAAATCTTTGTCTACATTTAATTCTTTCAAATCTGACGAACATTACAATGTACACTCCTTCACTACTTCAACATCTGACTTAGAACATTAAAACTGTGACTGCAATCATATATAGATCTTTCTTTTATTTTTGTGTTTCTGAAAAATCAAGTCTGAAGGTTTAACATGCTGGCTTCTTTATTATTATATCTTTCTTGTTACGTATTAAATTCCCAGAAACTAATTTATACTCTTTCATTAACTGTATCTGTATAGTTCCACACTTGAAGTCAGCAGTATACGTAAAACACAGAGACCTACACGCTGAGATCAAATATCTCAGAGCGTACTCGTCGCACTTGTACTCTTCTTCAACTCCCTGATTCAGATATTCATTCCAATTTCTATATTCCACTTCCTGGAACTCCGTATTTAATTTTCAAGTGACCTCTCCGCATAATAAGAGATAAACAGATGCAACCGCTATTCCACCTCTCATCTTACATCCTCCAGAAAATTGCATATTCAAGACCCCGAGCCTCGGCGAAGGTTCGAAGCGTCTCTAAAAATAAGAAGCCTCAGTTTCAAAGTCGCCAACGTCCCCTCAGCGCCGAGTCATTCTGGATCGCAGACATTATAAATTTCTCGGTCAATTACCGCGAAACAGACGTTAACGCGATTCCAGTAATTTCCATGCTGCACCCCTGCAGGAGGTTGAAGAGGGCGCGGGGTATCGACAGAAATTTACGAAAGCACGGACAGGCTGGAGGACTTTATCCCCCAGCTTTGGCAGAATTTGCATCGCGTCCCGTTAGAGGACAGCGATCCCAGATGCAGCGCGTCGACATAGCGAAACGCCTACAACCAGACGCAGTAATCTCTCCTCTCGATGTACGCATGTCGTATCAGACGAGGCGAAAGGGGACGGCAGAAGGACGAGGAAAAAATTGTTTCCCATACGTATATGGAAATGCTGGCGGATGGAGGTGCATATGGGTTCGGTGTGTACGCGTGCATGGCGGTGCACGTGGCAGTGCATGCGGCAACGCATGCGTGGAGCGTTCCTATGCAGAGGAGATTTATCTTTCGTGTTAATGGTAGAAGTTCCACTTCTATGGGGATGAATTTATTCATGTTGGCGAGCACTTTTTCTTCAAAATTCTTTCTTCCTCTGAATACCCTGAGGCTGCGCGAGGGGTCTTCTAGGGTTTTTGGAGCGAGTCCTGTTCATCGTGGTGGGAAGTAACATGTCAGTTAGTAGACTGTGGATTTTTATGCAATTTCATGTTTTGCGAACATTATTAAAGAAATGGAATCTGAATAGAAATTTGTTCTAGTTTTTAAATACTATGATTTCATCTTTATTTTTATATTTTCAATGTTTTTAAATGGTTATGTGCATTCTCTAACTTTTTATTTTTTTTGCAGTTTATTTATTAGGTTGTCTGTAAAGTTGGAGAAACTTGAAATAAACTACATGTAAAATATTGAAAGCTTGTATTAGGGTCGAGATTAGGAATATTCATGGCTTTTTAAAAAATCTATTCATGCGGGTATTACATAAGAAATTTAAACAGATAAACAGACTAAAAAAATTGTACAGTTTTTAGACTCGAGTAGGATACAAAAATTTGAAAATTAGGAAATTTCAGTATTTTAAGTTTTCAAGAATTTAGGAGCTGGATATTTAAAAGACATTAAACTTTTACAAAATTCGAGTTTCCCTATTTCATAAACACATTCTTAGCCAGTAAATATATCGTACATGTACTTCAAAAGTGACGCAACTCAAAAAACGTGATGTTTTATCTACATCTATAAACTAATTTAGTAAATACATCTCTATTCATCATAAAAAGTTTACCAATTACAGCTCCAAATTATAAATTACAATAATATTCCAAGAATTCTTCAAATATAAATCACAAATTATTCCAATAATAGCAACAAAATCATTTATTGCAAGTAACACATCTATTTTTCAGACTACAACAAGTAGTTGTAAAATGATTTACATTAACTAAAACTACTCTAGTACTCTACAGCAATATTATGTATTTAATAAACAATTTTCTCCTCCACTCACAAATAGTTTCTTGCTTCCCCTGAAAAACATCCTTGCCTGAGTCGTGTCACTCTTGCAATACGTCTACACGCGATATGCTCTGAAAACAACAGGGTTTCCCCGAATCGCGCAGTGCTCGTTGCGCCCATCGTTCCCCATAAATCATAGTCGCCCAGCGAAACAGTTTTTCCTCGGGCCCGCGGTTGTACTCGCTGGAGAGAAAAAAAAAAACAAAATAATTCCGTCGGTTTGCACCTTTAGCAGCGAGCAATAAATAACGCGGTTTATCGAGCATCCCTTCGCCGCGCTCGGCAAACCGTGTCCTCCAGATAAATGATACTACGTCACCGCGCGCTCACGATTCCTCGAGCATTACCAGCTCGTTCGCTTAGGTGGTCGTGCGTCCACGCGATTTATCCTTCAATCATAGTATCCCCGGTTAAATACCCGACAGACACCGCGGGACCGTACCACGCACTTAACTGTACGCTGATCTATGCGCTCAGGCCTGGCTGTTTCACCATTGGCCGCTGCCAGACGGGGGAAACCTTGTAGTTAGCGATTTTTGCGGGCGCAGAACGTTTATTGATTGCTCCTTTGTCGGGGAAGGTAACGTGGAATTTTCGCTGATTGGAAGGGATTTGGAGGCGCGCTACTGTTCGTGGGTGCAGGTATTAAGAGGATATTAAGGTGGCTGTGGAGTGGCTGATAGAACAGCTTGCGTTTGTTGTTGTTGGGAAAGAGATCTGTGTCGGAGTTTGAAGACGTTTGAGATTATGTTTTGATTGGAGACTGTAAATTGGGTAGCCTGCTTCATCGTGGACACCCTGTATTATGTTAGATATTACTATGAAAAATATGTACGCTTGTGTGGTCACATTTGTATGTATTAAAAAGGTTAATCTTTGTAACAAATAACTGTATAATAAATTAAATTTAATAATATGCGCTCAGGAACCACAGTAAACATTAATGTGATGTGATGAAGGTGATTTGGCTTTTTACCACTATCATACATAAACGTATTTGATCACTGTTGTTTGATGCAATGATTTTAAATTTATTCAATGAAACGGGGTTTAATAAGCTAATACACGATCTTCTCATTCATTATTATCGTACATAAACAGTGTCTACGAAATATACTGTTCCAACTCTATACACTCCAATGCCTCGAAAAACTCTCGCCAAACTGTATCCCCTATAATAGAATCAGTTTACACAGTCGTGGACTCGATTGCAGCAATCCATTAAGCAGCGGCCGCGCCGCTGGCCAGCATGCGTAGAGACACTTAAAAAGCGAAGTACCATTCAGGTTGGCATCGTGTCGTAACACAACCCTTACCCAGATTTCAACGGTAACATATTCATTCCGCGGCGACAAGCGCGTACACCTTTCGCGGCTAATTCAATACCGCGCTGCCGAGATCGTTAGATCGAAAGGTTTTCAGCCGCCGATTCAGCTGGTGGCCCCATCGCCCATCGCGATTGGTGCCGCGATTAAAAAGCCCGTCGCGTTCACGGTCGGCTGCTGCTGGATTCTGGAAGGCGCGAACGCAACGAGACGCGTGGCGATGTACAGGCTGTTTCTAAACATGTGGGACATGGGACGTAGAAGGATATAGAACGATTGGAGCTCAGAGTGTTTCTAAACGTGTGGGACATGGGACATAGAAGTATGTAGAATGATGAGAGCTCAGGGTGTTTTTGAGCATGTGGGACATATGGGACATAGAAGAATATATACTGCGTTCACTGAGAGAACGCAGTCGTTTCACGCAGATGGCTTCCATTGCCCCGACTGACTTTTCCACTGAGATTGGTGAAGGATTCAAGAGCCTGAAAGGACACGCCTTGCTTCTTTCTACTCTGTATACCTAGTGTCCAAATGAAACAAATGTTTCTATCTATTAAGAAACAATATTTATTGAGATATCAATGTATAAGAATCCACAGCTTATTTGATTATAAAGAAACAGCAACGGTAGAACTGTTTCCTGGATTTCCTACAAAATGTTCGATGCGACCAGGTAGTTTATGACACGGGAAATCTAGGGTCGTTTATGGTATTGCAACGCAGTAAGAATTTTGACTAGTACCAGTACGTTTTCGGTCGACAGGGACGATATTCAAGAAGATTTTTATTTGCTAACAGAGCCGCATTAATACTTTCGGAGAAAACTAAAATCTAAAAGAATATCGTTTGCTTGCTCAAAATTTCTTTCACACCGTTTATGCGCTAACACTTGAAGAAGTGACTTTCTTTAGAAATGGTAGGACCTCCAAGGGCCCAGCAAGGGGTTCATGGGTAGGGATGTGCTCGGGAGTGACAGAGCCAATAACTAATGAGCGTAGGCGTGAACTGCGCAAAGGGTACGAAAATTCGTCAACCGACAACTGCGTTCTTCCAGTGAACGAAGTATAGAATGATGAGAGCTCAGAGTGTTTCTGAGCATATGGGACATGGGACATAGAAGGATATAGAACGATTGGAGCTCAGAGTGTTTCTGAGCACGTGGGACATGGGACATAGAAGGATGTAGAATGATGAGAGCTCAGGGTGTTTCTAAACGTGTGGGATATGGGACATAGGAGGATATAGAATGATGAGAACTCAGAGTGTTTCTAAACTTGTGGGGCATGGGACATAGAAGGATATAGAATGATGAGAGCTCAGGGTGTTTCTAAACTTGTGGGGCATGGGACATAGAAGGATATAGAATGATGAGAGCTCAGGGTGTTTCTAACGACGTGGGACGTGGGACACAGAAGGATATAGAATGATGAGAACTCAGAGTGTTCCTAATCATGTGAGACATGGGACATAGAAGGATAAAGAACGATTGGAGCTCAGAGTGTTTCTGAGCACTGAGGACATGGGACATAGAAGGATATAGAATGATGAGAGCTCAGAGTGTTTCTGAGCATGTGGGACATGGGATATAGAAGAATATAGAATGATGAGAGCTCAGAGTGTTTCTAATCACGTGGGACATGGGACATAGAAGGATATAGAACGATTGGAGCTCAGAGTGTTTCTGAACACGTGGGACATGGGACATAGAAGGATATAGAATGATGAGAGCTCAGGGTGTTTCTAATCACGTGGGACATGAGACATAGAAGGATATAGAATGATGAGAGCTCAGGGTGTTTCTAAACGTGTGGGACATGGGACATAGAAGGATATATAACGATTGGAACTCAGGGTGTTTCTAATCACATGGGATATAGGACATAGAGGGTGTAGAACGATGATAGCTCTAGAGCGATTAGGTAAGAATCATATGAGTGACTTTTTCAGCACATAAAATAAGGGAGATAATCAAGTAGTGTCTTCAAACACATATCGATAATAGTACCTGGAGGGTGATGCAAAAATATATGCACTCAAGTGTAATATGTACTCTCTGATCGTTTTTCTTATTTATATGCATCAGAAGCCACCCCTATGACATTATTGCTATTACTTAGTCGCCTCTGAACTTCTTTCGTCTTACGTCGCCGCAAGGAGCCAAGAGACGGCGAAACGATTCGAATAGCAAATAGCAGTAGGCTGTACTGTTGGAAGTATAGCGAAAAGTTGAAACTCTCTGCAGGCCTGTTCTAGAGTATGGTCCGATTTTCTAGACTTGGGCTCTGGTGGCCAGGTCCTCTAACTTGCGATGTTGTGGCTTCTCGTGAAGGATGCTTCTCCCACGTCCACCCTACTCATTAATCCTTAACCAATTATCTACTGTTATGCTGTGAAGAAGGAAAAGATGGAGTTCCTTTGAGAATAATCAGTCTTCTTCTTGATAACTCGAAGTTTAGTAAAAATGGGTATCCAACAGACTTTACAAGAAATTGTATCGTAAGAATTGTTACACTTATTATAGTGTAATATAATATTACAGTAGGACGTAAGTAATACTGAAAAATCAAAATTAAGTGAATTTAGAAGAAATATCAGTGAGAGTAATGTTTGTGTATACAGTTGCAAAAAATGGCTTGGATGAAGATTGAGAACAATGTACCAAACATGGTAGATAAAATTTTTAGCTTCTCCATTGTTAGTTAAGATCAATTGCTATGTTGTATACTATATACGATTTTACCCACCCCTATGGACAAAATCAGAAATGGTAAATATTA
This sequence comes from Calliopsis andreniformis, assembly GCF_051401765.1. NCBI lineage: Eukaryota > Metazoa > Arthropoda > Insecta > Hymenoptera > Andrenidae > Calliopsis > Calliopsis andreniformis. The sequence continues at coordinate 8,139,592 of NW_027480432.1, read as the reverse complement.
TTTTGTCGTTAAAATAAGTAGTATGTTCAAATTTTTCAATTATATTGTTGTGTTATGTTAATGAAGAATTCCTTTAATAGACAAAATTTGAATTTTACAATTGGATTTATAAATTAAGGAGTTGTAGGCCTCCCCTATTTATGCACATGACCTTTTTTCATCGTCTTCGCGTTTAGAACATATCCTCCAGAAATGTCCCGCATGTTTGGAAACGCCCTGTAGGTATCAAGAAATTAGTTGACTGCAGTTAAACGCGTTCGTCGCCTATCCGAGCATCTTGGGTACCTGCAGCGCGGCCGCTTTGAATTAATGCCGGTCCTCGTGCCGTGGATACACACGCAACGCGTTTATCTCGTGATCTCACGCTTCGAGAATAGGTCCACTTGCCTCGGCCACTGATAAGCCTACGAGATTGCGTGGGCAGCTAGGAGGGTGGCGGTTTCGAGCGTGAATGGTGCATAACGGTGCTATAGGTAATTACGATAGCGGATAATTGAAGAGTTTGTAATGAAAACAGTACTTAGGAGTTCTACAATTTTTAGGAAAATAGAGGTAAAGTTACTGATGATGTGGGTCCTCACTGATTTCGAAGATTTTCAAGTTATGTTTATATAATTTCTTTAAATTTTTTACTTAGACCACTTTCATAATTAATACTAAATGAATTCCATATAATGTTGAAATTACAACCACTATCTATTGGTTCATTTTTGACGATATCGTAAAAATTACATTGAATAAATTTAGTTTAAAATAATGTGGTGTGAAGTAACTGATAAACTCATTTTTTTTAAATTTTGACTTTGACCACTTTTATAATTATGGGCACAAATATGTTATAAAGGTCGTCACTTTGAACAACTTTTTTGTCTGATGGAATTGGTGGTCGACCTTAGTTTCCGAGATGTTCACAAAAAACTTGTTAAAAAGAACACAAAAATGTTTTAGAAAAAGGTAAAAATTGACAAGTTTTTTTTTGTGTTGAATTTAAATGATGTAAGTAGAGAAATTTATTAATAGTAAAATTACACAGCCTGAAAAATTTATATAATTAAAGTGCACGTAAAATTTGTCTGGCGTAGGGACTTATTCTACTGATGGTGCTCAGTTGTCTGGTCCGTCGCTGTGGTAGCAGTAGAGCAAGTAGAATAAATAAGATTAAGGAAACAAGTAGAATAAGATTACCTATTTCTGAATTTAATATGTTAGACTTACAAGAAAGACAACATGTATACATGTGTACATTTTATTACTAAAATTCAGTTGCAGGGTTTAAGTAGAAAATGCAGGTTATACACAGACGTGTCAAGTCACACTTAAACGTGCTTCCATTTTCAAGATCGATTGTTTCAAAATTAATGTTTCACAAGAAAATGGTTGCTATTACACTTTACATTGCTATTACTCTAACAAAAGTATCCTTTTTTTATTTATATCACTGATTATATCCTGTCTACCCAGGAATGTTCATTAAAATTAAATAAGTACTGTAACTCCACAAGCAAACTAGTTTTAAAAATACAACATCATTAGATTCAAGCCTACTAGAACTTTAGAACGTGTTAGTAGCTCCGAAAAGAAATATATTCCAGACTCATAAAATGTTCAATGTATCCAGTTTTAAATATTAGTTTGTCAATTTTGCTTCACTTTATTCCTTCAATTGCCAATCGTTGCGCGATTAAATTCCTCGAGAATTCGCCACAGAGAAAATTGATTATCCATTACTTATGAATCATTCAACGTCAGCACGTACGCGCTCGGTTTGAATGGATTCGATTTCCTATCAGTACTCGAAGAAATGTAGTAAACGATTGGAATTACTTTGCCCGACGAATAACGTAGGCTCTATCGCAACGGCACAGTTATTGATAACTTGTTACGGTGATGTAATAAATTGAAACATGATACTGTAGGCACAATATTACTTCTTAATTCTTTCCGAGTATGAAGAACTCGCGTTTCATGGGCGCGAAGTATATTTATCGGCCATATCGTATCGGTTGAATTTACAGTTATTAACGATAAATCCGTTCACGTTTTGATTTCGATTCAGATTCTTTCTGCTAAATGTTGAACGGCACCTTTGATCATTCGATCCTATACGTTTTTCTTTACTGATAACTTATCTCGAACGTTTCTTGCAAACTGTATTCTGTCGTTTACTTGCAATACATATTCTTATTTAATTCGTTCTTTATGTTTCTGTCGAATAGTAGATCTTGCAGTAGGATTAGCCATTTGTCGTGTCGAAAAGCAGATCTGCAGTTAGATTAGCTATTTGTTGTGGCGAAAAGCAGATCTTGCAGTAGGATTAGCTATTTCTTTTGGCGTAGAATTGATAGATTCCTTTGATAGATAATTTTGCTGCAGAAATGATTGAGTTTTTTATGAAGGATAGTAATGATATTGGAATAAAAGATAGCTATAAAATCATGTGGCACATTTATTGAAAGAGTGACGTAAATGAGGGATCATTTGACGCAAGAATCATTCATTCTATATTAATTAATTATTAAAAAATATTACAGTTTTTAGTTTAGTAGAGTAGAGATGAATATTCTTCTTGGAAGAATTCTTTCTTTTGAAAAATCCTCTCTTTGGAAGAATCGTCTCTCTGTGAGAATCCTCTCTTTGAAAAAGTTCGCCGATTAGGAGAATCCTCTGCTTAAGGACCTCATCTCTTTAAACAAATCTCATTTCTAGAAAAAGCCTCTCTAAAGAGCACCCCTTTGCCTGACCCATTCGCGCAGAATTTATCACATAAGTATCTATTCTGAACAAAATGCCTCAAAATGAGCACAGTTCCCTGCACCATTACATCTCTGCCTCGTAAAACAGCATTTTGTCCTCAATGATACTCTAGTAAGACTGTAGATCACCAGTCTCGAGCAAATGGGTTAAATGAATCCAACAAACCAGAACACGACACCTACCAATAGCAGAACTCTAAACTCTCCTCTGCAAGCCCCTCTCCAAGCACTCAATCTCTCCGAAGACGATCCCCATCGACAGGAAGCTCCTCTCTATCGATCCCCCAAAGCAATCGTGTGAAACTCGACTGATCTCTCCGACTTGACCAACTTCGCCACCAGAAGCAGATGCACAGATAACCGTATCGTCCGCGCTAGGTCGCGTTAATCGACAGAAAACGCCGCAGACGTGCCACTTGTTCGACGTTAATCGGCATCCGAGCGATTCCTGGAAAACGGGTTCCTGGAGGACTGTTATTAATACGAGTCCGCGGGAATTCGCATATTTTCTAACGGGGACGTCGCGGAAAAATGCTCCCCAACGAAAGTATCGAGCAATCGTTTCGTTCCCTGGCGCTGGGCGCGTTTCGTGGGTGTGCACGAGCAAGGGTACAGGTATCGCCATTATGTACACGTATAGAGATTTGAGCCTGGAGAAACCAGTATTTATTGGAGAGCAGACCGAACAGGCGGAACACCGCTGGTAAATCTGGCACGGTATCGCGTGAAGCAACTGGCAAGTACACGAGCAGCTAGATACACGTAGAAATATTGGTACCATCGACGTACGCCGAGGCAGCTGCGCCGGTAGTTTGCAACAGATACTTCGGCAGCTACTGAATGTGCTTGCGGTAGGCCACCTCGAAGAGGGAAGCCTGCTGCTCGGCTTGTGGAGGTATTTTGATGCGTGCTGATCTTCCTGGAACGGTACACGCTTGTTACACAATTGCTCGGGCTTCGAGGAGGTCTATGCGAACTGGTTTTCTTGTTCGAGGATAGCGGGCGTCTTCGTTAGAGGCATTTCGAGGGTTTTTCTATTCTGGACTCTAAAAGATCCAGTTCTATCATTATCAGTTCTATCTCTATTCATTTTACATTCCTGCTTTCTATTAGTGGAAAAATTCTTTGTTTAGGATTGGATTGAATCTCAAGTGATTCGAATTGGAAATTTAAATTGAGGTTAGGAACTAAAGCGAAAGCTTCTTTTTTTATTTGAAGTAGATTGTACCATCACATTTTGTTCAATTATAAAGCAATATAAATTCTTCTATTATTTCTATTACTTTAATAGAATAAAAAGAAAGGAATAAAATGGAGTAAAACATTAATGGACTTAGGTTAGACTGGCTTCGAGGTGTAGAAATAAATTATGATTCTCTTCGTATGTGAATAGTTATTCAATGAAACATACATTAGCTACAGTTTACTCCAAAATTTTACTATTTTTCAGAATTAAAGATATTAATAAATTTTCATTGGAGGTTTTCGTATGAGAAAAGATATTCTATCTTTGACCAGTAACAGTGTGCATGTCTCTGCTGTTATAGATAAAATATTAAGTGTGTATGTATCATACAAGTGGCGAGCAAAAGAAAGTTTAAAATTGATCTGTGTACACATGATTATTAATATCTTCTACAACAGATATTTTACTTTACATTGACAAGATTTATGCATCCTGAGATACCCCGCATTCTATACAACATAAATACTCAATAATTTTCTTTTCAAAAAAATCCGTGTGTTTCTTCATTTAGCTTGCTTCAGAAACTTTCTTTCGTCCGCCATTGTATCTATAATTCACAGTATTTTATCGCATCGATCTCCAACTTTTCTTCCACCTTCCTTTACAATTCCGCATAAAAATCCCCGAGAGCAACACCCAGCAGCGATTAACGGTCAGGCTAATCGCCCCTATTCTCTCGTCTCGCATGGATTTAGCAATCTGCTGATTTACTGCGGCTGATGTTAGGCGAAATGATTATTACCAGCGGCACGATTTGTTCGTTTGCGGGTCTGCGTCGCGAGAAAGCACTCCAGGCCGAATCGAACACGTAGGTATCGTGTAGCTGGCAAGTATGCAGGCAAAAACCGCGGTCTTGCGCGAATCAGTGCATTAGCGCGTATCACCATGCACGAGTTAAGTCTGCACATGCGCCACGATTCGGTATCCAATTAGCGGCGCGGGATCGACGATCGAGTTTTCCCGTTCGGCGGCATTCTTCAAACTTGCCCGACTCGGTTAATTAATTGTTGATCGCGTGGGCGCATATTTAGCGTGGCTCTGGCGGCAAGACGAGACGCTGGCTAGACGGCCTGCGTATCACGAAGGGATTTGGGTAATTGTGAATTGTCTGAGTGAGCAATTAATAGTGGAAAATATGAAGCAGTATACTTACAGGTTTATTTTTCACTAATTTGGAAGCGATCTTTTTTGGCGCAATGACTCTCTGTTGTGTTTTTGTCTCGTTATTTGGTAAGGTACGTGTCTCGATACATGGACGCTTAAGATGTTAAATGTCACAGTAACTAGATAGTATTTTTAGGTAGTTTTACTTAACTCAGATCTAAGAATTATCTATTTTGTGTTTTTGGCGTGGGAAATGTCTCAATACCTGGACATTTAAGATGTCAAATCTCACAGTAACTGGATAATATTCTTAGGTATTTTTACCTAATACAGTGAACAACTATTTTGTGTTATCTTGGTTACTGATTTAGGTACCTGTCCCAATAGTTGGACGTTTAAGATGTCAAATGTCTCAGTAAGTGGACGATATTTTTAGGTATTTTTACCTAATACAGTGAACAACTATTTTGTGTTATCTTGGTTACTGATTTTAGGTACCTGTCCCAATAGTTGGACGTTTAAGATGTCAAATGTCTCAGTAACTGGACAATATTCTTAGGTATTTTTACCTAATACAGTTAACAACTATTTTGTGTTATCTTGGTTACTGATTTAGGTAACTGTCTCAATAGTTGGACGTTTAAGATGTCAAATGTCCAGGTAACTAGACAATATTCTTAGGTATTTTGACCTAACTTGGACCTAACAACTATCTATTGTTTCCTGGTTTCGTTACTTGTTGAGGTAAATGTTCTAGTATCTGGATGCCTTAGGTGTGAAACGTCCCAGTAAGTGAACAAATTTTCTAGGTATTTTTACCTAATACAGTTAACAACTATTTTGTGTTATCTTGGTTACTGATTTAGGTACCTGTCCCAATAGTTGGATGTTTAATATGTCAAATGTCCAGGTAACTAGACAATATTCTTAGGTATTTTGACCTAACTTGGACCTAACAACTATCTATTGTTTTCTGGTTTTGTTACTTGTTGAGGTAAATGTTCTAATATCTGGACGTCTTAGGCGTGAAACGTCCCAGTAAGTGAACAAATTTTCTAGGTATTTTTACCTAATACAGTTAACAACTATTTTGTGTTATCTTGGTTACTGATTTAGGTACCTGTCCCAATAGTTGGACGTTTAAGATGTCAAATGTCTCAGTAAGTGGACGATATTTTTAGGTATTTTGACCTAACTTGGACCTAACAACTATCTATTGTTTCCTGGTTTCGTTACTTGTTGAGGTAAGTGTTCCAACATCTGGACGCCTTAGATGTGAAACGTCCCAGTAAGTGAACAAAATTTTTAGGTACTTTAACCTAACCCAAACCTAAAAACTATCTATTGCGTGTTATCTTAGTTAGTAAAATAAATTTCCCAATACCTGGACAGTTAAGACGTCAAATGTCCTAGTAAATGGACACCATTTTTAGGTACTTTTGCATACGTCTCTTCACTTGTATTTCTTTTTATCTGGATCTATTATCTAATATCTGGAAGCCTTAGGTGTGAAACGTCCCAGTAAGTGAACAAAATTTTTAGGTATTTTAACCTAACCCAAACCTAAAAACTATCTATTGCGTGCTATCTTAGTCGCTAAAGTAAATTTCCCAATACCTGAACAGTTAAGACGTCAAATGTCCTAGTAAATGGACACCGTTTTTAGGTACTTTTGCATACGTCTCTTGTACTTCTTTTCAGTAACTGAACACGCTATTTCATAATACCTACTATTTCTCATAGGTACATTAGTACTTAAACTTACAATTAAATAGAATTAGTGTTAGTGTTCAGGTACCAAACCATGGTCAGTTATTGGTACATTTGCTTTGATTGATTCACTGATGGATCTCAGGCAACTCATAGGTTTAACAGATCATTTTATCTGTCATTACATTCTTAACAGTTCCTACAGCTATTTAATCTAGAGCTGTTATAGTTATATAGTTCTTGGTTCTTACGAACCCAGATTATATAAGTTGAAACCTAAAACTGAATCGAGAGCAATACACCTGGATCTCTTTTTACATGGTAGATATATATTTTGTAAAAGAAATCGCACAAGAAAGGTTATTTAAGAGAAATTGCTTTGTAAGTTGTAAAGTGACATGTTACTACTTGGTAAGCGATTTTTATATAACGCTCTTTACGCGATGTTTTACATGATACAGATCCACCTCGTAAACAGAAATCTAGGTCAGATAAAAATCTATAGGAAATTGTATAATTGGACAATTTTTGCATAGTCCATTTCCTTGGCATCCAGCTTACAATAAAATTCCAGGCAGCCAGGAAGATTTTATAGTACTGGTCTCGATTGACGAAGAAAAAAGAAGTATGCAAAAAATAATTCGTTTCAAATAAAACTTCTTTATGTCTTTCACGAATATTAAAATGTTTAAAATTCCTAGACTATTTTACTACCCTACGAACGTGTCTTGGAAATCGATAGCAGCCTGAACAAAAATTTCTGATAATTTTCTCCTCCAAATCGCTTTTGTAATACAACTTCCTCGTTTCATAAGGCGTTACATACACATTAAATTGCGGTAACAATTTGGTTCACTTTTTCATAATATAATAGAATAAGTAAAAGTGGCCTGGACTTCCGGTGATTACTTTTAACCATACCGCCTATCCGCAAAATGGGCTCGCGTTTTTATGTTTTATGGTGAAGAATGCAGAACTGCAATTTAAATAGGAATTGAAAGTTCCACTAAAGTCTCTCATTGATGAAACACGTTGCGCACAAAAAAGGTAATCCAAGCCTTTAGTGCTGAATAACGCGGATGGTTACTGCTCATGTGAACATTAAACCAGAAGTAATGACACTTTTACGGTAGCACAATGTCCATAGGCATTATTTATATCGATGGCTATAAGGGAGGGTAACGTGAGTCACATTTTCACAAAATCTGAATTTATACTATAATTGAAGTTTGTAACATAAATTTTGTATGTTTGAAGAAAACTGATTAAATTAGAGAAACTTTTTACTCCAAATCTAAAAAATTCATCGAAACAACGATTTACAGAATTAAATTATTAAGTAGTAGTCATACTTTTTCCCCATTGCTCGAGCAGAATTTTCAGTTAATACCAGTTACGTCGGCAACTCGAACGAAAACAGGTACACGCTGTACCAAGTCAGGCTTTGGGGATCGCAATTAGCCCTCGTTACGAAGGAACTTTATTTCCTCGTTTGCTCGTCTGATGGATCATGCTCGAGGCGGGGCCGATTCAGAGAAAGCGAACAGACTCAGCAGCGTTCGATCGTGAACTGGACTGTGCTCCCCAGGCCTTTTTTCATATTTTTGCGTTCGACGCTTCCATTGGCCTCTGCTTCTTTTTACGTGAAGCAATCGAAGCTCACTTGTAATAGATAACGCGGAACGTTTCGAGCGTCTGTGCCTGGACAGATAACACGGGAACTTTCTGAATCGCGCAGTCGCAATAAATAACCGCGGGACGTTCGAAACGCCGACGAATAGATAGCGAGGTCCTTTTGAACGTCTGAGGTTTAATAGATGGATAAAGTTTCTTCAGCGAGCGATAGCAGGCGCTGTTAGGGTCCTAGCGTTTGCAAGCGATAATTGAACTGGGAAAAGGATCGAGTCGATTTGTCAGTGAGTCGAATCGGGAAATTGTTTGGCGGAATCGATTTTTAGTCGGTGACAAGAACATCAATTTCAGCGCGTTTCTGCGGAAATTGCTGGAAATGAGGGGAAAAGTAATGTTTGGAGTGGGTAACGAATTATTAGATATGTGGGTTTTAGGTAGTTATTGCATGGGAACATTAATCAACTGGTAATGGAATTTTTTTTTCATTTATTATACAGGGTGGGGCAATAACTTTGGCTACCTTGAATATTTCTGTTAATTTTAGAGGTATGGAGAAACTTGTTGAATAAAAGTTGTATAGCACAGAGAGGGTTGTAATGTGACAGTAATATTTTTACAGGTGGAGGGCTTTCAGAGTTTTGGAGGTCACCTCCAAGCTGATTCATAAATGCATGTCGATGCTTCAGGGGGTGAATCTACATACTAAAAGAAATACAAATGTCGTATGAATATTGTGTGTCTTCTGAACTCTAGTTTTTGAGATATAGTAAACTTCTTTTATGATAAAGTCAAATAAATTATTTTAGCATAGATATGTACATAAATTTCTAAAATATTAACCATACAAAATAACTGATGAACTCATATGTATAAGTTCTTATACAAATGAGTCCTTTTCATACTTTCTTGGTCAATGGTTGCCATTTTGTTATAAAATATCAGGGTTGCAGGCTAGTTACAAAAATTCGTCAACCCCATAGCCATTTTTTCTGTTCAGAAGAATTTCTCTAAATAGATACTTTTTGAACATTTGCAAAATTCATAGATACACAATCTTCCCAATGACATAATCTTCATTTCCATTTACAAAGTGCTTCAGTATATTAACTGTGCAAGTAAGTGCAAAGTATATTAACATACCTCAGCCTAGAAGCTTCAAAATATAAAATTCAATTTACGATTTACCCTCATTAAATCCCATTTAACTCCACCAGTAAATGTCACAGTCCTTCCGACTATAATTCACACGTTTCCTCCACAAGGGAGCACCAAAAACGTTTCTCAATTTGTAACAGTAGCAAGGATTGCTCATGTCGCTCGTCGGGACGTGTACGAAGCTCGCTGGGACGTCGGTGTTCACCTACTAATTACTAATTAGCAATTAGACTCGCGTGTAACGTACAGACAAAGCTGGTTTTCTAGGCCATCCAGCCAGCCTCTTTGAAATCCCCGCGTTCCTGCCTAATCGTTGTTCGTGCTGGAAGCTGGACGCGCCTCTCGTCTCTAACTCGAGTGTCGCCATTGCACGGGTTACGCGTGCAACACGTGAGAGCACGTTGCACGGTTTATTAATAATAATTACTGCTTTTTTTTTTGCCCCAGAGCGGTTTCCTTTTAACTGGCCACCTGGGCGATGAAAAACAGACGTTGGTTACTTTAACGTGGAGATCTCGAGGGGCGCAGGCTTCATGGTTCATCTTCATGGATTAGGTTGGGAGTCGAATAAATTAGGCGTGGCAAAGGTGGCTAGGGAAGTATTTTTTGAGAGGGTAATAAAATTAGGGGGCTGGCTCGTGTAATTGGCATAGAAATTTCAAGTACTCTTTAACTTTGGGGAAAGTTTTGCAAGTAGTCGTAAATTCTGAGACACCATGGAAAGCTTAAGTGTATGCAGACATATAAATAGGTGCTAAATCTCGACAGTAAAGTACGCGTGATAATATTTGATGATTGAAGGGAAATTTTCATTTCCTTTCCGTATTTTGATAGTATTTATGGAAAGCGATATTTGCATAAGCATTCATAGAGTAGTAATGAACTATGAAAGTCTTCAGTTGTAATTTATAGAGTATTAAATTGCGCTGTATTTGTATTCCTAAATTATTTTTTGTAAATTATATATACCTCTATAGTACATACAAATTTTATAATCACAATGAAGGAACTTTGATTACATAATACAATTTGAAAATTTAATTATGGGTACCTGCAACTTAAGGATAATTGGGATAGAATAATCGTAGTTCTTGCAAAAACTGGTCCTTTTAGTTTTTAAAATTTTATAATATTAGCAAAAAAATACTAAATATTAAAGTACACTAAAATTTACATAAATAGTCATTTCTGCTAAAAATTGAAGCTACCCAGTTTTTGCACCGAGTCCTTCAATTGCATTTGGAATGAACAGAGATGTCCAAATTTGAAATTATTGTGAAGAAAATTCGGGACTTTTTAGATACTTAAGGACATCTGGTCATCTTTAATTTTTCTTCAGTGCTAACTCCTACAAAGTAAATCAAACCTACACTTCATATATTATTATTATGAAAAATATTGATATAGATAAATGAGAAACTCCTCGACCATATTACACAATTACCCTCCAAACTTAATTTATTCCCACCCAAATATATTTTTATATTAAAAGCCAAGAACCTACGATGAGATTTATTTCCTCTTACACGTGACCATTGTGTGTAAATGTTTTACACTCGTTTAAATCGTTTACATCATATTTTCTCCTCAGAAAGCTGCAACAAGTTTAAACGTGCATCCACGTTTTTATTCCCATCATCTTACTTTCACGGCTCACTTTGGCCGCCGATATCTCTCCCAAAGTTCGATTGTCCCGTTGCAGGCTCATTACCATATTTTTTACGCCTTCCGGAAGAAAGAAAGGTTTCACCGAATAAACGAAAGCAAAAACGTTGATACAAAAGGCACAGCGAAACTGCTGCCGCGGCCTGTCAGGGGAGGGCAAGGGGGAGGAGGAGAAAAAAAGAGGCAGAGAGGCAGAGGCGGCACGCGGGATGCATTTAAAGTCGAGGCAACATCCGCTCCTCTCCGGCTGATCCACGTCCGCTTCGAGGAGAGCAGAGGAATCCCTGTTCTCTCTTCGGCATACGAAATCCCCCCGCGACTCGTTCGTCGCTCGGACGACGTGAAAGAACGCGTCGTCTCGCCCTCCGCTTTTTTCGATTATCTCTCCTTTTTTCGGCTGAAGAGGAGCGCGTGACCGTGGCCGACATCCGCCTGGCCGCGTGGACGTCGTCATGCGATGGGACGAGGGATGCAGGCGTTGAAAAACTGTTGGATGTTTCCTTTGGACCAGAATTATGGGTGGTTCTCGAGGTGGAGAGAAGAAATGAAGTATGAATATTCCTTTCAACGCTTTGGTTTAAGAATTAACTGATATGGTGGGATTACAGCATTCATAGTACCTCATTTTTGATGTTTTAAGGCTTGCTCTGGTTAGTCAAGTTGTATGTAAGTGATTCGAAGCAACTTGATAAATCTGAACCTGATATTTTACTTGACTTGGAACAGCCCTTCAAGATTCTATTTCATCTATACTACGTTCACTGGAAGAACGCAGTTGTCGGTTGACGAGTTTTCGTACCCTTTGCGCAGTTCACGCCTACGCTCATTAGTTATTGGCTCTGTCACTCCCGAGCACATCCCTACCCATCAACCCCTTGTTAGGCCCTTGGAGGTTCTACCATTTCTAAAGAAAGTCACTTCTTCAAGTGTTAGCGCATAAACGGTGTGAAAGAAATTTTGAGCAAGCAAACGATATTCTTTTAGATTTTAGTTTTCTCCGAAAGTATTAATGCGGCTCTGTTAGCAAATAAAAATCTTCTTGAATATCGTCTCTGTCGACCGAAAACGTACTGGTACTAGTCAGAATTCTTACTGCGTTGCAATACCATAAACGACCCTAGATTTCCCGTGTCATAAACTACCTGGTCGCATCGAACATTTTGTAGGAAATCCAGGAAACAGTTCTACCGTTGCTGTTTCTTTATAATCAAATAAGCTGTGGATTCTTATACATTGATATCTCAATAAATATTGTTTCTTAATAGACAGAAACATTTGTTTCATTTGGACACTAGGTATACAGAGTAGAAAGAAGCAAGGCGTGTCCTTTTAGGCTCTTGAATCCTTCACCAATCTCAGTGGAAAAGTCAGTCGGGGCAATGGAAGCCATCTGCGTGAAACGACTGCGTTCTCTCAGTGAACGCAGTATAGGTACATACGTTCAGATCAGTCAAGTTAGTTGAATTCAAGTGGCTTAAATACAAGTGATTTGGAGCAATTTGATTAATGTGAACATGTTGTTACTTGACTTGAAATATTCTTTCAAGGTTCAAGTGAAGTTGATGTCCTCTCAACTTTTCCTTGCCTTGAAATACACATTACTTGATGTAAGAGTTGAGTTGAGTTGAGACTTCTTTTCCAAGTTATTTTTGTTGAGAAAATGCGTAATGTATACGTGAAATGTGTCTGATTCAGGACTTATTCTACTGCTGACGTGTATTAGTAATCAGATTAGATATAGTGAAGTCAGTAAAATTTGTCACAATTAATAAACAAGTACTATTTTCGTACTGATTATAATGTAGATTACATATTCTTTTGCGAGAGATTCTCAAGCAAAATTCTACGGTATGATGAAACCAGTGATACAGTGTTCAGTGTAATTCTCAATATTACATTAAAGAAAATTCTTAAATATGAATTAACTTTTTATACAACTGTTTTTCTATCTATATAAAAAGACTTCGAAAATTAAAGAATTAGAAAGTTTTTTTGAATCTTTATTAATTCGAAATTTGGGGATTTGAGAAATTGACGATTTTTAGCTGATTTAAAAAATTAAAAAATCTGAAGATTTGAGAGTTTGAAAATTTGAGATTTTGGAAGCTTTGAATATTTGAAATTTTTAAATTCATCTGGTCACAATAATTTGATCACCTACAGCCTAAATTGAAGTTACTTTTGAATTCGAACCACTTGTATTCAAGTTACCTGACTTGTGTGAACACAAATTTGACATCGAGCTACTTGAATACAACTGGCTTGAATTCAAATAAAGTAAATGTACCGAAACCAGAAAGCTTAAGACGTCAAATGTCCCAGTAAGTGGATAACCTTTTTAGATATTTTTATATTTTTCCCATACTTGAATTGCGTTCCAATAATGGAATATACTATCTTATGACACTATTTTCTCTTCCTTTTATACAGTAGAATTCAAGCTCAAACTTAAATAATATTATCCTTAGTGTCCAAGTACCGTGACATGGTTACCTACTAGGGCAATTTACCTTAACTCAACCAATCTGAAGAAGGCTTCAGATTCTCAATTTTAAAACTTCAATCGTAAAACAGGAAGCTTTACTTCTGGTACGACCTAATATTTTCCACCCAGCCCTCGTCCCTACCATAAATTTCGAGTCTGTCACGCGAGGAAGCTTCTCCCAATAAATTCGGCTTCACGACAACGTTCCCCACGCCCCAGGACGAAATTGCGTTACCGTTACCCCTCTGTAACGCAGGTCGCCTCGAGATAACGAATTTACAGCGCCAGCCACGCGCTTCCTCCGCTCGAGTCACGGCGTCTGATCTCCGCGCGACGTCTCAATTTTTCGCGACTCTTTATGCTACTGGAAGAGAGGCGCGCGGATGGGCAGGAATCCTCTGGGCCTTCGAGATCTGCCGACGCTGAACGATGCCCTCGCGAGAATTCTTCGCTTATCTTGACGTAATTAAATGACCGACGTGGAGCCGTTTAATGGAGGATGTCTTCGCTTCTCTGCTTCTGCGATCGGTCGCGAGATAGCGAAGGAACTCCTTTCAGCGATCTTCCGCCTTTTTGGGGTCCCCGTTTGGGAAAATTAAGGTTAATGCGTTTAGTGCCGTCGCTGAATTTCAGGCACTCGGAGAACCTATATGGAAATTAGGTAATTGTGATTGCCACGTTTGCTGATCATCGAAATGGCACTCATTTAAGGACATTCATATTCAGGAAATCAGTACAGGCTTGAGAGAATTCGTGGATATATTGAGTTGAAGAAAGTGAAGAGAAACTGGGCTGATATTATTAAAAAGGTTTAGAAATTTTGTGATCAATGGTTATTGTTCTAATTATCCTAACCCATATGTGGGTCACAGGACTGTGAATATGTTATATATTTCAGGGTATAATATATATTTTATATAAATATACGTATAATAATGTATCGAGGTTATTTGAATGCACAACAAATATTTTCAAACTTCTTCAGTCAGAACTAACATGAAATATGTTTTAATAATTTACAATCCCACATACACATAAATTGGAACATTCTATGGACATCACTGATCATAACTATCAGCCTATTTTATAGCCTTTCATGTTAGGCTCCCTGTGATTGTTTGTTAGGTACTAACTCAATGCTTTTTCATGAAAATATTGATGGCCTAATCGATTATTCTAACCTATTTACGTTATTAATATTTTATAATCGATGGTTATTTAAGGCTCCATGATTTACACAGAAATGCAGTAATAATCTTATCACGAGAGTCAAATTAGGCTTGCGGTAACTACTCTTAGGAAATTGATTCCTGCTTTGCATCATTATACTCATTATGCAGACTTGATTATATTTAATTCGTATTCGTTCAGAGTTTAGAACGTGATATACTTACCTAGTTATCCTTCCTTCATTTTACTTCCTTCTTTATTTAATATCATATAGGAATGCATAAATATGGAAAAGATTTTAATATAGAGCAGGTTTTGTAGATTATCGCCACAATTAGTAGAAAAATAAACAATATCTCAGGCAAATGCCCTAGTAGTCAACCATATCCCGATACATGGACGCTAATTTGATTAAATGTTAAGTTTAAATTCTAACGTACCCAATGAAAAACGATCCAGAAGACGAAAAGAACCATAAAACAGAATATTCAGTTACTGGAATGCAATTCAAGTATCGCGGCATACATTTTTAGGTTGTCCACTTCCTGGTACTTTAAACGTCCAAGTATCGGGACACTTACCTTTATCCTCTCACAAAACAAAAGCAGAGCATACTGGGAGATCAGTTTATCTAGAAATCCTCTGAGTATTGCTAGCAATTATTCTAAACGCTGTTAACACTAAGTGCTCCTAACAAGAAGCATGTCTTTTTCTTTTCTAAAGATAATTTGTGAGTCCAAAGTGAGTCCTAACACTTACTGAAACTAAATTTCTGGAGTACAAATAATTCTACGCATGAATCACAAACACCGATTCGATCAGTTCCAATAAGTCCTGCACAAATGTAATTCAAACTGTACAAATTATTCTTTCCTCCAAGCTATAAACATGCCCTATCGCGTGACACCTAGCCAACCATCGATTACACTGTTCAACACAGGTCTGATTTTGTAAACGTGAATAAACATTTCTTATAGATTTCGACGTGCTAATTACGAATCTGGAAACCGTTTTTTTCCAGAACGTACAGTTTTTTAAAAAATCAATTTTGAAAAAAATGACAAATTTTCAACTTTGGGATTTTTTTCTGCTTTTACCGTAGTAGTTATTTAGTTGCTCTTTGCACGAAATGATTCTGTGGACTCTCCCGAATAAAATAATATAAATAGTTATTAGATTATGAACATCGAAATAGGTTTAAATAACAATTAAAGTGAAAAGGACACCCAAAACGCACCCATTTTTGCTGATATTTTTCACTTTATTTCAAAAAGTAAGGGTCTAGGAGAAAATTTGACTATATCACGCGATAGAGCAAACCTTTCTACTAAGGAAAGCATCAAGCGAATGTCCAAAATTATTCTTGATTTTAATATAGAAATAAAATAGTTTGGCGAAACGCGCGGCGGAGACAGTGGTACTCAATGACGTCAATGCGTATAGGGACCGCTGAACGGCAGGCGGTAGGCGAATAGTTTCGCCAAACTATTTTATTTCTATATTGAAAACAAAAATAATTTTGAACATTCGCCTGATGCTTTCCTTAGTAGAAAGGTTTGCTCTATCACGTGATATAGTCAAATTTTCTCCTAGACTCTTACTTTTTGAAATAAAGTGAAAAATATCAGCAAAAATGGGTGCGTTTTGGATGTCCTTTTCACTTTAATTGTTATTTAAATCTATTTCGATGTTTATAATCTAATAACTATTTATATTATTTTATTCGGGAGAGTCCACAGAATCATTTCGTGCAAAGAGCAACTAAATAACTACTACGGTAAAAGCAGAAAAAAATCCCAAAGTTGAAAATTTGTCATTTTTTTCAAAATTGATTTTTTCAAAAACTGTACGTTCTGGAAAAAAACGGTTTCCAGATTCGTAATCAGCACGTCGAAATCTATAAGAAATGTTTATTCACGTTTACAAAATCGAAAAAAGGTCAAAATTTGTCGAACAGTGTTATTATCCCCAACAATCCATCGACTTTCCATCCCCTTTTCCAGTTCCTCTAGAGCCGATCGGGTTTCACAGAATCGAAGTCTGCTCGGTCCAGATCACCTGTCCCGCCGTTGAAATTCCGGTTTCGATCGGCTGTCGCGTCTACCGCGTTCCATGGATTTCGTAAGAGGCCAGCCAGACGGGGAATCGTCGAAAAATCCGCGGCGAAGTATCGCTGGCAAGCAAAACGAGCAGGTGGGAAGAGGGTCGCCGACGGGCGAGGAGGAAGTGGCGTGTGGAGGAGGGAGAGATCGGGGTGAACGCCTTGGACGTGCATTAAAGTCGTATTAAGGCCGATCTAAACTCGACCGCTTATTTCTCGATGGAAAACTAGCCGTGTTCCGCGTGTGCGTGCTGCCAGCGCGATCGATCATGCAAATTTCTAAATCGCCGCGGCGAACCGACGCGAACAAGTGTCACAGGCAAGCGGGGCTCCTCGATCGCCACTTGCCGCGGCCTTGAACGATTTTTCCGACGATTTTTCTCGTTGCGCTCGACTATCGCGATGGGAACGATAACGAGACAGTTTGATAAGGCTCGTTTGCGCCGCGCGTTCGTTAGAAGGGGGACTAATGAACGATCGCAGAAGCGCGGGTGAGAGTTATGTGCTGGGTCTGAGTAGGATGGCCTTCGATTTTATCCGTGACGCTTGGAGAGTGGTTATGGCTTTGCGGAGGAGAGTGAAGAGGTGAAGGAAATTGTTTAGAGTTTGAGAGAGGTGTCTGAGGTTCTGTGGCTTGGGGTGCTTGTGCACGGAGGAAAGTGTTAAGTTGAAGGTATTGGAGTCTCTTGTAGAATTTACGAGAGTAACCTAATGGGTCAGGGTTTAGTAGAGGCAGTTGGAGTCGACTTTGTAGGTTTAACAAAGCTGGTTTTATTGTAGTCAAGCTAGAGTTTGAGAGAGGTGTCTGAGGTTCTGCGGCTTGGGGTGCTTGTGCACGGAGGAAAGTGTTAAGTTGAAGGTATTGGAGTCTCTTGTAGAATTTACGAGAGTAACCTAATGGGTCAGGGTTTAGTAGAGGCAGTTGGAGTCGACTTTGTGGATTCAACAAAGCTGGTTGTATTGTAGTCAAGCTACCTTTGTGGATTTTAGAGAGGTCTATGATAGATACTACAAAAGTCTGCTCTATTTAAATTTATTTAGGAGACTTGTGCAAGATCTGTATGAACATTTCTTCTGTGTAGCGATGGGAACTTTGGAGATGGGTGTTTGGGATGTTTTTCTAGTGTTTGAGGTATCTACCAGTGTTTGGAGTGTTGCAGGTGGGTCGTTGTTAGTGTTTGGAATTTTGGGAGTGATTGGCTGTTCATCTTTTGGGTGTCTATCAGTGTTTGGAATTTTGGAGGTGGCTAGCTGCTTATATTGGGGGTGTTTTTCAGTGTTTGAGATTTTGGGGTGGATTGGCTGTTAGTGTTTGGGTAGCTATCAGTGTTTGGAGCATGATGTTGAACTGTAGGTTAGCCTACAATTGTAGGCCTATTATACTTTGACTCTGGGATACAAGATTGAAAAAAGGACTCTAGTTGTGCAGAAGTTTTATTTAACAAAAAAAGCAAAATTGGCTGAGAAATAAAGTAAATCTCCTCGTAGTTAATCATGTACCTATATCCAAACACTCACGCTAATTTTGTTTTAATTTTAAGTTACACTTTTTAACATAGAGACTGATGGATTAGCTATTGCGTCACGGGACAATTTTCTCGAGGACCCAACATTTGAATCATATTTATACTTATAATTAGAAGACTGTCTTATCTTTGTCAAGAAGGTATCCATTATTATTTATTACCAGTAACAGCTAAAGTACTTGAATAAAATTTTGATTTCTTTGATATGTAGCCATAGTTAGATGGAAAAAGGTCTAATTCTTTGAAGCATAGTGAAATAAACAGTGCCTCCATTCTTAGTATCTGCTTAAATACATATACATTTACAACGAGATGTTCTTCATTCCATTTTAAAATATTAAGATAGCTAACTCGAAACAAAACACTCACAATTTATTCCATCGATTTCGTCTCCTTTCTCAAATCAAATTTCTCCCTAACTAGAGTCCTTTTACATCATAAAATCCTATGTCTCAAGGAATGAAGACTTGAACATCTCTCCAAGAATCACTTTTCCTTTCAGTGATCCTCTTCACTCAGCTGTCACTTCTTGACAAGGTTTCGCTCTCCTCGCTGCCTGAACACGCACGTGTCAGCTGATTAGCAGGATTCCTTTCTCGCAGTTTCAATCGCGAGATGTTAAACATACCAGATCACGGATTCATATTTTACACGGTGGCACGCGGGTTATTATTATTCAATTCTAGAGGTAAATTGAAACGGGGAATATTTTTTGCAACGACGATCCCCGACGAGGCTCCCAACGATTACGTCTCGCGTGATACAACTAGCTTACGCTTGCGTATCACGGTTCTTACATGTCCTCGTATTAGCCGTGACTACAATTATGCCGCTTCGTAACGGTATCTTCATTTTCTTAGATGTCTTTCCGCGGTGCATCTACCGCCGTGTATACACCTACTTTACATTCCTCGCTGTTTACAAAGCCCGCGCAATATACATTTTAAACGATTTCCACGAGGATTTCCTTGGGCGTCCCTCGTCTGTGAACGCTGGCCTGCGCTGCGTTCGTGTTTCAGTCTCCATACTGGGGCAACGTTATGGATCCCGTCTGGTATCCGCTTAATGATTGCTAATGACTTACAGGGGGTTACGTTCGCTTGTACAGTTCGAGTAGTTTCTCTTTTTTTTAATTTCTGCTTTTTGGGATTTGTTGGAGAGTGGAGACTTGGGAGGATGCTTCTATTATTGCGAATTGAAATTAGTATAAAATGTTTCCTGACGAAGTCCTCAACACACACAATTTTACTTATACTATTTATTCACTGTAGACTCAACTCAGTAAAAACTGGCTCCAGTAAAAGAAAGACTTTGAAGTTAATTTATACAAATAGTTCATTTTCATTTCACCGAACACAAACTTAAAAAAAGGATACAGGAATAACAACAGAAAATAAAGAGATCAACGATGACTATAACGAGAAGATACTCTAAACAGCTTATTTTTTTCATTATTTTTTTTCATTATTTATTCACTGTAGACTCAACTCAGTAAAAACTGGCTCCAGTAAAAGAGAGACTTTCAAGTTAATTTATACAAACAATTCATTTTCATTTTACCAAACACAAACTTAAAAAAAGGATAAAGGAATAACAATAGAAAATAAAGAGATCAACGATGACTATAACGAGAAGATACTCTAAACAGCTTATTTTTTTCATTATTTTTTTTCATTATTTATTCACTGTAGACTCAACTCAGTAAAAACTGGCTCCAGTAAAAGAGAGACTTTCAAGTTAATTTATACAAACAATTCATTTTCATTTCACCAAACACAAATTTAAAAGAGGATAAAGGAATAACAACAGAAAATAAAGAGATCAACGATGACTATAACGAGAAGATACTCTAAACAGCTTATTTTTTTCATTATTTATTCACTGTAGACTCAACTCAGTAAAAACTCGCTCCAGTAAAAGAAAGACTTTGAAGTTAATTTATACAAACAATTCATTTTCATTTCACCAAACACAAACTTAAAAAAAGGATAAAGGAATAACAACAGAAAATAAAGAGATCAACGATGACTATAACGAGAAGATACTCTAAACAGCTTTTAGTTTCATTACGATCTAAACTTCCTATTTAGTTAAAAGGTGCCGCCAATAAATATCGTGACCAGTTCGATAATAAAATGTCTCCACCCAGACCCCACAGCGATCTCAAAAAAATACCCTTATCTATAACTTTCTTCGAAGCCTAATAATCAAACGAGTGTTACGTCCATTCAGCCCCATTAGAAATCAGGCTTTACATACTTGCAGAGGAGATTTAGGAAGTGTCTTATCACTGGCAGCAGCTGCGACCGATCTGCGGTTAAGCGAAAATTTCGTCAAACGGGTTTCCAGTCTGATAATATTTCTCGCGACCTGTTACGGCATGAAATACTTTCCATGCCGTCGTGAACACTAAATAGATAGCCGAGAAAACTGCTGGCGGCCGCATGCGAACAGTCGCGCGATCGTGGCCACACAGTGGAAAGAGAATAAAGAGCACGCGGAGGAAAAGCCTGCTCGCGCGAACTAATGAGGGGCTCCTTTGACGGCTTCGTTTCGAGGCAACGGAGAAATCTGCGACATTGTTAGAACGATGTTAGCTCGTATCACACTCCTGCGAGGAAACTGTCACAAGGAGAGATCTATTTGCAAAATTATTTAATCGTGAATTCAAATGGCGCCAAGTTTTTGGAAAGTTGGAAAGTTCTTGGTGTAAACTTGGCATTTTTAATTTTTCTGTGGGTTAAACAGTTCTGAAGAAAAATGGAAGGAAAGTCCTAATTGCAAAATTATTTAATCGTGAATTCAACTGGCGCTAAGTTTTTGGAAAATTCTTGGTGCAAACTTTGCCTTTTGTAATTTTTCTGTGGGTTAAACAGTTCTGAAGAAAAGTGAAAAGAAAAGTCCTAATTGCAAAATTATTTAATCGTGAATTCAAATGGCGCCAAGTTTTTGCAAAATTCTTGGTGCAAACTTTGCCTTTTGTAATTTTTTTGTGGGGTAAACAGTTCTGAAGAAAAGTCCTAATTGCAAAATTATTTAATCGTGAATTCAAATGGCGCCAAGTTTTTGGAAAATTATTGGTGCATACTTTACCTTTTGTAAAATTTTTTTTTTGTGGGGTAAACAGTTCTGAAGAAAAATGGAAAGAAAAGTCCTAATTGCAAAATTATTTAATCGTGAATTCAAATGGCGTCAAGTTTTTGGAAAGTTCTTGGTGCAAACTTTGCATTTTTAATTTTTCTTGTGGGGTAAACAGTCTTGAAGAAAGGTGGAAAGAAAAGCCCTAATTGCAAAAGTATTTAATCATGAATTAAAATGGTGCCATGTTTTTGGAAAGTTGGAAAATTCTTGGCGCAAACTTTGCATTTTTAATTTTTCTGTGGGTTAAACAGTTCTGAAGAAAAATGGAAAGAAAAGTCCTAATTGCAAAATTATTTAATCGTGAATTCAAATGGCGTCAAGTTTTTGGAAAGTTCTTGGTGCATACTTTGCCTTTTGTAATTTTTTTCTGGGGTAAACAGTTCTGCAGAAAAGTGGAAAGAAAAGTCCTAATTGCAAAATTACTTTATCGTAGATTTAAATGGTGCAGTCTTTGGGAAGTTTATTTCTTTTTATGACAATCTTTGAAAGATTTAAAGGCACTCTAAATCCTTGGAGCAAACTTAGCTTCTTTAATGTTTTTGGAGGGGATAAAACATTCTGAAGGAAAACAAAAGGAAAAGTTTTACTTGCAAAATTATTTAAGTAATACCTAGAAATACCATCTCTAGCCATCCTCCTCCTCCAAACCTGGCCTACTTAATATTAAAAAATTCTTCAGTCTAATTTCCTCGTCCATTAAAACCACTCCAAAAAGTCTCCAATTTCCTTTCTTGCTCTTGATTTCACCTCTCGCAGCGTATCATTATCCACGGCTATCAGTCTCATTTTCTCAGGCGAACAGCAGGAACCGAACCCTCGATTTCTCAGCTCCTTCGCTGTGGTCCCAGCACGAAAATTCGACGCGTGGAAAAACGAGCTGACCGCGTCGTTTCGCGTGCGTCGCCTGTTGCATAAACCTCCGGAAAATTGATAAATGGCAGCCGATCTACACATCTGAAACGAAGTTACGCAACTGTGCATGTTGCGCTGTATAATATCGAGATAAGTACCGGTTTCACGTGGTCCCCGAGTCCCTCCAAAGTTCGCACGAACCGTTATTTGTTTTCGATAATTCTAGACCGATCGAGCGAGCCTAGGAGAAAAAATTAATTGCTTCTTCATTGAGAACTGGGATCCTGGTCGATTTAGAGTTCGCTGATCGCGAGGTAATTATTCGCCACGCGAGAGTGAGGCGATATCTGGTACCCTAATGGAAAATATTCCGCTGCTTTTGGACCTTGTTGCAGTGATTCATAAATTCGTTGGCGTGTAGTTACAATATTGAGTGACTGTTGAAATTACTGTGCTGTTTTTTCTGCTCGTCCGTATGATTTACAGCTTTCACGTTCCACTGACATCTGGTTTTTGTAATTCTAGCTTATGGGTGGTAGAGTGAGGTTGCAGTGTTTGCACTGGCTCGATTTTTTTATGTGGCAGGTAAGCGATATTGTACTTAGGGATAATGTATGTGAATTAGTGTGCTGAAGGATTGTGAATTTTCTGGGGAATTTTGTGTGTATTTTTTTAGAGTACAATTAGAGATTAATATCACTGTGTTATCTTCGTTTGGGATATTGAAACTGTTTAGAAATTGTCTTTATAGAAGGAGAAAATTAAAGGCACTTGTGGTTTGAATAAACGAGAATAACTATTCATCGTGAATGAATTCTGAGTTTATGTATATGCAGAATGTATATTTAAAAAGGGAAAAGGCAGTTTCTGATTTAGTAGGAGAAAGTAACTTGCTTTAAAGTAGAGGAGAAATGAGGCGGTCTTGCGTTTGATTCATAACGTGTTGTTTTGCATAATGTGTAGATTGAAATAAATACATAAAAATTAGTGGGAATATTAGAATACTGCAACATGATTATTGCTGAATAATTAAGGAACTTCATTTTTTAAATCAGAATCAGAAACAGATGTGTCTCATTTTTGGTGCCAAAGGATTCAGTGTCATAGAAAGACTTGATTGAACAATACCATGACTTACAGATTCATTCACAGGCAGTAAGAACATTAGTTAATTAATGAAACCTACTGTGATGTAATATCAGCTTTCACCTACTTCATTTCTAGTTATTACATTGAACTCATGTCTAGTTTTCTTAGTTTCCTTATTTTGAATACAAATAGCAAAGTACTTATACTAAGAATTTGCACATTCATTCAGAATTGTAGAATTTAATTTTACAAGTCTAGAAATCTTTTTTGAATAAATTCGTGAATTCCCTCAAAAAATCCTAAAAGATATGATTAATAACACTATGTATTCATAAATTTTGAACACTAGCAACAAAATCTCCCGAAAGAAGTATATCTACTGAAATCTATAAACACTGACCATCGTATGCAAGAAAAAAGTGAGTTCTTATTTTCTACCTTTTTCAAGTGTATAATTAGCAGGATACATATTCAAAAGGATCACGCGAATCTTTTCTACCATTCTCTATACTCTATCTCTAGCGAAAAGGTCATTGAACGTGACGTCTAATTAACACAAATATTCATTACTGCTCTACCAATGGAACACAGCCTGGTGGTATAAAGCGTCAGTCGATGCACCACGATTGAACATAGAATTTAACTCTGCGCATCTACTCGAGATGTACCAGTGCATCCACTCCCGTGTTCCGTTATGTCGAGAGCACACTTCGGCTTACATAACGAGCTATCGATAAATATTGCAAACTCGAGTAGCGATTGCAGTTTAACCTGTAACACTGAAACGTAGATCGCACTTGCCGCGCCTGGTGCACTCGAGCGAAAATTGTCCGAGGACGCGCGTTGCTTAATTGATCTTGGTAACTGTATCGAGCAACGTTTACTATGAAAGTCGTTTCCTATCGCAGGACTTTGATTAACCTACGTTCTTATGTATAACACGTGCCAGTGGGCATGCTCTCAAAGATTTCTCCGATCAGCTTCAAATGGTTTCTCAGGACTCGTGTACCACACATGTGGGAATGTGGCTTTATGTTCTATGTCGACTTTAAGTTCCAAAACACCTTGATTTCAAATGTAAAGCAAGGAAAATGGGATATGTCTATGAAATTAGATTCTACACTGAGTTTGAATGTAAATAATAATTCTAGTTCTGTTTTATTGTGTATTAAGATAAAGCCACGTTTCCACATGTATGAAACAATTTTAGCTTTCTGAGATACTTACATAATTTTTTGTGGGATTGTGGCTTTATGTTCTATGTCGACTTTAAGTTCCAAAACACCTTGATTTCAAGTGTAAAGCAAAGAAAATGGGATATGTCTATGAAATTAGATTCTACACTGAGTTTGAATGTAAATAATAATTCTAGTTCTGTTTTATTGTGGATTAAGGTAAAGCCACGTTTCCACATGTATGATCTGCAATTTTAGCTTTCTGAGATACTTACATAATTTTTTGTGGGATTGTGGCTTTATGTTCTATGTCGACTTTAAGTTCCAAAACACCTTGATTTCAAATGTAAAGCAAAGAAAATGGGATATGTCTATGAAATTAGATTTTACACTGAGTTTGAATGTAAATAATAATTCTAGTTCTGTTTTATTGTGTATTAAGATAAAGCCACGTTTCCACATGTATGAAACAATTTTAGCTTTCTGAGATACTTACATAATTTTTTGTGGGATTGTGGCTTTATGTTCTATGTCGACTTTAAGTTCCAAAACACCTTGATTTCAAATGTAAAACTAAGAAAATGGGATATGTCTATGAAATTAGATTTTACACTCAGTTTGAATGTAAATAATAATTCTAGTTCGGATTTATTGTGGATTAAGATAAAGCCACGTTTCCACATTTATGATCTGCAATTTTAGCTTTCTGAGATACTTACATAATTTTTTGTGAGATTGTGGCTTTATGTTCTATGTCGACTTTAAGTTCCAAAACGCTTTGTATTCAAATTTAAAGCAAAGAAAATGGGATATGTCTATGAAATTAGATTTTACACTGAGTTTGAATGTAAATAATAATTCTAGTTCTGTTTTATTGTGGATTAAGGTAAAGTCACGTTTCCACATGTATGATCTGCAATTTTAGCTTTCTGAGATACTTACATAATTTTTTGTGGGATTGTGGCTTTATGTTCTATGTCGACTTTAAGTTCCAAAACGCTTTGTATTCAAATTTAAAGCAAAGAAAATGGGATATGTCTATGAAATTAGATTTTACACTGAGTTTGAATGTAAATAATAATTCTAGTTCTGTTTTATTGTGGATTAAGGTAAAGCCACGTTTCCACATGTATGATCTGCAATTTTAGCTTTCTGAGATACTTACATAATTTTTTGCGAATGTTAGAAACATCTCGTAAGAAGTGAATGACCTAATAATAAATTTAAATATTCTCTTTTTTAAAGCCTAGTAAATTTAGTTGAAAATGAAGGCAGATAAAATCGTGGCTGGGGTACGCTTTCTTTGGCAAGAAGCTATGCAGTTTTCAACATTGCTGTCTGCAGCTGGTGTAATTCATGGTATCGACTTAACAACTGTGAAAAACTTTCGAAATGTGATGATTACATAAATGAGTAAATTTCTAACGAGAGTCTAACGATGCACCCGTTAAATTTGCAGGGGAACGAAATTTCTTCGTCATATTTTATGAATCGGAATTGAATATTGACGTACGACTAATGGTTACCAACGTAATTAACGCGCAACCTTCCGTGACGGGCTTAACAGTTTGTGCTTAATGCGTTGAATGCACTTCTTGCTTGTAATCTTGCAGAGAGTTGCTAAAGACAGGCAGATAATTAGACAACGAAAGAAACTGTGCCACGAGATCTTCCTCGTGCAGTTAATGTATTCTTCTTTCATTGAGGAAATAGTTCTACAGGTTGTACATTTAAATAATGTAATTTATGTGATTATAGCATTGTTTGGGGTATGATTAGTTTTCAAAATTTTTGAATGTTCAAATTTTGCTTAAATCACTGTTAAACACCTCATTATAGAGTGTTATAAATTTTTAGTTAGTCGCCAGAGAAATCGAATAGAGTCAAATTGTGAGAGACAATTCTATCTCCAACAATTCCATTTTCTTTTTCTTACTTCTGAACAAAAAAAACTGTACATAACAAAAGCTGTACAAGTATATCGAAAATAAATTCTTCAAGTAACTTATTATTATCAAATTATATCAGAACACTATTTTCTCTGTCCACCACACTGCTTTACATAATACTCCATCACTTGAATTCTAACTTAACTGAACTATCGAACTGACTCTTACTATCTATTTTCTGTTCTGCGTAACAAAGGATTCTTGTCGTAGAAAGCACATTAAATAAATAACTAAATAAATAAGCTCAGTAGTTTCTAATTAGTCCTCAAGCAAAGCCTAAAAAAATGTCATCAAAGAGCACCGCTGACAGGCCATCCTCTGTTCAGCCATCAGCGATTGTTTCGTTGCGTCTCCCAAGAACCATCTGGCATCAATCATTATCTGGCACAAGCAAAAGGGAGAGGAGGTCGCCGTAACACGAATGACCCCTCCCGTTAATAATTTCATTTTTACACTTTCTCTGAAGCGGTAACGATGGAAAATCCACA
Organism: Calliopsis andreniformis; assembly: GCF_051401765.1. NCBI lineage: Eukaryota > Metazoa > Arthropoda > Insecta > Hymenoptera > Andrenidae > Calliopsis > Calliopsis andreniformis. The sequence goes on along the minus strand of NW_027480432.1, from coordinate 8,112,351 downwards.
CGTCCAACCGCAGCGCAGTTATGCACGGAAGCAATATCCTTCTAAACCAGTCCTGTTGAGAACCGCCAGCATTAACAAAGTTACGAAGCCTGCGTGGCAGGGTGTATCGATAGGCTGATAATTGCGAGTAGAAGTATCGACGGTGATGTAAGAGTTCCGTGTTCCCGTGCCGCGTATAAGGAGCCTGCTACGTAAAGGAGTACACGTACAAAGGAACACGTACAACAGCTCTGTGTACGAGTACAGGGTGTCCCAGATGAAGCGTTACAAGGTGATATTTCTGAAACCACTGCAGACATCGACTTCAATTTTTATTAGTTTAAGTGACTTAGAGGGGCTAACTCTTCAAGATGCAACACATAGGAAGAATTATTTTTGAGGTAGTGGAAAGGATTGTATCTCTACTTCTTTTTTTAATGGAGTATTATATTCATTTTGTATTATCCAAGCTAACAACTTTTACTTGAAATCCTTAAAAAAGGATAATTTAAATTAAAGAAAATTTAAGTCGTTGACTACAGTGGTGTCAGAAATGGCACTTTATCTGAGGCACTCTGTATATTCGTGCACTAGTATCTACTGTGAACGATATACGTCGAATATGGATGTCGATCTACAGCGTTGATACAAGGCAGATCCGATAGATCCCATAAATCTGTGATACCTGCTGGAGAGCTCGACGTCCTTGCGACTCTGGACACTTAGAATATCTGTTTATAGCGAGGGAGCTTAATGTACTGGCGTACACCCACTGGTATAACCGATTTACATCGAGCTTAACATGCGAAAAATTCGTTCGTGATAAGGCGAGCTCGTGCTGAACCTGGTAGGCGACTTCCAAACGATGATGAGTGGATAGTTTCCACTTGGTGTCTCACAGAGTTAAGCGAAACGTAAATTGAGTAGTGATCGAGGAACTGTCTGAGATGGAACGAAGACGCTAGTTTTGATGTGCAGAAACGTACATTTTAATTTACAAAATTCCATTAAATACTGGAAGCTAAATACACTTTATAGTATTTGACAGTGAAATAAATTTTTAATTTAATTTTTAATTTAATTTTTAATTTAATTTTCTTAAATGTATTTATGATAGTAGGAATTTGTATAAATAGTCACTGTTTAATAATCATTCTGAATAATAAGTAATTATGTTTAAACTCTTTGCATTTCTATCTGTGATTTTGACACAGACTTCAACTTTTTAGCTATGATTTCATACCTAATTTCATCAACAGATCTCAAGCTGCTTTTTAATCTTTGTACACTGTTCTAATCAATTTGATAAATTTAATTTTAATTCATAACACATTTTTAATAAGAATTGAATTTTTATAAAATTCATTGATTATAATTAATATCTACAGTATTTAAATTTTAAGATATGTCTACATCCTTATATTATGAAAATAGTATTTACCCTATCTGGTACGACAGAAACTGTTTCCAGTGATTTTTAGCTATTTCAGATAAATCTAATTATAATTCGATTCGATATTTAAATTACATAGTAGCTATTCAAACAGCAATCAAAACTTAATCACGCAAACGGCACACCCATGTTACTAAAAGGAACAGCATCATCCACCGAATAAAATTATCAATTCCCAAACAGGCTGCACCAGCTACTAACCAGAGTACCCTCAACATTCCTAATGATAGTCATTAGCAATATCAAATTCTAAAAATCGATCACTGGAAAGAAACCGAGAATGGAAATGAGGATCCTTGCTACTCCTTTTCCTCCGCTAAGAAGGAAGATCTCGTTCCAAGATAAAACTCCGAGATAAAACTTAATCGCGGAAAAGAAGACAGCAGGAGTATAGGGATCTGTCGAAACGATCGTTTTGCTCGATCGTTGATGCCTTGGGCCTGTCACAGTAGCAGGAACGGTCGTGGTATTATTTTTAGAAGGGATAAAAACGGAAAGGCTGAAGGGAAGGGTGTACCGCTAGGTGGTTACTCAATCGCTGGCTGTTGCTGAAACCTCGCTGCAAACCCGTTTCAAGGACAGGGTCGCGCAAATAATGGTGACGAACGAGGCTAAAACAAAATTAAAAGCAAAGAATATCGCCGTCACGGCTGTCTGCGCGCACTTTTTGCCCATTCATCGTTCCGCAAGGGAATATTTTCACGCTGAGATGCCGGAACAAGCGTCGCCCTTTTACTGCGGCCCGCATTTAGGGATGGGATCAAGTTCAATGTACAGGGTGATTCAGAATTGGTGTTTGGTATGATGTGGAAAATTATTCAGTGACAATAGTAGTTAATAATTAATTGCAGTAGCTCGTTGGAAATAGTATTTCTTGAATATGAGTCATAAACGTGATGCCTTCGATATGCCTATATTAAAATTATTTGATATATAACTCAAAATTTTAAATAAAAAAAGGGGAATTCAGTTAATGAGAAATAACACTTAACAATTAAAGCAAAAGCATTGATAATTATAAGGTGGTGCAATTTTAGTGGCTAGTATCGTACTACAGTAGGATCTTAATTATTTGAAATATTTCAGAATTCAAACTTGAAGCACTCTTTTGATAATTAATTTTTGTTCTCTCAAATAGACTATTGTTAAATAAATAATTAATTCTCAGAATATTCCCTTTTATGGAAATTTTACATTCTTTAGATGACTTTTCAATATCTCCTTAATCCACTGATGGTCGACTCTGGGTCAGATTTAATTTGAGAATTTTGTGCATAGTCTACAAATGACGAATGAAAAGTAATTTTTTCTGTGTTTTGCATTCCTGTTATTGTCTAACCATGCTTTAGATGTATAATAACATATAATTTTGGCAGAGGAACTATTTTTAAAGCACATTTAGTATGGATTCGAAAAGACCCAAGGTCGACCTGTTACGTCGTGGCTGAAGATCGGCTAGTCGAGGATTAAACAGATTTTGAATGTTCTTATTGCTGGCTAAAATTTGAGATGAGAAGCGATATTTATGAGATGACCTCATATTCTACATGTCAAAGTAAGTTGAAAATGAAAAATAACGAAATTGCGTTTGAGGCTTCTTTTTTTAAGTAAAATTGCTGAAGGACTGTCTAAATAATCATCTGAAATGTGTTCGACCTGTCTTCTTCTACTTCGTGTCTGACCTGGCCAGTGCACGCTAGCAGTAGAATAAGTTTCCAAGCCAGACACATTTGAGGCTCATTTTACTGAAGCCTCAAACACTGTCTATTCATTATTTATTATTAACTTATTGAGTTTTACAAATAGGAAGACATATTTTTTTTACTATATTGTAGGGAACAGCGAGACGAATTCAAAACACATATTACATGACATTTTTATTAACATGTTACTCGATTTACAGACGTGAAAATATGAAATATTTAACTTTCGAATAGATTCTTGTTAAGTCAATTGTACAACCCTTGTTTCTGCAATCTTTCACCATTTGTGGTATACTAATTTGAAAATTCAATTTTCCCAAAAGGCCTCACATTTTTCAATAACAAGTGCATCATAATATAAAGCTTCTTATTTTCCTTAAAAATCAGTACTGATTTCCTGAACATCCCAATAGTAATGACTGACAACGAGTGATGGCTTACATTTAAAATTCAAATTCAATTCAAATCGAAGTAACAAACCTAGAACATGAACACGTTTGCACTCTCGTGAAGCCAGCCAATACTTCATCCTATTCCTACCTACATTTCCTCGATCCCATTCCGTCATTTCACGACGGAATGATAAATTTTGTCACCGACCTTTGGCGTAGCATGGATTCCCGTTAACAATTTCCCGATAACCGCTCAGTCATTCCGCCCAGAAAAACGAAGCAGAAGAGAAAATATCTCGTTTTCCAGCGATTCTCGAGCGCGTAGGTTATTAGGCTTGAGATTTTAATTACTGTAAAATGATCATGGCGTCCTTGGCGCATAATGGCCAGCCATGATTAATCAATGGATTCCTGTGCATGCCTTTCAATTAACCGACTCGCGAATCGTGCGTGCATTGATTTATGTTTCCTACTTGCTCGCTCATCAGGCTTGCTCCTTTTTCCCGTGTCTCTGGCGGACATTATGAATGAAGTGGAATGACTTTGCCAGCGAAAAGCTACGCTCAGATCCTGGTCGAGGCTAGGCTGGAGGATCTGCGCCGCTAATCTTGTTGTTCAAGTGTGTGCGTTTCTTCAGCCGCATGGCAGCAGAGGTGGTCTTCCTGAGTTGAGACGCAACGCGTCTTTTGTTGGCTTCGTTGGATAATTAAATCAGGTCGTACCACGCCTGGGCGGTATTAAGTGGGATTTATTCATGGTTTGCAGCTTATTATGACGGCATGCCAATTGTGTATTAACTGCTTTTTATTGAATTATGAGACTGGAATTTATTAGCATCGGATGGGGCATGCGAATTTGTAATGTTTGATGAGCCTGAGAGTCCTTGACGATTCAACGTTTGATTCGTATAACGGTGTTTTGTAATGGGTAAAGTAACGAGCAGATTGATTATCTTTTCGTAGAATTACCGTGTATAGTGATTAATAGTTGTGTGTATAGATTGAATCGGATTTTGTTTTCGCAGGGGAGATGTATTTGAAGTATCGGTAAGTGGAATTAGAACTTCCGAGAATTTTGTTATTTGAAAACAGTTGATCAGAGTTATTATTTTTGATCTGTATTAACATTGAAAGAAATCTTCTTTAATAGGGAAAAGTATTGAGATAAAAACAAATAAATTAAAAGACTTACTTTATTTCTAGTAATTTTAAAATTCTACATAATATTTGCCAAGTAGAATTCAAAGTAAGATCAAAGGCGATAACTGGAATAATTGTAACACCTTCTGTCAGGGGCAAAAGTAATGTAACAATTTAGAGTAATGTAGACTAATGAGTGCAGTGCATGGAATATAAAAATTGGACGCTACCAAGATCTCTATTTTTGTGGAAATTGCGAAAGCGAATAATTCATCCTACTCCTAGATGAGTATACTCTAAATTAAAAAAAATTAAACAAAATCAGGTGGATAAGTGTTCATCAAATGTGAACAATTCATCAGCACCAAAAAGCTGTGTAAATTCCACAGAAGAAATCTTGTCGAGAAGCCGAAAGTCCAGAAAAATTACAAATTAATTCGAGATATTTAACCCAACTTACTATAATACGCTTTCTCAAATTTCGACCATAAGAAAGTTATCATCAGAAGCTACGTAATGAAAAATGGATTATTACCGTGTCTATCATTATGCTATATCGGCCATAAAAGGCCACTGTAAACAAACACATCAGACAGATCGACTCTTAATTAAACCTTGCACTGCGTTTAACGATGCGTCTCGCTTGCATCACGATAAAACACCTTTTACGAACTCTGACTGTGCAACGGGTACGCGTTCCGCTCACGAAAATAAGGGTACGAGCTAACGATGTGAAAGTTGCGTGTCGAACGACCCGAGATATGGGACCTCTATAATTTTATGAATATTCCTTGACCCTTAATTCGAACAATGGCCAGAGACGGAACAGGGAAGAGATGCGTTGATTAAAAAGGAAAAAGAAGAACGAAGAGTGGGAGGAGATAATGTACAGTTACAGATGCCCCTTTTGAGTCACACACGGATCCATTTTCTCAGCGTGCATCCGCGTCTCGGTTGATTGCGGACATTCGAAATTATCCTTAATACTTCGTTATAATAGCTTGCGCGTACATCTGACGATGACTAGTCGTGTTGCCTAACGATGAATCAGGCAACAATCATCTCGTGGGATCGAGATCGAACGCGAGAGTCGATACGAGTTTAGATAGAGAGAGAACTTTTCTTCCTTGAATGAATCGTCTATGCTATTTCCTACTTTGCCCTTCGCCGAGTCGTTTAATGGCTAGTTGAAGGCCTAGAAGCGCGGGAATTGTCTGAGTATTCGAATCACAGAGAATCTGGAAACCCAGTTTTGCCCTAGTTTGTAAAATTAAAAAATTATTCAAGAAAGGGAGGGTTTCAAAATTTAAAATGACTCCATTTGGTATGCTGAGTGTTAAGATATGAAGACTTTGTTTAAAATCTATCGATAATAAATGTTTTGGAATTTAATATGGTGTTAAGTGGAACGTGGAAACGAATTCTGATATATATTCCCAACTTTCATTATAAAGTCTTTGATATTTAAATGAGAACGGTAATAAAAATATATCACATGGAGTATATCAGTCTGTGTGTCAATAGTTACGGGTTACAGGCATAAGTCAGTTTAGATGTTTATGGTCTTTTTACTATAAGTATGCAAATTTAGCAGAATAACGTATTTAATAAGGGAGGACAAGAATTATGTACCTGAGAGCTATACTAACTCAAGTCTACTTTTTTTTAGAAATTAAGCTTTTTATAGGATCTTACTGCTTTCTCTTCATTTGATCAGAGGAACAGGAATTTAGTTATAAGTGAATGAAATGTAATAGTATAAACTACTTCAAATATTATGTTAAGTAATGGGTAATCGCATTTGTTTTTTGGCTTCCCTGAAAAAGAACAACAGTAGGCTTGGGTCACATTGGCTCTTAGCTACAGAATTATTGAATTTAATTATCTTCTTTTTCGTACAATTTCTAAAGTTGAACTATCTTTTCTAAGGGTTTAATCATTTGTGACTGAATCACTTCTGTTCATTTACGTGAGCAGAATTTTTAGTATGACAAAAAGCGTGACTTAAAATATCTATTTCAGCACGCAAGAATTTATTAACCGATAGCATCGCGTAATAAAAAAATAAACACCAGTTTATGCATCCAGGAAACGTTAAAAGTCTTCCATGACCATCACTTGCGTTCGATTAACATTTTAAAATATGAAATCATTCCATTTACGCGCTCTCCCCAGCGCAGGTTTTTAAATAGGCCAATCCTCTTCCAAAAAAGGCCATAACATTTCTTCGATGCAATATCACAGAAAAGCCCGATTGCAGTGGTTATTAAAAAGGTAATGACGTGGTGCCTGTTGTCACGTGAGATCCTCTGAACATGTGGCCTGTTAATGCGGTATTTAATTAAGCTGAGCCTGAATCACGCAAAGAAAGGAAAAGAAACGTACGCGGTTGGCAGCGAGGAACGGTACACGTTATTTATTATTCGATATGGCGACAAGGTTCAGGAACAAGCTGATACGCTTCGTGGATCCAAAAAGGGAGCAGCTGACGCGATACGATGACTCTTCGACTCATCCCCGTGAATTCGATTTATCGTTTCCAGGCCGTGAATATTTATGGCGCAGCGCGAAACAATTTGTAAACTCTTTTTCTCCCGCGCTCGGTGCCGCGCGTGCGCGTGTGAACGACTGCGCGCGCATACGGGGAACCAGAGCGTCCTGCGCGGCGTATCGACGACATAAATCGCGTCCCACGGGCATTATCCTTGGGAAAAGTAATTTACCCATTAACTTCGTACCGAGTTTGTCCTCTGCCGATATTGAACGTTGAAGAAGAGGAGCATTAGCGTGAATTAACTCCACGAGGCTTTGTTTCGAGTGAAATACGAAACACGATACGCTGTCTTGGGTTTACCTAAGCTTGAGACGTGGGATACTTGAAAGCGTGTTCGAATATCGACGTTGATCAGTATGTGAGGGAATGCCAAGAAATGTTCATATACGTAGAGTAAGTTATCATTTGATTTTATGTATTAATTTTTATTATTTATGTGATAATCTCGTGTATTATGGAAGAGTTTGTGTATTGGAGATTTTCTTAGTATTATTTGAATTCTCTTTAAGTTTAACCTCTACTTAATAGATAATTTATGGTAGACGTGTATGAAATACTTAATTGCCACAGTAATATTGTGGGTATTGTAATATATGAGAGATTATTTTGGATATTAAATTTCTTTTCTTTGTGCATTTCGTGTAAAATATATATATGTATATACAATAATGTCACGTGATAGCTTCTCTGCGCAGTATGTTGCGCATTGGCGCGCTTTCTGGAAGAAGACGCGCAAGGGCATGCATTTGTGCACAGTGGAATTCGTAGTTCTTTGTTAGTGTAATATTTTTACGATAAGCAATGAAGAAAATAGATATTTAATGACTGACAGCTGTAATTCAATTAACATTGGGTGTTTTCTTCTATAAAGGTAATTGAATTTATTCGTGACAATTTATGAAAACTATGTTCATGCAAAGATATTGAAATGTTAAGCTTGTTCAGGTTATGTTATATTCATTGTTAATATAATATGATTTATAAGTTTTGTAGTATCTATACATGTTTTTACTAGGTTTATTTTTAAATATTATAAATGTATCTATAAAGACAATACCTTTCTATCTTACTATTATAGATAGATTTATAATATTTAAAAATAAACTATATTATGTCTATATTATGTTCTATTTATAATAAACTATATTATATCTTGTGAAATTAAATATTATATGCAATAGAATTATTATTCAGTTTTTATCTGGTGTTATTTAACGCGTTCTTTTTAATATTAATATTTATTATTTATTAGAATATTTAGAAAGTCTCAAGTGTTATATTCTTGTATTATACAATTGTCTAAGATTTTTTTCATTCTCAAAAGAAATCCGCCTCATTGACTTAAAAAATGCAAGGTAAAGTGAAAATCGATTAAACAAGAATGATCTTAAAGCACTATATCACGGATTACGTTGTATATCGACAGTTTGCAATCGGAATTTTCCTAGTCGTGATCGAGCAGCAATACTGATTTATTTCCACATCACGCCGATGGATATCGGGAATAATACTGTAGGGTGAAAGTTGATATGAAATCAATTGGAATGGAATCATTTTAAAATTACATCGTATATTATTCTGTTAACTTATTGTTCTGGGTGTTCGATAAGTATCGCGCGTTGCTAGGAACATAATGGCGGTTCAAAGGGTTAAAACTCAATGTTGAAGCAAGCACGAGAAAAATTATAGGAACAAGAAAAATGAAATCAGAAGACAACAGTATTCTCTTGAATGGAATATACTATTTTCATTAATAATTAGTATATAATTAATAGATGCATAATTAATTTCGTTTTATCTATGCAACATGCAATATTTTCGCTATTTTTTAAGTATAAAAATAGTGGGATCTCATAAGATAGAAAATAAGAAAATTTCTTTTTAAATTTAATTTAATTTATTAGTGAATGGACTTAGTCCTTTGATTTTAATGTAACAATGCATTTGATTTATAGTTATTCATTGTGTAATTATTTATATTGTAAGATACTTTATTTTTGTTGCATTATTCTCTGTTTTATTTTTAAAAACACTTAATTTTATATACTAATTTGTGCACAATGTTTTCAACCATATGAAAATTAAATTCGATTTATAGAACTGTACTAGAAATTTAATAGTCTGACTCTAATGTACATGTACTTGATCTGATTCTTTTATTTTCAATTAAATTAATATATTTAAGTTTGGTTTTAATAAATCAATTTATTGTCGTAGATTGTTAATGGGAAGTTGAGTAGCGACTGAAACTGTGAACTGGAAAGAGAGCAGTGGTTGGAAAATGGATTATTTAAAAGAGATTTTGAGTGCATTTACTGATATGGACGTTTATGCTGTGAATGGTGAGTCCTTAATATCTTTTTATCATAATTGAAAATTTATTGTGGGAATATTTATTCAATAATATGTTATTGAAGTATAGTTTTTATATGTGAAATGTGTTATAAATGTAGAAATGTTTTCATGTTTTGTGATGGTAGAAACTTATTCAGTGTTTTAGCAATTTGAATCATTTGAAACATATGTTAAGCATTAAATTAACTGAATTTATATTAATTTTCTGCCTGATAAAATATTTTACTAACTAAAATAATGTTATTAATTGCATAGCATTGCAATGTTATGAAATGGTGTTCAAGGATCAAAATTTGTTAGATTCGAATGCTTAGTTATTTGCTTCCTTTACAAGCTACAAATGTTATTTTAGTTCTATGCTCTATTTTCTTAAATCTGAATTCTATTTTCAACTCAAACACTTTTAATAATCTCTAGGTAATATATTGAAATGTAACTGTAAAATCAGTTAATTTTTAAGGGTTCATACTTAACAAATGTATTCAAATTGCTTATTTGTAATAAAACTTGTGTTTTATTACAGTGACTAAGAATTGAAATGACATTGATTATTTTTACAAATTTCATCATTTCCATGCACGAATGCTCAAATTACCTAAATAATATAGGAATTTTTTCTCCATATTTGATATTGAATTGAGGTGAACTCTCTAATTATCAAGATCTACCTACACAGAATTCGCGATCGATTTTTAAACGTGTATTCATTTGGTATGAACACAGACGTGGTTTTATTACTGTATGATACAGGGACGAAACTAGTAATTAAGTGTTTATAAGCGTGAAATGTTTTAAGCGGACACACTTGAACAGAAAGGTGGTCTTCGTTGATTACCGATGAGATCCAGTTAGCTTTCATTAACGCTTATTAGAAACTATTATGGTCGAGATTGGTACTATAAAATTATCATTAAAGATCCGATAAGGGATTCTTTCATTGATCTTTAACAGATCTTTATTTCTTAACTCTACTATAATTTCTTTACTACCTACTGCTTTTTTAAGTTGTGATATTCATGAATTCAGTATTAGAATTTTTTTTCAAATTCTTCACGAACGATGTCTGTGTATCTTAAGATGAAGCTGTTTGAGTTCATACACAATGTGAATTTTGTTTATCATTAATGTTATCAAACTATATTGTTTAAAAAGTAGAGGAATTTTTGATAAACGAATATAATATTAACTCCTCTGCAATTTTATCATGGTTGAGTTTAATTAATATAAGACTTGCAAGTTCTGAACACTTCTATACTTTGACAGCTTAATTATCATGTCGCCCAGTCGTGGCTGACAATTTTTACATGATTGTGAATAACATTAAGTTACTTGATTATGAGTAATACTAAAAATTCTAGCAACAGGTACTAAGAGAAGGACTGTTGAGAAGTAGCACTGTGGATTAAATATGAAAATGAAGTGCAACAAAATTTTGTTGAGTTTAATCTCACTGTTCAAGTGATAACATTTTTATATTTCACGAACTTACCATGTCTTTCAAAGTGTTAAGCACACGTAATCCTCTTGAAAGAAACCCTACTCCCATACCTTCCATTATTGCAATGTATCATTCATTGGAAATCAGATAGAGGTTCATTTATAAATCATCTCGTTCGACAAAAATCCTGAACTCTGTTATGATGTATACTCTGCAATAGTCCTCGGCTATTTCGCCTCGGAATGAACACATCATGCGAGTACACCGTAATCGATTTATCTTCGACGTCGATTGATTTATTAGAAACCGAGTGGACGTATTTGGAAGCGGTATTGCGCAACCCAGCAAGGGCTATCCTCGATTCGTAAATCTTGTTGCTCTTCGCTAGACGTCTGCTCGTGAACAACCGATAAATCACTTTCCAGCTGGTCGAGAAGAATTCTCGAATTGTTTATAATACATGCTATTAGCGGGCGCGTGATTGCGCCTAGCATCGATGCATATAAATCAGTTGGATATCATGGCAGCGTGCATACTGTGTTTGCGTTTGATAACAGGCGACAGTTTCCGTGACTGGAGGATAACGAGGAGGTTCGACGAGAAGGCAAAGGGCCGCAGTCAATCAGACACGGTTCGTTGGTTGATTGAAAAGTTAGGCCTCTGAGGGTTTGATGAGAGGATTCGATACTTTCTCGTGAGCTGTGTACGTTAATCGTAATTAGATGTACAGTAAGTTGTAAAGGGATTTTTGCCATCAGTTTGATAGATATTTTGCATTTAGAGAGATCAGGTAGATACATATCTTGCATTTGATTCTTGCAATAGATTCCTTTGATTGAAGACGATGTCTTGGTATACGTTACTGAGCATGAGTATTTGAACGCTTTCATGTTACTGGAAGTATACATGAAATTATTATTATCATTTTTAGTTATTGATCTTACAGGAAAAACATCCTTTTAAAATAATTTACTAGAATATTGATTTTTACAATATATTTCTGTTTCATCAAAATTGTGAGGTGTACATTTTATGTACAATCCATTTTTTTTGTTTATGCAACTGAATTCTAGTCGGGGTTATAAGCAATATGCACATCGCTGTGCACATTAATATTACTAATACAATGTTACATAACAGCTTAATATACGAATAGGTCAGAGGAATGAGTAGCGTGCATTACATGTCTAACAATAAGTTCTGGGAAGGTAGATTTATAGGAACAAGCGTGACTTTTTAACACACTTGTGTATAATTAACAGTAGTACAATGTAAGGTTTGCCTAGAAAGGCATCTGTCGTGTGAGGAGGAAAGAATCCTCGATGACAAAGTGTTTGAATCAGGTCACTTCGTCCAGCGTCATACATTGGACACTACCATCTCACATATTTCATATCCTGTTCACGGTAACCACACTGACATTTAGGATAATTGGAGAGTTTGATTCTATGCAGAAACGATGCCAAAGTATAGTGATTAGAACGAAGTCTGTTGACTCAGCTAATAAAATCTCTGGAAAAAGTGTAATGATTATACCACAGCTTGGAATCAGACTTGTGGAAAAGTACGAAAAGCATAGTACTTTGAACTTAGTTTCTTTAACCTCTTCACCTATAATTTTCATTCGTAATGTTATTTGTCGATTTGAAAAGAGTGACTGTTCCAAACTGCCAACCACAGAGCTCCCGTTATCAAACACAAATCCCTCACGCGATGATGCGTGATCGATTGTTCGCGAAAAATTTTTATCACGTGTTGCTGCGTAATCGACAGCGAAGATGCTGTACAAAGTGCACGAGTTAGACTCGTTGGAAAAGGTGAAGAGGTTAACTACTTGCATCTGTGTTTCCACTCTAGCCTCTGTTTCCAGTTAGCTTCCTGAAACTTTTATGCTCGATTATCAAAATGTCTCGAGATGTTATTTTCTGATGCTTCAGGGTGATGTCCCCCTTCAACAACAGTAGCTTCCTATCAAAGACCTGGCAAAGACCCAGAAAAGACCCAGCATTGACCTAGCAAAAACCTAATAAAGCAGTGCTGTCCACCGTGGCCCCTCACTCTCCTTCATATCCAATCGTTCTGTTGCTCCACCAACACATACTGATTATTTATTTTAAAATTCCACTTAGGGATATGAAAGGAGAGGGTTCAACCTTTAAAATAACTCTAGGATGATTATTGTACGACTTCTTTTCACGAAGTTACCAGAGTCCAAAGACTGACAACGTTTTCACCAAGTGGTCGTAAACTTACGCCACTACTGCACTGTATTGTAGTGTTTGAGCTTTCTCATAAACATCGACACTAACACATCATGTCTGCCTTCATAGCGTCGCGTGGTTTCCTTAACAACGAAAGCGGAAGTGGGGTAGCCCACAGAGCTCTTCCTCACTTGGACAGCACTGTAGCAAAGACCTAGCAAAGACCTAGCAAAGACCTAGCAAAGACCTAGCAAAGACCTAGCAAAGACCTAGCAAAGACCTAGCAAAGACCTAGCAAAGACCTAGCAAAGACCTAGCAAAGACCTAGCAAAGACCTAGCAAAGTCCTAGCAAAAACCTAATAAAGCAGCGCTGTCCACCGTGGCCCCTCACTCTCCTTCATATCCAATCGTTCTGTTGCTCCACCAACACACACTGATTATTCATTTTAAAATTCCACTTAGAGATGTGAAAAGAGAGGATTCAACCTTTAAAATGACTCTAGGATAATTATTTCTTAACAACAAAAGCGGAAGTGGGATAGCCCACAGAGCTCTCCCTCACTTGGACAGCACTGTAGCAAAGACCTAGCGAAAACCTAGCAAAGACCTAGCAAAGACCTAGCAAAGACCTAGCAAAGACCTAGCAAAGACCTAGCAAAGACCTAGCAAATACCTACCAAAGACCCAGCAAAGTCCTAGCAAAGAGCGCAGACATCACATCGATAGCGCTTGTCGCGAGAAATGAATACGTCCCACGTTACTCAATGCTGGGCCTCATTTAAACGTGCACGTGTCTCCCTTAATTCGCCGCGGTGCGTATGGGCTAGCGTGTACCGATGGTCCTTCGTGCTGTACGCAACAGGGAAGATTGACGCGGCAACAGCACTCCGCCTAATGAGTTACGGCCCGTCAGAACGGACGCAGCATAAAGCCTTAAATAAATCTGCGCCGAGATCCGATCGCGCCGAATATATTTCGCGTGCTTTGATGCTCACCCGGTACACCGCCTTCGAGCGCGAGTCCCCTCGAGGATTTATGCCCGCGACGAGATACGGGGGCCCCTGGACGCGGTATTTCAGCCGACCTCCGAGGGGCGAGGAGCGGCTCGACGTACGAATAAATTTTTATTCGTTACCCTCGCGCTGTGACCGATACGATAAATACGGGGGAACATATGGTATTCCTTTATTACGCTGCGGTTTTATTCGCTACCTTTAAGCAATCCTCAGTATAAAAGTGTCTCCTGATGACATACAGTAGTGCCAGTGTGTCTTTTAACTCCTGATAAAGCTAGCTGCAGTGCTAGCGACATGTTAAGATAGTTATTCCAAAAGAACACTACCTTTTTATTCGCTACCTTTAAGCAATCCTCAGTATAAAAGTGTCTCCTGATGACATACAGTAGTGCCAGTGTGTCTTTAACTCCTGATAAAGCTAGCTGCAGTGCTAGCGAAATGTTAAGATAGTTATTCCAAAAGAACACTACCTTTTTATTCGCTACCTTTAAGCAATCCTCAGTATAAAAGTGTCTCCTGATGAAATACAGTAGTGCCAGTGTGTCTTTTAACTCCTGATAAAGCTAGATGCAGTGCTAGCGACATGTTAAGATAGTTATTCCAAAAGAACACAGCTTGCACTGGAAGACTTCGGTAGTATGAACTGTATAAGTGTGGGAAAGTCTTAAATCTTTGATGTATAAGGAACTTATTTTTTGTTTACTTGGCGAGGGGATACCTTTGGGGTGACAAGGGGAGTTAAGGGGAGACGTTGTTCAGCTATGGAGAAAGACAGTAAATACAGAAAAATGTAAAATTGAGTCTTTTGGAATTTTGAAGAGTTTTGAACATTTTTGTGGCTTGCTTTGGTATCATATAGCAGTAAAATATTTTTACAGAATTTTATATACAATATTCAATATTTTTATATATTATAATACAAACATCATATAGATTAATAATCAACAAGATATAGACTTCACAAATATACATATATAGACAAATTTCTCAGTTCTTTTATCTCTATTTAATCTAATAAAAGTTAGTACCTGTCTCAAAGTTAGTATTTCTGTTGTCTCAAAGGTTTCTACTTCCGACATTTGTGCCTCTCTATTAATTCGAATATGAATATTCTACTGTATATATTTATAGATAACAGTTTCTTGAACTTTGGAGTTCGTACTATATTCCACCTGTTGATTGCATTTATTAATTGGACGTCAAAAACCGAAACGCCTTCAGTTTCTAGACCCACGGGGCCAGCCTACGCTGAAAGGCTCGACCTCGTTTTTCGATTAAAATTCGATATAGCCTGGTAACTGTAACTCGGTTCGCTGCTTTCGTCGAATAAACGTTCTGCGCGTGTGTATTCACGACAGTTTGCACGGAAAAAAGTGGGAGGAACCGTAAGAAGCTGCCATCAACGAAAACGGCGTGTCCATCAACGTGGTCGTTTCGAATCATCGGCGCATTAACAGCTTTTTAATAGCCTCGGAGAATATGAAACTCTTCTGCTCCTCGTAATATTCCATTGAGTGGCAGTTCGGCCACTAAAGATGGAACGGAAGTGAAAACGATATTGTAAATTGCATTAAGGGGATGTAGACGATAAGGGATCAGATTCGAGGGTATTTAGATAAACTTTAAGTGAAATGATTAGTGGAACATTTGAGATATTTGCTGATCCTAATTTTCTTCTGACTTTAAAACAAGAAAGACCTTATAGATAAACTTATGGAATCTGTTTCGGTTTCTATTTTAAAATACTTGGAACGCCTCTAGAACGTTGATTATTACGCTATGTGGGTCAGATGTTATTACTAGATTTTACATGGCGATCCTAATCGCCGACAAGTAATTGGCTATTCCCAATTAATTATTTTGTTTGTTTGACATCAATCTCCTAGATTTTATTAGGAATACTTGCTATTCATAGTTGTGGAAATAGGAGTGTTATCCATAAACTGGTGTTCTATCAGGTAAAGTGTTAATAAAGGAGAAATGTGACATATGTTTTTGCTTGCATGAGTAGGTCAGTCTCTACGTATAGAATAGATAATATGCATACGTATTTAATGTATATCTTTCTTTTTAAGTAAAATGGAGTACGTTCTACACAAAGTTTCTCGCAAGTTTTTGCTTAAGAATAAATTTTTCCATATAAATGTCAAATATATAATTGCGTTGTTCTATATGCCTACACAGCGGAAAAAGAGAAAGCAGTTTATATTTATATTATATTAGAATGACTAGAGTCTTTATGGCGATAATTTTAGGTTCCAAGGCATTCTTTTCTAAGTTCAAATTTAATTCATTTTATTCTTTTTCTAAGAATACTATTCTTTCAATCATTGCCTCACTAATTTGTAATATCTACTAAAAACTGAATTTCACATGCAAGAGCAAGTAACACTAACAAAACTCCCCAATTAATTCGCTAAACTTCATTTCCTGCATATACAGATACACTAAAAGTACGTCAATCCTTTCAGTGCCTCAAGTGAAAAACTACGGTCACGGTTCTGCTTTTTGCTTCCAAGGCTGGTCGTGTGAAATATTTTTAAAAATCACAAATTTCTTCCCCACTGAAGAAACACAAGGTGTGTGTGTCGTATCTATATTCTTTGAATAAATTCTGAACATATTTTTCATGAAATAATTTCGACAAGTTTCGAGTTCTGTCTTGCTAGAGGTGTGGATCCAGTTGATAGATATCGTTCGAGAATAATCTGTCGAGGAGGATCGACAGCTAAAGTCCTAACTGTGGAAATTTCCAGCTTGTTCAGTCAAGCAGCACAGTAACAGGATTCGGATGCACGTTGAAGTGATTTAAAAATTCACGAAGGGCCGGCAACCTGATCTTACTGCTTCAACTGAATGGGATCACCAGTGAACCGAAAGTGATCCGATCTCTCTTGGGCTAAAAAGCTTTCCAATCTTCCTTCGCGTTTGCGTGTCCCTGGAAACGCGATATTCTTTCAGATATCATAAATTCTCTTTTAGTATCTTGTACTTGTTAGAGGATATTCATAATTTCAAATAAATACACTTTTTATTATGAATTTTTAGAGAGATGGTGCTGGATTATTATAGGTTTCAGTTTTCTAGAGGTAATATCAAAATAAAAAGTTGGAGTAAAAGTGTTTGAATAGCTTTGTGTTTATAATTCAATAGATCTTTGTCTCTTTGCTGGGAATTCTTTGAAGAGATAGTGGTCAGTTAATTGCAAGTTCAGTTTCTTTGAAGGTGACACGAAATTAAGAAATCTGGAATATTTTCAAAAGCATAGTATTTAGTTAGGAATTTTTAGTGAGTTAGTTTTCAACTAAAAGTGGAAATCTTTTTAGAATTAAATTTGCAGTTTCTATTAGACTGTAACATCTTGTATAATATTAGGTTTGTTGCATAAGGTTTTTTTAAGATTAGAAATTTTCTTTGCAACAAGTTTCACAATTAAATGCAGATACAGATTACGAGATATAAATTACATATTTTTTCACAGAATATTTCCACAAAGACGACAATTTTTTAAGAACATTCTTTCTTCTTGACTTTTCTCATAGGCGTCATAATTATTAGGTCAAGTCATACCCATTTGCGTTTATGGTGAAACGTGCATTGGCAAATAAGGAAAATTCCTTTCTTTTTCTGTATTCTTATGTTTGAGGATCCTTAGTCACTTAGTCATTAATCATCATTTCCAGAACCACAAAGCAACCTATTGTACAGCAATTTCGTGTCTCACAACTCTTGAGCAAAATACGGTGAATCATGGAGTCGGTCACGGGTATTCAGAACATTAATTCGTTCTGAACACTACTGCGTCGAATTTTCTTTTATCTACCTCTTCTATAATTGTTTTCTCTAAATCTTACACAGTTCCTATTATTTCCATGCAAGAAAATGAAACATCCTTAGAATTTGAACTGTAAATATACAGACATCTTATTTCCCTAATTACTGTACAATTATTGTATTCTCAGTGTTTCAGAATTGTACACATATTATGTTTTCAATTCGAATAGGTGATTTAAAGATTCCAGTTAAAGAAAAAAAAAATATTCTGAATTTAATAGTGCTACATTTTGTTACACAAGAAAACAAAAATGGGGCACAGTATATGCACTGTGCAGAGCTAGTAAAGATCCACCTGAGACACATTTTTAAATAGTAATAATTTTCCCTATACAAAGGACACGTGAACATGTAAACGTACAGTTTCTAATATTCAGATTGGAGCCATATACAGAAATCTTATTTCCCTAATTACTGTACAATTATTGCATTTTCAGTGTTTCAGAATTGTACATATATTATGTTTTCAATTCGAATTCGTGATTTAAAGATTCCAGTTAAAGAAAAAAGAAATATTCTCAATTTAATAGTGCTACATTTTGTTACATAAGAAAACAAAAATGGGGTACAGTATATGCACTGTGCAGAGCTAATAAAGATCCACTTGAGACACATTTTAACATAGTAATAATTTTCCACATAGTATATAAAAAACAAAAATGGGACACAGTATATGCACTGTGCAGAGCTAGTAAAGATCCACCTGAGACACATTTTAACATAGTAATAATTTTCCACATAATATATAATTTATACATAGGACACGTATATTAATTCAGAAGTTACAATTAATTTATCCAATAATGCTCTACATCTAAAACTGCGTGTGCAATCAGACGATTCTGTACTGTAACCATATGTCTCCACATTTTCTCGAGACTTCCTTACCACTCGATGCAGTACCCAATTCTTTACCCACAGAAATGCCATTTTCGACTGTCTCTATTTCCCTACTCCATTTCGCTGCTGAACACCTGACGCAACCGCAAGGAGCAACAAAGTTTCCTAGCCGAATGGTTGCCTCTGGTTGCGTTATCCTTGCAAGCCACGATCCACGAGCGTCAGGTTAAAGAAATCGGGTGCGTTAATTACTCGAGCTGTGCGTTTCCAAGCTGGCAGTAAATATCGTTACAAGCGTGCAGTGGAAAATGGTCGCGGGCGTAGCGTGTAAATAGCCGCGGAGCGTAATGATATTTACGGTCGAACGATGCTATCGTCGATATATTCCCACGTGTGGAAAGCCTGGCGGAATTGGACTCATTAAAATCGAGCTGGACCCCGAGCAGAGGAGAAAGTGGAGCCCGAGAAGTTAGAGGCGATCGAGCTGGGTGAGATAATGGTTGAATAATGATTATTAGCGTAATGAATGGGCACCACGGATCGAGCCAGCGTCCATGAAAGCCTGACGCGACGCAACCGGTCCGTTTGACCGCTAATAATCTAATTGAGAGCAAATTACCCTCGCGCTGCTGCTAATATTCCCTTTTCCTGGTCGATTTGACGGACGATGGATGTATTGAGCGACGCTTGGGAGCGTGCAGCGAGTTTTTCGTTGGTTAACACTCGCAGGGCCATCGATAAAAGAGTCTTCTTAGACCCTGTTCTTTCTGTGCTAATATTTACGTAAAGATATTTACTTCCTTGCTTATTTCTGAGTAATTAAGTGAAGTATAGGTTGTTAAATTCTGAGACATACCAGTCTTTTTTAATTTTACATTGAACATAATTGTTAGAAAAGAATTGGGTGAGAAAACTTTAATTCCTGTCTCTTAAACGACTTGCTGACACGATGACTTTGCGAGTGTTAAGCCTCTTGGGGGATTTGATTTTTGACTTTTGATTTTGATTTTTTTTGAGGATGACAAGATCTGTATTGTATTTGACTTGACTTGACTGTATTTGAATTTTGATTTTTTTTGAGGATGGACAAGATCTGTATTGAGGATTGTTTCTTTAGGCGTACATAGGGAAACAATGTTAAGTTGAAGTCATTGAAATGTCTAAAGTGCTCTAATAGGCCTGAGTTTAAGAAAGTCAGTAAGAGTAGACTTCGTAGATTTAACAGTGCTGCTCTTGCTGTAATTAAGCTGCCTTTATTAATTTTACAGAGCTCTACAATAGATCATACAATGGTCTGTCTTGCTCATATCTACTTGGGAACATTTTACAAGATTTGTGTAACTATTTTTTCTTGTATGTTCATGAAAATGTGAATTTACATAAGTAGTAAGTCGTAGTAGGAGTTTGATTGTGTGAAGTTTTATTAGCTGTGATGCATTTTCTATTGTGTAGAGTTTTAATTATTGGGTGTAGATATTAATTATAAAACTATGTAAGGTAGCATCTGTGATAGTTTAATAGTAGTTTACTCTAATTCAGAGAATTCAAGATGTAATAAAGGGTATTTTAGTTTCGTACTATAAAGAGTTTTTCGCTGGTTGAGGCTCATGAAAAATATTTAGATTTTTGTTCTGTAGTTACATGTCGAGACAATTGAACTCAGATTGTGAAGAAAAGTGAGATTGTATCTTAATTAAGGACCGGTTAATTATGCTCGCAATTATGAAAGTAGTTTATAAGTTAAGAATCTAGAGAAGTTGAACTTAAAATTTATTTAGTTTTTCGCTGGTTGAGGCTCATGAAAGATACTTGGATTTTTCTGCACTTACATGCTAAGACAGTTGGACTCAGATTTACAAGAAAATTGAGATTATATCTTAATTAAGCCTCTATTAATTATCCTTGTAATTATGAAAGTGGTTTAAGTTAAAAATCTAGAGTAATTGAATTTGTCATTTATTTAGTATTGCATTGATTCGTATTGCAAGATAAGTAATAAATTCTGTTTCTTTAGATTTTTAATTGAGACAATTTTTATAAGTATCCACACATTTATTCGATTCTTTAGTCATAACATTTTTCAAATTTCCTGTATATCATATCTATTTCTCCATTTTTCTTCCTATTTTAGATTATTTTTATTTTTTATGTATTATATGGCGTGCCAGTGCATAATATATTTGAGGTATGGCTAATGAAAAAATCTTGCGCAATAAAGCCATGTTTTCATGAAATGGAAAAGACTGGGGTACAGTTATAAGGAACGATTAACAGGAGTGCACAGCAAATTTACAACTTCTCAGGTTATAACTCAGTTACTTTCCTATGACTCTTTTCCATATCAGACGTGATACGTTTAGTTAATAAAACGCCTCGACTCCATCACGCCAGCTACTTAAATTATTTAAAAGAAAGATTAAGATTTTTACACATAAATATTACGTCTTTTTGTAGCTGATCTGATATTTTCACACACTCTGTCAGGATAATTTTCAATATAAATACAATTATCTCTAGAAACTAACAAGCCCATTTTCAAGAAGGCAATAAATCGAATCGTTAGAAATTTGATAATTAAATAAAACTGTCATAAAACGCGTTAGCAAAAACTGAAAGCTTGCATTGATAGAAAACTTTCTCTTCTCAGAAGAGACGAGATAGGGCAAGACAATTCGTCATCAGATAATAAACTTTTCAGCTAATAATTATAAAATACGACTAATATAAAATTTCTCCTCGCAAGAAGGTAATACCTTTCGAAACAGCAGCTTCGAATGGTCGTCGCTGATTCACAAAACCGCTAATAACAGTGACGTGTCGACGTATTAACACATTCGTATACTCGTTACAATTATCCTTGTGGATTTTCTCACCTGTATTTTCGTTCACTTTTGCGCTCTGACGTTTTTTCGTGCGATCCGCGACCTTCGTTCTGCTCGACAAGGAAACAAAGTTTTTCCAGCGTACTTTTTGCCGCGACGAGGAAATGGTGGTGCTTATTACCATAATAACAATAATTTTGCTCACACAATGATCCCTGCCTACAACTTTGTATCGTAGCTCCTGCTTGACCTTCGTTTGCTCTCTCGTATCACGCCTTTTTGCTAATGTATGTGGTTTTGGTCGTTTTTCTGGATTTTCGGAGAAGGTTGCTTTCGAAAGGGAAGTCGATATTTTTTATCCAGTTTTTTCCTCGAGGAAAGGAGTAGGAAAAAGTGACTCGTTGTAAGTGTATCTGATTTATTCTTTAAGATGACTTCAATTTTCAATTTTATTCAGAAAATACTGAAGAAAATAAATGACAGAATTTTGCACAGTAGTTTTCATAATATTAATTAATATTTTGTAGCTATACTAAAATGAATAATTTTGTTGAAATTAAATTAAGTACATAAGAGACTTGTCCACATAAAAGTGATAAAAAAAGTGTTACTTCCTCTAATATTAAAAATTCATGACATAATAAAGACGTTAGTTTGAGGTCAGGAGGTTAAGTCAGTATTTGGTCAGACACAAGAGACAACTCCAAAATTGCTACATAAAGGATGTCCCAGAATCAGTAACACAAACAAGACAGTGATTCTATGTAAAAAGGTATAATAAAAAATATAGAATTAAATTTATTAATATTACATTTCATTTTTTAAAATATTTTACTTTGAATTTACATTGGATATGTGCAGGGGAAGTCACAGTCTGGCTATTGACTTAATCTACTGTGAAGTAGAAACATCTTGTCACTAAAGTAGAGCAATTCTATACTCTTAGTAATTCTCCAGCTATTTTTTCCTCATAAATGAAGAACTTTTGACTATTTATAATACCTACATGTTATTCATAAAAAACCTGGCGATACGCAAAAATCCACAAATCATCAAAAATAAAGAACAAATTCAACTAGTACTCGAGTTCAGTCACAATACTATCACTTCATATCCTCATCGAAGCATTTCATTCCCTCAATTTATGATAAATATTCGTATTACATAAAAATCCCTCGCTGCCTAAGTGTGCACGATCTGAAAGCCTTCCTCCTAGTTAATTTGCGAAATCGACTAAGGAACTGCCCGCTCTAATGAGCTAAATAATAAATGGGCCTGCGAAGTAGACGCGTAAAGGAATATACAATGCAGGCTACACGCTCCTATGTAGGGTAACAACGATCGCTCGTTCAGCGAATTGTTCCCACAGTAATGCATTTTTCTTTGTTTAGCGCCGTCGGTGGCGATCGATCACTGGGACGCCTGGCGAAACTCTCGCGTTGTTTCGTCATTTCGTGTTTGCTCGCCTCTGGACACTGTGGTGCCTAGCGGAGAAATTGTGGCAATCGGCCACGATTCTCTTATTCGACGAAATCGGTTCTCACCTTTCTTTTTGCCCGAAGAATTGTTCCATCTTGATCGAGCTGGGTTCAATTGAATTAGTTTGTGTAAAGAGGAAGTAACTGCTTAGGGAGATTAAAGAAATTGATATCAAAAGGTCACAGGAGTATTATAGTGACATTAAAATATATATAAATGTGCTTGAAGTAGATGAAGATAGTACATGGTACGAAACATGGTACGAATGTTTCGTTTTTGACAGTATTTAAGTCTTAAGAAATTTTTGTTGTTTGTGGAACTTAGATTTGTGGATTATATTGAGTAAAATAGATTATTAGAAATTTAAGAATTTTTTTATTTGAGAATTTGGAGAATATTGGAGGATTTTGTTGGGCTTGATTATATTTTTTTCTTTTTACAAAAAGGAGCTTCGACAAAATTTATTAAGCCTTCAAACACTATTAAGATTAATCTTAAAATTCTACCAAAGTGTGAAAAATAATTGCTTCATCTTGATCTTGTTTAAATTAAGTTAGTGGAAGGACGAGTAACTATTTTAAGAAACCATATAGAAAGATTAAAAGGTTACAGAATTTAGAGAATGTAATTGCTAGTGAAAATTGACGAGTAACATAAGAAATATAAATGAACTTAGAAACACATGGAGATAGCATGCAATGAGTATCCAATTTTGACCACTATTCAAATTTTTACAAGTTCCATTTATTTACTTAATCTAATTTTTTAAAGTTGATCCACTCAAGTAAATCAATACTATTTCCAGTTTTGTTATTTTGTCCTTCAAAATGAATGCCAAGAAATTCATCAAATCTTTATAATTCATTAAAATTATAACTTCGACCTCCTGAGAGCATTAATTCTAAAATTAAAACAGAAGACAGGAAGTTTCTATTCAGACCCAGACCATCTTATCTCGACAGTCCGTCTCTTCACCGTGTCCTTGATTCACTTTTAATTGTTCACACGTGACCGAAAGAAATATTAGTTCCCTCGCGTTCCCTTGCCTTTTATGGCTCTGCTACCAATTATACTTACTGCATTTTAGATTAGCCAATAAGCGAGATCCCTTTCGACGCAACTTCGATTAGGTTACATGTGGAGCTATGTTATAGGGCACAACGTGAGAGAGCGAGCGGGAAGTGAAGTAGAATGCAACCAGTGTCAGGTACATACTCTTGGACACTTATGCTTTTAACTCGTTTATGGCTTCCAAGTGGAGAAAATAAGTAGAAAATGCGTGACAGCTCGACGCTGTTATTCTGCTTCTTCGTTCCTTGTGAATGACAACAAGCTGTGGTATAGAATGTCTGTGGCTGATTTTATTCGTTACTGACAATGGGGATGTGTCCAAGAATATGTTTGCAAGAGTGTATGTTCAATTTGTCTGTTGGAAAGTTTTCCTTTGGAATTGAAGTCAAGTGTTACTAGACTTTACTGGTTCAGTAGTTTTGGTTAATTAGGTTAGAGAATAAGTGAGGTAGTTCTTGGACGTAGTTGCTGCAATAACTTATTTGCATTAGTACACAAAATCATACTTTTGTTAGACTGTTACTAGTAGTGTCTGCTTTTAGAAATTTCAAGTAGCTTTGGCAAGAAATTGTGATATATAAAATTTTCCTAAATTTTTAAGTTTAATATTTGAGTAACCCCTAGTTGATATATCTAGTATGGTGACAGAGTCATACTAACACAGATTTTCATAAAAATAAATGACATGCAAGGCTGTAGTAATGTAACAGGAAAATGATAACAGTCAAGTTACAAGTCTTGATCAAATAGTGTATTGATATTCTAGAACGTCAGATGAGAAACTCGGATGGTTTCTCTTCAATCATTGAAATTATATCGGATAAATGTTACAACAGCATCATGGCAACATCAGATTACATTTAGTTTACTCGCTTGGCATTCCTAATAATATTTCGATCTAATAAGTGGAAATAAAGACACCATTTTCAGAACATGAAGAATTGATTTGTAAATTATTTTCTCCTAGTTTTTAGTCGGGATTTAGTCAGAACTTAGTCAACATAGTCGAAGCTTAATCAGAACTTAGTCAAAACTTGAGATTTACTTGAGACTTACTTGTGACCTGAGACATAGTCGAGTCTTGGGACATAGTCGAATCTTGGGACTTAGTTGAAATTTGAGATTTAGTTGGAACTTGGGACTTTAATCGGGACATTGGACTTTACTTAGAACTTGTGGCTTACTTGGGACCTGAAACTAAATTAGAACTTGAGATTTAGTCGGAATTTGAGATTTACTTCTGATTGAAGAAGAAATTGCGACTGGAGATTTAATTGAAACTTCGGATTTAATTGTGCCTTGTGATTTAATTGAGACCTGTGACATAGTCGAGTCTTGGGATTAAATTGGGATTTGGGACTCAATCGAGATTTGGGACTTAGTCAGGATTTATAATTTAATCAAGACTCAGACAGGAATTAAACTGGAAGTCAGAGGCCCTTAATCAGGTCATAATCAACTTTTTAAAAATTCTCAAAATTTCCAAACTTTTCTAGACTCTTGACACATTGAGTATTGATAATGTCATAATATTTCAAGACCTCACAGAACAAAACAGAACAAAGCTGACGAAAAGGTTTCAGTATTCCAGGTAGGTCTCTCAAAAACATCCCACACTAAACATACTAATATTCTCTAGACTATCAATCTTCCCAAAACTCCAAACTCTTTTAAACAAAACCATAATACATGTCAAGCTACATCCATTCACTCCTTTCTAATCACAGCATCTTCATCTCCAGGAACCCTGAACAACCAAAACCTGAAAATCACACCACTAAAATCAGTCCATACACTCTTCACAAGTACTGAAAACTCATTCCAAAAGCTTCATCCAACCAAACCCCTTCCACAATGCACCCTAGCAATATCAAAAAAAAAGAAGAGAAACGAAACAAAACTCTATACCACCTAAAGAACTCGTCTAAAGGGTTAATCCATCGGGGTCGACCCAGAGCCAGTATCCAGCGGATAGTGAGTGGGAGCCAAAGAAAGGGAAAGAGAGCATCGACTTTATTACAGCCGAGCGCGGCCTCGGTGTCAGGTACATACCAGTCGGGTACGCTTTTAGCCTATTTACGATCCGCCAGGAACGGAACGAGCGCGTCGACGTCGTCGTCGTCGTCGGTTCTCCTGCAGCCGCGGTTGCGTAAGCGACTCGTGGCTGGCGAACGGTGGAACAGAGACGAAAGCCATTTGTACGCCTACATCGCCTGGAGCTGTCATGCAGTCGGGCCACAGAGCGAGGCTGCAACAGCCTGGTTGCCCCAACAGGCTCTGTCCTCGTCGTGGGCTTGGCACAGAGCCACTGAACTACCGGTGCGCTCTGTTAAGGATCTCTCTCCGTCGTACGCTTCCGCGAGAAATTCGTGATTTGTATTTAATATGACGCGATACAGTCGGCGGCCAGGCTCTGGCCGAGCTTGTCGTGCTCTGCTCGATCGCTGGGATTAATTCCGCGAGGGAGATTATCTGTGGGTATTGTGTGTCGGTAAACGGGACGCGTGTAGGTTATAGATCAATTAAACGAAGATTAATGGTTTACAGGAATTTCGACGTAACGTAGATGACTTGGGATTGGTCTGCTCGCGGATCTAGAGAATGAAAATGGGGTTTCGAACTTGATCTGGGGTCGAGTGTGGCGTTTGATTGGAACAGGTTTCATGGTGTTTTGCGCTTTGTTGGGATCGAGGGAGTTTATTGTTTATGTCGTTTGAGGTCAGTCGAGCTTTCTGTAATTTTATTGTTATTGTGGTTCAGAGGGAATTGAGCTTTCTAAAATTTTATTGTCGTTATGACTCAGGGAAAATTGGGCTTTTTGGATTATTATTATGGTTCAGGTAAAACTGAACTTTTCGAAGTCTTATTATTTTTGTGGTTCAGGGAGCAGAGAGCTTCTTGAAATTTGTATGCTTTTATATTGTGGTTTAGGATGGATTGAGCTTTTCCAAATTTTATTATTATTTTAGTTGAGGGACTACAGAGTTTCTTGAAATTTTTATATTCTTATATTGTGGTTTAGATAGTATAGAGTTTCGTGAAATTCTTATATTGTGGTTCAGAGAGAATTGAGCTTTCTAAAATTTTATTGTCGTTATGACTCAGGGAAAATTGGGCTTTTTGGATTATTATTATGGTTCAGGTAGAACTGAACTTTTCCAAGTCTTATTATTTTTGTGGTTCAGGGAGCAGAGAGCTTCTTGAAGTTTGTATGCTTTTATATTGTGGTTTAGGGTGAATTGAGCTTTTTCAAATTTTATTATTATTTTGGTTGAGGGACCACAGAGTTTCTTGAAATTTTTATATTCTTATATTGTAGTTTAGATAGCATAGAGTTTCGTGAAATTTTTATATTGTGGTTCAGAGAGAATTGAGCTTTCTAAAATTTTATTGTCGTTATGACTCAGGGAAAATTGGGCTTTTTGGATTATTATTATGGTTCAGATAGAACTGAACTTTTCCAAGTCTTATTATTTTTGTGGTTCAGGGAGCAGAGAGCTGAATTGAAGTTTGTATGCTTTTATATTGTGGTTTAGGGTGAATTGAGCTTTTCCAAATTTTATTATTATTTTGGTTGAGGGACCATAGAGCTTCTTGAAATTTTTATATTCTTATATTGTAGTTTAGATAGCATAGAGTTTCGTGAAATTTTTATATTGTGGTTCAGAGAGAATTGAGCTTTCTAAAATTGTAATATTATTGTAGTTCAGGAAAAATTGAGCTTTTTAAAATTATATTATTATATGCTACTAATGTAGGATATATTCTACTAGTAAGCAGTTCCGAAAAAAATGAGCTCCTTCACTAGGATATCTGTCTACTAAATAGTGATTCATTTTTCTAATTTTTTTTACTTCTATAATTATGTCTCTATATTAAGGATTAAATTTTTAGAATTTTTTTTACTTCTATAATTATGTCTCTATATTAAGGATTAAATTTTTAGAATTTTTTCTCACGCATTAAGTTATACCATCTATTTTGCATTACAATTATGGATACTATAGTGGCCAATAAAATTGCAAAACTCCCTAAAACTACTATTTGTCAAATATAAAACTAATCACGAAAGTGAACTAGATATATCTACATTATCATATAAATTCAAATTTCAAATAAAGAAGGGGATTAGGTGTTTAAGTAAAGACAAGTAGCATAGACGATTACCTCTTATGTGGTAGTTAAATTAAGAGCATTTATATTTTTAAGATGTTACAATTTTAATGTTCACTACTGTATATGGGAGGACTTTATATTAACTATTTATTCTGTGGATGATACTAAAATTAATGTATAAATTTATAAAGTAGGTACTTAACTTATGAATAATAGTATATTAAGATGATTTCACGAGTTATGGATTATTAGCATATTTCCACAGATAATGAAATACTGGAATAAATTTATAGATGCATAGATTATGAATTATTATAATCAATCCATGGGCAATAGAATCTTAGAATACGTCTATAGCTTATGAACTAAGGATAAAATTATAGATGATGATCTGTTTAAGTGTGAGCCAAATTCTGTCGTAGCAAGAGCCATATTTTGTTTGTCAGAAATTCTTGAGAAGTACATCTTATATTGGAATAGTATTTTATACATACGAGTTTTAGTTATAAATAGCTACTTATAGATTATGGATAGCTCTAGATACATTTAAAATATTATATCAAATACTATTATTATATTATGCTAAGAGTGTATATGTTTGTGGAAATATGCAAAAGAAGCCTATCTAGAAAATATCGATCTGAGAGAATAGTTTTACCATAAATTAATTTTAATACCGACAAGCCTAGGAGCTTAATACTCAGAACGTAGTGATGACTTGCGTCCATGAATGACAGAATATTAGGATATAAAATACTGCCATTAGTCTTCGTATCTTCTCAATTATAATAGAAGGTTAATGATTTCTGATGTCTATGGTAATTCATGTGGGAACGGTTTAGATTTTTTTTTGTCTTGAGCGATGATGAATGCGCGATTATTTCTGTTTTATCTCCCATTACATAGAGGAAGTTTCATTTACAATTTCATATTTCACGATAAAATCTATTTATAAAACTCGGCTGACCTTTCACAAGTCGTTAATAAACGAAGTACTAGATTACATTTTTAATACTTCGTGTCAGAAGAACTATACGTTTATTGCAAAGTCGTAAAGCTGTTGTTTAATTTATTTCATTTTATTCTACGAAGTTCTAGTTTAATCTTCAATCTATAATCATTAATGTAATGCCGGGATAACAAAAATGTTAATTATCTGGCCCTAATGTCTGTATCATTATTTCAGTATATATTACATTTAATTCAATAATAGATTATTTGTTAGAATTCAGAAAATACTAAAGAACTCGTAATTCGTAAATACTATTAGTATAGGAGGTTTCCATATATAATAAAATTCAAACTCTTCTTTAATTCTTTACATTCAATTAAAATTGAAATTCTTCTTTAAATCTTGAAATTCAATAAAAATTAAAATTATTTAAATGAGACGTCTTTTTCTGTTCATAAGAGTAGTTTAAAAACAAATAAATCATAATTATACTGTATTTTTCAATCACACATATTTAAATGAATAACTACCAGTAATACAATTAAATTCTGGGCCCAAATTTAGAATACTCCGTTATAAATTGGTTCCATAAAACATAAAACCCATAAGATTATAAATTCCACATATTTTATTTCCCCTCATGACCATAAAGTTTCCTGCAACTCTTATCCACACAATTATTCGAAAACTGTCGTCACAGCCTTAACATTTCCATCCCACCCACCCCACGATTTCTTTTGAACACCATATAATCAGCCTGTTACGTTCGAGCTTATCTCAAACGATTTCATTATTAATTGCTCGTTACGATCAGAAGAAGAACCTTTCCTCTGTATCGCCGACATTAAAAAGTCATCTCGTCGTTTGGTATCTTCGCTGCAACGTTAGCGATTAACGATCTCACAATTTTCTTTCGACTATCGCGGGACGAGACACACAGTAGCAGACAGAAATTTAAGACCACTGGGCTAAAAAATTGTCAATCTTTGAATTCCTATAACTTCATGATAAAAAGTCGTACAATAATCTTTTTATGGTCATTTGAAAGATTGAATCCTTCATTTTTATGTTCCTAAGTTGAATTTTCTTGAAAATATTTTTACATTAGCAAGCGAATAGGAAAGAGAAAATGGATTTTCTCTAACATGTTTCTCTTAGAAATTCAAACGGTTTAAAAATTTCTTCTGCAAGCCAAATCTCACTGAAGCCTCGATTTTATAGTGAACCTCTTGTCTGTCAGTTGATGTGGGATATTTTTAAAGAAAACCTATTTTCCCCTAAAAGTTGTAAAAATTCAAACAGTTCTAATTTTCGTAGAAAATTTTTTCTTCAACTCTAAATTAACAGAACATTTTGATAAATTAAAACCTCGACCTTACAATGAATCCTTTACCAATTGCTGTAGGATATTCAGTTGCCCTTTTATTCTTGAATTAAAACTGTTCCACGAGTACAATAATACACAACCTACACATGAACAAGCAGGATGCAAGTCCAACCATATACACTCAGTATGTTGAACAAAGACAAATAGAATGCTGTTCGATTTATGTAGCTATTTGTGCAGAATAAAAATTAATTATCTTGCACATTTCAATGTCAGTAATACATTTCACTCGAACTGGATTAAAACAACAACAGAAAATTGTGAATCGACTTTTATGAGAGCTATTAAAAAGATGAAGCTTTAATCTTGAAACTCATGCTGATATGGACTGCCAAAAGAATTTTTTAAGAAAATTCTACCCTATAGAATTTCCATAATTTTTTAGTACAAAACCATCTTCACCTTTTCAACAGCTTACTAGTACCAAAACAAGTTCAAGGAAATTCAGTTGAGATGTATATAAGTAGAGGTATTTACTCTTTAAAACGACTCTGGGAAAGTTATTGTACAGCTTCTTTTCGCGAAGTTACAATAAATAAAAAAAATCTGACAATAATTTGGCCTACTGGTCTGCTGCTGTCAATGGCTTATAACCAGATGGAAATAAATTCGTGTCAGTGGCAGAATTTCGCGTGCCGCGGGTTGCGCAATCGTGCAAGAACATGCAGGTAAAGTCAGTTGACGTTAAAAAAGTCCGATACCTCGTGCCCGCGATTTCATAAAATTGGACGTTTTTACGATAGCGAGCCTGTAATCGTCGCAATTAATCCGATTTCACGTTAATTTATTATCGTGCCGCCCACGGTAGATCCTGTTGTATATTCACCGATTGCTGACAGACACGGTAGTGGACCTTAAACACGTAATAAAATCGAACATTGAATTCCGCGCGGACTATTTGTGCGTATTTCCATCGTGCACTGCGCCGTTCATGATTGTCTCGGCGATAATGTATTCTGTAATAACTTCTGATCGTATGAGTGATTTCTTGGAAGATTTATGCGTTTTTTAGTAGTTTGAGTTATGCTGCTATGCATAGAGAACGGCGGAAAATTTATTGGACAACGTTAAACATCCTGCTCGATTTGCATTTTTGAAAAATTTACGTCAATGGTGTTGAAGGAGTCACGGAAGTTTCATTCACTCGAATTATTTAGGACTCTGCTGAGGGGATTTATTCGATGAAAATTTATGGAGGGAAATGGAGTACTGATCCTGGCAAAAAGTTTTCCATCAAACGCAACAATACGAAGTTAGTTGAAAATATCGTAGTTTTCGAAAATGTAAAATACCATCAAGTGTAAGTATGTAGAATACTGTAAAAGTAAATGTGAATATTTAAAATACTGTAAAAGTAAGCGTAACTATGTTAAATATTATAAAAGTAAATGCAAAAATTTGGGCCCAGTAAAATACTGTAAAAAAATGTACCAAATTCATACGTTTTATATTCATACGATAATAGTTTACATTTAAAAATTACTATGTTCTTAAACAACTTCATATTGTTGAGTTTGATCGAAAACTTTTTACTGGAGCTAGTAGTACAGATGGAGGTTTTGATTATATGAGGGTGGATTAAAAGGAAAAGTGACATTTTCAGTGTTTTCGTGAAAAATGTATGATTTCGTGTGAAGCGAATTAATTTTTTAAAAACTTAAATTTGTTTTAAGGAAATAATCGGATTTTCTAGTGTGCTCGTGGCGTTTAAGTACAAGTAGGTATTTACCTGTACAGTAGAATGAAACTTGGATAGGTGCAGATTTTATGCGAAAACATTAATTATCATTGAGAATTTAACGACATTAGTAATCAAAAATTTAATTACCTATGAGTAGGTAATTTTATTACTACAAATATCTATCTGTAAGATATCTCCATTATATATTAATCGCAATGCAGATAGTTTCCTTAATCGAAATTATATTTTTTATGAAACACCAGCGACGAAACAAATGGTAGATATTACTTCTCCTCTTATTTGTCTTATTAGAAATTATTAAGAGAAATATTATTACTCCTTTCATGAGCCAACTGTTCAATAAAGGATAGTAAATTTAATATTTAAAGAAATATGCATAGATTTAATACAGTATTCTCCTTGTAAACTCGTGTTTCAACATTAATGAATTTGTAATACAGGAAAAATGTGTTCTGGAGTTCTTAAGTTTGAGATTCAAGTGAGTCACTATAATTACATTTTCTATCCACGCATTGAAGTCTCCGAGTCGCTCATGTCTTATGCAGAGATTTCAATGACACTGTAGATCTACTGCCAGTATATTTAATATACTATTATTTAATAGTATTTTTAAGTCAGTCTCTCTTTTTTCCATTAGGAAGTTCTAAAGAGTACCTAAAGTTTATTAAGCTTGGTAATTAAATAAATTACTATTAGTTTAAAGTTGAGAATATTTATCGATTGCATAGGGCATAGAACACGTGTTTAATAAATTTCCACTTCTGAATAGATACAGAAAGTTTCGAAAATTTCTTTGATTTAAATGGTAATATAGGTACTTACTATTTATAAAAAAATGAATAAATTTGTTTCAAGGTTTCAAAAGGTAGTTTTCATTGTCATAAAAATAAATAGGTATATCTTTTCTTTTGTTTCTGACTTATTGTACTTAGGTATTATTCAAGCAGGAAACTTTAATATCTTTAAGAAATTTAATGTTTTAATTTAATTTAATTTCTAATTTAATTTTTTAATTTAATGTTTTAACGTTTAATATCACGTTAAAAGCTTACAATGTTTATTTCCAAAAGGCAGATCAGGCAGCAGTATTCCTTTAAAGAAGGTTAATGTTTTAGATATTTTACTATTATACAAGCATACCATTAAACGATCAGTAAAATCTTTCTGCAATAACAGAAAATTGACGATAACTCCCTCAAACATTTCACCGCCGCAACATGGTAATAACATTAGCATTTAACACAATTCCACGTACCTACAAATGAACCCAATCTCACTTCTAACTGCAAATAGTTCTCCAGACGGGCATTAACATTTTCAGCTGGCAGCCAACAAAAGCAAATTTCCCAGACACGCTGGGACCCTCGAGCTCATAGCGAGACCACACAGCGCATAACGAGCTCCACACGCGAGCCTGCTCATTGTCTCATTAATCAATAATGCGTTCTCGCGCGATATTAATGAGCAGAATTCTTATTTCACGGATAACCTTTCTTTCGTGCACGCTGGACGAGATAGGATCGTTAGGCGTTGAACCGATTACGAAGGCTGCTGCGTGATCTTTCGACTCCGCGCGGAACGCTCTGCACACAGACACGCGTGCGTGCAAACGCTGGGGGCCGATCGTGCGCGTAACTGCTTGCACGAGCCCGTGTAACAATCGTTAACCTACGTGTGTATGAGTGGGAGAGACCAGGTTGCAAAGGATAGGCTGTCTTTATGCCTGCTGACCGTTCCACGAAACTAGCGAGGCGATCTAATCATTATCGGCAATCTAGCCGAGCGGGTAAAAAGAAAAATCTGGGTCAGAAGCGATCGCGAGCGGGCCCGAACTCTGGGCTACTCTTTCAACGTTCTTCGTGGAGACGGTTTGGGTAATGCTCGAATAAGTTTATGCAGCGTTGGGTTTACTGGTAAATAGGGAAGAGGATTTGCTGTATTTACTATGAGTAAAATGTATATATTCTTTTATTAGCAATTCAGAAAGAACCTGAAGGAAAAGTGATTTAATTCGAAGAGGAATTATACGTTCTATTCTTCCCCATTTGAGACACTTTGGTGTGTATTTAAATTTTAGATTAGAAAAGAAGGACTTCAATTATCTTTTTTAGATAAACTCTTTTTTAAAGAAGAAGGCTTCAATTTTTATCTTCTTTAGATAACTTTTTTAAAGAAGAAGGCTTCAATTTTTATCTTTTTTAGATAACTTTTTTAAAGAAGAAGGCTTCAAGTTTTATCTTTTTTAGATAACTTTTTTAAAGAAGAAGGCTTCAGTTTTTATCTTTTTTAGATAACTTTTTTAAAGAAGAAGGCTTCAATTTGTATCTTTTTTAGATAAAAACTTTTTGTAGAGAAGAAGGCTTCAATTTGTATCTTTTTTAGGTAGAAACTTTTTTTGGAAAGGAGGTTTCAATTGTTTCTTTATTTTATATTTCACATACTTATTAGTGGATAGTATACCACTAGGATACTTATTTATATTTCTGTGTCTTCAGATTAAAATTATTTATAGAAACAGAACTTTTATACATACATCGAGGAATTACTTTTTTATTCAGGTTTACTTATCAGTATGTAAGATTAGAAAAAAGTATTATACTTTCAATAAAAATTCGTTTTTAAAAGTGATTCTAATTCAAAGGCTCAGAAATATGGACAAGTATTCTAATTAGATATAAAAATGAGGATGCATAGTGTACATATGATTTTGTGGATGCTAACAAAAGAACATGTTTTAAATTGTCTCTATAGGTAAATATTAGGTATCTTGGAAAGTTCTTGCAAAAACTGGGCAGAATTTCCTGTCAGATTTAATATTATTCCATTTTTTCGAATTCAATCAGGTTCGCTTCGAACCTGAAGCACTCTTTGTGTAACCAGCCTTGTTTCTCTTATGGATTACTGTTCACGAACTAAATTAATTCTCAGAATATTATATTTTTATTGCAATTTTTCGTTTTTCAGATATGCTTCCAACTCCTCCTGAAATAAATTTTTATTCTTCTTAGTTCAAATGTAAAATGAGAATTTATATTTTATGACAGGACGTAACATACAGGCTGTTCTACAGCAAGTGTCAGTGGTGTCTGAAATTTCAAGGAGTGATTCTACATATCTAAGTAGGACGAGACACAAGGGTATCAAAATTGTGTTTCAAAAATTGAGTGTTTAATTGTTGCAGAAACGTCGAAAATTCGCATGAAATGAATATGTCTGACTTGGGAATTATTCTACTGTCAGCATGCATTAGTCAGGTCAGACACAGCGAAATCAGTAGAATTAGTCCCAAGTGGGATACTGCAAATTCAGTAGAATAACTCTCGAGCCAGACAAATTAATTCTGAGTTCAACGTAGAAAAATCAGTAGAATAATTTTTATATCAGACATAGAAAAATCAGTAGAATAGGCCTCTGCTGAGGTACGTAACAATCAGTAGAATAAATCTTATGTCAGACATATAAAAATTAGTAGAATAGGTCTCCTGTCAGATATAGAAAAATCAGTGGAATAAGTCCTAAGTCAGACACATCCCACGAGAATTCTAAACAATTTCTCAGTAATTACTAACTTTAAAACGAAACCACAAATGCATTTCTATTATTCTTAGTTTTTGTCTTATTTTAGCGTGCAAAATCACCCCACAATATTTCTGACACCTGTTGTGAAACACCCTGTATACACTGCAGCTCAGAAGTTCGTAGGACTCTTTATTATTCAAACAAAACTCGCTTTTTCCCATATATCTCTTTTGCTGTCTCGACATCGTCATTTAGTGCAGAACTCGTTCTTTAAAAATTCCTCTGAAGTATTTTCATAATAAAAAAACATACTCGACACCGAGACATTATTCGATACCAAAGGGGGGATAATATTTAATCAATTTGACGTAGTTAAGGCTGCAACTACTCACACTCGGGGAAAAATAAAGCAAGGAAGGAAAATTTTACGTTCGTTGCGAAATGCTCGAGTACGTGCAAGAATTTCACGTGGTGTTATTAATATAGAAATTGAACGTTTTACGAGGGAACCATAGTTGAATTATTAGTTATTAACGCTGGATTCGCGCAGAGGAAATCGAAGCGCGTATACATTTATCATCTTTATATCGCTTTTCGTAACCCCGAAGCGCGAATGGCTGTTCATTTTCATATATTTCTGTGTAGAATATTCTGATGTTATAGGTATAAAGGTAATTGAGATATAAAATTTATGAAATAAAACAGGAAGGTATACACTCGAAAATGTATGATTTTCTAAATTTAGTTTTCAAGAACATTTGCCGAAATACAGTCGCGATAAAATTTAGATAATTAATCAAAATATTCACAGTCTTAGAGAGTTCTTACACAGAAAAGAATTTCTACTTAATCAAACAGCTTGATACTTTCGACTTCCGTTTTCAAGTCTTTTTTCGTTCACATGGGGTGAAATAACAATCTAATCTAAAAACCTAATTTATCTATATTCGATGACAGGTGAACAGAAAGCAATATAATATACAGTCGAGTAGGTTACAATAAACATGAATCTTTTTAGTAACTAGATACTTTCATGACGAGCGTGATAAGAAAACTTTACGCAGCGAAGTAAGAAACGTAAATGGTGATACAAACACGTTTTTGTTCAATTACCTGAAATAGCAGGTGTTTGTAATCCTCTTCTCTACTGCATAAAGAAAACCGTATTGATAGGTATCCGATCATAAATTTCACGAACTTATTAATGAGCAACTTTCCATCCTCAACATGTGCAATATCATTTTTTAAATAATATCGAACTTTAAGAACTGCGCATTAGGTTACAGTAGTTATCCTGTCACAGTATGGCTACCACTATAAGCCATAAAATGGCAGGATCACGTTTCCTTCTCAATCTCAATTCTCCCCTCATCCAATAAACGTTTTTGTACCCTGAATAATCTCAAGTCAGCCGTGGTGTATAAAATATTTAGAACAACCAGCGCACGGAACACAGTTTCATATCTCACAGGTTGCGAAAGAAATAATGTCGAAAAGTCCCCGCCATTACATATTTTGCCAGGGGGGTTACGTAACCGTGGATCACGGCAGATCGTAGATCGATCAATCTCGACTCCTGTTATATCCTCGGTCGTTACTTCCAGACTTGCCCTATATAAATAGACAGCGGATAACGCCCGGATAAATTAAAGTCGAACCTCACGATCGTCGAATCGTAAAAACATGATTATCTAGAGTGAGGTAGAAGAAATGAAATTATTCCGTTTTAAAAAATGTTTTTAGCCTTGATGGGACCTGATGAATCTTGATGAGTCATAAATCTTTGACGGATTTTTATGAAGTTTTGTGGTTCCTGATTGCTTTTGAAGACGTTCGTGGAATAATGTAAAAGAAGATTGTGGAATTCAGGGTAATAAAACGGGGGTAGTAAAAATAGTTAAGTTGGCGCGCGAGTGGTATGTTTCTGGATTAATATTCATTTTGTAGCAGGGTTTCGGATAGGAGTTACTTAAATTCTAAATGCTTTCTTTTATTATGTAGGAAATATTTTTAATATGCATATTTGTATATTTCAGTAGGTTTACAAGCTTGATTTCAGTAGCTACTTCCCAATGGTTTTTAAGTAGTACAATGTTATTGAGTGAATTCTAAGAAGAACCTGAGTAATTTCTATTAGGTCAGAAGATTGAAGTGTTTTTGAATACTTAAATTTTTAACTAATTGGAAATCGTAGGTATAATTTTAAAATTTTCAACTAGAAATTTCAAATTTTCAATTACTAAAAATTTCAAATTTCTGAATATTTCTATTTGGAAATATTTCAAATATTTGAAATATTTTAAATGTTTCAAATATTTCCAAATATTTCAAATATTTTCAAATATATCAATATTTCTATTTTGAAATATTTTCAAATATATCAATATTTCTATTTTGAAATATTTTTAAATATATCAATATTTCTATTTTGAAATATTTTCAAATACATCAATATTTCTATTTTGAAATATTTTCAAATATATCAATATTTCTATTTTGAAATATTTTCAAATATATCAATATTTCTATTTTCAAATATTTTCAAATATATCAATATTTCTATTTTCAAATATTTTCAAATATATCAATATTTCTATTTTCAAATATTTTCAAATATATCAATATTTCTATTTTGAAATATTTTACATATTTCTGTTTTCAATCATTTTAAATGTTTCTAATTTCAAATCTTCCAATTTTCTAATATTCAGTATTTAAATACTCAGTGTTTAATTCAGTGTCAAATTCTTAAGTGTTCAATTTTTTTATACAGTAGTTTCTTAAAATACTCTCAGGGATATTAATCTACTTATTCGAACAAAAATTTGTATCTAAAAATCCTAAGCTCAAATGAAGGCAAAAGACTTATTTATTTCAAACTAAGAACTATTCACTTCAAGGTGTCCAATTCTTTACTATGTTTAAAGTTTCACTTAATTCTTATAGACAGTTAACGAGCCACTCAATTTCCCAAGCAGTACAATGTCTCAAAATTAAATGCGCCATTTAAATTGAATTAAAGGTAAAGTAGTAAAACACTGTCCAAAGACATAAAAAATAAACGACAGGTCTTTAAACAAGTCATCTTGCACCCAGAATAGCATCGACGAGTTTCCCGCCGATTCTCTAATTTCCACCGTACGATCTTGAACACAGACATCAGATAACAGCAAGATAAATAACGCCAAGCCCCACGACCAGCAAAACTTAGGAGCACGAATAACAGGGACTATTTAGAGCAAGGTAGAAGAACGAAAATGCGATCATCCGAGTCGATAATTTTTTACGCTCCCCTTTCTCGTCTATTTCTTCAGTCCTCGTTGCGACCGCGCAAAATTGGCGAAGAATGAAAGAAGCTCCTCGAACGGTGTTCTGTCCAGGAGCCAGGCGTTTATTGGCCAGGACGGTCGTAATTAAATTTCGAATACAGGTGGAAGAGGACGAATCGCGCGGAAAGAGGATCCATCAGCGGCCCATAAAGCATGTTTACCGTTGCGATACGCGATTAATCGACGCGCGTTAATCGTTTTCATCGATGGTCCCCTGGCTGTTGCTAAATGTGCACTGGTTTTACTGCCGTTTTAATAATCATTTACCTGCGCGAGCGAGCGTAATTAGTGTACACGCTCGTTTCATGAGCGAGCGCTGCTTTTTCCTAATGAACTTGCTCCGCGATTCTACGTTCAATTCATTTCGTACGTTTCTTGTCTCTACACCCTCGTATTTTTTCCTTTCTTGGTCGTGGTTCTCAGGATGTCGTTCGATAAAGTCTCGTTCAAATTAACCCTTTCCCTTACAATTTTCTTTCGTAATATTATCACCTTCGCTGCCGATCTGAAACGTGTAACTACCTTAAACTGCCAACAGTAAAGCTCCCATTGAGCGAACATGGACGTCTCACGCGATGGTGCGTGATCGGTTACTTGCGAAATATCCTCGTCACGCATTATCGCGTAATCGGCAGCGAAGATGTTGTAAAAAGTACACGAGCCAGACTCGTCAAAGTAAGGCAAGGGGTTAATCAACTTGTTTGAATTCACGACACTTGTGTTTCAGTAGATTGACGTTGAGTTTAGGTTTAGG
Source organism: Calliopsis andreniformis (assembly GCF_051401765.1). Lineage (NCBI taxonomy): Eukaryota > Metazoa > Arthropoda > Insecta > Hymenoptera > Andrenidae > Calliopsis > Calliopsis andreniformis. The sequence goes on along the minus strand of NW_027480432.1, from coordinate 8,072,315 downwards.
CATGTCAAGGTACTTGGATTCGAGAGGTTTGAATGAAACAGTAACGAAGATGTGGTAATTGGTTGTGCATTTTTTAAACAATACGTGTGCTTTTGATAGCTTCTTTGATGCTAAAACTGAATGATGGGATATGTAAATATTTAGATGTTGATTAACGAAGTACTTCTATTTGGTATCTAGAACTAAAGCAGTGCAAACATATTTAAGTATCTAGTCATCGTGTAGAAATTTGATGCGCATAATATGATACTGAATCGAATTTAGGAGCAATATAATTTGATTTCTATTTACTGTCTGAGACACGTATTTTATTCAGGCTCGTGTATAGTGCACACGGTATTGCAGTGCCGCGGAAACGGTTGCTTAAAAGCTGATTGCATCTGTTTGCGCAGAATTGCGCCGTCGTTCTTGAAATATTCGCGGTGGACTTTACGTCCCCTGGATAATTGCGGATCTTTCGCAATCGATATTTAGGAAAAGTCCTGGAGAGTTGTTAGAATATACAGAGCGAGACGGGATCCATGGCACGACCGAAAAAAGCGATTGTTTACGTAAAAATTGACCAGAAATTAAAAATAACATTTTTGTTACGTGAATTCATTTCTGAAACAATTAATGTAGGAAGTTTATCTTCAATTCTTGCAATTTTATATCTACCCTATACTGTATGCTAATAGTTAGTTGGTACGTCTGTGCATTAGTGGCAGTTTCTACTTATGAATATATATAAATGATAAAAATAATATTTCGTTTTGAATTTTCTTTTCTTATTTTTTGCATAATTGCTACACTCAGTTAAAAACAAATTTTAATTTTTTCTTAGAAAATTGAGCAATAAGAAACTAGTTTCTGTAATAAATTATTAATATGATGAGGGAATAACTAGTTGAAATTTATAATATTGTTTGAATAGAAACACCATTGGAATTGGCAGGTATACAAAATTAAGTAGAAATACTCTGCCATGAGTAGGCGCAGTTTAAGTCATCGTCAATCTTATAAATCCTAAAATTTAACCTTTTGGAAAATGAGGTAGAGTTGGAAATACAGTTATTCGTCACATTTGTTTTATTTTTATGCAATGATTTGGTATTTAATTATGTCATAAGTATAAGGGTAGTATAGATACACGTGAATGGGAGTATGAATTTCTGATGCATCTCCTGTTCGTGCATTGAAGTCTCCGCGTCGAGCATCGCTTGTGCGAAGATTTCAATACCACAGTGTATAGTCTATAATCAGTATTTAATGAAGTTAATATTGTTAAGTCAATATCACCTTGTTTACTACTTTAAGGGTATTAAGCCTAGCATTAAATAAATTACTGTCATTTTAGCGCAGGCGATATTTATTGAGTGAACAAGAGCAATTATTAGCAAACTTTCATTTGAGAATTTAGAAAGAGGATTTCATAAAGTTTTCTTCAATCATAATTATATTAAATTTACTTTACTACCATGAAAGACTCAGTCGCTGATCAGAACCCAATTCCTGATCTTTTAGTATTTAAATACATCTATTAAATTTATTTTCATAAAAATTTGTTTTAAAAAATCGATAAGTAATTATTAACTACTTTGATATCTATAGGTGAAATTTAATAGCTGGTAGTGAGACACAATTTAAGTGATCAGCTATTGCTCCCTTTATATATTTCACTTCAAGAACTAAATTATAATTTAATAATTATTATTTTCGCACTTTTTTCAAACAAATTGAAAACTTTGTTGAACTTGCTTAATTTTTTCATGAAAACGTCTAGAAAACTATGCTTCTTATTCTTAAGTGATCAGAAACTGGGCCCTTGACGTGCATATAATAATCTTCTTTCTTCAACAATCACAGAATTAAAAGTAAATCTGTCCTATTTATGGAACATACTTCTAAAGAATCAATCATTTTTTCGCAACTCACAAAAGTAGAAATACTTTTCAAAAAAAAATAGTAGGTACAAGGCACCGCCTGAAGTGTTTAATTTATGTAACGTAGCAGTAGTATTAGCATGCAATACTGTTTCTAAAAGTATTTGCTGCCCCCTCAAGCACCTATCCAGTTATTTTTATTATTCGAACACGAAGTCTGATTCGTCACGTTGTCGCATTCAGTTAACTGTCGACGCTCGGTTACGTAGGTTTCTCGAACGACCCACAACGTTGCAAGGTTGTCGAAACTTTTGTACGTTTCTTTAATTGACCCGCGTAGGATTAATCGAATAGCGCCGCAGGGTGAAACACCAGCCCACGCTTTCTTTTCTCATTACACGAACGATGCACGCCTATTACGAAGCACCTCAGCGTGCAATTGAATATTTTTCTAGTCTTATTACACTCTTTCTGATGGCCTATTTAATAATCACACATCGCAACGATACTTATTAAAAAAGGCGACTCGTGGAGCGTTGTCGGAACGAATTTCTCATTAGTAAAATATATAATTATTCTAATTATTGTTGATGATAAAATTACTTATTTTAGATTCGTTATTTGCTCTTAATTTATATTCAGCTTCGCAAAGGTTTCTTTAGATGAGGGTAATTTTCGTTAATTATTAAATTCTGCTCGCTGCTTTCTAATTTGATAACTAGCCTATAGTTCTATATATGTAGAAGGTAGTTGTTTGGTACTTGTTGAGAAGATTATAGCCTACAGTCATGATTATAAATAGTTTGCGAAAAAAGTAAGATAAATACCTTGAAGCACCATGAATTGTGAAGTTTTTAGTAGTCAGGAATGGCGAAAAAAATAAGTTCCATTTAGAGAGGGGAGCTTTCATCAATCTTGAAGATGAGTAATCGTCTCGGCACTTCCACCTGAAATAAAAATCATTTCGTCATTCTGCGTACTCTAATAGAAACCTGAGTAATATCTATTTGGTCAGAAAATTAAACTATTTGGATACGTAAATTGTTAGAAAATTCAAAATTATAGGTACAGTTTCTAAATTTACAAATACTTTCAAATTTCAAGCTTTCAAATATTTCAAATATTCGTATTTCCAGATATTTCAAGCATTTGTATTTTCAAATATTTCAAGTATTTGTACTGTCAAATACTTCTCTTTTCAAGTACTTCAAATATTTTTATTTTCAAATATTTCAAGTACTTCAAATATTTTTATTTTCAAATACTTCAAGTACTTCAAATATTTTTATTTTCAAATATTTCAAGTACTTGTATTTTCAAATATTTCAAGTACTTGTATTTCCAAATATTTCTATTTCGAAATATTTCTAGTTTCAAATATTTCTACTCTCAAACATTTTAAGTATTTTTCTTCTTAAATATTTATAATATTCCTGTTTTCAAATATTTCAAGTATTTCCCTGCTCAAATATTTCAAATATATTTATTTTCAATTATTTCAAATATATTTATTTTCAATTATTTCAAATATTTCTATTTCCAAATATTTCAAACAGGTATTTCTATTATCAAATATTTAAAAAATGTCTTTGTTCAACTATTCAGGCACTGAGACTCATAACTTCTAAATTTTTGAAAATACTCACAGGACAACTACACAGTTCAGCAAGAATGTTTATCTAGAGCCCCAAAGGCAAGAGAACTATTTAAGGCGACACGCTCAGCCGGTGTACCTTGTACTTATATTTCAAGGTGTCCAGTTTCCTAGTGTCGTTTCATAATCCCAAAAGGTCACCCCATATAACGCCAGCGAATTTCACCTTCATTCGCGAAACGAGGGGGTACAGTGTCCAGTGGGTCGCCTGCCTCTCAAAAATCGATTTATCGTCGGCAGGTTAGTCGCACACGTGCGTCCGTGCATCCGTATCTCTATCATATATCACGATAACGTTATTAAGGGGCAATGAAACGTGTCCCGTGCCACTTAACGATGCCCAGCAGAGCTCGACTCGAGCTGTCCAGGCCCCGTGTAATATGAATTAGTGCGTCGATCGAGAGCGTTGCGCAATTAACGGGGGTGGCGTACGACGTATGCCGCGTTTCGCGCATGGCAGAAGGCGGCCGAGCGATAAATTGATTGCGTCGGTTCGATAATCAATTTCGACAGTTATAACGGCAGGTTGGACGGCGTTGCTTAATGCCTGATGCTCGTTCCGATCTCGCGATCCTGAGCTTCTGGGAATTATGTGTCGTGACGTTAGTGAGTGTATAGGGTGGCCTTTAGGAAAATGAGTGGGCTCTGGATATGCTTATTTTATTAGGGGTGGGTTGGAACCTAGTTTTTAAATTCTGTAAAAACTAGATTAATATTAAGTGTATTGGGTGACTCTTAAGAACATAGATGGACTCTGGATATGCTTGTTTTAATAGGGGTGGGTTGGAACCTAGTTTTTAAATTGTGTAAAAATTAGATTAATATTAAGTGTATAGGATGACTCTTAAGAACATAGATGGACTCTGGATATGCTTGTTTTAATAGGGGTGGGTTGGAACCTAGTTTTTAAATTCTGTACAAATTAGATTAATATTAAGTGTATAGGATGACTCTTAGGAACATGGGTGGACTGTGGATATACTTGTTTTATTAGGGGTGGGTTGGAACCTAGTTTTTAAATTCTGCAAAACCTAAATTAATATTAAGTGTATTGGATTATTTCTATTTTTACATGTACACATATAGATCTCTATCCAGTAAATATAAATACATGCGTAATCAAATGTAAACTAAATTGTGGATATTGCTAAGAACCCTGTAAGGGGTTCTATAGCTTAATAAATAAAAAAAAAAGTGTATTGGTTGGCCCTTAAGAACATGGGTGGACTGTGGATATGCTTGTTTTATTAGGGGTGGGTTGGAACCTAGTTTTTAAATTCTGTAAAAATTAGATTAATATTAAGTGTATAGGGTGACTCTTAAGAACATGGGTGGACTCTGGATATGCTTGTTTTATTAGGGGTGGGTTAGAACCTATATTTTTGAAAATCTATAAAAACTAGATTAATATTAAGTGTATAGGGTGACTCTTAAGAACATAGGTGGACTCTGGATATGCTTGTTTCAATAGGGGTGAGTTGGAACTTAATTTTTAAATTCCATAAGAACTGAATTAGTATTAAGTGTGTAGGGTGACCCTTAGGAACATGAGTGGACTGTGGATATGCTTATTTTATTAGGGATGGATTAGAGCCTCTAATTTTGAGAATCTATAAAAACTAGATTAATATTAAGTGTGTAGGGTGGCCCTTAGGAACATAAGTGGACTCTGAATATGCCTATTTTATTAGGGGTGGGTTGGAACCTAATTTTTAAATTCAATTTTCAAATTTTCATATGAATTAAGTACCTATATATTTTTTTTCAAAGTAGGTTTAAATATAAATATAATTATATAAATAATGTAAAGTATTTAAAAGACACCTTTTGGTAGATGTCAATGACCTTTAGCATTCCCAAACAGTATGTCACGTAAGTTCAGAATATGAGTTCACGACGATTTTCAAATATTCTTAATACTCCTGCAGAACTACTCAGCTCATTCCTTAGCGAGAATGGTACTATTACCGTTAGCGTTGTATAATTTAACATTAAGCCATGAAAGCAGGCAAAATGATTCTTTTAGTTATTTACTATGCAAATACGTCATGTTTGTTGTGAATTCATGTTGAATAAAATTGGAGAAATATAAATAAACATCATTTTGATGAATTATGCAGTTTCTCAAAAGCCTAATGTCTAGGGTGTCCTTGAACTATGCTTAAACTTAACATTATTTTGACTTATAGGTTCTAAGTCTTCCTATAACTTATTCGAAACATTATATATAAAAAACTTTTATAAACAGCTTTTTGTTCTTTGTAATATATTTTATCGTATCTTATTCTTGAAGAAGATTAAAAATTCAGCATTTATGGATTTATGCAGTAACTTTCTGAGAAAAGAATTCTTTTTAACGCCGAGTAGAATGATTATATTTTCTTTCCCTTTAGGATATAGACTCTTCACTATGAAAGTGATGTAAGTCTATTTTTCTGAATTAAAATGAAAAATTCTTATTTTATTGCTTCACGTGTAAATTATTCGTTTCTCCAACTTTTTCCAAACAAACTTGATAACCTATTTATTCTTACTTAATTATAATATTAAACTTCAGTAATAAAGTCAGCTTGCATAAAATTTAGAATTAAGATTGATACACAAGCCAAACTCTTTTAGAAAATGAGTCCCAATAAGTAACTAAATAACTACATAACGAAAAAATTCGCAGTTCGAATTCCCCCGACAGCCAGCGCGGAAACTCAGCGGAAAAATGCAATGAATTCTGGGCTAGCTCCGAAATAGGAGAGCCAGAGTCGAGAAAGTTGCAGGCAGGAACGGCTCTGGGGGTATTCCTGCACGTCTCGCTTCTTCTTCGATTTACGATTTCAGCGTACCGCTCCTGGGATTCTTCGAAGCGGTACTTTCCCTTCTGCGCCGCTCGAAAAGTGGACGCGCGGTTAAATGCTCGGCCGTTAGGAAAAAGCGGTGTCCGCTCGCGTAGAGGAAATCGAAGGAAGCCGTGGCATCGGCCCGCTTTTACGCGCATTCAAGGGGGAAAAGCTGGCGAACACGCGTTGAAATATGGCGGACGTCTCGGTTTTTCACGGCTCTGAATACGAGCGGAGCCTTCCTATCCTCGGGCTGATTTTCTAGCTCGTAAACTTCCGGCTTTCTGAGGAGCGCCAGGTTTTTCCTCGGCTGCGTTGTTGCTTTGGGAGGACCGCTGGTTTCATTGACCCCGAGGAGAGGTTCAGCTGACTTTCTAGGGTTAATAAAGCTGTGTTCAGATTGACCGAGTTACCTGAATTCGAGCCACTTTTATTCAAATAGCGTAATTCGAGCCGCTTGTATTCAAATAGCGTAATTCGAGCCACTTGGATTCAAATTGCTTAATTCAGGACATTTGTATTCAAATAAGTTTGTGTTCACAGAAGTCAGGTTGCTTGGATCGAAGTGGTTCGAATTCGAGACTTTTGTATTCGAGTGACTTGATGTCCAGTTTGTGTTCATACAAGTCAATTCAGGACATTTGTATTCAAATAAGTTTGTGTTCACAGAAGTCAGGTTGCTTGGATCGAAGTGGTTTGAATTCGAGTCTTTTGTATTCGAGTGACTTGATGTCCAGTTTGTGTTCACACAAGTCAATTCAGGACATTTGTATTCAAATAAGTTTGTGTTCACAGAAGTCAGGTTGCTTGGATCGAAGTGGTTTGAATTCGAGACTTTTATAGTCGAGTGACTTGATGTCCAGTTTGTGTTCACACAAGTCAAGTCACTTGGATCCAAGTGGTCTGAATTCGAAAGTAATTTGAATTGGAGACTTTTGTATTCGAGTGACTTGATGTCCAGTTTGTGTTCACACAAGTCAAGTCACTTGGATCCAAGTGGTTTGAATTCGAGACTTTTATATTCGAGTGACTTGATGTCCAGTTTGTGTTCACACAAGTCAAGTCACTTGGATCCAAGTGGTTTGAATTCGAGACTTTTGTATTCGAGTGAGTTCATGTCCAGTTTGTGTTCACACAAGTCAAGTCACTTGGATCCAAGTGGTCTGAATTCGAAAGTAATTTGAATTCAAGCCTCTTGTATTCATGTAGCTTGATGTCAAGTGTGTGTTCAGAGAAATCAAGTCACTTGGATGTAAGTGGTTTGAATTCAAAGGTAACTTGAATTCAAGCTGCCATACGAAAATAATAAAAATGGCAGCAGAAGAGGTAGTGAGGTGGACATGCACTTTTGACAGCTTCCTTGACATTCACATGTTTGTCGATTAGTCAGGAATGTACAGTTCCTCGTGTTCGGAGTGGTATATTTATTTTACAACATAATCCCCATTTAGTGTAACATTTGTTTCACCCTAAAAATATCATAAAGTGCATTTTATCTCCAATATTTTGTACATTATTAGATATTATATAGAGTCTGTACTTTCTAAAATATTGAACTTTCTGAACTTATTGAACGCAGTTCAGTCACAATGAACGTGTTAAGCTTTAAATGCAATTTTAATCCATCCTCCTAAGTCCCAATAACTCTATAAAATAACCGTATCAGGAAAGTCGTTTGCACAGGCTAATTCTTATCGCAAAAAAAAACCGCAAAAATGTCCCCGATACTCGGCCGATAGAAATAGTGCTGTCAGTTAAGCGCAAGTTACGTCCCCTTCACGCACTATTTTCCATGGGAACTCCCACCGCGTTCAGCGGCAACCCAATAATTTCCGATCATTGAAAAATCCTTCGTTTCTCTGCAGCTTGCTAAAAAAGATCGTCAGATAAGATCCAGTGCACGTAGGACGGTTGCTAATTAATTCGCCGATTTTTCCTCAGCTTTATAGGGGCCCAGTGTCCTGTCCCTGACGTGATAACTGAATTAATCGCTATCTTAATCGATTGTGTACACACAGGCGAGTAGAGATCGCGCAATTAGCCGAGTGAACTATTGACGACTATAAATCGGTGTACAGAGGCGCGATAGTCGGCTAATAGCTCCGCTGCGTGTCTCGATTCCGCTTCATTGGACAGGCATTAGCGGTTTTTGCCAGCCGCTGTCGAAACCTGGGGTCGAAGGGCAGCGTATAAATAAAACCTGCCCCGCGAGAGCTGCGTTGGCTGCAGCCCGATGGCTGACTACCGCGAATCGCGGCGACCTCTTCACTGTGCACTCTCGCATTCCACTTGGGTGATGCTGTGGGAGCCATTAGGGGCCAAGTGGTGAAACAATGTATTTTTTTAATATTTATTTATATTATTTTTATACTATTTTATATTCTAGTAACTCTATTACTTGAGTTTTCTTTAAACTATTCGTGGTACGAAAAAATGTTTTAAATGAAGATAGTTTGGTGTGGAGAGTATGCTTCTTTTGATACTAAACAAGTTTCGTTTGAAACATTTTCTCATGCAATAAATAGTTTGCAAGAAAATTTAGGTAATACAGATATGAGAGCCACCATATATAAGTCTATTATAAGAGACTCTGTCTAAACATGTGGGACATTTTTTGAGGATAGATTATACATATCTAGATAATGAAAAAAGTTCATATAAATATATCTTAGAAAATACTTAGTTTTTTAGTTACACGCTATTTTGTGTTGCGTGAAACGCTGGCTCAAATTCTGTAGAAAATCAGAAAAATGAAAGACACTTTTGAGGGGTAGGTTCTAGATACAAAGACAATGAAAAGAGTTCAAATGTACAAATGCCTGAAAATGCATTTAGTTGCATATGTACTGTTTTATATTTTCGTAAAATACTGGCCTATTTCTTGTCTTCACAAGATAAATGATCTTCGGAAGCATCAGGAAAAATTCGAAATTCAGTTTTATATCATTTATGAAATCTTAAGAATTGTCCAATATTAATGAGGGACAATCATCAAGAGGTATGACAAAAAATAGGAACATGGATCTGACGATTGTTTTTTAAAATCTAATTTCCCAAGCAATATTATCATGTCTAACAATTAATTTTATGTACTATGCACAAATAATTTTTCGTTTCCTCTGAAAAATATAGTTTTCTGAGTTGTCACATTATAGACTTTTCTGTTGACAGCAATTCTAATTTTGTAAGTTAATATTAATTGTATGAAATATGGGCAGGAGACTATTCTCTGTGCTATTGAAGTCTCTGCATAAGTGATACGCTACTCGGAGATTTCAATGCTCGAACAGAAGATGCAACATAGATGCCATGCACTTAAGTACTTACTATAATTTACGACATGAATAATACGGTTTTTTATAATTTGGCTAATGCATAACATTAATCCTGATTGTTTTTATCGCAAGACTATTTAAAGAACACTAAAATACTGAAAAATCAAAAACCTGTATCTCGAAATGCAGTCTCACTAATGCATGATGAAACACATATATACAATAATTTTGTCACCAATGACCAAGTGACACCAGAGAGATCAAAGCGACGTTAAATCCTCATCTCATGTTAGTACAAAAAAGAAATAATTGTTATTTCCACTTCCGTAATTATGTTTATGAAAATACGAAATTGCATAAAAATGACATACTCTAAAGACTTTCTTTTTATAAACATAGTTACGGAAGTGGAACCTAAATACAAATTTGTTTCATCTTTCAAAAACTATATTTTGCAATCGCATAAAAATGACATACTCTAAAGACTTTCTTTTTATAAACATAGTTACGGAAGTGGAACCTAAATACAAATTTGTTTCATCTTTCAAAAACTATATTTTGCACTCTATTTTTCATATTTTCTGTGATTTTGAATATCCTTTCTTTAAAATAATTACTGTAATTATTAGTAATTATCAGTGTAATTAGTGTAATAATTAATTACTGTAATACACTGCTAGTTTTTTGGTTTCATTATATTATTCGATAATGCAGGTTAACTGTCCTGTGCGACGTTTCCAAAAATTCGATGAAACTTAAAAGTTACAGAGTCAAAAACCCAAATTGTCGCGTTTGCCCCAGGTGTCCCCCTCACGAGCAATTACGAAACGATCGAAGTAGGTGTCGCGCCGATGGATATTACGCGAGCACTAAATCGCCTCTTCGTGGACGTCGAAACTGATTAAGCCGTTACTTGCATATTTTCGCGCGACTCATCTCGCTCTGGTCGAGCGCTGCGCGCAGACGACGACGTCATTAAGACGCATCCGCGGCCGTGTGCCATATCTCGGCCGCGTTCATTGAATGCGAGATTTTATAGCAACGTAAAATCCATCATCTATCACGGCAGGGGAGAAAATTATCCTTGGGAAGCTGTGCTCGGCTGTGTAGCAACACGGTTGCGCTCAGCCGGATGGAATTTTGATTCGAGCTAATGTTTCGACGGGACGCCACTGAAATGGATGAAAGGAGAGGCGCTGATGCGGGGATGGTGTTTAAAGAGTAATGGGAAGTCAGGTTTCCTAGCCTTTTTGCGATTTCTCTCGGGCCCCTGTTCCTGGTTTCAGTCGGTGGTTTAGATAATTAAGATATATCCTCGTTGAATATGAGTTATTTTGGTATTTATGATATTCTGAGAGAGCTGAGAAGTTTTCTGAAGTTCGCTGCGAGAGTGGCGATGTTTTGAAGTTGTTGAGAGTTTTGTTCTTTTTAGTATGGAAGATGTGTATGGGTATGTATTCTGCGTATGTGTTAGAGATCGTGTTGGAGAGATTTAATTTTTTGTTGCAGATGATAATTATATAAATAACTAATTATCTGATTATCATTATATAAAAAAACTCATGTCTTGTCAAACTAGGTTATACTTATTTATTATATTTCTTTGTACATCGTAAATTGTAAAGTAATATCCTTGTATTGTGTATACTATCGATTACTCGTGTATTTGTATTGCTGTAAATTCTATTTGTCCAAATTGCAGTGTGTTGCCAAATGTCAGTCATTAAGAAAATAAAAAAATACTAATTACCCTAAGCAAATGACTATTCCAAGGTAAATGTCCAGGTATCTGAATGCTTAAGATGTCAAACGTCCAAGTGAATGAGCAATCGAGAAATGCATATATCTCAACACTTAATTTGCGTCCCAGTAACTGAACTATTTTTTGATAAAATTCTGTATTTTTTATTATTAATACTGGATTTATATTAGAATCCAAGCTTAAAATAAAATAAAATTAGCGTTAGTGTCCAAGTCAGGACCTGGTCAGGACATTTCCCTTGTAAGGGAAATCGCTGGCAGGCTATTCGACTCCAGCGGGCGAAAGTGCGTTATTATTTGGAATCAAGGCGACTTCACCTAACATTATTCTACATTATCTCCGAGCATTTGCAAGGTTTAATGCAATCAATAAATATTGGTAACTCAATCTTCGTCTTATTCTTGAAAACATAAATATAATCTCTTAAATCCTAGCTTTCATTTCGAAGATTTTGGTATTAATGCAGAATGGCACTTTTTTGCAACTTCACATGGCAAAAATGAACGTGAACTTGTCAATAAGTATCATTGACAAAGAGTGAGTTACCAATATTTGCCGCCTTGATCGCAAATAATAACGCACGTTCGTCCGCTGGAGACGAGTAGGCTGCCAGCGACGACGCGCCTGCCACAGCAGTGCGACTCGACGCAGCGTCAACTTTCGGCAATTTCCACAGGGCCAATATTAAAATGTCCATTTTTCTGAAAGTTTGTCCATCAAGGGGAAGGATCAAACTATATTCTCCTTTTTTTTCAGATCTTTAAAATCGCGCATCATCTTAAAAACCTGCATTTGTTTAAAATAATTGCAAAAAAGATGATTAAAAAACAAGTTTTTTTTAAATGAAATAATTTTTTTTACAAACTTCAATGTTTTCTCTATAAGCACCGTAAAGCTCATCTCCATCCGCTTACTAGTTCAATAGCTATAATTTTTAAAAAAAAAGGTAGCACTTAACTTCAAACAGCTGTAAAATCGACAATTTTCAAAATTTTGAAAAATCCTTTAGGGTACGTTTAAATATCGTTAAAGACTACAACATATTCAGATTTGAGCAAATTACAAGAACTTGCTCCGAAACGTGCCCGATTTCGCGTGAAATGACCCTTACATATTATTTAAGAAAAAAATGTGAAACACTCGACTTCTCTAAACCAGCCATTTGTTTGTTAACACGCCCGTGCAGAACAGGGTCGAGATGTCAATAAAACATTCGGCGACGACAGTCCATACAGAAAGAGTCCTATTAAACCAACCCCACGAACGTTTTAATCACGTTCCACTAAGCGTCTAAGTGCTAATGAACGGTAGTTTATGCACTCGCCGCGGTCGCTAGGCGATTACAACGTCCATTACAATACAACGATTGGCGCGGAATGATTTCTCGCTGACGCGGAGGTCGCGTCGTAACGGCGTCGTAAAGCGACCAGCGTCTGCCTTTTAGCGGCGCATTGACGTTTCAGTTTCCGAGATTTATTTCCAGGGTACGGAGCAGGACGTCGCCTCGGATGCTCGCTCGCTGCCCCGTCTCAGGGAGGAATATTTAACGGCTGGTCATTACGCGGGGTCCCTGCTTCATCCTTCATTTCTGTAATGGCTCGCCGCTCAAATTATGCTTCTAATAAATACAAGCGACCCGTCGTTATGGCTGGCGGTCGAATCGACGCGTCTCGAAGCGTGAAAGTATAAGAATATTCGCGCTTTGCCCAGCTGGATCCTCGTGTCTGTAGAATCTGTGCATGTTATAATTACAGAAGCGTGTGCACGAACGACGAGGTGGATGGGGGTGTAGGGTTACTGTTGAAGTAGAGAGCAGACGTTAATATATTGTTCTGGGATGAGGACGATGGTGCACTGGGTGTTGAGATGCAAAGGGAGTACAGAGTGATTTGTTGAACTGGGAACCCTGTGATGGGTAGCAGCGTTTACAATGCTAGCAGCGTGTGCAATAGATGCTGTTGATACTATACTGCGTTCATTGAGAGAACGCAGTCGTTTCACGCAGATGGCTTCCATTGCCCCGACTGACTTTTCCACTGAGATTGGTGAAGGATTCAAGAGCCTAAAAGGACACACCTTGCTTCTTTCTACTCTGTATACCTAGTGTCCAAATGAAACAAATGTTTCTATCTATTAAGAAACAATATTTATTGAGATATCAATGTATAAGAATCTACAGCTTATTTGATTATAAAGAAACAGCAACGGTAGAACTGTTTCCTGGATTTCCTACAAAATGTTCGATGCGACCAGGTAGTTTATGACACGGGAAATCTAGGGTCGTTTATGGTATTGCAACGCAGTAAGAATTCTGACTAGTACCAGTACGTTTTCGGTCGACAGGGACGATATTCAAGAAGATTTTTATTTGCTAACAGAGCCGCATTAATACTTTCGGAGAAAACTAAAATCTAAAAGAATATCGTTTGCTTGTTCAAAATTTCTTTCACACCGTTTATGCGCTAACACTTGAAGAAGTGACTTTCTTTAGAAATGGTAGGACCTCCAAGGGCCCAACAAGGGGTTCATGGGTAGGGATGTGCTCGGGAGTGACAGAGCCAATAACTAATTAGCGTAGGCGTGAACTGCGCAAAGGGTACGAAAACTCGTCAACCGACAACTGCGTTCTCCCAGTGAACGAAGTATAGAAGGCTTTCCAGTTAAACTGATCATCTTGTGTAAGTACACTGGAGCTGTTAGAAGTATTTTATCTGAAGTGTTCTTGTTGTAGGTTTAGGTTTCATTGATGAGGTTGTAATGAGGAACTCAGAAAATATTTTGAAAATAAAGTCGCGCTAATGGTAGGCTACTTTTGTTTTGATAGAGATTAGGGTATCTCTGCAGATGAGTAGTGTTTTTCTTGTTTGTAAGAATTATGTGATTTGAATGGAGTAATGAGCTCGTAGCAGGGGTATAAATTCTGTGATAGTAATGATAATAAATAGCGATATCTTTATTATGTTGTAAGTTTAAGCTGTAAGGAATGTTGCAAAAATAATAACAAGAATATTATTATTGGGGACGATGGTTTATTGGGTGTTGAGATATAAAGGGGAGTATAAGAGCTTGATATGCGCTGGATTTGCTAGAAATATTTTATCTGAAGAGTTCTCTTGTTGTAGGATCAGGATTTATTGATGAAGTTGTAGTGAGAGACTTAGCGACCAGTTTGATAATGAAGTCGCGCTTATGGCAGGCTACTTTTGTTTCGCCAGAGATTAAAGTGTCTCTACAGATAACTAGTATTTTATTTTGTAAGCCTATTATAGTGTAGTAAGTAGTAGAGTAATGAGCTTATAGTAGATATAAATTCTGTAACAGTAATGATAATGATTGGTAATCTCTTTATGGCGTTTTGTAATAAAAATCGGGTGTAATTGAAATAGAAACATTCAGTATGAGAAAATAGGAAAATAAAAAATAAAAAAAAAGATTTCAAGGTTAAAGCATTTTGTTGAAATCATTTGTGGTAGAGATATTTGATGTCAAGGGAATAGTGGCTAATATAATGTTGTCTTGATATCAGCTGATAACAATTTTCCTCATTTTCTGGAATTCTTCCTTCATTTGACTGTTACTTCTTATGAAAATAAAATAAAAGTTGTCTGCAGCTACATTGCTTATTGTTAGTTGTATATAGTTTGTTTGAATAAACTTTTTGCTTTTATTTACTTGCAAGATTATAATGAATAGACACTGTGCTAGGAAGAATGTAGCTAATTCTTTAGACAAATAATTTCTTCTAGATTATTTATCGAATTTGAGAGTACAGAATAAATTGTATATATATAAGTAGCAAGTGATTATCTTTATTATACTGTGTATTTTTGTTTCTATAGAAGCGTATTGTGTGTAATGTGTGTTCTATTTGTGTGTGTAATTTTGCATCTTTGAGTTCCTTTGAACTGTGGATTGGCATATATTCTCATCATCAGTGTAATCAATGGTATATTTATTGATAAAAGGTACTGAATATTAAAGGTGAATGAATCTTGAAGAATGATGTTACAATCGCGAATACGAGATAAGTAATTCTTCAACTGATTGGTTTTCTATGCAGATGCCTTTCTATTTTAATCAATAAAAAAAATTCATGTCTGCTATCGAAATTGAAAATCACATTTACCTACATTCCTTTGGATGTACTTTAAAATCAATTTTGAAAATTATTTTTAAGTCAGGTTATCTCGTCAGCTATTTAAATATAGCTTTCTTAGATAAAATGTAATCGTTTCTAAAATATTTATTCTTCAACACAACGAGGGACAGTCTTTTCTACCTGTTTATGAACAATTACTTTATTAAGTTAAAAATTTCAATTTAATGTTTTTGCAATAATCGGTTTTCTTAATATGATGCATTCTTTACTTGTTTATTAGGGATTTAATAGCCTTTTCAATATCTTTAATATAATATCGCAATATCATAATAGTAGATACAACATTCATAATTTCGCAATAAGAGGAGTAGGTAGCAATTCGATCCATAATACCACAAGAACTCGTAACTTCAGTTATGTAAATTATAATATTCCACATACTTCATCTGGATCATATTAGCAACTACCATAATAATATAACACTCTTGACAACTAATTTAAGCTTTTTCTGTGTGCCATGAAAATGATATTCCTTCATCTTCTTTGATTCATTACGTTTAATTATAAGTCGAGAACTGCATTCCATAAATTATGGCCTATGAACTTGTAATCAATGTTTAGTATTTCTACTATATCTGCATTTCATCAGTCGACTTCAATATGTATTTTCACTTCTGAGAAGTTCTATTCATTTTTTCAGGATTAGAAGCAGTTTTCTAAATTTTTTAAATATTCCAGTTGCTTAATTCAACATTTGGTAAATATAATTTCAATAATGTTCGTTTACCATTCGTGTTCGAATATTAGTTAGACATTCAAGTATTAGAATATTAGATAGTTGAATACGTTGTAAGTATTTCCTAAATGACAAAGTTCAGACAAAATAAGATGTTTATTACTATAGAACGTATTAAAGTGGTCTAACAGTATTCTAATAATATTCAAATATCAGAATATAGCGATCAGAATAACTAAAGTACGAATTTTTATGCAATTTCATATTTTTATAAATATAAGCCAAAAATGGAATCTAAATAAAAGTTTGCTTCATGGCGGATTTGCATTCTATTTCCCAAATTTTGGATGCATTCTGTAGCTTTTTATACATTGCATATCTCCATAAACGCTTAAAAATCCACAGTCTAATACATAGTAGGTATCAATAATATTCGAACAATATCCAACTAGTGTAAACCATTCTTGTATGATTATATTTTACTCTCCCTGACAGAAAGTTTTCGATCATACCCAACAATACGAAACTATTTAAAAATATTTTAATTTATGAAATGTAAAATACAATCGTGTAAACATAAAACATATGGGAGTATTAGATAGTCTCGACACGATAGTATTTAACATTTCCAAAAACTATAAACGATATTTTCATCTAACTTCGTCCTATATTGTTCTATTAAAGAATTTTTCCAGCGGTGATTCTTAATCACCCCACGCTAATGAGCGTGTCGTACAGAATAAAATCAGGAGCGTGAAAAGCATTCCAGATCCGCCGCAGTGTCTGTCAGTCGTCCGAGCCAGGGGAAATTGATCACGCTGCGCGAAGATGCATCCAGTTGCATGGGTTCCGTTGCAGCAGAGCTGGCGCGCCGCTCGAAACAGTGGGTCAGTGTATCCAGTCCCCGCTTCATCTTCTATTCCTATAATAGTCGAGACTGGTCCAATCCGGTCCAGTGGCTGGCCATTGCAGCGCCGTAGGCCCCTGGAGCGTGTGCAGACCGTTGTACCATTGCACCTCCGCGTGTAGCCGCGCCGTGGAAAGTTTTTACGATGAACGATCACGTCGCATTAACAACTGCTTCCAACGAGCACCCTCCTGCAACGTAATGGTCCCTCGTTTCGCCTCGCTCTTTCGTAAGGCTTCACGCCGGCTCGTGTCTCCTGGCGTTTGACGGTATTTGGAGCAATGGAGGATGAGAACGTTCGCCGAGTTTTATGGGAGAGAGTGAACGTGAGACGTTTGTTGTAGTTGCTTTTTTTAAGTAGAGCTCGCAATGCAGATGGTGGGTTTTCTTGGATTGTGGCGCTGAGGCTGCAGATGTTTATGCTGGCTTCCGTGAGTTTCTGCTTTTATGCAGTGTTGGAGAAATGGAAGCCAATTGGAAATTTGATTTACCATTCAAGGATTGTACAGTGTATTTATTTTTTGAATTTTTGTCTTTTTGCATATCGTATAGATCTTGTAGTTTTTTGAATAATGAAATTGGAGGGTTAGAATTGAGGTAGGATGATAGATTATCCTAGCTTCCGTGAGTTTCTGTTTTTATGCAGAATGTTGGAGAAATGGAACCTAATTGGAAATTTGGTTTACCATTCAAGTATTGTATAGTGTATTTATTTTTTGAATTTTTGTGTTTTTGCATATTGTATAGATCTTGTAGTTTTTTGAATATTGAAATTAAAGGGTTAGAATTGAGATAAGATAATAGATTATCCTGGCTTCCGTGAGTTTCTGTTTTTATGCAGAATGTTGGAGAAATGGAACCTAATTGGAAATTTGGTTTACCATTCAAGGATTGTATAGTGTATTTATTTTTTGAATTTTTGTGTTTTTGCATATCGTGTAGGTCTTGTAGTTTTTTGAATAATGAAATTGGAGGATTCGATTTGAGATAGAGTGAATGTGAGATGTTTGCCCTGTTTATTTTTTTTTGTAGAGTTCGCAATGTAGATGATGGAGTTTTTAGATTGTGATGCTGATGAGGCTGCAGATGTTTATCCTATTTTCTGCAGTATTTTATTTTCATACAGAAAGTTAGAGATATGAGAACCCAATAAAAAAACTTCAAAAAAAGTAGAAAAATTACAAAAGTAAGAAAAAGTATCATAAAATAAATCTCGCTTCTTTATGAATCACAAAAATGCTGGAAGAAAATAATAATTGAGATTTTATTTTGAAGTTATTAGTTGCTGAGAGAAAACCTAAAATATATGTGAAATATGTCTGACTGGAACACTCATTCCACTGATATCACTGTGTCTAATCTGGCTAACATACGCTGGCAGTAGAGTATCCTAAGTCAGACACAATTCTCGCAAATTCCTAACATCTATTATGAAAGAATTTGTATATAAATTCGATCTTGACTTGCATCCAGAAATATGGAACCAATTAGAAATTAGGACGTAATTTCTTTAGACAATTCAGTGCTTTTTAAAGAAAAACCTCAAATTCTTTTAGCGTTGACCTTTCACAATAATAGTTAATCCTCCACTAACGCGTAGTGTTATTTTTTTAATTTCGATATTCTTGCCTTTCATCTCCTTTTGCCACATAAAATCCCTCTTTAATTTTTCTCTTATCCGTAATTGAACATCCTGTATACGGGATTCCGATTTTACGATTTATTTATATTTTCTTTCAATGTATAAGCTCACATCTATTCATCACTGACACGATCTGCAACCGAGTTGTACAAAAAGGGAGCAAGCAGGAGAAAAGCAGAGGTAATAGGCTGAATAGTTAATTAGGCCAAGGTGGGGCTTAACGAAGGATTCTAAACACGCTCCTTTTAATGGCTTCGTACTGTCAGCATCATCCACCAGGTGATACAAATTTACTACGCTCGTAGTTTGTACTAGGCGACGTTTACGGCAGCCTAAATCAAAAGTATCGATGCACCTGCTAACGAGAGCAATGGCTTAATGCACAGAGGCTAGAGTCACGTACGCGACGATAGAACGAAGTCTGTTGGGATTGGTAGAGAGGGCTGAGCGTTGCTGTGATTTCCGCCAGCACTTAAAAATACATGCTTTCTGGGATTTGTAGTCTGGAACGATGATTACTGGCCAAGCCTAGAGCATCTTCTTGGATTAGCTCGAATGGCTTCTGGTTTTCTTTATGTACGTTCCTTGATGGCTTTGACCAGCAGAGTGTAAAAGTCTGTCGCTGATTTTATGCGTATTGATTGCAAATTCGGGATGAGTTTCGCTTCGTTTGCGATTAATGGCTCTGTTATCATGCGCACGCTGAAGGCATCAGGGACAGTTGTTTTTACTGTGTCGGTTGGCAGAGCCTGAGAGATTAGTATATTTGTTACGTATCTAAGTGGAAATAGTAATATTCAGAATGTGATATGAAAGTCGCAGAGAAGGATATTTGTTAGTTGGTATTAGAACGTATTATATGTATTCAAATACCCAGATTAAATTTTTATAATATCTTCAAACTGTCGATCTTTCTATTTTATCGATATTTTACCTATATTTCTAATTCTTCAAATATTCAAATATTTCATTTAAATCACCTCTAACCTAGAATTCATCTTCTCGAATTACCTACTCTCTCTTAATCCACTCAAGACTCAGAGATATCGTAACTCTCAAGTGCACGGTTATGAGGATTATCATTCTTTATTTTTTTTGTTAAGAAAATTTAAACAAATAAATGTACATTTTATACGCAAACACGTTTCCTAATGAAGCTGTATGTATTATTCGAATATAGACAAAATGGTGGATTCCTGGAATTCTACCCATGCAACAGCAGGAGTATTTTTCATCCATGTTCTGGAGGATTAATAAACACGCTCCAACAGACCTAAACGCATCATTTCACATTTTTAATCTACCACTCACGATGTCTCTTCAGAAACGGGACTTCCCCTGTCTCCAAGATACTCCTTGGCATCGTCTATGAGATCAGATAAAGACAACGAGAAAACTATTACTTGTGCCTCGTGATAAGTCCACTGGAAAGTATTGTTCCTAAGAGATTCCAATGGACTTTTATTCTCAGTGTCCCATGAGAAGCCCACTAGAATCCCATGGCACACGAACAGCATAATACCAGCTCCGAACAAAGCGTTCCCCCCGTGACATCTCGTGCCGCATTATTTGTTCTAAATATGGCACTAGAGTCGACGTTGATTTAAGCGGTTCGCCAGGTGATTATCGTCGCTCTCGCGCGCACGAAAGGGCTTCCTGTGCGCTATGGTGCCGCTGATTGCGCAATCCAGCAGAAAACGGGCCAGGCGAGGGGATAACGCCAGGAACGTGCACGAGAGACTATAACTGGAGTCTCTAGCCTCATTATCATTGCATTATTTATTCTCGGTACAATTTCGATTCCACGAAACGCGGGGCCCGTTATCTTTACGGCCATAGATGGCGGAGCTGTTCGATGCTCGAGGATTGGCGGGACCACGCTCGGTAGGAGACTTTCGAGCAGTCATGTAACGATGACAAAAGTCCGATGCATGGGTGTTCCGCGAGAGGTAACGTAGTGGATAGATGACTGAGATGACCTTTCGGATGGTGGAACGTGGAAACAGCGGAACGGGGCTGAATATGGAGCCGTGGTGGATGTTGGACACCTGAGTGGTCTTCGGTGAGCAGAGGTAGAAGGAACGGGGAGTGAATTGTGGGAATGGGAATTTTTCTGTGGTGGAACTTCAATGAGATTGCTTTAGATTCCTGAGAAAACAGGAATTAAAATTAATAATGTTTATGGGGCTTGGGAATTAGAATAAGCTGCTCGGGAGTTAAACGTATTTTATGTTGATGTACCTATGTAATATAGAGCAGGTCTGAGCGAAGTAAGAAAAGTTTTTAAATAATAGGAAATAACTTCTAAGTAATTTTCTAATTATAGAAGATTTGATTTTCAAACAATTTGTTAACAATAGAAAATAACTTCTAAGTAATTTTCTAATAATAGATGATTAGATTTTCAAACAGTTTGTTAACAATAGAAAATAAGATTTTCAAATAATGGACTATTTTAGCTATCTCATGATATTACTGAAGTCTTACTGATATTTATGCTGATATAAATATTAGTAAGATATTTATATTTATGATTTATGTCTTATTGGTATTTATATTATTGCATATTACTTATGTCTTTACTACGTTTCGATATTACGTGAGGAGTTGCATTGTAGCGTAAAAAATAAAGGAGTTAAAGTTGCACGACCAGGTTGCATTACGAGATTTCGTCCTGACATGTTGCTTTACCTGTTGCTAATTATTTCCTGGAGTGTGCCAATCTGCCATGTATAATAAATAAAACTTGTTTGATGTCCTAACATGCAAGTGTCTCACTGGTACTGTTGAACTATGGATAATTACCATTAATAGAAACTGATTTCTAAACTTCTCATGCATCACAGTTTCACTAACATTACTCCCTATCACGAAATTACTAGATTCTTCATGAAGCATACAAAATTCTATAAAGTGTTCTAGGATTACCTAATTCTATTATTCTAAATTTATAAAAATAGTAAGTTCTAGGTTTTAAAAAATCTGTGATCATAAATTTC
Organism: Calliopsis andreniformis; assembly: GCF_051401765.1. Classification (NCBI taxonomy): domain Eukaryota; kingdom Metazoa; phylum Arthropoda; class Insecta; order Hymenoptera; family Andrenidae; genus Calliopsis; species Calliopsis andreniformis. The sequence continues at coordinate 8,050,548 of NW_027480432.1, read as the reverse complement.
ACAATTTCTTTATTTCTCTAGAATTTGAATATCAATACGAAGTTGATTCAAGTTTCAAGGTCACCTTGGCTTTCACAGATAGTACATATTTTTTTTCCATATTATAGAAGACACTGAAAGGAATTGAAAATACATATTACATGATATTTTCACTAACATATTACTCGATTTACAGGCGTGGAAAGTTATTTAAATTTTCATTCAGACTCTTATTAAGTCAATCGTGCATTCGTTCCTGCGATCTTTCACCATCTGCAGGGTCCTAATTCAAAAACCCCATTTCCCCAGAAGTCCCCACATATTTCACTAATAACTGCATCACAATATAAGGCTTCTGTTCCTTAAAAATCAGCCCTGCCTTCCCGAACAGCCCAACAATAATAACTGACAACGAGTAATGGCGTCATATTTCCGAACCCAACCGAGGCATCTGGAGTCCCATCAGCAGAACACGGGAACACCACCCAGCCGATCGTTTCATCCTCAGCCACCGTGCACGGTGCATCGACGCTTATTGAGAGATCCATTATCTATGGAAGGCGCGCGAGCGTGCAGTTTCGAGGTTGCATAACGCGTAACGGACGCGCCCACGCAGAGGGGCTGGAGAAAGAGGAGATATTCAGGAAGGATAACGCGGCGACGCGCAGAGGATGAACGGGACCACCGATATCGGGACGGTGTTTGTATTCGACATAAAGTCGTCAATTATCGGGGACAGCTGGAACGGGCCAGGTCGGAGATATGCATCCAATAACGAGCGTGGATCGATGCTGCGTGCTCCAGCAGACGGCTTGACGGCTAATGATGCGCGCCAGCCCATTGAAATTCATGTTTTATGGATTGGAATAACGACGCAACGAGGATCGAGGGATAAAGGGCGTCGCGGTTTTCGGGACGATGTTTGCTCTGGGATATTCTTCCGTGTTTGAGCTGGCTAAGAAGTGGATCGCTGAGATGGGTCGTTGTTAGGTTGGAGGCTTTTGGATTCAGCGTTGGAGTATACAGGGTGATCAGTTTGGGATATTCTGCCGTGTTTGAGCTGGCTGAGAGGTGGATTGCTGAGATGGGTCGTTGAGATGGGTCGTTGCCAGGTTGGAGGCTTTTGGATTCAGCGTTGGAGTATACAGGGTGATCAGTTTGGGATATTCTTCCGTGTTTGAGCTGGCTCAGAGGGGGATCGCTGAGATGGGTCGTTGCCAGGTTGGAGGCTTTTGTGTCCAGCGTTGGAGTATACAGGGTGATCAGTTTGGGATATTCTGTCGTGTTTGAGCTGGCTGAGAGGTGGATTGCTGAGATGGGTCGTTGAGATGGGTCGTTGCCAGGTTGGAGGCTTTTGTGTCCAGCGTTGGAGTATACAGGGTGATCAGTTTGGGATATTCTGTCGTGTTTGAGCTGGCTGAGAGGTGGATCGCTGAGATGGGTCGTTGCCAAGTTGGAGGCTTTTAGATTCAGCGTTGGAGTATACAGGGTGATCAGTTTGGGATATTCTTCCGTGTTTGAGCTGGCTGAGAAGTGGATCGCTGAGATGGGTCGTTGCCAGGTTGGAGGCTTTTGGATTCAGCGTTGGAGTATACAGGGTGATCAGTTTGATTGGGAACCTTCTAATAGGTGTTAGCAGCAGCTGGAGTGTTGATAACATTTAGAATAGATCTGTACATGAAAGTCAGTCTAATCCAAGCCCTTCTCTGTTATTTCTGAGGAGAGGCTTATCTATTTTTTTATCATAGTATTTGAAGTAGTTTATAGTATTAAATTTTGTTTCATTTATAATATAACTTAGCTAAATGTCTGTTATTTTATTGAAATGAAAAGAAGCAGTATGGTTCTGTAAATAACTTAATTTTGAAGAAATGGACTTGGGTTACTCTGGGTGTCACGTATAGAAGTGCTGTCACTACTCAGAGGATTTTCAGCTAAATTAATTACCCTCTATGCTCTGATTTTGTTTTGTAAGAGGATTGGGGGAGGTTTATTGTTTCCTTGGTTTTTGGATTAGGTTCTCCAAGTTTTCAAGTTTTTAAATTTTCTTTTCTCTCTTCAAATTTTAAAATTATTCACATCCTTGAAAGCATCAATGCTGTTTTATCAATTTTATCCAACCTAATATTTACGATTTAAAAAAAGAATCATGATTGGAAAAATCCTTTCGAGCACTTCGATATTTCTCTGCGAAGTAGAATCACGTTTTGAACTTTTTCCACTTTTTATTCAACAGTAGATCTTGTTCGTCACCTTACTTAATTGCAAAAATCTAGGATGTGCAGTAAATGGAAAAATGAAATAAAAAGTTCTCGGTATGAAAAGTTTTGATTGATACAAAGGGAAGTGAAATGCATTGATAATTGAATGATCGAGCGTAATTCACGCCGTAAATATAAACAAATTTTTATTAAAATAAACTGTGCCATAGGGAAATCTCTACTGTGTTAATGAACTGTGTCATGTGGCTAACACTTTGATTGCAATGTCATCCACATACACAGGGCATGACAGTCTCATCGACGCATATGATATATCACAGATTATAATTATTATAATTTCTTCAATTAGAAATTAAATTATTAGAAAATATGATGTACATGTTGTATAGTAAACCATTAGAAAATATTGAGAAATTATCCGTTAAAATATGATTATTTGTAGCGAGAATTACTATGCAGTGCTTGCAGTGAAACTGAGTCAGCTTGAGAATGAATATGTAGAAGCATTTTTACTGTGAAGGAAATGAAAATGTCCTAAAACTTACTAACATTTCGCAAAACATTTAAAATTGACCAAAACTTAGCATTTGTTACGACTAGAAATTGTTAACAATAATAAATTCTTTTTCACTTAATACCCCCATGAAACTAGAATATGTACAGATAAATTAGGTTATTAGAATTAGAGGCCATTAAGATTAGGTACACATTAATTATACAGGCATACAATAATTAAATTGAAATAAATTTGAAATATCTATCTCAGATGCCACTACTATTTAAAAGTCTCAAACCCTACGAGTATTTCGAAATATTTTAAGAACTGTTTCCTAATAGGATATCAATCTGGAGCAGTTTATTGCTTCGATCGAACCATAAAAGAGGCTATAAATTTCGGTACGAGCGTTGCCAGGGAAATGGGGGCGAACAGATGCCTGCAGGAGTGAAAATGCACAAGGTAGAATGACTCGGCCCGTAATCGGCGATCTCTTGCGTAGACAACTTTCCGCCTCGGGGACCGTCGTGAACTTTTTAGATTTCTCGGATTAGACCACTGTTATTCACGATTCTGTCGAAAATTACACCTTTCGATTTCAGTCTCTGGCTGGTAAACGTTCCATTACGATGCTACACGGTGTATTATCTCGCGATAGCGAACGAGCATTGTCCCAACACGCCTGTTCTCCACGGATCCTTAAGTAGAAAAGTAAGGTGGAAAAATGCTCTCGCGATGAGGTGCGCGAGTCTATACTTCGAGGTGTCCAGGAAAAGTTCAATAGCTCTTTTGATTCTAATAATAAGACGATATCAGTAATCTGAGAATCTAAGCAATTGTTGTAAGGGCCATTCAAACGAAAACGAGAGATTTATTAATATCTATGCTGATGCAATGCATCTCGAAAATCATCCCTGCCAGTATCATTTTGAATGTACTATGGTTGCATGGAAGTTAGTACCTCATTTAATTATTTAAGTTCTCGAAATTATTGAATATTTGTAATTTCTGTCTCTGCAGTTCGTTTTCAAGTATCAAAATAAATTTTAGAAAGATAGAAAAATACGACATCTAATACAATAGTAATATATTTAAAAATTAATAGCCAAGGTGCAGTATGAAAAAACATATAAATATTTTTTTAGAGAAATAGTCCCTAGTGAAATATTTAATGGATTATTTATTGAACGTTTTACAAAACAGAATACCTATTTAATATTTAGTGAAATTTGTTAGTGGTTTTATAATTATTTCTAAATACATATTATAATTAAACTGCGAATTTCTATGCATTTATAGAAAATTTAAATATGCAAAAATATGCAAAGTACATACTATGTATAAAAATGTATAAAATATCAAAAGCATTGTGAGCATCAAGGTATTTAAAGAATAAAACAGATTTTTATTGACATTGTATATTTTACAATATACTTATGAAAATTTTATTTTGCATAAAAATCCGCAGTCTAATTATAATACTTCCTAATTGAGCAAGTGTTTGAATACTTGTGTGGAGTAGCCAGAATTCAACAAGTTAGGTATATATTTTGAAACTCTTCAGTCGCTCTGTTCGAAATATTCAAGAGATCGTTTCTTTTCGCTTTTTTTCTTTCACTATGCGCAGGTAAGAATTCCCCAATCCTATCGAACGGTGTATCGCTATAGGAGCAACCTGTAGGCACATGTTCTAGGCCAGTGAACCCTCTTTATATTAATGACTCCTGTAGTCCCTTCAGGAAACATGTACTCTGCTGGGTAGACTTGGATAGACCTCTGTCCAAAAAGATGACAAGGGTTCTACTGAAGAATAAGAAAAATAAAACAGAGAGGTTGTTGACCTGTATAATGGTGCTACTTTTTAGCGAAACCTTCTCGAGGAGATTTAGTATTGTGGATAAGAATAGAGAACTAGAGTGACTCTTTGACAGTAGGATGAATAATGGTTTTGATTGTGTTCTTGATTTTTAGTGAAATGAGGCTTTTTATTTTAATTATAAATCTAAATATTATTTTAGAATGAATTTTTGAATTTTTGAATTCTTCATTTACAAAAATCCTATGAAAGAATTTAACTTTCAGCTTACCAAAGTGAGCTCATGGGTACACTTATCGAATTCAATAGCTGTACCTAGATATTTCTCCAGTATGGAATTCAAGCTTCCAAATTTTCAAATATTTAAAATATAATCTTCAGTCTCTGATATTTCTCAAATTCTTATTTGAGTGTCTTCAAATTTTGAACTTAAAGTTCCAAACTTTAAATTTCCAAATATTCAAATCTTAAAATATTTAAATATTCAGACTCAGATTCATATTTCAGTTCTCTGGATTCCAATTCCCATCAAGTGTACATCTAAACCTTGACAAACTCTATTTCGGTTACTCGTGTCTTTTCTTCTCGATCAGAAATCTCGAAGCTGATGGCATCCCTCGCCATCGCTACCTTCACATACCACGGCACCCACAAAGCGCTACTTCCCGAGCAGAGGGTCAATCGAGCGTAGTCCCTGGGGCAACCACGAAAGCAAAACGAGGACCTGAAAAGTGGATACATTGTAACAGCTGCGGTACCAGTTTCCAATTGGACCGAAAGGCTTGACAGAAGGACGAGCGCCGAAGGATAGAAAAGAAAGGGAAAACAGGAACGGGAGATCACGAGCGTTGTTAGACGGTAATGACCGTCATTCGATTCGTTCGGTGTACCAAGAGCTCCCCTTTATCCCTAAAGCCCTGTTCAGATTAGTCAAGTTGCTTGAACTCGAGTGGCTTGAATGCAGGTGTTTGGGGCAATATGAACAATGTGAACGTGTTATTTTACTTGACTTGAGACAAGTATCAAGCTTGGAGTTAAGTTGATGACCTTTTAACTTTTACTTGCCTTGAAATACACGTTAAAGCCTTGTCCAGGTTAGTTAAGTTATTTGAATTCAAGCAGGTTGGACGCAAGTGACCTGAGGCAACTTGATCAGTGTGGACATGTTGCTTTACTTGATTTGAAATATTTCTTTAATGTTCCTTTAGCGCCATTACCTTGGTCAAAATTATACTCAGTGTTTCAATACTATACTGCGTTCACTGAGAGAACGCAGTCGTTTCACGCAGATGGCTTCCATTGCCCCGACTGACTTTTCCACTGAGATTGGTGAAGGATTCAAGAGCCTAAAAGGACACGCCTTGCTTCTTTCTACTCTGTATACCTAGTGTCCAAATGAAACAAATGTTTCTATCTATTAAGAAACAATATTTATTGAGATATCAATGTATAAGAATCCACAGCTTATTTGATTATAAAGAAACAGCAACGGTAGAACTGTTTCCTGGATTTCCTGCAAAATGTTCGATGCGACCAGGTAGTTTATGACACGGGAAATCTAGGGTCGTTTATGGTATTGCAACGCAGTAAGAATTCTGACTAGTACCAGTACGTTTTCGGTCGACAGAGACGATATTCAAGAAGATTTTTATTTGCTAACAGAGCCGCATTAATACTTTCGGAGAAAACTAAAATCTAAAAGAATATCGTTTGCTTGCTCAAAATTTCTTTCACACCGTTTATGCGCTAACACTTGAAGAAGTGACTTTCTTTAGAAATGGTAGGACCTCCAAGGGCCCAACAAGGGGTTCATGGGTAGGGATGTGCTCGGGAGTGACAGAGCCAATAACTAATGAGCGTAGGCGTGAACTGCGCAAAGGGTACGAAAACTCGTCAACCGACAACTGCGTTCTCCCAGTGGACGAAATATAGGAGGTCTAGATATTGGATTTGAATTTTTGAAAATTTGAATATTAGGTATCCTGTTAGGGATTCTGCGCAGATTATAATTTATTCTGTATTTTCTCTTAAAATTTGACTCCATTCGATTGTGTTCGAACCAGCGGCGAGGACAAAGCAAATCCTTTTAAAGTCAGCAAGCAGTGAACGTTTTTCCTCGAGAAAGAACGCCGAGGGAGTGAGAACATTCCTCGAGGTTTAAAATTGATTTATTAGAAGAGAATAATGGGATGCAAATGACCTATAACAGCACGAAAGAACGTCACAGGTTATTGGTACTTTCTCGGTTCGTTTTACCGACTTGGCGTTTCTCTCGTTTCGTCAGCCCATAATGCATAGGCGCACTAGGAGAGCTTGGTTATCTAATCGCGCCATTACGCGCGTAACTCTCCACTCTAGAACGTGTTCGCACGCTTTTTCGCAGCTGTCCACGCGCGAAATGTTGGGGACCACTTAGGGAAATATCATCATGCTCCATTATAGATTGCAACGAGTCGGTCGATAACATCAGCGACGACCACAACGGGAGTTGTAATCACGATTGATCACGCTAACGAGATTAGCTACTCAGCGTGATGAATTCGACGCTGGGGCCCTGGTGAGATAATGACGTCGTTGAGCCCCGAAGGACTTTAAAAAAAATTGTTTGAAGTGAAGATGGTAAAAATATTGTTGATAGTTAATACATTATTGATAGTTAATATATTATCATACAGGGTGTACTAGCATCGGTGGTACAACTGGTTAAAGGGGTGACTCTATATAAAAAAGCAGACCGAAAATAAGGAATAAAATTTTTTCATATTATTTGGAAAGTTCAAATTATAAATTTGAAAAATTATTTGGAAGATGAGAAGTAGTCATGAAAAAATGTCAGTAGCACTATAAATATTCAGTTTCTTAGAGGTAAAATAAGCTGAATGACATTATTTATGAGATGACCTAGCAGGATGTATCAGCAATAATGATTGTGATTTTTGTAATGGTTAGGTAAAGATTGCTTGTAGCTCTGAATATTATCTATTTTATTTGGCGATATAAAATTATGAAATTGAGTGCAGAATGTGGAAGCGTTTCTGTAGACAATTACTCACTATTTTTCATAAAATTATCGATCTTTCTTTCCTTGCTTAAATAAGAAAAAATTGAAAGAAATAGACAAACAATAAGCTGTGTGAGCTATGAAGCTGTAATTCAGAAATACAATATTTCTAATAACAATAAATTGACGTTTTATTTAAGAAAATGTGGAAGAATTGTCAGCTCGTTTTAGCAAATAAAGAAGCCTTGGGTGGTACCAATGTTTGTACCAACGTACGAAGCAAGATTATATTCATGTCAATATCGACATCATTCAGATAGCCAACAGATCATTTTACATAAATCTGCATTGTTGCAACAGCAGAGAATATTAAATACCGAGCGTGTTAAAATCGAACGTCTGTTCGAGTGACTGAAAATTGGTTACTCCAAATGAACATAAAAGGCTTGAAACATTAAGATACCAATACCACGTTCAGGACAGCACCTATGCTCGTTACCCGATGCACCAAAAAACAGTGAAAGTCGAGCATGCACTTCTCGGCCTTTAAGGATGCAGATATAAAGTCAGGTTTATTTTCTGAGAAGTGGTAAAACGATTTTTACGTTTGCGATTTATACGCTGGAATTGTGGATACGTTTTTTCGTTTATTTTTTTTTTTTTTCATCTAAAGAAAAATATTCAGTAGGAGTGAATTCTCGGCGCAGAATAGAGCTTATTAGCATTCAGGATTTCAAGAAATCTGTGCTAAAGACTGAAATTCATAAGATTAGCCAGGATCATGTGTATAATAATCGACGATTAAGAGGGGATTAAGCGCGGATTGAATATCGCTAAATCATTGAGGCATTAAAATTCAAGTATCCTGCTGGCTCGTTTCTTGCTCGAACTCGATACTGTGCCTTCTATTTCAAGCTGCCTCAAAGTTCATTGCTTTTTCGAACTTTCTAAATTGTTGGTGAGGTTGTAGAGCTTCCGTTTGGAGAAAGATAATTTAGAACAAAGATTCCACGTTTCCATATTTAAAAAAACTGTGCTTTTATGTTTATAATGCTCAGCTGCTGTAACAATGACATAGATAGAAACTCGTGTGTCTGAGTGAGTTAGTGCAAGAGCAGAGTATAATTAAAAAAATACAGAAAAATGTCGAGTTTTGTCATTATGTACTCTACACGATGAATGGTTTTATTGTATAATGATGAGAGTTTAGTTTCGCATCTTCAGCTATAATCTATGTGTATATAGCTTCTCTCGTGACAGGTTTAACGACGAGTTTAATACACATAATCTTTTGTCGATATTCTTTGAGATTTTTCAGATATATTTGTATTCCTGGCAGAGTAGCTTGTTTATATTGATGAGGTGTGCCATCTCTTTCTTTTCTCATGGTTTTTCTGTATTGCATTTATGGGATATTTAAATAGAGGGTGTTTCAGAAATACGTATGAATACTTCAGAAGCTGAATCCACATACTAAAATAAGCAAAAAATGTTATATGAACATATGTCTTATATATATACCTTACTACTGGTTTGGAGGAAAAGAAATTAAACAAACTTCTTCATTTAAAAATTTCCCTTACAATTTTCTTTCGTAATATTATCACCTTTGCTGCCGATCTGAAACATGTAACTATCTTAAACTGCCAACAGTAAAGCTCCCATTAAGCGAACATAGACGTCTCACGCGATGGTGCGTGATCGGTTACTTGCGAAATATCCTCATCACGCATTACCGCGTAATCGGCAGCGAAGATATTGTAAAAAGTACACGACCCAGACTCGTTAAAGTAAGGCAAGGAGTTAAAGCTAAAAATGTCTCTAAAACAAAAACACGTGATTTAGGTAATTTTGCTTAAAGCTTTGTTCAGATTAGTCAAGTTGGATTCAAGTGGCTTGAATACAAGAGCTTTAGGGCAATTTGATCAATGTGAACGTGTTATACAGGGTAATCAATGTAACTGGAAATCCTCCAAGTGCTGGCAGCATTTGTTGTAAATGCTGTTAGGATTTTAAGTACTGCCAACATCCATTAGAAGGTTCCCAGTTAAATTGATCACCCTGTATTACTTGGCTTGAAATATCCTTTCAAACTTCAAATGAAGTTGACGTCGTTTCAACTTCTTGCTTTGAAATACACATTGATTGATGTACATTATACCCTAGAACTCAAATTTTAAGCATGTCTACCAACATATGAACGTCAAGGTAATTGTCAAAGATGCATGTCTTGTTTGGAAAATACACAAGCAAGTAACCAGCATGCACCACTTCTTTTGATGTCATTTTTGATGTATGACAGTATGACATTTTGAATTCAAGTTACTTTTGATTTCAAACCACTTGAATCTAAGGAACTTGACTTGTGTGAACGCAAACTGCACGTCAAGCTACTTGAACACGAACTTCACATCAAGCTGCTTGAACAAAACTTGGCATCAAGCTACTTGAACACGAACTTCACATCAAGTTACTTGAACGAAACTTGGCATCAAGCTACTTGAACACGAACTTCACATCAAGCTACTGGAACACGAACTTCACATCAAGCTATTTGAACACGAACTTTACATCAAGTTACTTGAACGAAACTTGGCATCAAGCTGCTTGAACAAAACTTGGCATCAAGCTACTTGAACACGAACTTCACATCATGCTACTTGAACACGAACTTCACATCAAGCCACTTGAACACGAACTTCACATCAAGCTACTTGAACACGAACTTCACATAAAGCTACTTGAACACGAACTTCACATCAAGCCACTTGAACAAAACTTAGCATCAACCTGCTTGAACAAAACTTGACATCAAGCTACTTGAACAAAACTTGGCATCAAGCTACTTGAACAAAACTTGGCATCAAGCTACTTGAACAAAACTTGGCATCAAACTACTTGAACACGAACTTCACATAAAGCTACTTGAACGAAACTTGGCATCAAGCTACTTGAACAAAACTTGGCATCAAGCTACTTGAACACGAACTTCACATCAAGCTACTTGAACACGAACTTCACATCAAGCTACTTGAACACGAACTTCACATAAAGCTACTTGAACAAAACTTAGCATCAACCTGCTTGAACAAAACTTGGCATCAAGCTACCTGCACACAAACTTCACATCAAGCTACTTGACCTCAAGTGGCTCGAATTCAATTAACTTGGCGAATTCGAACGAGACATAAAACAATATTGACGCTCAAATCTTCAAAGACAAATACCCAAAAAGTAGGGCCACAAGACATAGGTAATTTCGCTTAACAACCACAACTCCACTCCATTCCTCGCTGTTTCCTCTCGACTCAGCAGAACCCTAAACGAAAGCAAGCGCGAAAACACCGAAAACAGCTCCTCTCGGTTGAAAAACAAGTGAATCCTCACGTCATGAGAAACGCCAGGCGCGGTGTCTCCAGAGTGTTTTCGCGGCTGGCGTCCGTGCGAGCGGCGGAAAAAAGGAAAAAAGGCGGAAGGCTGCGTAATAGGCGCGGGCCCGAGGAATAGAAAACGGCAGGAAGTTGGCCGATACCAGCCAAAACAAAGGGAAACCACCAAACCAGACGGAGATACGCATCTCCAAGCGTGGGAGCGGCGCGCACCAGCGTCGACGTCGAAGTCTTCGACGTGCTCCTCCAACCAGGAAATATCTAGGACGCGTTGGCGAGCACGGTAACGACGCGTTCCGAGGCCTTTGTGGCCCCACAATTTACTGCCGCTCGTGTGCCTCTTCGACGAAAAAGAATTTTGCTCTAATTAGAGAGCCGCTATTTTTGCCAGGCCAGGAAAGTCGAAAAGGACGCGACCAAGGTGCGCGGATATGTCAGTCGGGCTGTGGCTGAGGCGATGGCACTTCAACGATGGCGATGGCGAATGGAATTACAAATGCATGCCCTGAAATTAGGGCCAGTCAGAATTTTCAATGTTTCAATGAGTTTAATGAAATTTCCAGGCAGGAGGGAATTTTAATACAGTGTTTATTATTGTACGAAAAGGAGGCGACCAAGGTGCGCGGACATGTCAGTCGGCCTGTGGCTGAGGCGGATGGCACTTCAACGATGGCGATGGCGAATGGAATTACAAATGCGTGCCTTGGAATTAGGGCCAGTCAGAATTTTTAACTGTTTCAATGAGTTTAATGAAATTTCCAGGCAGGAGTGAATTTTAATACAGTGTTTATTATTGTACGAAAAGGAGGCGACCAAGGTGCGCGGACATGTCAGTCGGCCTGTGGCTGAGGAGGATGGCACTTCAACGATGGCGATGGCGAATGGAATTACAAATGCGTGCCTTGGAATTAGGGCCAGTCAGAATTTTTAACTGTTTCAATGAGTTTAATGAAATTTCCAGGCAGGAGTGAATTTTAATACAGTGTTTATTATTGTAAAAAATTGACTATTTAAAGAGTAGACATAACTGAATAATCGTAAGGAACTGGTAAATATATTGGTATGAAGTAAGAGCATTGAAGTTGTTTTACAGGAAGATGCAAGAAGAATAGGAGGTATAAATAAGTAGCTTTAATACGGCAATTGTGATAATAGTAATGTAAATGTACTACTAATTAATATAGGCACAGTACTGTGGCAATATTATTATAGATATACAAGTCGTTCCCTCATTATAAGCTCGTTTTTGTACTCATTACTTTAAACTAATTTAAAGTAAGTGTCATAAGGATGAATAAATTTGGTATTCAGTATACTTTATCTTAGAAATCTGGCTTATTATAATTTCGTCTGAAGCTGTAACTTTGCAGCAAAGGAAAACCAGCCCACAGAGGCGGTTTCATGACAGTTTATGCTTCCTATATTTAAAAAGGAATGTCGTTAAAAGTAATCTAACCACGTCGCTATTTCAATGGACTGTGAAGAAAAGAACAGGAAATACGCAGTTTCCATATACATTGATTTTCCACGTACATTAATTTGTGCTTAATTAAGAATATATTAATGATTGCAAGGCATGGATCCCTACCGAGAAAAAATGAAAAGAAAATTCAGGGAGGTTAACGAGTAAATGCGTAGGCATAAACATGCTGCAGCAGTAGTTTATTATCAGCCCTCAGTTTGAAAGTGTTCCCAAGTTAAACTAATTTTTCTACTAATTGCAAGCAATATTCTAGTAGCCTCATAGAATATTGTAGCGCTACGAGTGATTTGGAATCGGAAAATCGATCAGTTCTCCGTTTAATTACTTGCCAAGCTTCTTGCTATCATTGGGATGGTCTGTAATATAACGTTTGAGGCAAACATATTTCCTTATGGCCAGACAGATAAAACGATCTCTTGTACATTTTTCAGACCAATTTTTCATTTTATTCGAGATCTGATGGAATCTCTGAAAATAACCTTAGTTTTTATTCTAACTGTGAATTTAAATTTTCAAAGATTTAAGTTAAACAATTTTCAGACGTTTAAATTTCAAATATTCGAAATTTTAAATATTTTAATAATGTCACGAATTTCTGACAGTTTTAAGAAAACTTCGAAGTTTCAAATACTGGAATTTTCAGTTGATCAAATTAAAAATTTTCTAGTATACAAATTTTCAATTTCAAATATCCAAATGAGTATCCAAGCTTCAGATAATTTTCAATTTCCCAGATTCATATACTTTAAAGTATTAAAATACTTAAATATTCAAATATTCAAAATATTCTCACTGGTTTTAATTAATCGATTCATAAATTTAGTCTGCGTTTGAATAATCTCATTCTTAATTAACTTTTCCATTCGCTTCATAACTTCTTGTTCATTCAAGCAAAAATTGCCCAATATGAAACGCCCATGAAATTCCTCGGTATTTGAAAAGAAAAATCGAAATTTTTCGATGAATCCAGGTTTCTCTTCACAAAATCATGAGAGTTCGAGCATCAGAGTGGCAAGAAACAGTTAATTTACGCGGGACCGCTCTTCTTCCATCAGTTTCGTCTCGATGCCAGCAGTCTGACCGTAGTTTTGCGAGGATGAATACGTATCACTGAAAATAAGTCGCTATCGGAGCATGCACGTCGATCGAACTAGACGAGTCACCTTTTTTTCTTGCTTCTTTCTTTCTTTCTGTAATCCAGCGTACGCTTACCGTTAACATTCCGATAGAAAGCGGTGACTCACTGCTAAATGTATTTCGAAAAGGGGACTAGAAATTGATGAAACTCGTCGACCACCGTTTTTTTTTACTCTATTAAATACTTTATTCAACTCGAGTAAATGTTTTCTTTCCAATTGGAATTGGTGCTTTGATAACAAAGTGTCTCTGGTGTAGTTTTGTGCTCGCTGTTTCTTTGACACTTGGCAGTCAGTGGAATTATAATCATTAATTCATCATATTCTTACAATTTTTGTGAAAATACGAAGTTCCCCTTAAAAATGCAGGGAAATGGTTTATGAAGATTTATATTACAGTAGGAATAAAAAAGAATAATAAAAGAATGAATGATAAAAAATGAAGATTCAATACTTTTTAGTTTTTGCAGTCTTAAGTTCCATACTAATTTTGGTAATCGTTGCTATAATTAAATGTGTATTTTTTTAGAATTAATTAAATATATTATAATATGAGGTTGTAAGGCAAAACCATGTGTGTCAATTTTCAAAAAATCGTGTTGTGATCTTAACTGACGTCTACAATATAGAATTTACATTTCAGGTGAAACAGTTTTCACCTGAAAATAAGGGTTGAAGAAGACAGATGTCCATGAGACAGTATTCAACCTGAAAACTGTAATCGCCATCTCTAAACCAGAAAAATATGACTTAGGTCATTTTTTCTTACAACCACAGATATCCACTTTAAAAACAACTCATCCACCTAAAATTGAAGTCATGAAATCTCAAATCATGCAGGCAAGTGTCAAAGTAGGTGCTTCATTCAAAATTATTGTTCAAAAAAAGTAGCCCAAAGTGGAGAATCAAATTCTCTTTATCCTTCGAATCTAATTTTAATCTACCTATTGTTCGCGACGAAGTTTGTCGAAGAAAGAAATTTCTTGTCTGAACGCCGTTTACGGAGATGACTTCACGCGTCCTTCCTTGGACTTCCTCGGGCGCCAGGTACAAAAGGAAGATTGTAATTATTCTTTTCGTCCTCTTTTTCTTTCTATCGAATCGCGTATACGCATCAGCGGCCACTTGTTGCGTGTCTCTGGGACGTGTTTGCTAAAATAAAAGCTGGAATAAGCTATATTTTCTACATTCTATTCATATCTAACATCTGTGGTTATAAGTAGACAGCAGGTGTCTGTGCAAGTATAATATTTGTACCTGAGAATCAATATGGCCCAAGTCCTTTTTTATTATTTTTCAAATGAGCCGAAAAACAAATCAATTACCCATTTCTTAATATAGTACTATTTAGAAATTATTAACACTGTCAAATATCTTGCACTTGTAATGTAACTTAATTAAATACCTGTTATTTTAATAAGATGAAGGAAAGGATCCTCAAGAAACTGAATTGTTAACTTTATTACTTTACTGACTCTCAGGTACAGATATGTTGAAATATGCAAAATATATGAGGCGTTGAGGATAGTAAGGGCGAACTTAATAAATCTGAAGTTTGAGAAAAACGCTTTTTATTTATGTTCTATAAGAGTGAATAAAATAAAAAGTAGTTTTGGAATTGTTGAGTTCGTTCTTACTATCCTCAATGTCTCATATGTAAAATATGTACGAAGTAAATGTAAAATATAATGTAACAAATTGATTTGTTACAGTTTAAATGACAATATTTTACAACAGTTTTTTCTATATAATCAATTTGTAAATTGTGCCTCTTATCATTAAAATTAGACAAAGTGATTTAAGTCACAGGTTGTCATTCTAGAAACATTAACATTTAATATTTTTAATTTCAATACTGTCTTATGGACTTGTGTCTTCTTGAACCCTTATTTTTAAGCGAAGAATTTCTTTCAATGTTCTTCCTTGTTTTTACAAATATAAAATGTATATTCTAGATCTCAATTAAGATTTTAACTCGTTTTATTTTGGAAATGTGACAGGTTGTTTTGCCTTATAATCATAGATAAAGCAGTTGGCCTGGTACTCGATCAATACTCAGTAATTGATCGCTTCAATAATTACCAAGATAGCGTTACTTGAACTTTCTCAGAATCACACAATAAGTTTACGTATCTCATTACATTATACAATAAATAACTAAATAAATAATCACTTTAAAATCATTATTTATTGAAGTAATCGACTACTCGAGTTTCGAGTCGTAGTTGACTCGATCCTCTGTATATAGCTACTAAGTTCTCCATTGTCAATAAATATCATCAATCTAAAAGATCTAAATTGACCATGAAAAAAGGTCCTTCCTTTTTCTTCAGTTCGAACGTATTTTTTCATTAAAAAAATCGACATATCTTATAAAGTGATCGCCTACTGTATCAACTGCCCCATAAACGTGGATAAATGCATAAATCTGCCTTTGTTTGCACGCTTAAAATAATACAGAAACCAATTTATGGAACCCTCGTCCTCATCCTCCAAAACTCGCGAAAGAAACCGTAATCTCCGTTTCCAAAAATCTAGGCCAGGCTGTCACGTCGAATCCCGCTGCAAATTTGCAACTTGATTTAAGTAACCACATCTCCTAGGGATCTCTGACAGTTCAATAAAATCGGCAGTCACGAAAGGAGAACACAGAGGAGCTAATAAAACGCTCGACCCAGCATACATATTCATGCGTCTCGCACAAAAATTTTCGCGAATCTCGGCGAATTAAAACGTCAGTTATACCTGCCGCGCGAATCTAAATTTCGAATACGTATTCGTTACCCTTATTACAGCGCTTCGGTTCGTTTATAAATTATTCATCGTTTCCTATTTCTGTCGTCGCGAGCTGGCGAGAGATCGTTGTTGGTGGTCGCCGAGGGAGCAGGGGCTTGAAAGAAGGCGATGATATCGATGAACGATAAGGATTATCGGAGCAGTTGCACCCCGCGGTGCAACATAGCCTACCGAACCGTGGTTATTACGCTTGGATTCTTTCGCATTGTCCGATTTAATCTGCAAAAGCTTCCAATTTGTACGAAGGGAAGACAATGCCCCGGGGGATCCTAACAATACGGCAATTTGCACGCGCCGTTTGCGCAAAGGTCGAGGATCCAATTTGCTCCACGCCTTGGACGAATCAATAATTCGCTGACGTTGGAAAGTTTATGACACCGAGGATCCTTTAAATCGATCTGCGCGCTGTCTTTATTCAAATTTATTCATTGCGCTTGCTGGGGATCTGGACAGTTCACGTTCTGGGAATTCGATGATTGTGAAACGGAAAGAATCGAGGCACAGTGCTTTCTCGATGAAGGCTCGCGGATTTTTTACTGTGAGTCTGTGAAGGGGAAGAGAAAGGGTCAGTTTTTTTTATGTATTAGATTCTATTTGGAATAATAATTCCATTAAATTTCTAATCCCTCCAGGAGAAATTTAATATAAGAAGCTTAACATTTTATTAAGATTCTTATTTCGAAGAAATTCTACAATAATATATTGCAATTCCAGAAACAATTTTAAAACCTCAATTTTTTAATTCTTCAATGTTTTTTAAATAACTGGCGATTTTATCGACCTAAAAATCCCTTGAAAAAATCATATCAAGATGAACAAAGAAATAAATTGCTCGAAGCCGCGAGCAAGAGTCCATAATTTCCGTAAGCGAGTATCTCGATAAGATTTATCTGGCAAGAAGCATCGAGAGTGCATGAAAAATAGAATTTCTAATCTCGAATCATAAATATCCATTCAGCGAGGCGTTTATAAAAGAAGAACACTAGAGAACCGTGGAATCGCGCTGGAAAAGTTCGCCACAGACGCATTTATCATGGAAGAAGAAACGAACCGAGCTTATTAACTCCGTATTCCTTGAATTAATCAAATCGATAACCGATACGTCAGTGGTGCAGCCTAATTATAAGCTTGGACGATAAAATAGTCGAATAGAAGTAGGATTTTTACCGACAGTTATGGGAAAAAGGAGGCTGACGAGGAAGGCGTGTACTGAAGTTACAGTTGCATATGCAAAGCTGCAATCCCAGCGGGAGATTATTCTGCAATATGGAGAGACTCAGCTCACAAGGAAGCAGTCGAGTTGTCTGATTTCGACTGTGAGGAACGATGGATGGGATAATATACGCATAGGCTGCTGTCGTTATTCGTCAAACATGAGACACAATAATTCTATAGAGACATGAATCAGTAAGATTATGTAGAGTAGATGTGGAGGAGCAGATGAGTCTGAGGTTCAGTGATCCTGATGGAGATCAGGATGGATGGAAGCACTGGTCAGTTGTCAGGTTTGATTCTAGGGATGTCTAGATCTGGAATGCTATTATGTGCAGTTTTAATTATTGGTATAGAGAGGATTGATAGTGAGACAAATTGATGGGATCATGTAGTTTTCAGTTCCAGTTTTAGATTTTGGATTGACTTAATTACTTATTGTTAGTTATGAGTATGCTGAAGTATCATCATGAAGATATTCATCATTCAGTCGTACAGGAAATAGGCTACTGAGTTCCAACAACAGATTAAAATGGAAATTGTACGAACCTGTAGAGAATTGAAGCATTGTTACAGAAAAAACCGTGAGTCCCAAATTAAAAAAATTCTGCTTTTTTATAAAAAAGAAGCTCCACGTGTCACTGACAATGAAAATGCTATAATACAAAATTTCAATGCAATTTCCTTTGCTGAATAGTTCATAACAGTGTTAAAAGGTAGCATCACTAATAATAATAATAATAATTAAAACAGAGGTGAATCTTTTCTTCATCTGAAAAAAATTCCTTTCTAGCTTTTATAGTCATTCCACAAGAAAGCTTCAATGATTCTTCCATCAGTGAAGCAACTTAGCAGAAAAAAGATATTTTCTCAGACGCTGCCTCCAGATAATTTTGATAAGAATTGGGTTTAAAATCTCTTGGACAATTACTTCCCTTGCTAACTTTCGTCGTGACAGTCAGCCCGTGGGTTTCTTCCACGACCACACGCACCTAGTTGCAGATCTAACATGGCACGACCAGCTTATAGGTGAACTACTCCGACGGCTATCAACCTGGCAAATGTCAGAGTATCCCAGGCTGGTAGAACCTGTCTTGGCACTCACACAAGCCAGAACGTTGCGTGGAAAGTGTTAGACGAATCTGCAGGTAGAACAAACGCTGGCAGGAGTTCATGTTTCTTTCTTGGTGTAAACTGGACATCGACGGTTATTGATTAGCAGTCGGAGACCTATGGCATTAGGTGAACTCTGAATCATCGATGCATGTGAAGGTTCCTTGCCTGTCAGCTATCTTGAGTGTCGAGCAGAACTAATGCCGTGTTTTATTTAAAATATACAGAGATTTTGGATATAGATGGAGGACATTGAAGGAGTGAATTCTAAACACCAATATAAGATGAAAATTAAGAATAAAGAAATTGCTTTTGAGTCTTCTTGGGCTGTTAATTATGAGCCTTTAAGATGTAACCAGTGGCTATCATAGAAAACAGTACTGAGCTAATTGTAGCTTCATATAGCTAATTGTAAGACAGGATTATAACTCTTAATTTGAACAGTGGTTATGATAACCACTGTTCTCCATGGTCTAACTCCTGCTACGAGTTTCACGTTGAGAATAATAATTCGATTTGCTAAGTTTCAAGTTTGGATTTTTTATTATTTTTATACATTTATCATATAATTGATGTCTAGAATCTTCTTTTTGTTTTTCACTGACTAGAGATGAACACTGTCCAGTGGAACTTGAATTAATCAAGTCTCAACAATCTGCTGGCTTCTGTATTCAAGATTAATGTTATTCATTGCAATAACTCATTTTAAATTGAATAAGTCAAACTCTATTTAAAAAGAATCCATTTTCCATATTTTCTTGACTAGAAAAGTTAACTAAAATCTAGTCAAAATTGAAATCTTAATTATCTTACTCCTTCTTAATTACTGTACACAACACTGCCCAATCGTGAAGAAAAGTAGTATCTATAAAAAATATTTGTCTGCTATTTCACACCAAAACAAAATGTTCAAAAATCATCTAAAAATGCTAAAAACTCAGTTTCATATTTTCCATAGTTCATAGTGCAGCAATACGAAAAACTCCCATTTGCATAACTTCAAACATAACCCCAATTGTTCCCCTAAACATGACCCACAACACCAAAACCAAAAATCATCTCCATTAATTCATTCCCCTATCGCTCATTAATATGCATTTGCAACAAAGGCGCATTGTTACACTTTCACTTACGGTATACCCAGCCATTCATCAACGAGTCACTGAAAAAGTGCTCAGAGCTATCTCGAGCACCTTTTGCACCGAGGAACGAGCAAAAAACGCGGGAAAAATTCTTCACAGCGTTGGTCCCGACGTTTTTCGCCTCCCATGCCACTAAGTTCGTCCGCTGGATCGAACAATGCGAAACGAGCGAAGCGTAGTAACCGCGCTTCGCTAGACTGCGCCTCCTTGCATTGCGTTGCACCGCGGGGTGCAACGGGCAACGCCTCGTTTCGTGGGCGACACGGTGAAAATCTCCATCGAACAGAGTCGTCCTGGCTTTCGCCCTTCCGGCAGCTCCTCCTCGTGTGTGACAGAGGAAGATTAAGCTTGACGCTACTTGTCGAACTATTGTGGATTTGATCATTGGATCGTGTCAATGGTTCAATATTTAGGGACACAATTTGAGTAATATTTACGTAGGTATTTATGAATCTTTTTTTTCTTGTCAGGGAATATCTATACTGTGTTCACTGAGAGAACACAGTCGTTTCACGCAGATGGCTTCCATTGCCCCGACTGACTTTTCCACTGAGATTGGTGAAGGATTCAAGAGCCTGAAAGGACACGCCTTGCTTCTTTCTACTCTGTATACCTAGTGTCCAAATGAAACAAATGTTTCTATCTATTAAGAAACAATATTTATTGAGATATCAATGTATAAGAATCCACAGCTTATTTGATTATAAAGAAACAGCAACGGTAGAACTGTTTCCTGGATTTCCTACAAAATGTTCGATGCGACCAGGTAGTTTATGACACGGGAAATCTAGGGTCGTTTATGGTATTGCAACGCAGTAAGAATTCTGACTAGTACCAGTACGTTTTCGGTCGACAGAGACGATATTCAAGAAGATTTTTATTTGCTAACAGAGCCGCATTAATACTTTCGGAGAAAACTAAAATCTAAAAGAATATCGTTTGCTTGCTCAAAATTTCTTTCACACCGTTTATGCGCTAACACTTGAAGAAGTGACTTTCTTTAGAAATGGTAGAACCTCCAAGGGCCCAACAAGGGGTTCATGGGTAGGGATGTGCTCGGGAGTGACATAGCCAATAACTAATGAGCGTAGGCGTGAACTGCGCAAAGGGTACGAAAACTCGTCAACCGACAACTGCGTTCTCCCAGTGAACGAAGTATAGAGACATAATTTGAGTAATATTTACGTAGATATTTATGAATCTTTTTTTTCTTGTCAGGGAATATCTGGGTTTAATGTCTTCCTGTTGTTTTCTGCAGCCCCTAGATCCTGGTGAGTTTTTAAAACGATTGTAAAAGAGGAAGAAAAGGGTTTTGGAATTTTGCAGATTCTTGGGAGATTTTATTCGAGAATACCTGGATTGAATGTCTTTCTGTTGTTTTCTGGTGTGTTTAATATATTAGAGGCTCTTGGGTGGAATTTGCTGGCTTCTGGGATTCAATTTTATTGAGAAGCTAGTTTCATTATTTTTTTTTTTATTGGTTTAGATTTTAGCGACCTGTTAATCGTTTTATGTGTTAAATAGTCCAGACAGCATCAGCATTAATATCACCTGGGTCCA
Organism: Calliopsis andreniformis; assembly: GCF_051401765.1. NCBI lineage: Eukaryota > Metazoa > Arthropoda > Insecta > Hymenoptera > Andrenidae > Calliopsis > Calliopsis andreniformis. The sequence goes on along the minus strand of NW_027480432.1, from coordinate 8,029,203 downwards.
TCGAGATCATTAAAAATCGCTGGTGCATGATGGTCAACCTCAGACCTAGTCTGAGAAAAAAATCACACCTTTCCTAGTAATTGTAAAGAATCGTGGACACAGGGACCAAGAGCCTCCATACGCCGCTGGCCACGTTGAATAATCGATTTCGAGTAAGACATACTTTCGCTCGAGGTCGTGCACCTGTTGCAATTATCGAAACTGTACTCCCGCGGGTACCGGTCGCCAGGAACCGGATTTCTTCGTTCCGTGGAACAGCGAACTCACTTGTTTGGCTGTTTTTCGGATGCCCCGAGAGCGGAAAGGAATTCCATTCTGAAAGCAACGCCTTTTCATTCTGCTTTTCGCTCAGCTTGTCCTTGTTGCTTTCGTTCGAAGGCAGCGATGATTCACTGTTACTAAACAATATTTTTCATGTGGAATTACTGTGTAGGATGTGTCTCATCAGCTATTAAAAATGTGAAGGAATTGGTTCTGCAAAAATTACTTAGTCCTGAAAGGAGAATTTAGAAAAAGACTACACTTATTTAAAGCTTTTGTGAAAACACTGTTCTTCAAGTTTTGTCAAGTTTTTCAGCTTATATGAAACTGTACATTTTTGTTTACTTTTGTTAATTTTAAAATGTCCATCTTTTTGAAAGTTTGTCCATCAACGGGAAGGATTAAACTATATTCTCCTTTTTTTTCAGATTTTTAAAATCACGCATCATCTTAAAAACCTGCATTTGTTTAAAATAATTGCAAAAAAGATGATTAAAAAACAATTTTTTTGAAATGAAATAATTTTTTTTACAAACTTCAATATTTTCTCTATAAGCACCGTAAAGCTCATCTCCATTCGCTTACTAGTTCAATAGCTATAATTTTTTAAAAGAAAGGTAGCACTTAACTTCAAACAGCTGTCAAATCGACAATTTCCAAAATTTTGAAAAATCCTTTGGGGTACGTTTAAATATCGTTAAAGACTACAACATATTCAAATTTGAGCAAATTACAAGAACTTGCTCCGAAACGTGCCCAATTTCGCGTGGAATGACCCATACGTGGCTTAGTAGATATGTGATTTAGGGTGAGTTTAATGGATTGTTTAAAGTATACCTTTGATTAACTATTTTAAAAATAGTTGCATGAATATTGCTAATTCTAAGGCAGATTAAATTTATCGTATATTATATTAATTGTAAGGTGGATAAGATCTACATATTGGATCTCCAAGAAAAAATGCTTTATATTGTTTCTTAAATGAACCCTCAGATGCACATTAATATTGTGCATTAATAGAAGTATGTTATCTTATTTGCAAGAATAAGAAGCAGATATTGAAATCTCTCAGTAATGATTTTACAGAATATTTGAATCATTTTCTGGATATTTTCCTCAAAATCAAACAATTCTTGTGTAAATATTTTTTTCGTATTTTAATATAATTTTTTCATATTTTATTTTAATTAAATTGAACGCACTAAAGTACGTACACATAAATCTCACATGATTACTTGTGAGTATTTATTTCATGATATCCTAGCATTGAAGTCACTGAAGCTTTACAATAGTAAAGGCATTGAAATCTCCATAGCTTCAGAATAGTAAAGGCATTAAAGTCTCCATAGCTTCAACTGTATCACGAATACTTGTATGCAGACTTCTCAGACTTCTCTCTACTGTACTTACTTCTCGTCTGTACTTACTTTACTTCTCAAAATATTCTCAATTCTAAGTACCTATATAACATCAATTTTAACCACAGTCAAAATTCAAACGAAAATTGAAATCTCCATCTCGATCAGTACCTCCAGTGCACCAATAACAACTATGACATCGCTTTCTACCTCCTCCATTTCTCTCCATTTCTCGGCCCTTACTCAGTCCCCGAAAATACCACGCCATCGATATTCTCTCGTGTTTACCTTCAAACAGCGTTTCCATCGACTTTATGCGCGTAGATAAAGAAACGATTAGAAGACGGGGCCGAGTCGCGCCAAGAAAGAAGAAAAGGAAGGAGGCAGACGAAGTCGGACAAAAGTCGACTGTTTTCGGCGCGGCTGACGAGGACTATAAAAATTTCTTGCACGGTTTCCCGAGGAACGAGACTAAAATAACAACTTCATCCAAAATTCAACGAGCGCCGCGACGACGCGACGGGGCCTCAGCTGATCCCAACCCCGAGGATCTCCTAATAAAAATCTCGAGGGACGATATAAAAGCAGTTTTTGGAATTTCGGACTGGACTCTGTGGTCGGTTCGTTAGACACCTTTCTGGGGATAAGACTGTGGTTTCAGGAAATATGTTATTTTCCACGGGCGCCTGGCTAGCAGAAACCTCGGCCAGCTTTCACAAATCACTGCTTTACCTGGATGGCTACTTAGCCCCTAGATCCTCGCGAGTTTTTAACGCGGTTGTAAAAGAAGAAGAAAAGGGTTTTGGAATTTCGCAGATTCTTGGGAGATTTTGGTCTTTCTTCGGGAATACCTGGATTGAGTGTCTTTCTGTTGTTTTCTGGTGTGTTTAAACATATTAGAGGCGTTTGGGATTGGAATATGTTGGCTCCTGGGATTGAATTTTATTGAGAAGCTAGTTTCACTATTTTTTATATCTCTTATTATCTCTGCTATCTCATATTATTTAATAAAAAGAGACTATATGTGTCTTTTGATATTCAAATATAAAATTTTGAAATTTCGGAATAGTAGACTTGTTCAGAGATAGTAGTCATTAATTTTACTTATATACTAACTTTAGTAACCCAGAACTACTAACTCTGGTTACCACAAGTTTCAAATCTCTCAAGAGCAAAACTTAAGCTCCATTAAAATGTCTGACGATGAAATTTAAACCAAGAATATTGATGCTTTGAAGCTACTACAATTTTTATATATAGTCACTTCTGCATCTTGCAATAATCTGCTATCAGTTACTTAATTAATTTACAGTACTTATTTTATTTAAATTACGCAACTCTAATCATGATCTGCACCTCACAATTGTAGCCACAGGAAAATTGCATACCCCTTGGTTTATTTAACTTCACCCTTCGTCGACTAAATCAACATCAGATGACACCAATTTCAGTATTCCACACAGAGAATGACGGAAAACGCATCCCCGATCTCGTCGCTAGGGTTATTTATATAACAATGCGCTCCACGGTTAGGCAGTCAGCATTGCGTGCACGCGCCTTCTCTGCGTATACATAATTAATCCGTGCGTATGTAAATAATTCGGCCGTGTACACGACCTAACTGGCACGTTTAATAGCCACGGTTTGCAGTCCAAGCAACCGTGCACCTAATTTATCGTCGCTCGGTGCTTCTTTAAATAATTTTTTCTTCCTGCCTCGAGAACGGCATGGACCAGTCTTGACAGCGTCTCGATTGCCATAAACTCGAACAACATACGAGAGAAAGTAATGTCAGGGTATTTATTGAGTCTGATTATATTTCTGAGCTGCTTTCGATCTCGATTCTAGGAGACCATTATCGATCAGGGGAGGAATTATTGGAGACAGACCTGGCATGGTCCAGGCATTTTGCAGAGGGAAGGAGAATAATGTTTGGAAATTTTATTATCGAGTGTTTATTCGCTGTAAGCTCGTCAGTGTTTTTACTATTTATAATTCTAAGTATTTATATTCAGGGACTAGAATAATTTTAACTTCTGAGTTTTGTATGTTATATTAGAGCAGATATAGGGATTAAAAAAAGATAATATTTGTTCAGCTTTTTTAAATACAAAATTCTATTACAAAGTCAATGATCAAGTTTATTCCTCAGATGTGATTACACCCTTGCAAAAAAGAAAAATAGTTTCCATTTGTAGACTCACAATTAGAATTCTCAAATTTAGGATTAGGAAACCAGAGCCATAAATGCCATCGAAAACAATTTCCCATTGTCTTCAAAATACGCAAAATTGTTGAAACACGATCAGATTAAAATCGTTTTGTGGAACACAGTAGGGTTAATTTTAGATGCACGTCTCGTACGTCGTTTAAGCTCAGTTCCCTTCGTGTCGAGCCACCCATCTGGCAACACCCTGCTAAGAAAAAAGAATACTAGGTCATGCCCAAGATCGCGTGTTCCCACCTGTAACGGATGTAATTAGGACAGATCGAATTGCCCCCCCGTTTAATTACTCGTTCGCCACCTGGTGCGCGCATTAGCTGCGACCCCTTCTCAAAAGCGAATCGGTGGGTCCAGTATAGGGGACCCACCTGCTCGCAGCAGGATCGTGTCCATCGACAGCCGTTTTATCGCGACGCCATCGACCCATTAATATCCGTCTTATAACGCTTTACGACTTATTGAAGGACGTACGGTCGCAGAACGTGGCTCTCAATGAGGTTTCAGTGAACCTCGGTGAGAGGGGTCTGCAGATTCGCGTCGCAGATGGAACATTAATGGCAGGTAAAAGCAGTGTGTAACAAACACGATCGTCAAATCGGCGATTAGCGTGAAAGTGGCAAGGCTGAGTGCAGCTACAGGGAACTTTGATCCGTGTTTATTGCGGCGTTTGGCTGCTGCCTCGGCTCCCTTACGATAGACTCAGTCTTCATTTCATAGTGGATTGATGTGAATCGGTTTTGAGGCGATACTGAATTCAACTGACTCGATTTTGACTTAATACTGACTTAGTTTTTAGTCAGCTGTTCTACTAATCTACTAATTTCGTCTAAGAGAATAGTGTATTGAGGCGATACTGAATTCAACTGACTCGATTTTGACTTAATACTGACTTAGGTTTCAGTCAGCTGTTCTACCAATCTACTAATTTCGTCTAAGAGAATAGTGTATTGAGGCGATACTGAATTCAACTGACTCGATTTTGACTTAATACTGAGTTAGTTTTTAGTCAGCTGTTCTACTAATCTACTAATTTCGTCTAAGAGAATAGTGTATTGAGGCGATACTGAATTCAACTGACTCGATTTTGACTTAATACTGACTTAGTTTTTAGTCAGCTGTTCTACTAATCTACTAATTTCGTCTAAGAGAATAGTGTATTGAGGCGATACTGAATTCAACTGACTCGATCTTGACTTAATACTGACTTAGTTTTTAGTCAGCTGTTCTACTAATCTACTAATTTCGTCTAAGAGAATAGTGTATTGAGGCGATACTGAATTCAACTGACTCGATTTTGACTTAATACTGACTTAGGTTTTAGTCAGCTGTTCTACCAATCTACTAATTTCGTCTAAGAAAATAGTGTATTGAGGCGATACTGAATTCAACTGACTCGATTTTGACTTAATACTGACTTAGTTTTTAGTCAGCTGCTCTACTAATCTACTAATTTCGTCTAAGAGAATAGTGTATTGAGGCGATACTGAATTCAACTGACTCGATTTTGACTTAATACTGACTTAGTTTTTAGTCAGCTGTTCTACTAATCTACTAATTTCGTCTAAGAAAATAGTGTAGGATTTTACTTAATATTGAGTCAGTTTTGAGACAATAGTGGCTTAAGGGGAGGCAGTTTTGAATCGATTGGAGTCAGTCTTTATCCAATACTAACTCAGTTTTGTCTCAGTTTCCAATATAAACTGACTTATACTGACTCAACACTTATTCGAACTGACTTTTTCCTGTATTTGATACTGACTTGACCTTTTGGCTCAGCTCTGCCTCGAACTGAGTCACTTAATTCTTCATAATTTCGCGTCTTTTCCAAAAATAATCTCCTTTCGAACTCCTTTTCATCACCCTGCATTGCCCACTGCAATTCACTGAATTCAGATCGAATTCTCTTCCCCCACCGAAGGCAGCTTACATTATTTCTTAATTAGAAACAGTAACAGCGCAGCTTAACAGCCGCAACATCAGTAGAACTCGTTGCAGGGGAACTAGTCGATCTGGAATTTCGTTATCAGCTGTAACCACGGCCATAAATACAGCGGTTGCACTTATCTGTTCGGTATAGTTGTCCGCAGATAAACGAAGCTGAAGATATTTGTTAATTTTAATTACCTGCGCGCTGTTAGACGCGGAGTTATCTTTATCGGCGAAGAAAGGTCGATTAAAAAAATCGATCGACAGCAGATGGAGGGAAACGTAGAGCAGCAGGAATCGAAGGTAGCTGTAACGATCATTCGTTCGACTCAAAATCGAATTTGCTGCCGTGGCTGTTCGATCGAATCTGCCCTCTAATTAGGGCGGCGTTCGGAAATATATATTCGGTACGATCGAATCTGTTTCTTTTAATTACTGGCGTAGTATACCGTGAGCTCGTTATGAATCAAGAGTAAGTAATTATCATAGTATTAAACTGCTCGACGAAATGGAATATGAGAAGCGCGCATGGGTCTTATGAAAGTAAAATAAACGAGTGGATAAGAGACGATGTTTGAAATTATAAGAAAGCGCAGGTGGTTAACTTTATAGCGGTACGTGATAGCGGCTATAAAGCTGTACAGCTGACTTTAAAAGCGTGTTGATTGTTTTTTTTAAATATATATATATAAATGTTAGTTTAAGATTGTGCATAAGTCAGAACGTTCATTGTAGGTTTAACTGGTGACATTTTTTGATACTTAATAACGAGGTGCGAATGTCTCAGAATTAATACTGAACTTTGGGGGCTTTCTGTCCTTCAAGACAATACTAATGAAAAATTGGGATTATCTTGAGGTTGATATGAAAAGAAGAATTTATTCTTATGAATATTATCGTCGTAAATGTGGGAAATATTATATCATTTTTATTAATTTATAAATATAGGAATGTCGTTTAAGGCACGTACAAAATATGAATATTAACATAGATATTAAATGTTAAAGGACATAGTAAGTAACTCAGTCTATAAGATGACTCATAGTGGTTTAGAAACGACTGAAGATATATGACAGAGATGTAAAATCGAACGAACCAAGTTCCAGTTCGCAAAGAACTAGAGCTATAACAGTTTGATTACTTTCGAAATACTTGGACTTCTTTCTCCACAAAATGTGCTCTCCATAAATATTCCTTTAAAAACAGTCTGCAATTTCGTTTAAAAAGTTCGGTAATTTCTAGGAAATATTATTCACGTTTATGGACCATTTAATGACATTGTAAATGTACCATTTTCTATGCCTGAATCGCACATTGAAAAACCAATTTTTCACATGTATTATGAGACTCGTAAAATATTTAATATGTTTATCGTGTACTGTCTCAATCTTAAACAGGGAATTTATTTTATGTTAGATCGAAATGTCAGACACCAGGAAAGAGGATTACAACTTGTTATGCTTGCAAAATTCATTTTTATCGGTGCCCAGGTTATAAAATACAGTAAAAATTTATATTTGAAATTGATACATAGGTACCTACTGATATCTCATAATGTATTTTATTACTTGTTAGTGCTTAATATTATTCTTTTTGGCATAGACATTATACGATCGCTTAATGTAAACATGAGCTTTCATGTATGCGCCACTTTGCATCTTGCGCATGCCTCATATGGTGGTTGCATATTGTGTAACTGCACTGTGCAGAGAAAACGCTGCTCTAGCGTTATTAGGTGATACTATAAATAATGCTTCTGAAAAATATTTTATGGATAAGGATCTATACTGCGTACTGTTAGTTTTAGTCACAGCTCTGTTGAATGTTACCTTTTACTATGATTCCCTATGTATCAGATAATTTTTTACGCTTTTTTTCGAAGGATTCTTAATCTTTTTAATTAAATTGTGAAATAGGAAATAGCATTACTTATGAGATAGCCTAATGTTTTGGAAGTTTGCTTATATTCAATTCAATGGATCGTATTAACTCAATTTGAGGTCAAACTGACTCAGTTTTGGCTAGAACTGGCTCAGTTTAACTCGACACTTACTCAAATTGATTCAATTTTAGCTCTAAACTTATTCAGTTTTGACTCTGTACTGACACAGCACTGACTTAGTTTTGACTCAACCATGATTTCAATTCATTCACTTTCTAATCACAGTGACTTGGATTGACTTAGTTTCGGTTCAAAGTGACCCAAATTGATTTATTCTTGACTCAATGTGAATGAATTGATTTAGTTTTGACTTAAAAGTACTTCGACTGACTCACTACAACTCAAACTGATTCAGATTCGACTTAAACTGACTCGCCGCTGACTTGATCTGACTTACTTGTAACTCAACTCTGACTCGAAGTAAGCTGATGTATCAAATTGTATATATGTATGTTATATTTGCAATTTAATCTGTATTTCTATTAACTTTCAAGATTTCTATCAATTTAATGAATACTGCACAGTACTATTCTTATAAAAATTGCATTAACATTTATGTTTGCATCCATCCTTTGACCTCACTGAATGCACAAACAAGTGCCAAATATTTACAACTACGAATGCAACAAGATTACCATTGAAACAAACTAGAAATTATAAACCAAAGCAGGCATACCTACAAAACACTAATCTACTCAATTACTGAAACATTTCTTTCAAAATTTAAGTATCTACTTCTTCTTTAGCTACTAGATTACTAATCTCTCAGAAACTACATGGCGTACCCCAGCTTCAGATTAACCCAGACTCAACCCAGACCAAAATAGGTATACCTACAACCATCCTCAACATTAATTCAATATCCAAACTTAAACTATTCATATAAACTGAATACAGTAATGTGCTCAATTATTAAAATATTGCTATAAAAATTCAAATACCTACTTTTCCCTCAACTACTCAACTACCATTCTCTCAAAAACTGCGTAGCATACCTCACTCTCAGATTACATGCAACATGAGCAACCACCAGCGTTTAATCTGTCCGCTCCATTAGCCTCAAATCAAATTATCCGATTCTTAGTAAACACGCTCTACATAAACAGACCCCGCGCAGCGTTCTGATCGAAGAGCTCGACTGCAGTTTCGATCGTGTTCTTTCATCGATGCAAGCGATTCGACTGCTCGGTCTCGATTTCTGCCGCGTGTCACAGCCACGAGAAAGACCAGCCTGGCGATCGACACGTTCGCCATTACGCTGTGTTTTATAGCTAATTAATAGCACGGCGGTCGCGGCCGATGGAGACCAGGAATTTTTCAGCAATTATTTGTTTCGTCGGCAGTCGTCCACCGTTCGCGTTCTGCGGCGCATGCGCGTACCACCAGCGCGACCGACTCTCGTTGCGCATTGTGCTCGTACCCGAGTCTGTTTGCTTTCTCAGATTAAATCTGAAAGCGAAATAAATCGAGTGGACTCGGGGAACGTCCGAAGCTTAATTAAGAATTAGCCATCGTCAGGCTGTGGACTGGTCGTGTCACGTGAAGTCACCTGGAATGCATTGCCTCTAGTGGGTTTCAGGGGACTTCTCTTGGAATCTGAATGGTAGAGGAAGTGGTAGGAATATGAGGTCCCAGATAGCACGTGACGTCTTGAAGACGTCTGTTTTATGCCCACGTCATGCCTGAATGTCTTGTAACATAATTTAAACGTCTCGAAGACGTCTGTTTTATGTCCATTTTATGCTTACATAGCTGACAAGATAATTTGGTCGAACTGACTTGAACTGACTCAATTTTGACTTCAATCACTTGAATTGAGTGGATATTATCTCCACAGTGATTCGAATTAGCTCAGTTTTTACTGTTACTCGAGTAGAGTCATTTTCTAACCCAGTACTGACACAAAATGAATCTGTTTTGACTTAAGTTACTGACTGAGTTTTGACTCAACACTATGTTAATTTTGAATCAACTCTGAATCGACACAGGCTTGGAGTGGGTTACTTCTTATTCAACACTGACTTGAGTTGATCCTCTTTTGACTCTATACTGACTCAGATTGAGTCAATTTTAAGTTGCCACAGATATGAATTATGTTTTCCACTTAGTGATTCATAAATATTCACAAATCCATTCTAAAATTTCTCAAAGTTATCCATCAATATTTTTCATTTGCAGATACTCTAAAACTATCTAAACTCTAGACTATAAAATAAAAAGGACATCTCATACTCCTATTCCTTCCTCTATTATTCGTGTCCCATGAGAAGTCCCCTGGAATGCATTGCCCCTAGCACGTTTCAGGCGACTTCTCTTCTAACACAAATGATAAACGTGCCTCGAGCAGCGGTCACGTGCGCGCGACCATGTCTGAGCGACTGCCATAAACATTGTAGATCGAACGATCCATTCCTCTAATCAACGGTTCTGAGGTTTTTGAAAGCGCGAGGAAAGCACGTTTCCGACTGGGTAATCGTAATTCACTTTCACCGATCATCCTGTGCCGAACTTGTTTGCGTCGGAGCTCAGCGCTGTCTCATGCAGTGGCGGGAGATTTCCCGACGCAGTGCGCGTGGAAAACCGCTGTCGAGAACTTTCGATTATGCTGTGATCGGAGGTGGCGAAGGAGCTGTTATTATTCAGCGATTATGGAAGTGGTGTGGGTCATTTCGTTTTTATTTTGAGAAGTTTAGAGTCTTAATTGAAGTCGATCCTGAACTCATAAAGTGGAGTTATAAGGAACATATACTACTTACGAAGCAATTAGAGGATTACGCAGTTGAATGGGGAAACAGTATTTCAGAAACTTTCCATGTCACATAAATGTCTGAAAATGTCTAAGATTTTAATATTGGATTAATTCCCTTAATTATTTTGAGTAGTTTGATATTTTTTCACAATGGAATAAAATTGTTTATTGTGCATGTTGTCTATATAGTATTGTAAACTTTTATGAAAATGTGTCTTTTAAATGGATAAATGATTTACATGGTTTTTAAAATTAGTAGCGTCATTCACGATGACGAAAAATACTGGATTTTAATTAATGAAACAGATTGAGAAGGATTATATTCAAATTCAGAAACGTGAAAAAATTAAGCCAAGTGATTTCGAAAAATTCCAAAATTGAAAAAGTACCATAAAATAAATTTTGCTTCTTAATGAATGACAAAAAGCTAGAGGAAAATAATAATTAGAAAAGAAACTTTACTTTTTTTTAAATCTTGTATAACCCAACGATACATGCATATGAAAAAGTTACGAAATCAAAATGAGCTGCAAATACATATAATCATTTAAATCTTGAAGAATATTTTCGTTGCAATTTTAATTAACAAAACAGATTCAGAAGGCTCATATTGAAATTTAAATGAATATAGTAGATTCTGAAAGAAATAAAATTCAATGTTTTTACTTTGTTAATTCACACCACTTTCATAACTACAGGCAAATATATCTACCTCAATTATGTAGAAATTATTTTAGAGTAAACTAATATCGTACTATCTTTACTTTTCTTTGCATTTCTCTCTGCAAGACTTAAAATGAGTCATGGACGTTATAGATTTTGTTGCTTGTTGTAGATTATTAAGAAGTGACTGGAACTGTGCTAAATGTTCTGAATTAAAAATTAGCAACTAAATAAAATAATAGAATGGACTAATATTATGTATCCAACTTTATATTTATCTACTAATCTACTATACACTATTTAGCTGGTATACACATTTCATTATCTCAATATGTTTAACACTGTTTTTGTTTCAAAGAGACATGTTATTAGTTCACACGAGTGACTAATTCAAATAAGAAATCCAAAGCGCGGGACACTGTGCCCATTGCACATGCGCAGAACGATTTCTGCGTAACCGTGTAAGTGCGCAGCGTGGAAGGAAATCGAATGTTTTCATTAACTCGATTTTTATCTTATTCTAATACTATTAGATAAAAGCCAACAATTTTAGTTTCTCTTCCGGAATTTATTTAAAAATTAACAAGTGCAGCTGCTAAATTTCTAATTTATGCAGAAATGATGTGTAATTTCTATTATCATACGTTGAATGACTCGTCCATATTTTTAATAACAGTAGATAAAAGCGCATAGATAAATACAGTAAAGATAGGAACTAGAATAGAAAATCTGTTTAATTATATATTCAAAGCAGTATCCCTCAACTATCAGCAACGAAAATCTAAGTTATTCTATTTTTATTTATTTTATTCGAGTAGGTATATTCTTCTAATGTACAAAAGAATTATCATTATTAATTTCCCCAGAGAATATACAGTAACTCACAAATCTATTTGCATATACTTAAAACATATTTCTCATTATGAAAACTACTGTGCTATACTTTTCGCGTTTCAGTTATTTAATTTCTTTAATTTTTATACACAATATAAAATAGCCAGTAGTTACAAGTCGAATATATGAATTTAATAATTTTCGAGATAATGAATAATAAAATAATGAATAAATCCATAAGTTACCGTATATTATATCCAAAAGATATACTTTGAAAGCTGTTATAAGAGTTTAAGTCAAATCTGAATTCAAAGGTCCAAAATAAACAGTTAATTAAATATATTAGAATTATTCTAAGAAATCTCAGATTTTCCTCAACACTCTCTACTCTTTTTAAACAGTTACGTATCTATACATATAATGCAGATACTAAAATATTGATTAAGATATTTATCCTCAAGAACTGTTTTAGTCAAGGCACACATTTTTTATCGAACATGATTTAAGATATTCGTTATGCATGATCTCGAGCCCCCATAAAAAGAGTTTAAAAAGGCTAATTAGGTATCGCAGAGAATTATCATAGTCGTTGATTAATCTACCGATCGGCGTTCCATTGGTTATTAAGAAAAATATAAAACATTCATTCTTTAACGACCCGCGCCTATGATGTCCTGTTATTTCGCATGTCGATACGTTTTTTCCTGTCCCTTCCTCACGACAGTAAACCAGCCACGAGAATCTCGAGAAAGGCAATGAGACTTAATTGCACGCCGAGGAAAGCGGTCCTCCGCGTACATTTTTTGCACATCAATTATAGATTTACGAGGTGTTAAATGAGAGTACGTTGGGCTGGTTCGACTACTTAACCCAAAAGACAAATTGTACACGTTGCATGTAAGAGCATCCCAGCAAGTGGTTTAATGTTCACTTTTTCCCCTCTTTATTACACGTACTAATTTTCTTTTAATTGGCCCGTACTTTCAACAGCAATTAAAAATCTTATCACCGTGTTATCTGACTGATAATCGTTTTATATCATTCCGTGCATTTCCCTTTTTTACTCGCATTAATTCAAAAGTCGAAGCACACTTACGTCTCTAGTGTTTATTTTTGGCAGTGCCGTGAATCAGGAATTATGAATATTAATGGAAAATGACATATCGAAGACAGAGTAGTAAGTAGAATTTTTTAAAGTAGATTTTGTACAATTTCTTTCATCGCGATTAATTTGGAAACTTAAGAGCACCTTTTTATTATAATTGATATGTATAATGCGCCTTTCTTATCCATCAAGTGTATTAAAATTTTTCTAATTATCATGTAAGAAGCATTAATTAACATTGCAGACACGCCTTGAAGGCTTTAAGGCGTCTGGAACTGCTAATCAGATAGATCTCTCGCATAGAAAGATGAGAAGTAGAAGTAATCAGGTTAATAGGTTTCTCACAGGTTGAACATTATTGAATAGAGAATTTCAGAGCTGGATTTATTTAACTGAAAATCATATTTGCATAATAATAAATTAAAATTAGCTACTCAAAAAAATATAATAGAAAAATAATTTTCTTGGAGGTACAATGTTCAGATTGTCTACTGTTATCTTCTTTTCATCACAATTTTCTTTCTAACACTATTCTGTTTGTGTTATCACAATAATATTATATTCACCTAGTATTAATTTATAATGTAAGGAAATCATTTTCTCTTAATTTTAGAATATTTACATTTATTTTCAGTGACATTACACACTGCACTTAAAACACTAACAATATATATATTGTATTTTTTTATTAACCCTTCTTCAAATTAATACTTCTTAAAATTATAAAAATTGTATATTTGGAATTCACAACTAACCATTTATTGAACTCAGTATTATTTCTTAAGTAAATGTATTATATAAGTCTTCTGGTTCTGATTAGTGTCCTTCACTTTATAGCCAAAATGCAGCATGATTAATAATTAATAATACAAAAATTAAAGAACGTGAGGATAGATTTACAAAGAAGAGAAGTATTCTAGGAAATCTGATCAAAGAAATCTTTACTGTCACTGACAGACACCTGTCTGAAATTATAACATTATCCCACAGCAGGTGATCAGCCTGATCACCATTACATTACTAACAATCGTACGATAATCATGACAGACGTAATAATCATACGATACAGTTTAACAGAGATCGTTTCGCACCTTGAATAAGCGGGTACTGCTTTTCAATTGCATTGCACGCACCGTCTGTTGCATCGTTTTTGCAATTCTTAAATATGCACTTGAATGGAGTAAACTGCAGGCAACGATAAGGTTATTGACAAGCTACTTGGCATTCATGCCTGTTTTCTTCCACTTAGACAGCACTTAGCATAACACATTCCTCTGCTCGAAGTCGCTCTATCTATTTTAGATACTGGAAATGAAGAATTTACGGACCTGGGCTGCTTTCGGAAAATCTATAAATTTTCTTTGGTACTTACTGTCGATAGTTTGTAACTGTCTGTCAGTTTAACGTACTAACAATATTTGTCACTGTTAATACTTCTTCTTTTGGTAATATTTTCCACTGCTTTTATTATTAGTTTATACACATTTCTCTTTTATTGAAGTTTGCAGTGATGAAGACAGTTTATCTGATAGCAGTTATTTCTTGTGGCACTTATTATCAGGGGCAGTGAAATTCTTAAAAAATATTGTAACATTGACTAGTTATTAGAATTTAAGATTAGTAAAAAGTTTAATATAGAATCAGAAGTGTTAATGAATTATCTGCTGTGAAATTTCAGTTTCTATCATCTGTCCAGAATTTTCTTTTTTTAACATTGAATGAAGAAAGTTGAAATAGTTCACAGTTGTTACATGGATTTGTAATCACACGAGAAAATATATAAATAGATTTTAAGTTACATCTATATTTTAAACGTATGATTTACATAATCACTAGTATTGTTATTATTTATTTGAGTATTATACGTGTAGAAAGTTTGGGTATCTGGGTCTTTGAATAGCTACTTGAATATTTGAATATTCTGATGGTGAATATTTGTATAATTTGAATTTTCAGTATTGAGAAAATTTTTATATACGAGTACTAGAAAATTTGAGCATGTATGTTCATATTTATTATTAAATTTGATTATTTGAGTATTTGGGTATTTGAATACTTGAATATTTGAGTAATTTAGTATTTGAGTATTTGAATGTTTGAATATTTGTAGGTTTGAATATTTGAATATTTGAATATTTGAATATTTGAATATTTGAATATTTCAATATTTCAATATTTGAGTATTTCAATATTTCAATATTTGAGTATTTAAACATTTGAGTATTTGAATATTTCAATATTTCAATATTTCAATATTTGAGTATTTAAACATTTGAGTATTTGAATATTTGAATATTTGACTATTTGAATATTTGAATATTTGAGTATTTAAACATTTGAGTATTTGAATATTTCAATATTTGAGTATTTGAATATTTCAATATTTGAATAGTTTAATATTTGCTTACTTGAATACTTAAACGCTTAAAAACAGATATATGTGAACATTCGAGTATTACAAAGTTTGATTCCGTAAATATACATCAATAAATCTGAATACATGAATATTTTCCCATTTGAATATCATTACCCCATACTTGAATACCTCCGCAACTATTTGAATATTTGATTACTGACTTCAGACTAAGAAACCCAGCCACAACATGGCACTTCTGTACAAGCATCCAAATTACCCCAACATACTTCATTCAACTACCACGTACAGTAAAAATTCACAAACACCTCCTGCAACACTTCAATTATTTACAACGTTCCATTTCCATCGCCATTCACGTCCAACGTTATTCACGCAAGAACCTCTCTTTAAATCCCCGTTCCAGCCCTTTCAACCCATCAGCATCCTCTATTTCACCTAAGTTATACCTCGAGCCTGGCCAGAGCCGAAGACAGCCTTCCCATGCTGCCGATTTTCTTTATTTATCACTGGTCGATCCTCTCCCCGTGATTTAGACAATCGTACCTGAACGGTGAAAGTACTTAGACCGATGGTGAACAAGCTTGACGCAAATCGAGGGGAGAATCTCCCGCTGACTTAGCCTCATTTGCATAACGTATTGTCGCGTTTGAACTGGCCGGCGACCAGGACACGAGCAGAGAAATTGATTCGGCAGCGGGACGCGATGCTGGCCATGGTAAAATAATAAAATACGTGCTGGCAGAGTGCAGGAACGCGATTGTGTATTGTTATCGCTCGGCGAACGTGAAATCGCGCGGCTGGATGTACGATCGAGCCGATAGATTTTTCGAAAGCGTTGCGAGAATTTTCTCTTAATGATTTATACAGGGCGCATAAAAAGTAATGGTCGTTGCTTTCATGGATGAATTCACACATACGGACGGATGCTTGCAAGAAGATATCGTTTGTGACATTGAAAGTCGTAGCTGAAGCGTTTTTATGTTAATATGGGATATTTAATTAAGGAAAAAAGTTGAGAACTAGAGCGTATAGAGGCACTGACAGTTTTTCGTTATACAGGGTGTTTCTTTCATCTTCCACGTAGTAATATCTTTGATGTTTTTGCTGATATGGAAAAATCTGGCAGGACAAATTTGTTTGGTTCATAGCTAAGTATTATAAGAATATTAGTATTATAGTATGTTATTAATAATTAGTATTATAATATAGAATTATTAGAATATTAGTATCTATGTTTTTTTGTCTCAAGGTTGTTTTTCTGAGTTTTGAAGATCATGGTGATTTTTTTTAGAAAATTAATACATAGGTTTTATGATGTAGCATTAGAGTGCATGTTAAGATGAATTCAACGAACTATGACACTGTGACCTTTAAATGATCTTACATGAAAATGACTAGGACATTCGAAAAAGTGACTTTGAGAGGAAGAAGACATGGATCTTAATATTCGTAGCTTTGAATCAAACAAATTTTTCCTGGCACATTTTTTCATATCAGCAGAAATAACGAGGATATTAGGATGTGCAAGATAAAAGAGACACCCTGTAGATTTGTTGCTATTGACCCCATTTCATGGACTTATTCTTGCAGGTTTTGTAGGTTTGATCATTGAAAAAATAGATATGAATCTTTGGTAGACAGGAACTATTTATTCTTCATAATCTTGCTATCTGGTATTATAGTGTGCTCATATAAAGTAAGCTGAGTTGAAGTGGTACAGTTTTTTCTCCCGAGAATGATCAATTATTTTTTATTCTTTAATGGAAAAGTCTAGTTTCTATATAATAAGAAAACACAGTTCACAGAAACAACTCTTTAAAATACAACTTTTTAAATTGTATTCTACTAGAAGTCTTATAGAAGCACTGTCTAAGTGAAAATGAAAGTTCCTATATTGCTGTAGGAAACTCGCGTTTTTCAAATTAAATTTCATATACAAATTTTAATTTATTAGCGAAAGACACATGCAAAATTAGTTAAAAGAATAAACAGTACATAATTCAGGCTACATGCATTTAACAATAATACATAAAAGAAACAGAAATCCTCACAAGAAAACTATTCTCAAAGAATTAACCAAGAAAAAAGAGGTTCACAAAGAACAAAATGTGTACAGAAAAAAATCGTATCAGTTAATTTGACTATTCTTCCAATTCTATCATTAACCACCCAAACTTGACTATTCTTCCAATTCTATCATTAACTACCCAAACTTGTCCTTACTCATAAATCTACCCCCTAGAAACTATTGTTAGACCTGTAATGGACACAACCCTACATTAAACCACTACTTTACAACACTTTAGTAACGTTAACACCCAGAGCAATGTCCATGCTGCTAGTAACACATCTTAAGATTCAATAACATAAATAAAAAACAAAAAGGTACCCAAACAATGGACCCACTGTTTCCCTCAATGGTCCCACCCAAAAAGTGTCAGCTTCCTCAATCCTTAATCGTGCACAAAAATAATCTTAAGGTTTCTTCTACCGTCGCGGAATAACTGGGCAAGAGAAACCGAGAGGAATTAAAGAAGAGAAACTTCCTGCCGTTTTCTTGCAAGGAGTCCAACAATTTATCCGGCATCCGAGTGTCACAGAGGCAGACACGGAACGAAGGCAAAAAGTAAAATTCAATCGGTCGCTCGTTACCGCCGATTTTTCCTCAGTCGCGCGTAGGATTCTCGGAAATGCCAGAAGGAATAAAGGAGCGCTCTGCGTGTGCATCATCGATAAATCAATCAGGAAAGATCCACGACCCGACAGGGAAAAACCGTTTCAGGACGTCGTGACTCTTTCCCCAGATGCTCGCGCGAAGTTCACCCTGAGGAAGGCAAGATCAGTCGCTGGTGGAACGCAAACGCCAATCTGGGGCCCGTTCGCGGCCAGAATTATGCAATGCCAGCGTGGAAATTGATCTCCGCCTCCTTTGAGCGAACGCAATCGCGGACCTTTGTTCCTTGCGGGTTATGTAAAACACACGGTCAACGTTGCTGGATTTTGCTGCATGGTTTTGGCTTTTTGTGTGGACCTGGACGCTGTGGGGAGCTGGTGAGGTTGCACGAGACAGATGTTGATATATATAGTAGTAAGTTTCTGTATAGAGGGGATATATCGATTCAGTTGATAGTTGTGACCACTTTGGCCGATAATATGCTACGTTCGAAAGTGCAAGTGAAATCTGGTGGTCCTGTACAGGGTGTCCAAGCTGTAGCAGGCCACGTAAATATATAGTGATTCGAATGTTGGAAAAAATACAGGTTTCTTTATAGTAACTCATGTATATTCTTCACATTTGTTTCGTATTTCTATTATATCTTAAAATTAAGTATATAATAATCATAGTATAATTGTATTTTTGGTAGTATTTGATTAAATATTGGTTGCTAAGAATAAATCTGTAATTCTTAAACCAGTTTCCTAATAGTATTAGTAAAAGCATGATTACTGAGGAAAAGTTAA
Source organism: Calliopsis andreniformis (assembly GCF_051401765.1). Taxonomy (NCBI): domain Eukaryota; kingdom Metazoa; phylum Arthropoda; class Insecta; order Hymenoptera; family Andrenidae; genus Calliopsis; species Calliopsis andreniformis. The sequence continues at coordinate 8,010,302 of NW_027480432.1, read as the reverse complement.
GATTGAAGAAATTGTGTTTGAGGCTTGATTGACGATGCATTGAACATAAATGTGTGATATATGTGTTTGACTTGGGACTGATTCTATTGGTATTGTATGCTCGCCAGATTAGACCCAGTAGAATAAGTCTTCAGGTCAGACGCAGTAGAATAACTCTCCAGGTCAGATGCAGTAGAAATAGTGTCTACATCAGGCACAGTAGAATAAGTCTAAGTCTGACAAACTGGATCGAGTCTCCAAGACAGACTCAGTAGAATAAGTCTCCAGGTCAATGATTTGTTCTTTCATTACTATTATATGTATTACAAAAAATGCAATTCTTCTATATTATTTCTTTAAAAATTCTAATTCTTTACTTATGTCACTATTGCAGTAGATAAACGATATGTTAGGTGTTTTCTCAACAATTAATAATTTCAAAACGAAGCTCCACGCATAATTTCGTCGTTTATTATTTTTATCTTATTTCGACGTGTGGAATTATTGCTTAGAATTTGCTGACATTTGTTATCGGACATCCTATATAGTACATGAATTATGAAACATTATGAATCTACTGATATTTAATAATTTTCCAACTTCTTCATAAAATTTTCGCTTAACATGCTATTCCACTATAAAATTCTTTTTATTTTCCTGAATTTCTGATCTTTTGAGTCACATTTTTGTAGTACATCACTCAGGCTGTTAAACTGTGACTAATGCAGAACACGTACGATCTAAGCTACAATCAGTCACGAAGTTATTAATATTAGACTGTAACAATCCTCTATTTATATTCCTTGCTTGTACTATCTTTTGCCTTTTCAAATACTTTCGAGACTTCTATGAACTCTACATTCGCAATTCACTTATGATATAATTCCAAATAAAAACGCCAGAAACTTTAATTTTCAAACTTCAATATAACTAATAATTCTCATTATTCAATATAACTAATAATTCTCATTATTCAATATGACTAATAATTCTCATTATTCAATATAACTAATAATTCTCATTATTCATCCCCTTGTGATCCTACTCCGATATGATTTACCATTTTCGACAAAACCAGCACCAGAAACCTTCCCACTGGAAAGGTTCTGTCCCCCATAAACCTGAGACCTTAATTAACCACCTTAACCAACTCTGAAACCAAACAATTCCTCAAAGAAAATAAACCTGGATTAAAAAATAAGAATAAAAAGATGCATAACGCATGTCAGAAGACTGTTTCGAGACAGCAGTAAAATTGATATCGTCTCGTCAGAGGCGACAGCTCGATCCGTGTCCTGCATTTGCTGTTACGAAACAATCCAATCACGAGGGATTGAGCAGCGTTCGAGGAGGATGACTGATAAGTCCTTTAGACGCGTGCAAGAGACGGCTGCGTCATCTGGGGGATTTCGTTCTCGATGACGTTTCTCTTCGCGCCAATGGAACCGCTGTCGCCTCGAAAATCTTGGCGTTTGTCGAACAGGCCTCGCGTCCTACGCTGTATACACGCATTCATGTCTCCCGTTACGCCAGTCGGGGGCACAATAACGAACCATTTACACGCCATATTTCACCTCGTGGTGACCGTTAACGCGCGTTAATTGCGAGCTGCCAAAACATGGCAACTGTATCGATCACAGTCTGAGGCTGCAATCGTTGGGGACTTGGTACGTTTAGTGTGAAAGATTCTTCTGTGGGAAACATTTTTATTTTTATTCTTTTTTCTTCTTAGCGGAGTAATTGTCTAATAATTCTGAACCTGAAAACTAAACTGACTATAGGTCTAATATAGAAATATAGGTTAATGTAAATTGACTGTGTATAAAGCTAAGTATAGTGTCTTTATTATTTTTCAAGGCATATAGGCTTTTTTATTATTTTTCTAGATATATGGCCTTTTTTGTTATTTCTTAGAAAAACAAAAAAGCAAATCTAATTAAACGATTTTCAATATGGTACTTAAAATAATTTGTACTATTAAAGCTTCTTTATTTATTACCTAGCAGAAATAGATTCTTATTGATTTGGTGAAGCAGAGAAAAAGGAGTAAATGATTAGGAATACTTGGGTATTAGCTCTGTAATTAATTAAATCGAGACTCGGTAGGTTTCTTTCAAGAACTCAGTCAATATTTATTCAGTAATTGTCGTCTGCAACAACTGGTTACTTTTAAACATAGGATATTACAATTTTCAGACTTCGTATAATACATTTTTCTTCTAGCTGTAGTTGACTAATTGTGAATTAGTGTGTGTATTAATACATATGTGTCCTAAAAATTGTGATCATTCTGATCTTGATATGTCTATATGGATTCGAAGAGCTTACAGATCACTCATAATTAGGAGATACGTGTTAATTACTTAATAGGACAGTTAGAAGATTACGTTAATTGAGAGATAGTTTCTGAGTGTCTCGTATTAAAATTTATTATTGAATCTAGGGTATCAGGGTAGATTATAACTGTTGCCTAGATATAAATAGAAAAAAAAGAACATTAATGGAAGGAAATCATCTATGTTCTTCTGGCGGTGCTTTTTGCAGGCAATGTTGCAACGCACTTGAAAAATGCAATTGCAACCTTCTCTTCAGTTACCCTTTCCCATAAATCGATTTTCTTTTTCATCACTCTGCGTATGAAAGTGTTAGGTCAAGGATATCAAGAGGTGAATACTTCACGATATGCTTCGCACTTTGTATTAGAAACTTCACTGTACCAACCACTTGATGGCTTCAAAAGTAATCAAGTCACGAGTGATGTCTATGCCCAATCAACCTATTTAAGTATGCGTACCATTTAATTAATCAATGATAGTCAGCTCATACTTACAATTGGACAGTTTCTCGTATCTTTGTCAAATACATTATAATACACTTGTAGATTCAAGAGTTGAACTTCAACTTTAAAATGTCACATGTATATTTAAAAAGTCACATAACTCAAAAATCGTGATTTCTGAGCTAGAACCATGCAGCGATTTGTTCCCCTGTTTATCATAAAAACTCGTTTCTAAGACCAGTTTAGAAACTAGTAACTTGAATTTGTCTTCCCACAAGCTAGGGCCATGTAAAAGTCGAAGAATAGTTCCAAGAAAAGAGTGTACCATCGAGCTTCTATAGAGACAGCATATCAGCTTCTCTGATGTAATCTTAAACCTGCACTTCACAGAGGAATTATAATATTTTTAGTAGTCCCAACAGAATTTTTGTATATAGGAAATGGTAGAGTTTCTGATTTATGACTTGTCAAGTTCCTACAATCAAGTTTACTGTTACACAGAATGTTCTTAGAGGATATACTAATCTTCTGTCAGCAGAGTGTGTAGATTTATTTTTAGTAAAAAATGTTACACCCACGCATATCTAATTTGTAGTATCTCCTAAAGCTACATGCTTGAAACTGTTAAGTAACCCTAGAGAGAGAAACTTAATGGATTTGAGTCAGGAAGACAAGGTGGTCATGTTGGAGAATCGCTCCTCTTAATCAACTTCCCTGTGACTACTAATCCATCCATAAAGCTACTTTTCCACTGTAATACAGACCGCTCTAACTTGTTTCCAATCGCGAGTATCATATATACATATGTTATCGTAACACTTTCCAATCAATTATTTATATAAGCTGACACAGTGCTGCCATTTCCTTGGCAAGCATCTTCCACTTTTAGTGAAAATAAAAGTGTACTTGTAGGAAATATCTCTGCAAATGTTTCTTCGATATAGGCTGGCTGACTGACAGTTTTATGCTAGTGTACTCGCTAGTAACTATTATAACTAACTCGTACCAAATTCTCTCAAAAATGATATAATAATTTATTACTATAGTAGATTAAGAAAAAGAATTCATAGTAAGTCATATTTTTATTTCTAATGGATTTATGTAAGGAAATTGTGGATTTCCACTTTTATAAAGAGGTCTTGCTTCACTTCATTTATTCTTAATATTATGAGGTAGAAAACTATTACTGTCACATATGTGGTATACAGATAATGAAAAAAGTTATAATACTGAAAGTTATAAGTTAGTAGTAGCAAACGTGTTGGATCTGGGTTAGTAGATCCACTGACACACTATCACAGCAAATTTGTCTTCTTTAAGTCAAAGACCGCGTAAACTGAAAGATCGAAGTCTTCAAGAAACATTTATGTACCAGCGAGCTCGTATCGAGATAACACTGTGCTTCACAGTTTCAAAAAGTGCATTTAGTTCACATCACGGGGCGTATGCATCTCCAACTTGAATTCTGAGTCTAAGATTCCTGAGTCCAGGTCACTAGGTTTAGTCATCTTCAACCTGAATCCTATTTATTCTTTTTATTCAATTTGACTCTAAATTGATTCCTAGTTCCAGGGCTCTTTAATACTCACTGACGATAAGTGTATTCCTCTTTAATTAGAATCTTAATTGATCCCATCTTTTACGTGACTCAAACTTGATTTCTACTACCAAAACTTCTTAACTTCTTAGTCGACTTGTGTGGATTCCTCTCATCAGGCCACTGAGTGTATTCATTTCCAACTTCTATCCTAATTTCTTTCATACATTTGTCTAACTTCCAATTTAGCTCCACCTTGATTCCCAATCCTAAGATTCTTCAAACCACATTAGCAGACACACCTCGTCAGTTCTCTAAGTGTACTCGTCTCTAACTTAAATCTTAACTACCCTCACATACCCATCTACGTAATCACCTTAACTCCAACTTGCCCCTAACCCTAAGACTCTTCCACTGCTCTCAACTTAGCCTCAGTCCTCCCTCACAGAAACCATTTTTATCCTCCACCATATCCTAACCCTACAACCCTAATCCACTCTCCTATCACCACCAAAAACCTCTCTACCTAAACCATTCTGCTCCTCCAACCAATTCCCCAGAAACTCGCCAATCTCAGCGTCGTCCCTCGCACGTCGCTTTCGCAACGCGGATAAACACAGCGTCGTCTCTGTGTGCTCCTAACACACACTCGTCTCGTATTCTACGGTAGCGTACGACATCGATCGTTGCACCGCGCGTAGCCACGCGATGGACACACGTACGAGTCACCCACACGTCGAGTCAGCGCGTCTGCCCACACGGGGACATCGTCTGCGCCCGCGCGCGCGTATCAAGCGAGCACGGTCGAGCAGACGTGTTCAGCGGGGACACGCTCGCGCGATCCGCCACGGACACAGCCGAGGCGTCCAACGCTTCGGCTCGCGCGGGCACACGCACACACTCGTGGCACGTACGCGTGTGTACTATACCGGAACGAGCTGGGAGAGTGACTAACCTCTGCGAATAGAAGATGGACGTCCGCGGGATGGCTGGCAGGAATAATCCTCGGGTCGACAGCTGACTCCTGGCTGACGCTGGCGAACCGGCGAGGGATCCACAGGTGAAATCGTCGGAGTCACAAAACCTTCGGGGACGCTCGTATCCGCGGCATGCTGGCGTCGCTCCTCGACGCTGCTCCCGTGGTCGTCGCGACGGTCGTTGCTCGGGCACGGTGCACGCGACGGTCACGGAGGAACGGGACAGAGGAGGAAGCACCAGGTCCTATCACACGGGGCTGCAGCTGCGCCTACCGCTCAGCTCCGCGAGGACATGCCTCGGGAACCTCGGGAAATCGAGCGTCCAGGTCACACGGGGTGGATCCTCTGTCAGAGGAGCCCAGGCGCGCACCGAGTGCGAGGAGAACGGGACGTCCACGCGCTCGCACGGCCGGAAACACGGTACCAGATGTTCACGTCTCGCGGGGAGCCCCGACGTCGCCGCGAACGCTCCCACACGCGAAAAACACTCTCACTCGCGATCGACACCGACACGTATGGTTCCGCTGGCCTCCCAGCACCTGCCCGTTGCTCTCGTTTCGCGGCGAACGTCCGCGAACACTGTTCTACCGGGTAACCACTGACACTGTCGGCAGAGTACTGTTACGCTCGGAACGATGCTCGCGAGCGGCTCGACGTCGATCGTCGGTTCGCGCACGGGAGCCTGGAGACCAGTGTCCCCACTGCTTGTCTTCCTTCGGGACTCACTATCGACGCGACCGGGACAGAGGTGATCGCATCCTGGCCGGGAACGCAGGCCTGACTCGGTCCAACGTGGATCCAGCTGTTCGTGGACGCCGATGTTGTCCGGGACAGTGTCACGCGGCCATAAACCGTATTGCTCGCCGGCGACCGTACGACTGTACGCGTGGTGGAGGTGGAGGAAGGAGGAGATGGAGGTAGCGGTAGGTAGTGGCGGAGGAAAAGGTGGGGAAGGAGGAGAACCTTCTTCGTGTTCCTCTTCGAGACTGCCTTGGTGCACGGTTCGGCTCCCGATCCCCGAGTCTCTCCGACAGGAATCTGTGTGTCTCTCGGAGAAGCCGGATGTCGCCGGGAGGACCCTCGGCTACTCGAGTTTCCTTTATCTCTTGGAACAGCCACTGATCCTCTCAGTGGAATATCTCTTTCGTGCAATGAACCTCGGTAAGCTGGCAGCTCGATGTCGCCAGGTCTCCCGATTTCACTGAGTCCAGGCTCGCGCTAGATCCAGTCTGCAGAGCAAGGGGCACAGATGCGAACAACAATGGAAGAGTCTGAACGCAGGGAGGAGCGGAGGGAAGAACGAAGGGACCTCGGAACGAAGAGGCAACTGTGAACGACGGCCGCAGCGGCACCACGACGAACGTCGGCAAGGCAAGGCAAGGCACTGCTGCCGCAATGTCTTACAGTGGCCGCGGTGCGCTCTATGGCGTGCATCATGGTGGACTTACAGCGGTATACCTCGCTGGCTTGGGCACGCCAACGAAAGGGGGTAGAGAGTCGGCTGCGAGGAAAAGAGGCTCTGCTGGACAGAGAGGGACGCAGCGAGTACAACGAGCTAAGAGAATATATACTAGGTAGGTAGGTAGGTATGTATTTCGCCTCGGGCGACTCCAGGTATAGCGGTACTTCGACCCCTCCCCGCGCCCTCTCTGACCCCTACTCCCTACGCTGCCACCACCAGGTCCGAAGGCCCCTCTGATCCCCCCTTCTCGCCTCTCCACCACCACCCAGCCATCCTCCACCTCTTCCTTCTTCTCCTTCTCGACTGTCCTGGTACCCCACGACGTGGCCCCCGTTCTACCTCCGATACCTCCGCTGTCTGTTCCCTCTGTGTGCGTGTTCCCGATGCACGTGTCGTTCACACCGACGCTGGGACCCACTGTGTCTCTACTCGGAGGGCTCTGTGAGCGTTGGGCCCAGGTATGAGCCAGTGTGCGCGCGACTTAACACCAGTGCAACCACGTATAATCTGCGGTCTACCGCTGGACACCGCACCGTGCTCGGCCTGCAGGATTTCTCAAGGACGTGCAGGCCTCAGCAAGCTTTTCGGGCCTAGCTCGACCTACTGCGCGGCCGCTCGCTGCCGGAGACTTGTACGCGCGCATAGGACGGGTCCCTGCCCTCCGAGCGAGCTGCACGCGTGCCACAGGAAACGGCGAGTGCTGTTTCGCTGTCGCTGATGGTCGGGGCCGTTTCCGATGTGGTCCTGGGAGACACTGGCTTCTGCGGTCTCGTTCTGTAGGGATTCTGCGGGCCCCTGGGCCCCTGGGAGTTCGGTTCAGACGCTGATGCTTTGGAGATTGAATGACTTATTGCGATGGGGTTCTTAGCGAGTATGGCTTTATTATGTGATGAAACGGTTCGCTCGGGAGATAGATGCTGGGATGAGATTGTGGGGGGATAGTGTTGGGGCCTTGTCCTGTATGAATTATCATCGATTTGTTGAGCAAGGGATGTAATCGCGTGTACGTGTGGATGATGGAGTGCTTGGGACGTGGAGCTGAGATGTTGTGTTGGAATATTTATGGGAGTGTGCGTGGATTGTAGAGGAGTGTAGTAGCAGTTGGGTTGTGACTACGAGACGAAATAATGTAAGTTAAGGGTTTGTACGATCTGGCAAATGGGACTTGTGTTTTTGATAGGAGAAAGTTAGGACAAGAAAGGAAATTAAGATGTATATTTTTTTTCTGTTATACAGGAGAACATTGTCCAGATTTTTAGAGGTCTCATTTTTTGAGAACTATAAGTTAATTAGGTTTTCGAATAATATTTTATTATTGCACCAAGAGTGTTAGAAAATGTCTAATAGAAATTCTTGTACCCGTCTTGAGGATGCTTTTTTATACATATTTATTAAGATCAACAATCAAAATAAAACATTCTACGAGTTGATTTGCTGGTAAGGAATCGTGACTCTGTCAAAGAAGAGTCCTCGTAATCTTCATCCAGTAGCAAGGTTCATTGGCTAGATTCTTTTTCATCTTCTGGTAACTTGTTCTATCTTGAAGATGGGGAAAATTTCACGATAAAAGAACATAAACATAAATAAAAATCTATTAGTTTCTATAATGTGTTATTGGTCACAGAATTTTCAAATAATTTTTAGAGTCTTATCAAAAACCTGACAGTTTCTTATAGCACAGGGTGTGTTAGAAACTCAAATATCTTAAACCTGAGAAACTCTTAATATTATCAATTTAAATTCAAACAAAATGTTACAGAAAAGTATATATTACCTCCTTATAATAAGATACTGATATCTGAATTTGTAAATAATTTTTAGACTCTTACTAAGAATCTGATACCTCATTATAACACAGAATTTATTGGAAATTCTAAATAGATAAATTTTTGACGTGTTAGAGACTTAGAAACATCATCCTCGAAGTTTATCTCTGATATTTCATCCAGCTTCCATCTATTCGCCTCCAACAGACTATTTCCAATCCATATCTATTCCTGCTCCAAGTTTCTGTCTAGTCATGTCATGTTTCTGCATCGTCAATTTCTCACAGTCATTCAGAACGGGGTTAATCATCGATCGATGTATCGCTGTTGCGAAACCGTGAACGGGATAGATGTTTGTTGCAGTTTCTACTCCATTGTTGGCTTCATGAAACTTTTATCTCATAGCCAGCAGTGAGTCACATCGGTTACGTGCATTTGCATTGCACGAATTTTTGATAGTTTAAACGTACCTATACTGGATCAGCCAAGTCTTCAGAAGCTGTGCAGAATTTTCATAGTTGTTGGCTTCTGTTAGTTCGTTACCTAATTTTAGAAAAGTAGTTAAGGGAGTATTTTCATTTGAAAGAGTCGTTTTTAAGAGATTTTTGGAACGAAAAATTAGGGACTTGAGAAACTTGAAAATATTTGTATATTTTTGTGTATATTTTTGTTTTAATCACAGTGATATTCTTTTGAAATTGTGTTTTATATTAAAGGAAGACAGTAACATCTATTTTGTCTAATGTGGACTATGCATACAGAAATAAAAATTATAATCATCTGCAGAATTATTATTCTTTTTTTTTTTTTAATAAAGTAGATCATAAATATTTTGCAATTAGTGAAACACAATTAAAAAAATTCTTTTCAATAAGTATAGTGATACATAAAAAAGTGAAGGTTCATGTGAATTTCCTTTTTTTCCAAAATTATAAGAGATATTAGAACCAAGGTTTAACCACAAATTTTTGTTAATAAATCCTCAAATTGGTACAGGTATTTGCCTATACTTTATTTCCATTATTACTAGGAGCACTATATATTGAAAAAATGAAAGAAATAAAATAAAATTTCCATCAAGAAGTTCTACCTTTAGTTCCAAACAATATTTTAAAATTCCTATATAGTTATTAATATTTATACAGAGGACTAACAAGTATCTGACTGTAATTTGATTTGAATTCTCCTGTGGTGCCTCAGAATAACATGCACAATATGCATACGTCCTTTTTAATTAAGGATGATCTATTAAATGAAGATAAATACTATTTATATATCATACCTAGTATATTATACTTAAAGAATGATCTTCTTGACATATTAATACAGTCCATGTCTTTATGCAAGTACATCATGTATTTGCTGTATATTAATCCTTCGAAAGTGGAGTAAATTCTAATCCGATTACAAACCTGAAGCATAATTCGAAAGAATTACTCTACCTTGTAAATTCATTTTACTTTATTAAGTTGTGTTATGCATAAAAGGCAGGGTAATTACTATTGACTTTATCGCGCATGTCTTATTCTATGGTTGCCTATGGAATGGTATCTTTCGAAGTAATCTGCAGTATGAAGAGCTGGTTTCTGTCTAGGGGTATCTCAATGATAAGCAAGTTCCTTCAGGCTTCTTCTCTCAGTTTTGTGATTAGACTATACCACATAATCACAGCGTCTATTTTTTTGTTCTTAAGAATTAGCTATACGTAACTGTTCGAGATACCTTTTTCCGATTAGCGAATTCCTTAATGCCCTGTTACTGATACAGAAGAACTGCATTACAAAAGTTTTCAATTAATAGGTGCACATAGCTTCTACGCGTATGTCGGATATAAATCAGGTATCCTACCATTCTCAATTTTTTGTACGCTGATATCTCGTTTGAGGTACTAAAAAATTTAAATTTGTCAGAAGAAATTGATGTTAGAATCAAGCCAGTGTTTAGAGACTGTATTTCTTTGGTCTAAGTACTTCTTGTACTCTAAGATATATATTAATTTATTTTAATACCGCTTAATTTATAGGAAAGAATTTTTTCATGTTTTTATTTATAGTTAATAAAGAATTTCCAATGCTTTTGCAACAGTCAATTTAATTCTGAACTTAACTAGCTTTTATTCAAAAAATAACAGAAATATGATTACTTTCTATAAAAAAGAATGAGTGAAAGATCCAGTACAGAAAGCTTCAGCAAAAGACGAAGAATATTTTATAATATTACTGCTTAATTTATTTTAATACCGCTTAATTTATAGGAAAAAGTTTTTTCATCTTTTTATTTATAGTTAATAAAGAATTTCCAATGCTTTTGCAAAATTCAATTTAATTCTGAACTTAACTGTCTTTTATTCAAAAAATAACAGAAATATGATTACTTTCTATAAAAAAGGATGAGTGAAGGATCCAGTATAGAAAGCTTCAACAAAATACGAAGAATATTTTATAATATTACTGCTTAATATTCGTATCTATCATAGAAGTTCTGTAGAGCTAAGTTACTGGTCTAAGGCTCATAGAATACTGTTATTTTGTAGGATCATTTGTGAAAAGACAATTTATAATGCAGTGGGATCTAATTTTTCATCTACATCAAGTGTCAGTATCTGAACATCGGTTTATTGAATACCTTCAGTCCTGCGGTCGTGGTTTTCAATTTTGATAACCATTATGGTATCGAAAATCTAATACACACCTTATGCAGTCAGTGGTAACTGTTAAAGACCACCTGCAGCGTTATGTATCCAAGAAATCTGCAATTATAATGAAGATATATTATCCAACAGCAAACTCTAGTGTCACAAACTTCTGACCCGTAGATAGTGTAGTGGTCACTCTGACCACAATCAATTATCACTAAATTTATGATGCACACTTTATATGACTGTAAAACAGTCGAACTGGCAGTGATGTAAGGAATAACTGACAGAAGGTGATATATAGAAATAGATGCGTATTGTGTAGTTCCTGGATAGAAGATCAGTTTCTGTTGTGGAGTTGTGGTGAAGTTATTACAGTATTCCAGTTATGGTGTGGATGACCTATACCAGAGAAGAATTAATTAATGATATAGAGATAAGTAAATGTTGGACCAGAGACAATAATTTAGAAATTTATTTACGAATAGGTAAATAAGAAGAAGAGAGAAGAATTAATTAATGATATAGAGATAAGTAAATGGTGGACCAAAGACAATAATTTAGAAATTTATTTATGAATGATTATTAAATATACGTATTGAAATTCGAAGAATATTATAGATTACTTTTCATGCTAATAATAAAAATCGAACTTCTTCATGTTTTTAAGTTAAAGATAAATGTCCTAATATCTAGATGAACGTTTAAGATGTCAAATGTCACAGTAAGTGAACAGCTTAAATGTGAATGTTCTAATACTTGAATTATGACTTCTCAATAATTGAGTAAACTATTTTTTATTTTTAATCACATTAGGATTTAAGCTGAAAATTAAATAAAATTAGTTTTAATATTCAAGTACTGAGACATGGTCAGCTACTATACATATAGGACATTTACTTGAGGTATCTATTTAAGAAGTGGTGCTTCACAACCCTAACGAGCCATATCATTCCTATACTTCAGAGCTCGTTTTAAGTACTAAACAAAACCCACAATCCAAGCTACTGATTTCAAGAAGATTTAGTATTAAAAATCGAAAAGCTTGCATTATATATTTTAAATTAGAGGATCTACTTAAGCAAGTAATGCTTCAACCTTCACTTCAATAAGTCATCGTCAATACATTCATTAAGATCTCAAGCAGAGCACTCAAGAAGTCATATAAGTCAGATAATAGACTTCAAGAAAATATGAAAAGTAAAAATTGTACTTCTGCATCATTTTTAATTGGACTACCTACTCAAACAAGTAGCGCTTCAATTATAAGTCCAACGAGCTCCGTCAGCAGTGTACCTATATATCAAGTGCAAAATGGAAAATAAAAATAAAACATCTCCGCTACTTCATTTCAGAGTGCCTGCTTCAATCACAGCTTCAATGAGCCGCATCATCTGCATTCTGCATCAGTACATTCTCCATCGTCTTCCAAAAAGCGCTTAACTAGACGCAAAATGCAAAATTGAGCACATACAGTGGAGAATAAAATTATTATGAATACTTCGAAATTTGTATTTATTTAAATTTTGAGCAAAAATGGATCTCAATATGATATCTTTTTCGATTATGAAACATATTTTTATGTGTTGATAACATATGACAACGTTTTTTGGAAAATATAGTTTATGTTAATAATCGAAAAATACTTGATGAGTTAAAAAACAATATTATAGCTGCCATTGATAAAATAGTGCCCCAATTATGCGAAAATGTGATGGAAAATTAAGTGAAACTATTCAAAGCTGAAGGATCATTTGAATGATATTATGCTCCATAATTAATTTCGTACAGTGTTAAATTTTTGATATTAAAATATAGAAACCTCAAATATGTTAAAAACATAATTTATGTTTTATTTCAATTTAAAGATGTGATGTTCAATTTGGATAAACCTATATGTACCTATATATCTATGTATTAAAAATAAAAGAAAGGATGTACTTCATTATTATCAAAATTATAATACCATCGAAAACATAAAGTCTTTCTACCTCTTCATAACAGTTTAATCACAAGATACAGGAAATCAGTTTTTGATGAAATATATTTAAAAAAGCAGAATCTGCTTATGTAACACTAGAGTCGTTTTAAGAACGTCTTAAAGACGTCCTGTAGAATCCTAATAAGGTACCAAAGACGTCTTTAAATCGTCTTGAGCACGTCTTAAACGACATTCATAAGACGTCTTAAAGAAGTCCAAATTACGCTTATAAGATACTCAGACAGAAAAAAACATCTTCAAGACATTAATGTATTGTGTCTAAGACGTTTTATGGACATACATTTCGAAAATCTTTAAGACGTGCACTGTCGAATGTTTTTAAGATGTCCAAATTACTCAAATAGCACAGAGACATCTTAAAAACGTCTTAAAAACATTCAGTAAAGTCCTAAAAGTGTCCAAAAGACGTCTCTGAGATATCCGATGTTACAAATCAGTATGTCTTTAGGACGTCTTAAGAAACATTTATAAGACGTTTTAAGGACGTCCAAATTACGTCTATAAGACGTTCAGACAAAAATTAGACGCTTCTAAGACATCCAAAAGCGTAAGTCTTTAAGACGTCCATGTAGTGTGTCTTTAAGACGTTTTATAGACGTAAACTTTGCAAGTCTTTAAGATGTACGCTCTTGGACGTTTTCAAGACGTCTAAATCACGTCGTAAGACGTTCAGGCATAAAATGAACATAAAATAGACGTCTTCAAGATGTCATGTGCTATCTGAGTAGTAACACGTTCAGCCATAAAATGTTCCTAAAATAGACATGTGCTATCTAGTCGAGTAAAAACCTACTTCCTTCTTTAAATATCATGATGCCTACTTCGCTCCTGCCATTTTACATATTCTTCTATATGCCAAACATTGCATACTTTCTCAAACATTTCAGCTTCACTCCAAATACATAAAAACCCTCACTCTATCGATCACTCAGTGCATTTCAATATCCTCCCAACAAGAAATGCCAGCCAGTCCATATTATCTAATAAGTCCTCGAAAACTGTCCAGCAATCGTTCTCGAAGCTGTCTCTCCCCAGCCAATAAAAATCGCCCATGCAACTAGCGTCCGTCGGCAGAAGTTCCGTCCCGATGCCTGACTAATAACAGCGTCGTTGAAAAATCGCGGGAGCGGCGAGCGAGCATCGAGGTTGATCGAGCGAGCGCGGAAGAAGATTCGCAAAAAGGAGAGAAACGGCGGTCTGATCGATGATGTCAGAGAACGGGAAGGATGCGCGTTATCGACGTCTGCACGTGCGCTGGTATTCCGCAATTAAGTCTCCGTCTCCGTTTTTCTCCCTTCCTCTCCCGCGGACCGTGGCCAGAGTCTGGTCTCTCTTTGGTAGCACGTGCACGTACGTGCGCGAGCGCGAACAAGAAACACGAAAAAAGGAAGGATCCCGTGTAAAGGCGGTCGTCGTGTTGGAACGGTTTCGCGATAAATGATAACCGCTTTAAATACCAGTTTAGCGCGTGTACACGGAGAGCTCGAAGCGCCCTGGGGCACGGAATCCCCGCGTCTCGACGACCTCTTCCTTTTGCCGATTATTATTTGCTGCCTTGGGACCGTGGCTGCCCCTAGAACGAGGTAGTCGCGGAGAGACATGCTCGCGGGCTACGAGGAGGCGCGAGAATCTTTGCAAGAGCGATTTATGCGGATCGCGTGCTGGAATATAAATGCCTTGGGACGGCCGCTAATAGCTGGAAACACGAGCCGATCGGGAAATCTATTAGGCTGGAGAGGAGATGTAAAAAGGCTGGGGAGGTTGGGGAGGGAAAAGAGAAAAAGGATGGGGAATTCTTGAACTTATCGAATTCGATGTTTCTGCTAGAGAACTGAGTGAAGGTTTGTTCAGGTTAGTTGAGGTACTTGGATTTAAGTCACTTCGATTGGAGTAGCTTGATGTCAAGCTTGTGTCTGCAGAGGTCGAGTTACTTGGGTTCAAGTGGTTTGAATTTGGATGTAACTTGAATTCAAGTTGTGTAAGAATAATCAAGATGGCGTCGGAAGAGGTACTTGGATTTAAGCCACTTGGATTGGAGTAGCTTGATGTCAAGCTTGTCTGCAGAGGTCGAGTTACTTGGATTCAAGTGGTTCGAATTTAGATGTAACTTGAATTCAAGTTGTGTAAGAATAATCAAGATGGCGTCGGAAAAGGTACTTGGATTTAAGCCACTTGGATTGGAGTAGCTTGATGTCAAGCTTGTGTCTGCAGAGGTCGAGTTACTTGGGTTCAAGTGGTTCGAATTTAGATGTAACTTGAATTCAAGTTGTGTAAGAATAATCAAGATGGCGTCGAAAGAGGTGGTGCATTATGGTTTGCATTTGATTATGTATTTTTTAAACAAGATATGCACTTTTGAGAGCTTCTTTGACGTTCACGTGTTTGTTGATTTGCTTGAAATTTGCCCTGATGCAGTATACATCAATCAATGTGTATTTTAAATAAGGAAAAGTTTAAAGGACGTCAACTTCACTTGAAGATTGGAAGGATATTTTGAGTTAAGTAATATATCCTGTTACTCAAAATCACTTGTATTCAAACCACTTGAATTCAAGTTACTTGAGTAATCTGAACAAGGCTTGATACTCGCTTCTTTGATACTGATCGAATTAAAACCTCACTAGGCAAGTGATTGAAACATTTCTATATTTAAATGTTCCCATATTCGAATATCTCAGTTTTTGAATATTCAAATTTTCTACGATGAAAACATTTCAATGTACCTATATCTTAGTAACAAAGTATTAAAAATTTCTAATTATCAAATGGTTAAATATTTAAGTATGCAAATACTCTCGTAGTTAAACATTCAAATATTTAAATATTTAGATAGACAAATTGTCAACGACTTTTAATTCAAATGTTCAAAAATTCAAATTTTTAAATACCCTAACAGCCATATATTCAAATTTTCAGTTTCTCAAAATCGTTCTATTTATTCTAAATTTCAGATTTTAATTTTTGAAGCAGAATCACCTATCTCTTAAAAGAAAATGAGATAAGTGCAAAATCATAGTCGAGCATGAGAGACGGCACCTGAATGGCTGACATAATTGGACGTGTTGAGACCTGGGCCCAATAATGGTTTTATGATAGGGCCTGGTGATAATAAAACAGACCAATAATTCTTTAAATGGAGTGGGGTGCAAAAGGACGCACCAGTCCTTCGCTAGACCTCGAAGTAAACGCAAGCAGATGGTTCAGTACAGTGTAGTTATAGTGATCGTGACAGTGATAGTTAATTCGTACATTCTTCTGAGACGAGTGAACCCTGGAAACGTAACCAACAACTAACAGCTGTGTAACATCTCTATCGTGTCTTCATGGGTACTTTTCATACATAGGTATTAAGGTAAGTCAATAATTATATCTAATGCCTTTATCAAATTTGCTGGAAATCTAATTTATATTTGTTACTCTATTATTTGTTACCATAATCTTGCCTTCGTGAGTTATATAACGTGTAATCAAGTGATATGTTCTAAAAATTCTTCATCTCTTTTAATGTTGAGCCTCTGACATTAAACTCATGCGGCAGCTGCCACTTAAAAGCCTATAATTTTTAGAATGTTGACATTTCCTTTTAACTACGTATTTTTCATACATCAGAAAAGTGAAAAATCTAAAAGTATGAATTTTTGAAAACTCTGAGCTAAAGTATCTCCGTCACAAAAAAAAATCTTAAGCTGAAGTTATTGTAGTCTTGTTGAAATAATATGTCGAGCGATATTTATCAAGGACAAAAATTAATCTCTTTGGGAGAAGTAGTTCTTAGAACTCCAATTACTGGGCCAAGGATTGTTTGTTTATATAAAAGGTGATAAGGGTCCGTGGGTCCTGTGATTAAATTCGTCGGTCGCTTTTTAGTCTTTCGTAATCACTGAGCAGAGTCAGTAAAAGATATACCTTCCTATGTGAAATAAAAAGTCTAAGTATAAGAAGGAATAAAACTGTTACAATTATTTTTTCCATAACCATAGAATCCCAATAAGTCTCTTATAGAAGTTGTAGAATTTACAAAAGTACTCTAAGAAGTCTGAGTTTAATGGAATCAGTAAGGATCTCCTTTGTTAATTTAACAGTGTTGCTCTCACAGTAGTCAAGCTACATTTGTTAATTTATCAAACGTTTATAACAGATCCCACAAAAGTCTGTCCTGCTTAATCCTTCACTAGCAGCCTTATTTTTACTAACGCCATCTGCAAAATTAGTCCACGCACTTTGGTACGTTTTCGTATTCCAAGAAAATCAAAAAAGTCCCTAGATCTTCTTCCACGTTTCTAAACCACCATCCAATACTTCTTATCGCAATACTTTGCCTTAATTCTTCAAACAAGGCAGGAGAAAATTGAGAAACAAGAACGAACTGTGTCGTAAACCACCCAGGATGCAGTTAGTTGGTTAAATCTACTTAGGATATTTTTCCAAGACCCGTATCACCATATTTTCCGCGTGAACACATGAAATCCCATAATTTGCGCACCTCGATATCCACGATCCCATCCCTAGAATTAACTCGAGTCTCAACACAAGCAACGCGAGTGGACTTCACAACCGTTTCAGCCGTCACGTTCACAGCTGGCCGGATAAGGTGTCGCTGACACCACCAGCGCGTCTTCCTCTCGTCGCTGATTACTCTGCCCGATCCACCTATCGCAGTAATGCCACTTGTCCAGTCCGCGATGGAGGAAACGCGTCTCACAGATGTGGCCGCTGTCCTCTTGTATAATCGTTATTAAACGGACAACCGCGATACACGTGTAGGTTTATTCGATTAAGACCTTTCTAGCGCGCAAAGTGACTGAGGGAACGAGCCACTCTGCGCCGACGCAAGATAAAGCCAAAGATGAATGCATGCCTATCGGTTTTAATCGCGCGAAAACAGGCATCGTTAGAGGAATAAGGGTCGAATCATATTAATGTCATGTCACGTGGGATCAGATGCTATCACGTTGCATATTATAGCATATTCGTTTTGCTTATATTGTAGCTAAATAGATTTGAAATAAGGGAAGAATGTGGGCTTATATTGAGGATGTCATGTGAAATATCTTGTTTTTAGGTGATGTGATATTGGTGTGTTTTTAGCTGTAGTCTTAGTAACAGATAATTATATTTTAGTAATTGTGAACTCCTGTTTTATCTTGAACATTGATGCACTGAGCTATTTTCTTGAAATTCGTACTAGGATATTATTTTTTGCTTAAATTTGAAGAATTTAGAAGGTCATGTAATTTTTCTTGGACCTTCTTTAGGAATTTGTTTTTGGACCATGGCTAATTCGTCTTTGTTTAGTCACTTGATAATGGTGACTGCTGAGGATAGATCTCTCTGCTGCCTAACCAGTAAATTGCTTAGAAAGAGTGTGGGGTGTTGTGCATCCTTGCTGCAATTACTTCAAACGCAGTAGTTTTAGCTTAAGGTAGTTTTAGCTTTTAGTTTTAGTTTTAGCTTTTAGGTAGTTTTAGTTCAGTTAATTGGTTCTTTGGACCTCGAGCTTAGTTCTGAAGGGTGGACTGTTCATTCGGTTGGTAATTTCTTTGATATCGAGCCTGGAATAAAGCTCGAGGTTATCTAGAAACTAGCTAGGAGATATTTCTGAGCTCTCTCCAAAGATTTCTTTTGAAATGAAGGGCTAATTTGTTCTCATTTGTTCTCTGGTACTAGTGGTTGCTGGAATGAAAATAACTTCTTTAGTTAAATATGGCTAAAAAGTCGAGGTATTCTTGACGTCTTCATTTAATGATTTTTGGTCCTAGTTTTCCTTCCCTAATTCTGCACGATACAGTCTGTGACCATTGAATTAGGTCAACACATAGAAATGTTACTTTCCTGATTTCAACAATGTACCATGAATAGCAAATTGTCTCTAAATTATCTACAAATACATAAATGCAGGGTATATAGTGCTCACTAATTAAGTCATAGTCATTAAAGACTATAATGAAATCATTAATTCGAAAAACAGTACGAGTCCAAGAATCACACTGTAAGATACTTGATCCCAATATATAATACGTTTTATCTATCTGGACTCCAGAGCCAGAGTGTACTGAGTACTAAGTCTATCTTTCTATGTTACTTGAGAAACTTAGGCTATAGGATCCAGATACAGCCTTGGGATGATTTGAAAATGGCTAACTTCGACCTTATACTCTTCAACTCACCGATTCAATTAAGAAGCCAACCTTGGCACTTGTGTTTTATCACTCTCTCATTTCTCAAGAGAAAGGCTCCTTTAGTTAAATCCTCTTTCACTGAAGGTACCAACTACATATATCTTTCAGAGTTCAATTAACGTATCCGACTCATCTGAAACCATAACTTACGTCACTGCGCCATATGACCGCAGACCACAGCCAGCTCTGCATATCAGCGGAGGGCTTGCGCCAAGCATCCAACCAGCGCGCAGAATCAAGGATCTCGGCTCCCTGTGCCGTTAATCGCCATTAACACGATATATATCGTGTTTTAGCGGGATATCGGGCGTCAGACAAGAAGCGACACGAATGTTACAGTTTTAATCGCGCGAGGAACGATCACCGTTAGGCCGACTTAGGATGAACAATGGCTGTGCCCGACGCCTCGACGATCCTGTTTGTATTCCCAACCGCTGCTTTTGTTGCCTCTACAAACAGTCACATTAATAATCGCTCGTCGACGGAAACACGGCTATGGAGAATCGATCGGGGACAATCGGAAAAAACGATGCAGCAATTAGCGTGGAGGACTATTAATCGTGTCCATTAAGCTAGCCTAGACCTGGGTCGATCTCTCGAAATAGCCTATCCAGAGCGTCTGCGAGTATCGATACGCTTCAACGAGAAACCGATGCCTCGCTGTCGACGATTTTTGCCCCGAGATGGCTAGATAATATTCGCTAGGTCCATCGAGTGACTTGCAGGCTCACTGTTTTGCAACCCTCTCTCTCTCTCTCTCTCTCTTCTGCTCTTGTTTTCTGCTTCTTCAGCAGGCACTCGGCTGTCCGTGAACAGACAGAAACAGGATGTGGATATTCTTAATAACGTTAACGGTTCATTCGATATCCCTTTATGGTCATTAGTCCAGTTGCTTTTGCTAATATCGACCAGGCCTGCCGGCTGCCTTGCGTTGCTCGTTAGGGAAACTATGAGCGAGCAGTTGCATCCCGAGCTGGTTGATAATTGGACCCATAAAATGGAACGACCGCGAGATGATTGAGACCACGATGAGCGGAAGATTGTTGCACTTTTCCGGATACCGATGACGGTTTCCTGCTGCTCATGATGAATGGTAGAGGGACTTTTATTCGAGCTGTTCAGGGGTCAATGTGATTAGCTCCACTTTCTTAATCGTTTTTTAATTTTTGTGCCAAGGCACTTGAGCGATGCTTAACTTTCTGTGTTGAAAATTTATATAAATACACTACCGTGCATGTGTATTTAGACACTTCCACATTGTTGCAATATCTGTACCTCAGAGCCAGAGTAACCCAAATTCAATTTTTACAAAATTCAGTTTTTTACAGGATCTTATGGTTTTCTCTTCGTTTTATTAGAATAATAGGAATTTAATTAACTTACGTTGTAGGTGAAGGAAAGTTAATTGTATAAATTACTTTGAATACTATGTTAATAAATGGGCAATTGATTTATTAAAAATAATAAATTGAATTTATAATTCAATTATAAATAATTGAATTTATTAAAAATAATAAAAGAGGACTTGGGTTACTCTAGCTCTGAGCTATAGGTAAATAAAATATACCAAGTAAAATTGTATGATACAGTTTTGCGTACGAACCTCATCTAAGACGATTATATAAGGTTTACAAATACTGATGAAAGCAACATTTGATAGCAGTTAGTTTAAATAAAAGAGTGTAGGTGTTTCATAAATTTCCAGTAAGGTGAAAGTGTTCAAATATTTGTGCATGGTAGTGCATTCTTGTTTCGTGAAGTTAATCGAGTTAATAGATGAGTGGCTCATTTATTAGGGAGTTGAATAAGTAGACAATGAAATTGGATCACTGGGATTTATGTATTAGTTAAGGTGTTCAAATGTTGGACCATTTTAAGGATTATGAATTTTTAGTGTTTGGTGGAATTATTAAGTTTAGTAGTCGGTAACTGTTTTTCTTTAAAAAAATATATATATTATTTACCATATAATTGCAAAATCGCTTCACATAATTGAGAAATTCTGTAATATTCTGTAATAAACTCCGCGTCTTAAGCTTCTAAAGTCTGATATTGGCTTTTCTATTTTATTGTACGAGTATTATTTCTGCAAACCTGATATGATATCTGATATGTCATTTTTTTTTTTAAAATCGAAATATGTACTCTTTCATGTGTATCTAGATAAGATCTATCAGTTTGCAAAGACGATATCTGTATACATGTCACGTAGCCTAAGAAAAAAGCGAGGTGGCAGTTCATGACGTATGAGTTTATCTATTGATTGAACCAACCTTAAAATCGCTCTAATGAAAAACTAGAAAATGACATATCACGTTTTACTATCTGACTACAGATTTAATCCACTAAAAGCCAATACTACACCAATACAGTATTCTATTTCTATTTTTTTAAGGATCAACTTTCACGACTCAGTTTCATTTCTTCTTATTTTCCCACATATTGTTACAACCAAGCTGTCACTCAGAAATTTGATATGTTAACTTAGCCATCTTTTCTAAGTGACATTAAACAGGACAAGTAATCTCAATAAGAATACCAATATTTCACTGCCTGGTCCTTGATGACTTAACACGCTCAGAGAAACCATTTTGATGTCCTTAAAAAGTGATCAAAAGCTGAAATTATTTAAATTCATGACAGATACTTAAAAATTCATGAAAAAGGTTTCAATAAACTTGGCTCCACACGTTTTCCATCGCCGCAGAGAACTGTTTCAAATTATAACATTATTTCACAGCGAGTGATCAATATGGTCAACCTTACATTGCAAATAATCGCAGAGTAACCGTGATAGACACAATAATTATACACATGTGGATTAGATCGTGGCATCGACTGTTCCACACCTCAGAGATCTCTTTGCCTCTTGCAATTGCATTGCACGCACCG
Source organism: Calliopsis andreniformis (assembly GCF_051401765.1). Classification (NCBI taxonomy): domain Eukaryota; kingdom Metazoa; phylum Arthropoda; class Insecta; order Hymenoptera; family Andrenidae; genus Calliopsis; species Calliopsis andreniformis. The sequence goes on along the minus strand of NW_027480432.1, from coordinate 7,988,094 downwards.
TTTGTTGTCTCGTTTTTTGCAGTTCTTAAATATGCGCTTGGATAGAGAAAACCGTGGGCAACGATAAGCTTGTTGACAAGCTGGTCGACGTTCATACCAGTTTTTCTCGCCACTTGAAAAGTGCTCAGCATAATTTATTTCTTAACGTAAAGTAGCATATCGTGTGGATGGTAGAAATGGAGAACTGAGACACCCGCTGATCTTGAAATCAGAATTTTTTTGTAGTAAATAACTTGCACCATTGTGCACGGTTCTTAGATGCACGAAGTAGGAGGAATTTTATGCTTTTTATCAGCTCTGCTCTTCTTGCCCATTAGTAGATTCCTTTAATTAGTTTAGAAATGATGTTAACATCTTGGATAGCATAGTTTAGAATATACTCAAGGTCTGCATAGAGATTCTGACTTAAATACAGATGTATTTTATTTACTTTTTTGTAGAGTTTCTAGTTTTTTAGCAATCTATATTTCTGTATTTCTGTTTCTAGAAACAGCACAAGCAGACACTGTACGCAATCTTGTTCTATAGCAATGATGGCCAAACTGTGGCTCATGACTCTTCTAGGTACCTACTGTGGCTTTTAGATTTTGAAAATTCTCCTACGAAAATATTCAGGAAAAAACAATCTTCACTTTTTCACAGCGCACTCTAGAACAAAAGCATCTTCAAAAAAATGTAATCAATGGATGAGAGAGTAGAAGCTCGGTCTTTGAAAACAAGCCCAAGCTCACTCACCTATCATCTCTGTTCCCAAAGTTACAGTAGCTCAAAGATCGACAATCTGTCAAAATGCATAACAATCAATATTCACAATATTAATACTAAATAACTATATCACATACATGTGTATAAACCTCACATAGGCGTCTGTACAAGCTTAACCAAAAAGAAGCCCTAACCACCTAACCTGGAACCACTGCAATAGGTGAACGCAGTAACATACCCTCGTACGCTATATCGCAACTATATAGATACCTACTGTGGCTTTTAGATCTTGAAAATTCTCCTAGGAAAATATTCAGGAAAAAACAATCTTCACTTTTTCACAGCGAACTCTAGAACGAAAGCATCTTCAAAAAAATGTAATCAATGGATGAGAGAGTAGAAGCTTGGTCTTTGAAAACAAGCCCAAGCTCACTCACCTATCACCTCTGTTCCCAAAGTTACAGTAGCTCAAAGATCGACAATCTGTCAAACCGTATAACAATCAATATTCACAATATTAATACTAAATAACTATATCACATACATGTGTATAAACCTCACATAGGCGTCTGTACAAGCTTAACCAAAAAGAAGCCCTAACCACCTAACCTGGAACCACTGCAATAGGTGAACGCAGTAACATACCCTCGTACGCTGTATCACAACTATCACTGTTCAAACGACTGTCAAAACTGTTCACTGAGAGAACGCAGTCGTTTCACGCAGATGGCTTCCATTGCCCTGACTGACTTTTCCACTGAGATTGGTGAAGGATTCAAGAGCCTAAAAGGACACGCCTTGCTTCTTTCTACTCTGTATACCTAGTGTCCAAATGAAACAAATGTTTCTATCTATTAAGAAACAATATTTATTGAGATATCAATGTATAAGAATCCACAGCTTATTTGATTACAAAGAAACAGCAACGGTAGAACTGTTTCCTGGATTTCCTACAAAATGTTCGATGCGACCAGGTAGTTTATGACACGGGAAATCTAGGGTCGTTTATGGTATTGCAACGCAGTAAGAATTCTGACTAGTACCAGTACATTTTCGGTCGACAGAGACGATATTCAAGAAGATTTTTATTTGCTAACAGAGCCGCATTAATACTTTCGGAAAAAACTAAAATCCAAAAGAATATCGTTTGCTTGCTCAAAATTTCTTTCACACCGTTTATGCGCTAACACTTGAAGAAGTGACTTTCTTTAGAAATGGTAGAACCTCCAAGGGCCCAACAAGGGGTTCAAGGGTAGGGATGTGCTCGGGAGTGACAGAGCCAATAACTAATGAGCGTAGGCGTGAACTGCGCAAAGGGTACGAAAACTCGTCAACCGGCAACTGCGTTCTCCCAGTGAACGCAGTATATAAACACTCTATCGACTAACGTGGCGAGGAAACTCGCTACTGAAAATCGCTGGCCAACCTCGGAAGCTGACCCTGGGCACCCCTTCGCAACAGGTGATCACGCTCTAATCTCTTATCCGTGTACACGCAGCCTCCCGATCGTTTATAAACGCGACACGCTCTTCCGTTATCATCGTGTACCCGCGAGCGGCTCGTTACTTTAATGCAATTAGGTTCAAAGGGTTTCGTAAAAGGAAGGAATCGAGGGCTGGATATACGAGCGTCATCGGGCGTAGAACCAGTTCCCCCGGCCAGATGAAACAGGTGATTCGTTAATCGGCCGCGAGGCTCCTCGCGAACGCGCCCAGAATCCTCCGAATCGGCCACAGGCGGTTCGCTATTATTTCCGCGTCGGGACGTTCTTTCTCGCTCCGATCGGCTCGGATTTATGGCGCTGATAAGCGGAGACGGGAATACGCCGCGATAATGGGCGCCAGAACGCGGATGATACTGGTGATTTAGGTCCTTCCATGATAAACTGGCGCAGAGCTGCGTGAATTATTAGATTCAATGGCAGCCTGTGCGCGACTTTTCTTGTCGTTTTGGGAGAACGATGGCGAAATAATTTAACGTGTTCTGGATCGCTGGGTTCAGCTTGGAGGAAAGATGCAGAGGGAATGCCTCTTTGTTTCGACCTATTCTTTTGAGGGTAGATTGAATAGGAGGTTCTAGCAGCTTATTACAATTCTATTTTCACTGTGTTTGTACGCTGCGTGAATGTAGTGTGCTTGGAGTGTTGTAGAGAGACAGACTATGTAGTGTAACATGGTATTGAATACAGAATGTTAATTTGTGAATAATCTGAATGTTTTGTAATATTACAAATTGAGAGCAGCGATGTCTGTCATATTTTAAAGAAATATAGTTCAAAACTGCTTATTTGATTGGAAAATAGTGCTTGGAGTGTTGTAGAGAGACAGACTATGTAGTGCAACATGGTGTTGAATAGAGAATATTAATTTGTGAATAATCTGAATGTTTTGTAATATTACAAATTGAGAGCAGCGATGTCTGGCACATTTTAAAGAAATATAGTTCAAAACTGCTTATTTGATTGGAAATTAGTGCTTGGAGTGTTATAGAGAGACAGACTATGTAGTGCAACATGGTGTTGAATACAGAATGTTAATTTGTGAATAATCTGAATGTTTTATAATATTATAAATTGAGAGTAGCGATGTCTGTCATATTTTAAAGAAATATGGTTCAAAACTGCTTATTTGATTAAAAAATAGTCCAAATTCAGAATTTAATAATAAAAAAGGAGACACAAAAATATAAAAACAATGAAAGGGAAATTAAAATTTTATAGGGAAGAGTTATAGAACGTTTGTACTGCACAAAGTAAATAAATACCTCAGGATATTATAGCCTAATGTTACCAATATGAAATAAAGAGCTACTAGTACTACCATAAATATGCAAATACCAATTTTAATCCCATTTCCATTATTTATGATCGAGTTAACTTGGTAATAAAACAAAACTGGAGGCGGTTATTGTCGATGTAAAAATCAAATTGACCACAAATTTTATTTAGATAATTAGGATCAAGATGAAGAAAGTGCAAGGAAGTACAAAAATTACTTTAAAGACCTGCTAATTTGCATTAAGTTGCTCATTAAAAGTGTATAATATACCTTTACTACGGTTCAATATGTACTTTTCTGTAAAAAAGGAAGTTTTTCGTTTTTGAATATTAAAAGTTTAATAATTTGCTGATCTGTGTCCGTTTTTGTACTCTCTAAATTGCTGAAGTATTATTGGATAAGCTGTATTTATAGTACAGACTGTAATAAGATATACGTATTTATAGTACAGGTTCTAATATACTGTGGCCTATCATAAACTGTGTTAGGAATTGCAGATTCAATATCGATCGTGCATATATAAATTGTATAGGTACCCCCTCTAATAAATTATATTTATCGTTTGAAGTTTATTAAAAACGACAGTTCATTATAGCTTTCTATTTTCTGGAATTCTACTTTCGGCTTGATTTTTTTCATTTCATTTGTAGCAATCCTATAAATACAATTACTTCGATCAGAAAATTCTTAGAGAAAATCCTTTTGAGAATTTGGGAAAATGATTTAATTTTTGAAACTATTGTATTTATTCAGTCGTTTCTTTTTATTTTTATTCACTTTCTGCGTTACTACTTTGCTTAATACTAAATAAGAATTATTTTATCATAGCAGAATAATTTAATGAATTAATTATATAAATGCAGGTGAAATTTATCGCTTCTATTCAAGGTGTTAATATTACCTGTGGATATTTTGCAAATATTCTATGCTATTAAAATTAGAAAGCTCTTAAAAATTGAAAAATTCTAGTGGGATAAAAAAGTTCTAAGAATTTGTAAAAATACTCAGAATTTTGGAACAGTCAGTTAATAATGCTTGATTAGAACGCTTCTCTGAATTGTGCTCGTAATTTAAGAGATTTCTCTTCCTTGCTCGAACACAGCGAAGTTTGGCAAAATGTAGGTCACAGGAAACACAATAACAGCATCCAAAATCATAGAGGGCTTCGAGGTAATGCGACCTGACCGATACTAAACTCTCATCAAATTTCAAACTGCTTCTTCCTATACCTGGGAACAGGATCTCAACGAATATAGGTCAAAAGGAGTAGCTTCGCCAAACAAAAGGCTTCAGTCTGCAAATATTTAACGCTATTCCAGTAACAATGAGATGCAGGTCCCAATATTTCCATTTATTCAAATATTCATTTGCAGACCAATCACAGACTACGAATCCTAAAAATATTCCTAAAATGAAATCCAGTGATTAATTTTAATTAATTTATAATTTAAGTGGACAAGGGTAGTACAGTGCTATGTTAGTAAAAGAGCTGAAAAGTTTAGAAGTGTATAATGTAGCTGATAGAGAATAATGACATTGTTTCTACACCAAAGCAGAGAAAATAAATTATTCAGAAATGAAACAAGAAATTTATGTAGATGGAAACACTGTCAAGTATTCTGAACTATGATTCGAGTTAGAAACTAATAAGGAACGTAGCATTCAGTACCAACTTGCATCGGTTTACAACTTTATTAACATCCAGCTGTGAATGTGTAATATGACTCCAAAAATGGCGCCAAGAATACTTTACACCTTGGCAAGAAATTTCAATATGCCTGAATGTCAGCTTTCTCGGTTTTAAAATATAAATATCTTCGGTTCTAACATAAGTCTGCCACGAAAGTTGTCTGTTTCAGTCTGAAATTTTAGAAGAAATATTTTATTCAAATATCCACTGTACTTCAAAATGAAATATTCAGAATATTTTCATATTTTGAGCCTCGAGTTCTACAATATTTTCGAATAGTGCTCATTGCGAAAGCCATTTTATTAATTATTGCGAAGTGCAGTTGAACTTCATTTTGGAGTCACCTCTCGTTCTCGTTAAAGTCGAAACCAGTTATCAAAATCGTAAATAGTTCCAATTTGCTATTACGCGGTGACTTACATTCCAATGAAACCCCCAAGTGCACTTAGCTATTAAATTCAATGAATATTTAGATACCTCGTAAACATTGATGCGATAGGGGTTACGGAGTTTCTAGTCGAAACCAGTTTTCAAAATCAAGCAGCCACGGAGCAGCATTCTACCTGCTCACTGTTGCATTCCACTCGGATCTCAAGTTTCTTTTTCCATTAACTTCTAATAATATGGACATCCCACGAGCCCTGGTGCAATATAGACCAGGAAAATAGTCCTTAAAACGCTTCGATACGCCATTTGGTTTTGACTCGAATATTCTTTAAATTTGGTTGGAATTTATGGTATCTTAAACTTCTACTTTGAAGCCTTTTTAAATGCACTACTCAAATTATTTCGAATTGTTGTCGTACTTTATTGCTACTTGAATGGCTCGTAAAATTCTGTAGGAGAGAATATAGATGATTACTTCTAGGGCTTAAATCAATTTTTGTCTTTTATTGCAGCATTAGTGAATCCTCTATATTATTAAGTTATCTACATTTTGTGTGCGATAGAATTACAATTTTTTAATATTTGAACACTACAGTATTTCAGAAGGTACAGTGTTTCCTCGCTATAAGCTCACGGTTCACAGATGAATTTACAGAGTGACATCTGGGGCCATTTAATGTACTCATGATAGCCATTGCACAAAATAGTAATAGTAAAAATAATTCCAATAATAGTACTAATACTCTAATTAAAAAAAATAATAATAATAAAAAATAACACCATTTGAAATCTTATAAAAAATGCTACATATTTACTATATGTAATAAGCACAACTGGTTTGCCATAAATAAATTCAAAACACCTTAAACATAGTGACGAGCTTATATCGAGGAAGTGCTGTATACAACCAAAAGTTATTCATGGCTCTTAATATTAAGAATGATCCCAGTTCGCTAGTTAATCATTGTTAGAGTACTCATTTGACTTTAATCTTCACTAGCACCGAGCAGTCCTAGGCATCGTGAAGTGCAAAAGAATATCTACCGATTTCCATAGTATACCAGCTTTTCCTCCTTACTAAACCCTAATCAGACTCTATAGAGAAACACAAATCATAGCTTAGGCAAATAACATGACCTTGATTGTGCTCCAGAGGAATTTTATTTCCTTAGTACCACTCGAATAATTCCCTCTGGTCGGAAGAAACAAGCATATACAGGGTGTTACAGAAAATGTGGGACTTTTTGGGGAAGATGTTAGTAGACACAAAGATTATAGTAAAAAATTAAAGGAGTGAAAACTATTGGAAATATGATACTTCAAAACAGCTAAGTGTTAATACATAATAAATACTTATATATATATATATATATATATATGTACATAAACGATAATTGTAGGCATACACATGTACACAGATAAACAAATTTTCTCTGAAACACTCTGTATACTTAGACACTAGAGATTAAAAGCTTAGACTGACTTCTGCTAATGCTCATTGAAGTTATATCATACAGCAAAAATACGTTTCCTAAGAAGGTGATCAGTTTAACTGGGAACCCTCTGAGTGCTGGCAGCATTTATTGTAAATACTATTAACATTGTATGTGCTACCAATACTCATTAAAAGGTATCTAATTAAACTGATCACCCTGCATGTCCTACAACAAACCGAAACCTGGTACACACTAGGATACAATCGTTGCAAATTTGATCTAAAATTTTTCTTTTATCTAAAATCTTCTTATAATTAGATGGAAAAGAAAGGATTGTTCTATCCAACTCTATATCAGCTTTTACAAACTAATTCAACAATATTCTTTTATATACCATGCAGCTTCAATCCTCTAATCCTCTAACAGTATCCAAGTCGCGAGCTCATATCAAAATGTTACTGTAACAAGAAACGATGGTTCAAAGATGGTTGTTAGAACCTCCCAAAGAATTTCGATCCAGCATCTCTCGTGTATCCCTTCTATCTAGCATCGCCTAAGCAGCGCGGTGAATATGGGTCGCGTGTATAGTCGAGACCAGTTTCCAAAATCATGGGGGGGTTCCGGTGTGTGATTGCAGCGAGCCAGGTGCAACAGGTGAGTCTGGGCCCTAGCAGACACGGCGCGTCCTACCCGCCAGCGCCGCTCGGCCAATCGCCGCGCGAGACCTACATATGCGCTTCCACCTCCTGGCCCCTCTAAGAACATCCGATGCATAGCCTGTTCGACGTAACTCCCAATACCGTTAAGAAGCCACAGTGTTTCCAGCTGGAAGGAACTCGTTGCGAGCAGACAGTCCACGGCGTGGCTCCGCTGCTGCTGACACCCTGAGGATCACTCATTTTTCTTCCTGCGTCTGCCTCTTCTTCTTCCTCTTCCTCAGTACTGTAGACACATTTTGGCGTTGTTCGCTCGCTTGTTACTTTATCTACGATGCCTTATCTTGTGATTGATCTTTCGCTCATTTGTTCTTTATGGTTACTCTGTTGACCCCTCGTGGACTATGATATGTACACCTCTGTTTGAAAATGTTGGCCTGGCTGGAGAGTCGCGTGAAGGCTTGAATGATGGAGGGAAATGTTTTAGTAGGTGATTGTCTCATGGTACTTGAACACTAACACTAGTTTTCTTTTTCTTTTTTTTTTAATTTTAGACTTAGTTTCTAATGTGCCAATGTAAGACAAAAATGAAAAATTGTAAACAATTTTAAATAGTGGGTTTCAGTTACTGGAATCCAATTTAAGTGTATTTTTAGGTTGTCTAGGTACTTGGACATTTGATATTTTGAGTGTCCAGGTTTTGGAAGATTTACCTTGAAGATAATTTAAGGTGATCAACTTACAATTTAATGTAGGTAATTATTTCTTTGATATGGTACACAGGTGGATAGATGAATTTTTAGAATAATATGCAGAGTGTTTTCGAAATCGTGTATCAATAACAAGAGAGTGATTTCCGACTCAAAAGTGACTCGAAAATATGGAATAGAAGCTTTTTACATGGAGCTCTGTTTTAGAGAGAATAAAGTTTGAAGACTCAGTCTGATTTGTTCATCCAACCTTTCTAAATACTGTTATCATTGTTTGTCCTATTTAGGAACAATGTCAGTCAGGATTTGATATTAACTCAATAGTTAGGATGTCCATCGTTGTATCTACCAGAATAATCACTTCGACCATTAAAACTCTTGAAACCCATGATAAGTCTCGAAACTTGAATTATGAAAGATCCTGAGTCTTCAAAATCTTGGAAACTTTGATATCTTAAATGTCTTGATAGTTTTAAAAGTTACAAAATATTTAGTAGATCAATAATAATTCAATAGAGCCTTACAAGCATTTTCAATATTTATTTCTGTCTAAGCACTACCTACTACTAACATAAAATATTCAAGTCATTCAAGACTCAAGAATTCTAAACATCAAAGTATCTTCATAGTCATTCAAATCTTCATACACCTGAGGAACATCGAATCCATTCGAACTCCCATTACTAATCACAACTACGTCTTCAAACCTCTTCCTCGCTTCCACTTGTCTTTGCTCTCCTCTCACATCCCTGGCATAGTCTCCCAATATTTTTCTGTCCCCTTTATTGTCCAGGTCGAAGCTGTTCCTCCATGCTCCGCTGGCTTAGCGTCGATGTGCTAGCGAACAGGAACATGTATTTTCCTCCTCCTGTCCGTGTGCATGCATTCATCTACAAAAGACCTTTGCCACAGAGCCGCGTCGTCGGCTCAGACGTTGAGGCTGATACCCCTTGATCGTAACCGAAGTCCCTTTTGTCCAGTTTCGCGATGATGGATGGCCTCGCTTGTCCGAGAAATTGGTTTTTCGTCGCCGTGACAATGGAGACGGCACTGGTCGCTGTCGCATGTCGCCAATGACCTCTGGCGTAACATTTCCTGTTGCGAATTAACCCTTTGTGACCGTCGGCTCTGAGAATGGGCCGAAGTAGGTGACGTGTGGAAGAATGGAGGGCTTAAACAATTGGGCTTAATTGCCGCGATTTTGTTCCTCGAGGAGAATACACTATTCGGTTGCAACACTTTTTTCGTACAGTTTGGCTGCGTTGAAGGTTCAGCTGTTGAAATCACTTTACTTATATAACGTGGGCTAGAGAGAACTATGTCTGATAGTTGAACAGGTTTTTCTGTATTTTAATTCAGGAGAATCGACTATATTATAATAGTTATATTCATGAAATTGGAAAAAGTCACTGAACTGCAGAATTATCAGGAGAGAACAATTTTTGAGCACACCAAAATTCCCAAAATCCCCAAAATCGATCTCCCCTTCCTCTTCATAATTCCAAATCCTCAGATCTCCAAATCTTCTCAAGCTACCAATCACTACCTGTTTAGACCAGCGGTTGATCAATAGATCTTTCTGGTTTTGTTGAATTTTGCACGTGGTGTGTCGACTAAGGTTTAGCTCGAAGGACCAGAGATACCCATGAATTCGAAGTTGTATCTATCTTTTATTTTGATGAATCTTACTTTATACAGAACTGAGTTAGAGGGAGCAGAAAATATTTACAAATAGGAATCCTCGTAACTCCTTAGAGGGAGGCCTCTCTGGGGTAGGTTATGCCCCAAACTCCCACCACAGACATGGGAGGGAAGCCTTTGTCGACAGCGCGTGGGGGTAGTGGTTAGACTCCGTAGGGTGACATCACCCTGGAAAGGCCCAAGGGGTGACGGACCCCGAGGGTAGCGCTCTAACGGAAGACGCTCGGATTTTATGTTTACGATACGTCAATTGCTATTGAGCAGAGACTCGGGACCCTAAAGTACATGTGTTCTCCAGACTCGTAAAACGATGAATCGATTTCTATATTTCGTTCACTGGGAGAACGCAGTTGTCGGTTGACGAGTTTTCGTACCCTTTGCGCAGTTCACGCCTACGCTCATTAGTTATTGGCTCTGTCACTCCCGAGCACATCCCTACCCATGAACCCCTTGTTGGGCCCTTGGAGGTCCTACCATTTCTAAAGAAAGTCACTTCTTCAAGTGTTAGCGCATAAACGGTGTGAAAGAAATTTTGAGCAAGCAAACGATATTCTTTTAGATTTTAGTTTTCTCCGAAAGTATTAATGCGGCTCTGTTAGCAAATAAAAATCTTCTTGAATATCGTCTCTGTCGACCGAAAACGTACTGGTACTAGTCAGAATTCTTACTGCGTTGCAATACCATAAACGACCCTAGATTTCCCGTGTCATAAACTACCTGGTCGCATCGAACATTTTGTAGGAAATCCAGGAAATAGTTCTACCGTTGCTGTTTCTTTATAATCAAATAAGCTGTGGATTCTTATACATTGATATCTCAATAAATATTGTTTCTTAATAGATAGAAACATTTGTTTCATTTGGACACTAGGTATACAGAGTAGAAAGAAGCAAGGCGTGTCCTTTTAGGCTCTTGAATCCTTCACCAATCTCAGTGGAAAAGTCAGTCGGGGCAATGGAAGCCATCTGCGTGAAACGACTGCGTTCTCTCAGTGAACGCAGTATAGGGTCTTTACTCCTCAATTCAAATTAACAAATGATTACCAATAAACTGACAGTGTGTTTCGTCAAAAATAGTAAGCCCAATTCTTCCGTATCGTAAACCTAGTCTACCAGATGTCACACCATTATGATCGTCTTAACACTACCAATTCCCCAACCCAGACTCCCAATCGCAATCATCGTTCCCAGGTCCCCAGCCACCACGAATGGCACAATTCCCCTGTTCCGCCAAAAGCATGCTAATCCCAGCCTCCCCAGTTCCAGGATTGAGCAAGTCTCCGACTTTCCACCTCGGCCAATGAGATTGCGTGGGATGTTGCGTTCGCAAGAAATGACTGCGCGTATATCTGATCTCGAGGCGATCCAGGATACACGGGCGAATACGCGATTTCTTGCGTGGCGATCGATCGACGCGATCGCGAGCAGCCGCGGCGATGTTCGCTCTGTCGACGTCAGCTCTGGGAATATGGGTTACAAGGGAGCCGTGAAAACGGATCGGAGTCGGCATTAACGCGGTGCCTTGTAGCACGATTTTTCACGTTCTGCTTTACGAAGACGGATCGCGACTAATTAGAAGAGTCGCGGGCAGCTGCGTGCTGATCGTGTGCGTTTCGTTAGAGGCTGAACGATGCAGCTCGTGTTTGCGGAATCGTGTTACGGCAACATCGAGATCACCTCGCAGTTTTCCGCGAGCCATGGATCTCAGTGATTTCCTTAGTCCTTAGGTGGCGGTAGATGGGGGCAGATAAGGATGGGATCAAGTGTGCTTGGGGTTTTTAAGAGTACGCGTATGTACTGGACATGATTTATTCTGGGACAGTTTTTTAGTTTGTGATATAGGAGGAGTGAGGATTTTTATGGGTTTATGAGATATTATAGTATTTTAAAAAATTGTAGAATCTATTTATGGTAAAATACAGGGTGCCCAGGGTACCTAATTGTCTTTTGTATTTTTAACAACATGAAGATGTGAAGAACTGAAACAAATAGACCCATACAAGAGATTATTACTCCATGATATTCCTCTTTTGAAATGATTTGAATTATATTAGGGACGATTTTCTGTGTCATTAATAATAGAAGAAATATTTAGGTAGCCTGCTTCAGCTTGGGTACCTTGTATAGTTAGGTACTACAAAACAGGTTTTTTAAACTTTCTTTGGCTTCAAACTCTCTTTTGAACATTAGCCACCTCTATGTTCATCTCTGACTTCTTATTTTTTATTTCTATTTTTTTTGTTCTCTATTCCTTTTTTTCATATTAATAACTCAAAATAACGTGAGTAGGTACACATGCATTTTAATTAAGCAACAAAAGCTTTTGAGCAAAGTGTAGCTAATTTTCATGTCTTTAATTTCGTTTGTGATCATCTTGCAGTCTTAGGATACAGTCTTAGTTTCTATGTATGTGGATATCCTTCTATTTTTATTGAGAAATAGCTCATGTTCTTATTACCTCAAACGCTTCAATTCATCAATATCAGTACTAGAACCCATTAATTGTAGGTACTAATTTCAAAGCTAGTGTTGCCTTTGTAAACGTTCAGTCTGATTCTTAGCTTGAAGACTCATCGCTGTCCCCACCATTGGTTGAGTACCTCAGAGCGCGTGACGTGAAACAAATGAATACCGACCAGCCGACAAATAAATGGGCCTCAAAAATGGCATCCACGTCAAGATGAGATATTGGCGTCTGTCTGAAGTTGCGAGAGTTCTTCAAGTAAACACTGTAATTTGGTCCACGTGGATTGAGTTGAAGCTTTCCAGAGTTCAAGATTATATTCGCGTTCATTTTCTTATTTTCCACGAACTGCATAGTATTCAAAACATCAGAAAGGTATTATAATTCTTCTGAAGTCTTACAATGGACACGGAGCGCTAAATCATAAATGTAGATTATCCGTTAGCCATGGCATAGTATGTATTCATAAATACTTTGATCTACCTGGAAGTACCGTTTCGATTTTTCTGAATCTTCGTAGACATACCTTGTCCAGTCTCGGGCTACTTAAACGAATCCATTTATATTAATATGCTCCAGAAGTCCTGAGCCATCTGTCAATTTGATAATCTATGGAGAAAGATCCTGAGGCAGTCTCTTTCTGTCTTCCAAGATAGTTAAACCTAGCTGATACCTAATAAGTTGACTGTTACGCTACCATCAATCAATTCTGCATCCTATTTCAGTAGCTTAAGTTGTGCTCTCTTGGATAAAATGTTAAGCTTCTGTTGCTGGAGATCCTTCCAGTTCCTATGACAGTGCTGTCCAAGCAAGGGTTAGTGTCTCTTTTGTCAAGAAATCTCAAATGTTATATACGATATACAGTGATTCATGATCTTGATGACGAAGGTTCAGTCACACACAGTCCACAGAAGGTTCAGTCACACACAGTCCACAGAAGGTTCAGTCCACAGGTTCAGCTTCTAAAAATCCTATACTTTTTATATTAATATTAGATAAGGGAATTCGATAAGAGTTGAACATGGGAATACCAAATGAGACAAGTGGTAGAAAAATTCAACACAGTAGTTTTCACTTTAGTTTCATGGAAACTAAACTTGGAAACTCCCTAGAACATTCTCAACAAAATACTCTGTAAGCATATTCCTCTTCCTCTACACAATTGTTCTTCCTATTTCTTTTTCATAACCAAAAAGCATCCCCTAAATTAACCCTTTAACAACTCAACACAACTACACATTTTGGTAAACAAAATTTGTTTTTATATTCTTCAGAATACTTCTAAACATTGTAATAACAAATATGAAAAAAAATATATTCTATTTCTCCTTTTCCTTGTATCGACGTCTTGCCACACCTGGATCACTCGAAAATTGTCAAAGAGTCAACATCAAAAGAAACGAATTTAAGAAAGCAAGTGCCTCCAGTCATCCCGCCACGAAATCTACCGCTACCCATAGCAGTTCTCCTTCCCAAGCTCTCCCGTTTCCCGTTCATCAGCTCAGGTGGTTCGCGCGTGTCGACAGGACGAAAACAAACGTCAGCCTCGGCAAATCGTGAAACTAAGTGGATGTTGTCCCCGATGTAACTCTCATCCGAACGCTGCTGGTACACGATACCGGTACATCGATCACGAAACGCATCTGGATCCAGCTGGCTCGCTCGCGGAACGTAAAGCCTGTACCAATAAGCGTCGCGCGAGCGTGTACGATCGTAGCTCAGCTAACCGTCCGAAGCGAGCAAGAGGAGATGGTCCGTCGCGATCGTTCGGTCCCATCGTGCCCGCTCGAGCCTCGGTCCATAAATCGAGCGACACGCGCGTTGCGAAACGTCCCGGCCGTAATGAATGTTAGCTGCACGTCGACCTACTGCGTAATTGATAGGAGAATCCGCGATCCCGTCCTCGAGAACGGACTGGATTAGAGGCACGGGTCGAGCGACGTGACGCGGTGGAAACCAGCCTTCCTGGCTTTCCTTTTGCTGACCCTTCGGGGAGGATCTGAGGCAGTGGTTGATTTCACTTTGGAGGAAACTCTGTGAAGTCTGCGTCGAGGTCTTTCTGCAGGTTTCTTCTTAGGTCTAGGGGAGGAAGAACAGAACAGTTTCGCGATGTGGGAACTGGGAACACTTTCGTGGAGTATGTTTGCTAGGTTCTGGAGAAGTTAATGATTGAAAATGTGAAAGTTTCTGTTTAGGGTGACACGTAATAAGTGGGTACTTCAAGGACTAATTGGGGACTTAAAAATAATGGAAGATTATGTATAGATAAGGTAAGTGTCTCGGTATCTGGATGTTTAAGATGACAAGTGTCCTAGTAAGTGGACAATTGTACTTAAATTGTACTCAGTAGCTGGATATATTATTGTATGGTGCCATTTTTTCATTAGATACATTGGAAGCTTAAAATGAAATAAAATTAGTGTTTGTGTTCAGGTACCGAGACATGGTCAGCTACTGGAACATTTGCCTTATATCCTGTTTAATCGTCTTTACGAGATATGCTGGGATACTTGACACACGTAATGTAAGCAAGGCCTGTTAAAAGTGTTGGAATCATCTGATACGAAATTGAACATGAGTTTGAACATATTCAGGGAAATGCAAGATAGTCGTGTTGAGATCTCCTATGAAAATAATCTGATATTAAACGATAGAACATAAAACTCACTACATCTCGCAAACATGGGCAAGTAGGACATATGTTTCTATGAACTGTTTTCATTAGTGTTAGATGTTGACTTAGGCTCTGAAGTATTGCCCATTGTTTACTCCCAATGCAATACGTTTTTTGCAAGGAACAACAAAATGCAGAGAAAGAAATGTTGTTAATTCGTAAACTAGAGCAAGGTCTTTTAATTTTTTCTGACTTGTGGCTTTCTTCTGAACATGGGTCATCTCACACACTATGGGACCACCTCTCCCTTTCTTTTTTCCTGTTCTCATTTTCTTTCTTAGCACCATCTTTTCCTGTTCCTAGTTTCCAGTGTTGGGATCCCTAGGAGGCCATAGAGTCCTCGTTGATAAACCTTAGACTAGAAGTTATTACTTGCAATGCAGTGTACAAATATAGAAAGACATAACCACTGTGTTACTAGTCGTAATTCAGAGATTATGATTCTTAAATTGTGTCACTTCTGAACCAACTTTAATATATCGGTTAGGTCGCAACATTTTGCCCCCATTCAAGTATTGGTGGGCAGACTTCCTCAGACTCTCCATCCCAATTGTCAAAACCACTTCCAAGCTAAACGACTTCCAACCAAAGCCAGTGTCACCCAATACAGTCCAGAGTACTCCAGGCTCACTGAAACTTCCAAAACTCCTCATCCTCAGTCTCATCTCCTTGGAATTCCAGAACTCCAAGAAATGAAGCCGAGCAACTAGAAAGTAATTCAAGCCCCGATCGCTACAGTTATTAATCCCCTGATTACGCAATAGACTACACAGCGCGAGCTGCTTCGATCGGCCAACGTGAAATTCACGAGGCTGCTCCGAGTCGTCCTGGTTTCTAGCTGAAATCGCAGCTGGCCTTCTCTTTCCCTCGCCTAAACACCGACTATGTCGAGCTCTGTCTCGAGCTTCGTCGTCTGGTGAAATGGGATTCACTAGTGCAACTATGTGTCCCTTTTGCATGTGGAGTCGCGCGATACAGTTGCACCGAAACGCGCTGAAGGCTGTGCTAATCACAGGTTGGAGCGCAGAGGCGTATCAAAGACGGCACCGTGGGTTACTTCGACTCTGCTTAGGATAATTTCAGCTTCGCGTGACGTGGGACAACCGACATTTGAGGACGGTTACAGAGTTCTCTGTGTTAGAATTCGATTGGCTGAAAGGGATACTTAACTGCTAACTGATGTCTCTCTTTAGGCACTGATTCTAATTGTAAGGGAGGATGGTGAAATCTCTAATCAGGTGGCAGAACCTGATGCGTCATGATTTTCTAATTTTTCAGTATAGAGGAGAGTTCTTAATACTAGGTCGAGGAAGGTGAATGTATAACTATTTTTAATCGCATGACAACATTGTAAGGTTTTAAGAAAGTGTGCAATTTATAGAAACACATTCATGTGCATGTTTTTCTGTCGTCTTCGGCGTTAACGGAGAAATGAATAAGGTTTCTAAAATGTAAGGTGTATGTGAAGTATGATTCAATGATTGTACCTGTCATTTTGATGGCTCTCGTAGTTCTAGTGTTAAAGATGGATGGATCAGTAGGTAAATCCACACGTGAGGAATTTCTACCTTGATTTTTTTTTATACAACATGATGCACAGATATCTTTTGCAGACTGATAGATCTTGTTTAGATATATGTGGGAGACTATACATCTCTATCTTAAGAAAAGTGATATATCAGGTTTTCCCATCTGGCTACAAAATTATTTAGAGAAAATTATAAGGAGTACTCTATTACGTTTTAGGATTCAGATTTGTTAATTACAGTTACAAATTGGGTTAGTACTTATAGTTTTTCTGTTTCATGTACATGCATTTTTAACATAATGTGAGAAAAAGAATACTGCAACATTTCTTTTCATTCATGATGTGGGTGATGCTAAAAGTAGCATGAAAACAAAAGGTGGTTGGTTAGGTGACAGGATTTCTCCATTAGGACTTATCAGATGGAAAAAAGCCAGGTCTATTTTTAAAGTAGACACTTGTCTCTACAGCTTAGTCTGGAGGATTCAAAAAATAGTCTGATTTCAGGTCGTGGTACAAGGTTGAAAGTTTAAAAGAAAAAGGGGAATGAATTTGACTGCATTTAGTTGACTAGATCTATGTGTAAAATGTACTTGTTCTCCAGGAATAAAAATAAAAATGTCCTGTAGCAACAAATAATAAGTCACAAGTCTATAATACAGAAGTGGAGTTCAATATTTTTTAGACCAATATTTTCAGTTAAGCTAGCCTACCACATTAATGAATTGACAATTTGAACTATAGTTGATAGAATTTGTAGGTTATGTGGACATTAAAAGGACACACCAAAAGTGTTTTAGAAAATTGTTAAATGAAACAGAAAACTACAATTAGATAAAAAGAGACTCAGGGAAGTACTAATGTTAAACATTTTAGAATCCACAGACTTCATACTAACTTTGTTCAGTAATCAACTCAATTCATTAGTCTCTAGCCATGTTAACTTACATCTCTCTTAAACCTCAAAGACTCTTACAATTCTAAAATTTCAAAGACTCAATCACACTTCTCCTAACACCTACCCAAGTACCTTCTCTCCCTCTACTATAACTAGATCTATTATAACTAGATAGGTAACTATACTATGCAAATTCCTATCTTTATAAGTACAGTTAAAAAAGTGGTACCTAGCCTAGGACTAATTTCACCCTGAAAATACTTACAACAAAATATATTTAAACTTCGATACATTGTACATTTCTGCACACTGCACGAGAAAACGCATCCGTATCCTAATTACAACAAAATGCCATAAAAAAAGTATTCAGGACGCCGCTAAACGATGCATCAACCGCGATCTAAGATGTTCCAATCTAATCCAATCAGGTCCTCCTCTCAAACAGCTTCATCTCACCCATCGTTCGTTCGCCTTCAGGAGGTCGCGTTGCCTCTAATTAACTCTGGCTCCCTGGAGGACTAAAGTTCCTCGTGAAAATTAGTTTCCCAGCGTCGGTTAATTACGGTGCCGCGGAAAACTCGTCAGCTCCCGCCGTATGGGGGTCACGCAAGATAGATGACGAAAAGACGATTCTGTAACTGAACGCTGGACTGATGGAATCGCCGATAGCCTCGGGTTCGATAAACGCTCGGAACGCTGAAAGCCCAGTACCTGATTTGCTATAGATGCGTCTGTGGTTAACGTCTCACTAGCGTGATCATGCAGCCGCCACAGGCGATTGCGAGCGGTTCTCCTTACAAAGTTGTCGTTTCTGTCTTCCTCCAGCCTCCTGCCAGCACCTCGCTGCTCCTCTCCCTCGCTCCTCGCATTAAGACATTCATTCCGCTTTTCTTTCCGCCTTTTTTCCGACAGTCTCCGCGGATCGAGTTCTCTGACTTCTGCCTCTCAACGTACCGTGCCGTTTCTTTCTCTCGCGGGCTCTCTTCCTCCGCGCGGCCATCCTCGTCGGTCTACAAAGATCCTCGCTCGAGACATGCTCGATATATCCGCGGTGCGCGATATCGACATCCGTGTCGATAGAAGTAGGCGTTGGAAACTTATCGCGAGCACGCCTCTGGTGTCTGCGAACGCCGAAAGAAACGGACTTGGTTTTACGAGGATCCGGGAAAGGAAGCGATGAGATGAGCTGCAGGGAGAGCTGACTT
Organism: Calliopsis andreniformis; assembly: GCF_051401765.1. NCBI lineage: Eukaryota > Metazoa > Arthropoda > Insecta > Hymenoptera > Andrenidae > Calliopsis > Calliopsis andreniformis. The sequence continues at coordinate 7,969,267 of NW_027480432.1, read as the reverse complement.
TAGAGGGGATTTAGTGATGGGATTATTGTATGCAGTAGAGAATTGGAGAATAGAGATGTTGGAGTCTTTGGGCAGTACACCTGTCGCTTGGAGTATTGGGGCACTTGTTTGATTATTGTAATTAATGTAGAAAAAGTCTTGAAGTTGATTATGAATTCTGTATTATTTTGTTTTAATTCATGGTTTAAGTCGCGAATTTTCGGGGGTGTTAGTAAACTGATGATTTTTATGTGTACACAAAATACAAAATCTATTAGGCTATCTTGAAGTAATGATGCTTCTCATTTCATGTTCTCGGGTTGAAAAAATATGTGGAGGATGAAGATGGTTATAGAAAGTAATGCACTGTATATCGATAATTTAGTATAACTCTAACTACTGATTTTCTTGAAGATGAGATTGTCTTTAACATCATTGTTTAGGGGATGATCTAGTATGTAATTTGCCAAAATATGGAAAATATGTAAAGTTTAGTACACATTACAGTATTTGGAGAAGAAAACAGATTTCTAATTAAGCTCTATCTCTCTAATTGTATTTATGAAAATATGTGGGTATTTGTATAGACATTTTTAGTTTAGTTATTAGGGACTTCTGTGCTAAGTGCAGGTTCCACTTGTTTGTTTTTTAGATACAATATTCGTTTTGTGCCATATTATAGTGCATATTAAACTAATAATCCAGATGCATATCTTAACAAAAATATTAAATTATATTTACGTTCTTGTTTCATGCGTGCATCGTTTCTCATTTTTCTTATTGCTTTTACATTTTACAATTTTCGATAACCTGGCGATTAATCTTTATATTATGTTAAATATTACATTTTTCCACAGTTTTTCTAAACTATCTTCAAACTTGTATTCAATGTATGAAGATGTTTTTTGACTAGAAATTGGTACTTGAGAAGCAGCTTTGCAATGCTTTTACGAGGGTTTGATACATGGTTATGCCAAATAGTAGCACAGGTAGCTAGCGGTAATTTATACCAGTAATAGTAGACACGGCAATCAACCTGTCAAAAGTTATTGAAATTGCAAGGTTATTGATTGCTGTGTTTGCATTACTCAAATGCGTGGGATGGTAGCATGGGTAGCTGAAATTGAAACATTACTTTTGCAAAATCTTCCCATTTTGTATTATTCGAAAGACAGTAAAGAATTTAATAGTATTACTGGAAAGGAGACTCGATTCTTATATTTTAACACAAAATAATGTTATTGGTGCGCTAATTTAATAAGTGTGTAAGCACGTATCTTGTAGGTACAATTATGCAAATTCAAGGTTCTTCAAGAATTTAATGGTATCACTGGAAAGGAGACTCGTTTCTTATATTTTAACACAAAATAATGTTACTGGTGCGCTAATTTAATAAGTATGTAAGTATCTTAAAGGTACAATTATGCAAATTCAAGGTTCGTCAGACCTGCTTTCTGAACTTCTTTCACTTTTGTCCCTTTTATCTAGTTCTTTTTCTCTCTCTTTTTAATTGCACCTAATCCTTCTTTACTAGTATATTAAAGTTCTCACAGTTTTTTTCTTCGAAAAATTTAGAACTTCTCCAAGAGAAAAGAGTGCAGAAGAAATGAAGAAAGGTCTGAAGATAGACGTATGTCATGAACATTTATATTAATGTATTACCTATACTAACGAGAGTTCTTTCCATAATTGAATCAGTGAGTTAAGGAACAGTACAAATCTAAAATTAGCTATTTTCATATAATATATAATATATATCAGAACTACTATATCCAAACTCTAGCTTGGACTCAAATATCTCAAACTATGGTCTTTGAATTTGTATTTAAGTTCTCACCGATTCCATTTCCACCTTGCTTTTATGAAAATAATAGGTACCAACAAATCACAGAAGTTTTCCTAAGTAAGCCAATTACAACTCCAAATACCAAATCTCTAATCACAAGAAAAGAATTAAAATCATAAAACTGCCAACATAGTGAAACAAATAGTCTCAATGAGAATATCCAAATTAATACATATAAGCCTTCATTATATCATTAGAGCATAAAACAAAAATGCTTAAGAGTATCATTCAACAGTACCAAGAGGCTACCATCTCCTAATAGTCCTAATAATTCCCAGCTGGAAACTCTCATCCCTGCTCTCTGCTTACCACAAATAAGCTTCACCTCGAAACAGCAAATTCTTAAAATCTTCTCAAGTAAACCAACAATAACTCCAGTCACCAAATCTTCAACTCCAGAAAGACATTAATATTACAGGACCACCAACATAGCGAAACAAATAGTCTTGAAGAGAATATCCAAAGGAATACACGAAGGCTACCTCGAGCCACAAAAATGCTTAAGAGTATCATTCAACAGTACCAAGAGGCTACCTATCCCCTAATAGTCCTAATAATTCCCAGCTAGAGATTCTCATCCCTGCTCTCTGCTTACCACAAATAAGCTTCACCATAGAACAATAGCAAATTTCTGAAATCTTCTCAAGTAAACTAACAATAACTCCAGTCACCAAATCTTCAACTCCAGAAAAAGACATTAATATCCTAGGACCACCAACATAGCACAACAAATAGTCCCGAAGAGAATATCCAAAGGAATACACGAAGGCTACCTCAAGCCACAAAAATGCTTAAAAGTATCATTCAACAGTACCAAGAGGCTACCATCTCCTAATAGTCCTAATAATTCCCAGCTGGAAACTCTCATCCCTGCTCGCAGCGCGTCATAAATAATTTCCGCCGCGGAACGGTAGCATAAATTAATGTCGATCCGCGAAATCTTTCCGCGACCCTCAGCTTCTGGCGGATTTTTCGCTGCAGCCGCAAGATTTCTCCTCGCGCGTTTAGAGACCGTGCGATCCCTCGTTGGGTTCAACGGTACGCTTTCTAAGCGGCAATTAACGATGATAAGATGCTCGGCGGGAATTTTTCGACCCCCCTCGCGAAGAAGCTCGCAACTGAGCCGCAAGTCGATATGATATTCCTGCCGCGCATCGACGCCGCGGGTTTATTGCCAGCACTGCATTAACCTTTCGGAGCGTAAACGACAGAACCGTTTGCTGGCGATGGAGGCGCGAAACCGTGATTGCTTTTCTGTTTCAACCGTCCGATTCGCGACTTACTCCGCCCGTGCTGATGATTGCTCAGCGTTAATTAAGTATGGAGGAACTTGACTTAAGTGACGGAAAATTGGATCTAATTGGAGCTAGAGAAACCTTGGGTGTTTGGGTAACAGTGTACAGGATATGGAATGTGGGATGTGGGATTGGTTGTTTATGTTTGTGGTATCACTTGGAGGATTGAAAATGAGCACAGTGGATATATTTTTTGGATAACATTAGAGGGGGTGGAAATATCTTTCAAGGAAGATTCTAAATTCTTGTGGATTTAGGAATCTTGGTCTAATTCTAATCTTGAGTACTTGTAGTCAATATTCAGTATACTAATATTAATATTATATTTGTAATATTGTATAATACTATACAGGGTGTTTCATTTATTTTGCATGTTCTAATGTCTTCGCTATTTTTGGTGATACGAAGAAATGTGTCAGGATAACAGGTTTGGTTCAAAGCTGAGAATATTATCATCCAAATTTTCTTCTCTCAATTTTGTGTATAATGAGTTCCTATTAAAAAGCATTGAAGTTTTCATAATAGATTTTTTAAATTATATACATATATATTTTTATGTGAAAATACAATTTACATTGTTTCATACGATAAAAAATAAAAATTGCAATATACTTACATATAATAGCTACTCAAATAATGCACAAAAATTAAACAAATTTTGCAATAGCTTTAACACAGTTTTAGATTTAAAACTGTGTTTTAAATTCTAAGTAAAAATTGCATCCATCAAATTTATTTTATTACAGCTAAAAAAGAAAAGATATCAGTAACCCTTGTTTTAATTCTCTCAAGTATAGCTAAATACTACGACTGTGTATATAAATATTATTATGTCTCAATATTTAAACAAAATACAGGGTAGTAACTCTAACCATGCTTGGTTGCGTCTGCTCAACAATGATTCTACGACAGCGCAGTAGCTACAGTGTTTAGTATATTTTATGTTCAGTGTACATTCTCATGTATTCGCACTTTTTCAAATAGAAAATTAATGCACGCCAAGAATACATACATACATTGGTATTGTATTCTACAATGTGGGCTGCAATGAATTTGCGATGATACCTGTTTCCCTATTTTTCCAGAAGTTTACCCTGAATGGAACTATTGTTCTCAATACAATTGATACCCATTCCTAGACACAATTTTTAATTAGATCATCTGCTCACCTCTTTGCCTCGTGCTATATATGATCGCCTCTTCATTAAACTTTCTTCTGTTTTTACTCTACTTCATAGCATTCTAATACATGGAAATTCATCTTGTAATAGCCACTTAGTGTCAATTTCTGATCCACCTGTCTTATCCTTCACTTGGAAAGCAACATAGTTGCATAAATTACACGCTCCTCGTTTTTGTCGGTTACTCCAACTTTGTAGGAAAGCATCTCGTGCTATCGTATCACGTACACCGTTACTGCTTTTCATCGTAAATGTAGATCGAAAGTTTTCGAACACTCTCCATCATTTTTCGTTTCTTATCTCGAGCCCTGTTAGCTGGGATCCTCGTAAATCATGCGCACATTTTTGCGTGACAAATAGGTGCTGTAAATTTAATCGCCTGCCACTTTGTTAGCTTCGTCGTAAGTGGCACATCCGCAGGCAGCATGACGATAACAGTGGACCGTCATCAATTTGCAGTATCAAGACGTGTTGAGGCAAAGTAGAGAGAAAGGGAATTCATTTGAATTGTCAGAGCTGCGGTTAGTGCATTGCAATGATAGTTTCTGGTATGATTCATCGGCTGCGTCTAGTGGACCTCATTATAGGCTAATTTCAATTATACTGTTTGATCAAAATCTCGGGCAATGCATGGAGTTGGAGGCTGTACAATGTGTTTACTAGATTTGTTATTAATTTACTGGGTGCAGAAGTGTAAATGGAAAATAGATTTGTATTTTAGACAGGAGATGGACTCTTCTTTAGAATTATTAAAAATGGAGATACACTATAGGCCAAATGTTTGGAATCACTTGAAAATTTTTATTAAAGTTACTCTACATAGCAAAGTATTGTTCAATTGAAATTAAGTACTATGAGTAACAATTACAATATTGTTTATCTAAGTACAGTGGAAAAAGTTCATATATTAGTTTATTGTCACTTCAACTATGTGTTTGCCAAAGGAACTGATTCCTTATTTTTAACCTGTAGTGTATATTTTGCGTTTAATGTTTTTAGTAATTTTCTAAATTATTTCAAGCTGCTGCTTGAGTCTAATATCAACAGCCCAACTCCCACGTAACATTTGAATCACTGTCTAATTTAAACACACCTGTTAACACGCAGCATTTGAATCACTCTGTCACTTTGAATTTGAATTGAATCTTGTAACCATGTTTCTCAGCATTACATAACGATCAACCTGTTTGGTATCTATTACAAATATTCGTCTCCATAAAACACAACATAGGTTTCTAAAGTTCATATTTGCAATAAACGCATAGTTAATTTGACATAAGTTTTCATTCACTTTGAGATGCTGTCTGTTTGAATTGTCAGACTCGCAAGTAGCGTAGCATACTCGATTCTCTTATTAATCTCTTACCGATCAAACGATTTTGATTGCATCGCAAATATTCTCTTTCTTCAGGACAGAACCAGGAGCTGTAGTCAATCACGATTCCTATCTGAATAAATCAAGGAGCCAATTGACTTGTCGGCTTCAATTAACGCAATTGGCTCTGTCTTTTTTGTATTGTTTCTTGTTCGAGGATGACTTTAGTGCTAATAAGAAAATTACAGTTGAGAGATGAATGCAGTATGCATATATTTCCTTGTTAATTTTTCATGCTGTGATTATCGTTAAAATATTCTGTGTTTAATTGAAGCAGTTGGGAATAAATATATAGTAAATGTGGTTTAGTCTAATTTCTTTAGTGCTTGAAGTGAGATAATTCAACGCTATTACTTATTATCTCAAAATATACATTTTCTTAGTAATTTTTAATATAATTTCTAATAGTTTTGCAGTCTTGGAAGTTTATATGATTTGGTATTGTTTATGCATTATTTGTAATTTTTAATTTGGATGCTCTGTTTGTAAATTTTACTTGTAAATTTTAATTGAGTTACTTCGTTCTGATTCACTATATTTTAATGATTTAATTCTTTTATAAGTTATAAATTATTAATTGGGGATAATATTTCTTCTTTCTATCGTTTTACTATTATTAACATGCACCTTGAAAAATAAGACTTTTGTGTATTGATATCAGAAAAAAATCGTAATTTATCGTACCTAGCTTGTCTGACGAGTTTCTTGAAATTATTATCAATTGTGTACGTGTAGTATAAATCAAAATATGCCTGTATTGTAGTAGGTATAATATTTCTTATGAAAGAAACAGAAAATATTTCCAAAACATTATACAGCCCTTTTTATACGAGACTCCTTCAATTTGATCTCTAAGCTGCGCAGTGTCCTGAGCGCAGCAAGTTCCCCACGCATGCTCAGCAGGCACAGTGTCCCGCGCTCTAAGCTCACATTTGAATCTCACTGCAACTTTTTCCACTCGTACTTCCTTGAAAAACAGACCATGAATTCCAAAAAAGCACAGAAGCACGCACATAAATCATCTCAAACGTATACTGTTGCTCTAACGGAAATTTAACAGCTAGGAACGTGCTGATATAATTCAAGTAAGAAAAACCGTATCCCATTTATAATGCATAAAGCTACAAAATTACCAGAAACAGATCAACATTGTAGCTGAAGTCTATAATCAGGTTAATTTCCATGCGTACAAAATCTATGACATTAAATTCTCTTTTAAACGCCACTCTACATTTTTGCTTCATCAACGAAACTCCTCAGAAACTCAGACTTCGCAATTACTGTTCACCGAGAACTGCCACTTAGATCTCCTTTTTTCCTCGTCTCTTACGACTTCAAAAAACAGTAAAAAAGGAAATCGTAACACTGCAAAGCTGTGCTTCAATTATTGCGCGCGCGAGCCAGGAAAAGGAAGGTGACGAGCAGAAGCCAGGCGATAGCGGATCAACAGGGTTTTCCATCTTCCTCGATTGATCGGGACGCAAATGGAATTACTATATTACGATGCCAACCGTGATAGAAACAAACTCTGTTAAACGTATAAACCGCAGCAGACACTCCCGTGTCGTTTTTCAGGTAACATCATTCTCCCATTGATGGCTACTTTGTTACCAGCTAAAGTGTCTGAGATTCCGCGTCGAGATAAAAACGAAACGCCATTAACTGTCGTCGCGGTTTTATCGTGGCGGGCCCGTTCGTTCAATTGAGGCTGCCTCGGTGGTGAATCGCGAACCTTCCTATCAATTATAACGTATTTTATTTATTAGCGCAATTTGCCTCTGTCCGTCTGCTAGGCCAGGCTAAATCTTAATGCTTCTGCGATAGGGGAAACGCAATTAAGATTCAGTACACAAGGTGCACCAGGACTGATGGTAGAAGCGGGGGGGAGGTGATTCTGTATCAAGAAATAAATCGAAGATAAAGAATAAACTTTTGTAGGTTGGTACTCTATTTAGTAACGTTTACGAGTGAAGCATCCAAGGTTGTATGTACTACATAGTCGAAGAAGAAGTGCTTAGACCATATATACTTGTAGACACGGTGTTAGATAATTTCCCTGAAGCAAAGACAAGACATCTACGTGATGTCACATGTGGGCAAGTAGTATAAACTATGCTAGTACGATATATACAACCTATGCAGTTTCAAAAGAGCGATATACTAATGTTTCAAGCATATATAACTGTTTTAATTTTCAACTTGCATATGTTGTTAGTTTTTGTAAGAAAGAAATGTATAAATATATATATTCTTTTTAAAGTATACAAGATAATATTTTTTATAAGTGTATATTTTAGTCATTCAAGCATATATAACTGTTTTAATTTTCAACTTGCATATGTTGTTAGTTTTTGTAAGAAAGAAATGTATAAATATATATATTCTTTTTAAAGTATACAAGATAATATTTTTTATAAGAGTATATTTTAGTCATTCATTTTTATTCTACTTTTACAATATTAAATAGTGCTGATTATAATATACATTTAGAGATTATAATTTTCAAAAATATATTTCAATTTGATATTGAGATATTGTAAAAGGTGTCTCACTAAGTATTTTCTTAAAACTTATTTTAGCTTACAGAAGTAACAAAAATACGAATAGTATATAAATGTTTAGAGGGAAATTATTTATTTCTGATTGTAGGTTACAAAATGAAAAAGCTTTAGTCAGTCTACTGCGTATTTTATTTTTATCATAAACTAAGTTGTTGCCAAAAAGTAAACTTCTAATGAGTATATACAAAATTCTCAGCCTACCGATCAGCCTTCAGAGTTTGACCGAAATCTCAGCCGAAAAGCACTCATCCAGATCGTGGCCCCTCCTCGAGATCCACCGAAACGAGTATCACGTTCTCGCGTTTCGCAACACGATTGTGCCAGCCCAGAGACACGCTTGTAACCTCGTGTACAACAGCCAACAGGCTCGCGAAACGGACAGCGCTTTCGTCGGGGTTTTCAAAAGATGTTGCAAAAACGGTGTTGCGTCAAGCGGCAGCGTTTATCCGGAGATTTCAATGCGTGGATCCTCCGCGCAGCGCTGCCCCGCGACCACGCGGAAGAGAACGCTGATGAACAGCTTCCTTGTACTGCTTCCAGCCTGCCGCTGGTTCTGCGTTCGACGCGACCTGTTTCCACGTTGTATGCAAAATCGAGGGACAGAGATGTCTTTCGCGATAAGATTCAGTGTCTCTCAAGGAACTCGTCGATAGCTTCATTCTTGTGGACAGGAATTCTGTAATTGAGGATGTGTGACACGTTGATTATAAATACAAGGTGTTTTGAAATTTATTTTACATGGTGAATCGTGTTACGGAATTTTTAGATGCATGTTTTAGCACAAATTGAGATTGTGAAGATAATGAAATACAGTCGTGTAGGTAATTAATAGATAGATATTTGTTTAATCTGATTTGAATTCTAAGGTATGGAGTATATGTATTTTTGAAGGATTTTATTATTGAAAATGTTGACTATGACAATTGTTTATAGAAGAATTTTATTGTCTGGTTCAGCAATAATGATGAGCAGCGGTAAAAATAAGTTAATAAGTTAGTGTTAAAAATAAATCTGTTTATGTATCACCTATTTACACCAAGCAGTAAAACTCGATCAAGTATCTCTAATTTATTATGAAACAATCAATAATTCATCTAACCTAAAAACAGGATTTACGCATACGTTAATATGAATTTACATTTATAATACATTATTGATCACCTATATAAAAACCAGTTCTTACAGTTAATAAGTTACAAATCGGTACAGTCACTACTACAGAAAGTCCCAGATTATGTGAAAAGTTGCAACACAATAGTCATGTATTATGCCTGCCAACAAATTTTCGAATTTTCAAATTTCTAGATTTTTGAATATTTAAAATACTTAGACATTTTTTATTTTACAAATTTAAAAAAATTGGAACTCTTAAATATTTAATACGTAAAATTTCGATATTTTCGAATCTCTAGACTTCTGAATATCTAAAACAAATATCTTCTATGTCTCAAATTTTAAAAATTGATGATTCTCAAATATTCAGAAGTTTTTAATGTCTATATTTCTAAATCTCCAGACTTTTTAATATCTGAAACAAAGAATTTCCATTTCTCAAACTTAAAAAATCTGAAACTCTCAAATATTTAAAATGTTTCAATTTCTATGATTCCAAATTTCCAGACATCTGAATATCTAGAAGGCATTTTAACTTATGAAATTTAAAAAATTTAGAATTCTCAGATATTCAAAATTTTCCAATTTCCAGACTTCTGAATATTTTAAATACAAATGCTCTATTTCTCAAATTGTCAATTTTTTAACTTTCAGATATTCCAAGCTTTCGAAATTTCAAATTTTCAATTTTTTAACATTCAGATATTCCAAGCTTTCGAAATTTCAAATTTTCAATTTTTTAACATTCAGATATTCCAAGCTTTCGAAATTTCAAATTCTCAATTCTATAAACCATCGACAATTTAAGATGACAATCTTCCATTCCTCTAGCATTAAAATTTAAAAATTTCTAGAATCCCTAATTGAACTTTCAATCTTCCAACACTGTTATGAAATATTCCAAGCAATATTCACTACCTCAAATTTTCAAATTTCCTAATTCCCAGTATCCGTGTGTCATATTTACCGATTCAAATTCATAAATTTGAGCTCCATGGTCACGCTCCTGAGAGACCTTTGGCGATAAGGGTTAAACCGCGATGAGGAAGGAAAACCAGTTACGCGTCGAAGCTGTATCTGTGTTCCCTCGTCAAATTGCCATGTAACAAAGATAAAGATGCAGACGGACAATGCAATCGATGGTTAGGCGCACGCAGCGAATATGGTGCAGGTACTCTTGGGGCATGATATATCAGGCATAGAAATCTCCAGGCGCGCGATGTATCGCCAAGATTACGACGCGCAGCTATCGAAGTCACCAGGTTAAGAAACGTCGTCCCTGCTGCGTCTATCGCTGCTTTGAACCAAGGAGATCCTCGTTGGTTGGTGAACGCGCGAAAGCCAATGGGGAAGGAACGCGAACCTATAAGCTTTAACAACGTGTTACGTGATGTTCCGTATTGGCAGAACGTTTCCGTGAGGGCGTCTGAAGGCAATTTCCTCCGATATTTCTGCTGCAGATGGACTGCATGCATCGTTGATCGACTACACCCTTTGGTTCTCTATTTTCCTCTTGCTTCATCTTTATTTTATTATTCGCGATTATATTCGCTCATTTGTTATTAAATGAAGCGATAAATTAAGATAAATGGTGTCAAGTTGTATCGCTACGCGGACGTCATGCTATATTCTTGACTGTAACATCAATTTCTCGTTTCTATCTTGATCAGTTAATGTTCTATTTGCGTCGTAGTAAAGTACTGGCGTCGAAGGTGAGGACAGGATTTCAATTCATCTAGTGGAGGTGAGGTTTTCTTTTTTGGCTCGTAGCCAGTGATTTTATAAGGCTTTATGGCGGATGGATTTATTTTCGATTATCCTTGCTGTTGGTGAATTTGAAGTCATTAATCGTTCAAGTACTCTGTTTCTTAATATGTAAAGAGTGTTCGATTTGAATCTTTGGACGCAATTATCTCTCAAACTGGTTATTGCGAAAAGTGTTTCAGGTGAAACTTACTTCGTCTCAAGAGGACATCTTTTGATTGTTGCTGATCTGTTTTATGTGAATGTGCTTGCAAGATTTTAAGATAATCTTTTCTTTTTCAATGTTACTGTGTGTCTTTGTTTAAGTAGAAACGTAGCTCATTTTTAAGCGATTTGTAGAGAATTCAAAGGTACTTATTTTGAACATTTTCTGTGAAGGTAATCAATAGACTGTGGACTTTTATGCAAATTTATGTTTCCATAAATACAATTAAAAAAATGGGACTTAAATACATACCTTATTTACTCTAAACAAATAATATATATATATATATTGTGTACTTCAGATACTTTGTATATTTTCACGAATTATGCATAGAATATACTATTTTGTAAATTAAAATTTTTCATAAATGCATAAGCTTACGTATTCTAGTAATCAATGACAATAACGAAATAACAGAACACAGAAGTCGCTATATCTCGTAAACAAGATAAAATAAGACATATGTTTATGTGAACTTTTTTCATTGCTTTTAGGTGTTAAATAAACTCTTGAAGTATTACCCATTTATTACATATATGTTACGTTAAGACACTCTATATAACATAACACAAACTGTTCTTACATAACATTGTCACCTCTTCCAAAGAAGCAGATAAACTTTGGTAGCAACTGCTTCCAAGATCTCCAATACACCACGACACACAACCATGCCCAAGTCCTCTCATCCGCCTAACCCAAGAGCAATTAAATACGAAACATTCTGTTCAATGAAAGCCTCAGCTTTCCCACGTGAAGTCGTTCATTAACAAATCCACTCTAAAAAACCCTCGACTCATTCAGCTCCACCGTGAAAATACTCTCTAGCCTCGGCGAGTCTCGAGCACCGCGGACCAAGGCTCGCCTTGACTCGTCTCGCCATCGAACCAATTACACGTCCTTACTCCTTCAGCCCAAGATTTCTCTCGATAATCACGCTCAGCCCCCCTCTCAGTCTCGTCCACAGATTTAATCAAGCGCGGACGCGGACGTCTCCGCGGCTCTCGTCGCTGAAAAATAACAAAACCGGTGAACTTTCTTACAGGCTCATTACACGCGTCAATTTAAGCCTGGACTGTGACCCGCGTGATCGCGACTTTCGTTTCGCCAGCGCGCAAACCGTGTAGCCGACTGTTCAGAGAGTAAGGGGAGTCGAAACGAATGCATTATATCCGCCATTCGTTGCACTGTGACAGCCCTCTCCTCGCTGGGGAAAGAGATCCGCGCGTTTATTCGATAAATTAGCCCATAATTAACGAGAGAACCGAGACGACGAGCTATGCTCTCCTCTCGAGACGGCGTCCGTCTTCCCCAGGCGAGGAAACGTCAAAATCGGCCGAGGTAAAATCGCGGCGAATCGAGGGGATCCGGTCGCGCTCATGAATATTCAGCCAAGGAGACGCAGAAAGGCGGGATACCACTGGCGATGACAACTGAAGCGCGCTCGAGTCGTTTCGAATCTGTACAGGGTCATTCCATGAGGAATCGAATGGTTTTCGAAGTAGCGTCTAGGATCTTGTTCAAATTTAGATATGTTGTAGTTTCCAGTGATGTTTAAACGTGTGTCAAAGGTTTGTTCCACATTTCAAGAATGATTGGTTTTACACCTGCTTGAAGTATACTGCGTTCACTGAGAGAACACAGTCGTTTCACGCAGATGGCTTCCATTGCCCCGACTGACTTTTCCACTGAGATTGGTGAAGGATTCAAGAGCCTGAAAGGACACGCCTTGCTTCTTTCTACTCTGTATACCTAGTGTCCAAATGAAACAAATGTTTCTGTCTATTAAGAAACAATATTTATTGAGATATCAATGTATAAGAATCCACAGCTTATTTGATTACAAAGAAACAGCAACGGTAGAACTGTTTCCTGGATTTCCTACAAAATGTTCGATGCGACCAGGTAGTTTATGACACGGGAAATCTAGGGTCGTTTATGGTATTGCAACGCAGTAAGAATTCTGACTAGTACCAGTACGTTTTCGGTCGACAGAGACGATATTCAAGAAGATTTTTATTTGCTAACAGAGCCGCATTAATACTTTCGGAGAAAACTAAAATCTAAAAGAATATCGTTTGCTTGCTCAAAATTTTTTTCACACCGTTTATGCGCTAACACTTGAAGAAGTGACTTTCTTTAGAAATGGTAGGACCTCCAAGGGCCCAACAAGGGGTTCATGGGTAGGGATGTGCTCGGGAGTGACAGAGCCAATAACTAATGAGCGTAGGCGTGAACTGCGCAAAGGGTACGAAAACTCGTCAACCGGCAACTGCGTTCTCCCAGTGAACGAAGTATAGTGTTAACTTCTTCCCAAGAGTTCATAACTCCTAAATTAATAACAGTTTTTGAACCTTTTTTAACACCCTGTATATTCGTCTTATTTTTTCATATAGAGTCACCCCTTTAGGCTTCTACCATCACTTCTGGAACACCCTGTACAGGTCTCCCAAACACTATTATGAGTACCATTTCACAGCAGTTAGTGTAAATAAAAACGTGTAGGCACTTCATAAATTTCCAATAACCTGAAAGTGTCTAAACTCTTACATTCGTACTGTCCGTTTCGAATCTGCACAGGGTCATTCCATGAGGAATCGGATGGTTTTCGAAGTAGCGTCTAGGATCTTGTTCAAATTTAAATATGTTGCAGTTTCCAGCGATTTTTAAACGTGTGTCAAAAGCTTGTTCCACATTTAAAAAATGATTGGTTTTGCATCTGCTTGAAGTAGAGTGTTAACTTCCTCCCAAGAGTTCATAACTCCTAAATTAACCGTTTGAGTGCCACTAGTCATTATTATTTCCCAATCGATAATTGCCACGCGACGCGATAGCGCGTGTCATATTCTGTTATACTCTATTTTACATTACTAAATTTATTATATTATTATAGTCATGATTGTTTATAAGAGAAAAACAAGTACGTCTACAAACTGTAATATTACTCCAATTTTGTTTTAAATTATCTAAAATAGAATGGTAACAGTAAGTCAAGTATCGACAAAAATCGGGCGTGTTGTGATCGTCGAATTTGCAGCCCACATAGCTGACACTGTTCGAGCGACAGAGAAGAAGCGCAAAATCGCTCCTTGTCACTCAAACGGTTAATAACAGTTTTTGAACTTCTTTTAACACCCTGTATATTCGTCTTACTTTTTCATATAGAGTCACCCCTTTAGGCTTCTACCATCACTTCTGGAACAGCCTGTACAGGTCTCCCAAATACTATTATGAATACATTTCACAGCAGTTAGTGTAAATAAAAACGAGTAGGTACTTCATAAATTTCCAATAATCTGAAAGTGTCCAAACTCTTACATTCGTACTGTCCGTTTCGAATCTGCACAGGGTCATTCCATGAGGAATCGTTGCAGTTTCCAGCGATGTTTAAACGTGTGTCAAAGGTTTGTTCCACATTTCAAGAATGATTGGTTTTGCATCTGCTTGAAGTAGAGTCTTAACTTCTTCCCAAGAGTTCATAACTCCTAAATTAATAACAGTTTTTGAACCTTTTTTAACACCCTGTATTTTCGTCTTATTTTTTCATGTAGTCACCCCTTTCAGCTTCTATCACTTCTGGAACACCCTGTAGAGGTCTCCCAAATACTATTATGAGTACCATTTCACAGCAGTTAGTGTAAATAAAAACGTGTAGGTACTTCGTAAATTTCCAATAACCTGAAAGTGTCCAAACTCTTACACTTATCCTGTCTCGTGCTTTTAACATTAGTTTTGCCTGAGTCAGCTACTATTCTCCATCTTTATATCTCCTCCTGCCATGTAAGAGGCAAGAAGGGGGCGGAAAATGTTCGAGGGCAGCGCAGGTTGTCCTAGAATCGACAGAGCTCGCTGGAAATGTCGGAAAACACGCAAGTATCGTCCTTGCCTCGCTCCACGGGGAAACTTAATCACCGCGTTGACTGGGTGCGCCATTGGCTACTTAAAATTGGATGGAAATGCCGTGGGAAGCGTGGAGGAGCGTAGGGTGGCGCGGCTTAATTGCCTCGATGCTGGCTGTGTGTTCGAAATTTATGTTGCCGACGATGTGGAGTAACGTCGGGGAGTTATGTAACCTGAGAATAATTGGATAATTAGGGTGGAGGGTATTTCTGTTCCTGTCTGGGCACCGCAAGAACTTCCGTGGATTTTTTATTTATTGTTTAACCTGTGGCTCGATCGCTAGAGGAAGTTGTCGTTTAGTAACTAATTTTCTAGTTGGGAAGGAAGGTCTGGCTGGAGGAAATATTATTGTTTTTTTGTGTCTTGTACAGAGTGATTAGGGGAGAAACTTGAACTAGGTGAGACAGTGTTTAGTCCTTAAATACATGATATTTTCTTTGAAAAGGGATGAAGGAAAATAATTGTAAAATAATAGGTACCTATATATTTTCTGTTAGTTTTTAGAGTAGTTTTTTATCTGTTTATTGTTTCCTCAATTTCTTTTTAATAAAGATATGCCTATTTTTAAATATTTCTAATTGTTTGTAGTGGATAGCTTATGTAGACTATTATAGGCTAATATTTGCTGATTATTCTCCTATCTTTTAATATCTACATAAACTGATTCTGAAATTTGTATTTTTTCTACAAAAATTATGCACTCGAAGATTAATGATAATTGTATCTAAATATAGGTGTGATTAACTTCACCTTTTTTCAATTTGCACAAATACTTAGTTAAACTAACGTGCCTAATTGCCTTAATATTATTCTCGAGCTGCATGAATCAGAGTTAATTGAAATAATACGAAAACATGTAAATTAATTAATTAGTGAGTTCAACTTTGAGAAGAAAAATGGGTAGAGCACTAGTTTCTTTAAAGATTGTATGGTGTTTTCTTCTTTTTAAGTTCTGTGGTGTAACGATACCAACTCCATTCATTTAAACCCAATTTGTGTTACTAATGAGGTACCTTATAAAGCAAGGGATTAACTCGTCTCTGCTGATTCAAACATGAAGAAGATACAGAGAATTGTGAAACATTGTATTTTCTTGTAGAAGCAAAGTAACTATTATTTATTGCATCTTCTCGTTATTAGTTTAAATAGAGACAATTTTTTCGTTTAGAAATATTCAATACTTATATAAGAGAGTGTCCAAACAATTTAGAACTACCTTTCTTGAATGATATTTAATCTTTCTTTCATTAGTCGTTCTAGATGCAAGTGCGCTCGAACAAATATTTTCTTATTTTATGTTGCATGTATCCAGCGCCGATGGTTATCTCTGGGTCAGGGATCGTGCAGTATTTTCAATACAGTTGCATGCGTTTAAATTAGCTCTGCTTACACGTTCTGTGGTGTGTTTCTCCATAGAAATATTTCCTTCGATACTGCCACATGTTAATAAATGTTTTTCTATACGTCGAGGCATAAATGCATGTTTCTTGAAATTAATGAAGACCATCTAATTAGTAATGGATAATAAATCATGTAATAGTAATGCACTATGCGTAATATATTTATAAAAATTACATAATTCGAAGCATGGGAAGAAGAAGCATACTTAACTCAATCATGAAATGAAAATATAAAGAAACGTGTTGTAAAGAAAAGCAGACTTCAGTTAGCCCATACAAGTTTCTTCGAAACTGTCGAATTACATAATTTATGGAGTGACGTAAACTTCATACGCGAAGTAAAGAGTAGAAAGTTATATTTAAAACCGTTTTTCCTAGCAAGTAAGTTAACAATTTCAGAAAATTAATGACTGTGAAACGTAGAAACGAATATCACTGCTTATATGTATACATATATATAGTTAGTAAATTACTGGAGATTTCAATGCCTGGCTGCGAGATCATGGGAATGGAGATTTTCATGCCTGGTTAGTGCTATATTATCGTTTATGTATACAGAGACAAACACATGGAAAATTAGAACTGAACAATAAATTTATATGAAATTAAATCAATAGATTAAAATTACACTACAGAAACAGATTTTATATTAACTTTAAATAGTTGAGGAAGTTTGAATAATCTATTATCTACTTGTAAAATATGTTGAATAGTTAAAGATACCTTAAATAATTATTTTTGCAAAATAATAGTATTGCTACATATATTAAAAATGAAGTAATGTAACCAAAAAATAAATTCTTCTAGGTAACTATTAACTCGATTAAATTCTGTCAAAATTGATATATGAAGGTAGCAATTCCATCATTTTCTGAGATTGCAGAGAAAGCTGCACTCGATTTTACATTTCCAAGGATTCAAAGTTGATTTACATGTTCACTTTGACTTTTTCATTTCGTAGTTTTATTCCATTTAATAAGGAGGTCAGATTAAGACATGTTTTTCGTGTATGCGAGCAGCGTGTCGAGTTGCAGGAGATAAGAGAAATATCTGATTTTTATAAGATTAAGATTAATGAAAGCCACATTACCACTTATTTTCACTCATTCCATTTAATGAATTATCCTTGTTTTATAAAAACTGTAAGATATTACAAAAAAATTTTTAATTGAATATTTATAATTATTGAGGAATATAAGCAAGCATAATTAACATAATTATAAATAGAATTTTGTATTCCTTCTGTTTCATTCTCTCATACGTAATTTGCTTGATGAAACTGCGTCTGAATAGATTTAAGTAAAAAATCGTTCATTCCTTAGTTAATACATAAGTAGATAATAAATTACCTACATAAGATTTTCATTTATTAGACATTAATGAAGTTCAGAATCGTATTAGAGTTATTACCAGAACTTAAATCTTTACAAACAGCTGGGAAATAAATATCGAGGAATATAGGTATACTCTTTATAACAATTTTAATTAAGAAAAATGATTAAATATGAAATAACTGTTACGTAACTGTCATAACTTTCTACATACATATATCATACAAAAGCATCTGGACACCATCCATCTTTACTATTTCCACCTTTCCAGATTCACTAATACCAAACCACTTAAATAAATAGATATAAAAGATTGTATTTGAATTCCAATTGAAATTCCATTCAAAGTGTATAGCTGAGCTTCAGAGGAACAGTAAATAACAATTACTGACAGAGATGATAAAAATGACTCTAAAACAGCAACAATATTGCTACGAATGAAATGGGCCACTCTAAACAATCTGACTTTAACCAATCACCTGCTACATTCTCGAATACCTTCCGCCTTTTACCCCACAAACTAATAACGATTATTAGCCACGATGTGAATACTTCTACAAAGTCTGAGTGGAAGGTGTACACGCTCCCATAATCGAAGCCTAAGACGATCGTTCTATAAATTCTCTGCTTAAAACCCCGTGGCAGAGTGCCTCTTCTCCGATGCAGGCGAACGACTTCAAGATTCAGGGTTGTTGACGTATCGATCGCGGTGAAACGTCGATTCCCATGAAAATTGGGACGCGTTAATGCGTATCGGCCCGTTCATTATCAGTTAATCTGTTATTACTAAGGTGAAGAGGGAAAAACGTCGAGAAATTAGTTTCTGCTGCAACTATTTAGCTTAACGTTTCCGTATTGGGTATTAAAGCCAAAGCACTTCTCCTCAGTTCATAGGTTCATTTTTCAATTGAAGCCATGGCTTCGTTTTTATTTGTAATAGCCATTTCAGTTATACAGGGTGTTTCGTAACATGTGGGACC
Source organism: Calliopsis andreniformis (assembly GCF_051401765.1). NCBI lineage: Eukaryota > Metazoa > Arthropoda > Insecta > Hymenoptera > Andrenidae > Calliopsis > Calliopsis andreniformis. The sequence continues at coordinate 7,950,340 of NW_027480432.1, read as the reverse complement.
CACTTTGGGAATTGATTGTGTGCTTGAAAACAATGAAAAAGAGTCATGTAAACGCATGTCCTATCTGTCTTCGTTTATGAATTTTATACACAAAGCAAATGTTGTGAAACATCCTGTATATGTTGGCTATTATGAAAGTAGTGTAAGTTCAAAATTTTTTCTGACATGTATATTTTCGTCTTTTGTGATTTGACTTATTTCCATGTGATTCAGTTAATAAAATAACTTTTTTAGAATTTTAGATTTATATTACTTTCATAGTAACTGGTACATATACATAATTCGTGGATTAAAGTTAAAATTACTTCTTCAAATGGTTGAAGGTATTCTGTTTCTTTTTTAAAATGGAGAAAAATGGTATTAACATTAATTATTTGGCTGCAGTATATTTGATGGGGAAATAAATGTTCAGAATCACACTGGCTTCCATGATTCCAGCAGATCCGCTAATCTGGAACAGAGGGAGAAAAAGTATCTTCAGGAAGGGTGGAGTTATAGCAGAAACTAGGAAAAAGTCAAAATCTCGATAAATAAAAAAGTGGCAGCACTTTAAACTTAGAATTACTATTTCTTAGCTCCATGTTTGTCTATAAAATACTTTAAAAAATAGTAAAACACAATACTTTCCAAAATCCCTGGTTCCAAAAATAAAGGCATGTCTGCTGAAGATTCTCTCCAAATTTAAAGTCAATCGATCAACTAGATCTTCAGATACCACGAAAACCAATGCAGCACATTAAACTTAGAATTACTATTTCTTAGCTCCATGTTTGTCTATAAAATACTTAAAAAAATAGTAAAACAAAATACTTTCCAAAATCCCTGGTTCCAAAAATAAAGGCATGTCTGCTGAAGATTCTCTCCAAATTTAAAGTCAATCGATCAACTAGATCTTCAGATAACACGAAAACCAATGCAGCACTTTAAACTTAGAATTACTATTTCTTAGCTCCATGTTTGTCTATAAAATACTTAAAAAAATAGTAAAACAAAATACTTTCCAAAATCCCTAGTTCCAACAATAAAGGCATGTCTGCAGAAGATTCTCTCCAAATTTAAAGTCAATCGATCAACTAGATCTTCAGATACCACGAAAACCAATGCAGCACTTTAAACTTAGAATTACTATTTCTTAGCTCCATGTTTGTCTATAAAATACTTAAAAAAATAGTAAAACAAAATACTTTCCAAAATCCCTGGTTCCAAAAATAAAGGCATGTCTGCTGAAGATTCTCTCCAAATTTAAAGTCAATCGATCAACTAGATCTTCAGATATCACGAAAACCAATGCAGCACCTTTTTCAAAAGAGCCATTGAACAAAAAATTACAACACCCACAATTTTTAATATTTCTGACCAAAAAAAAACTACAGTATACTTATAAGGTAAAGAAATATATCTGCAAAATCTCAGTACAAAGCAGCCTACTCACAACCACAAAAAAAATCCAGAAAGAGGTCGCAAAACTGACAAACTAGACAGCGCTGCCCGCTTAATGAACGCGGAAAACAAAAGCAACACGGAAGGATTTCGCAACATAAACCCAGCACGTCTTCCGCCTGAGGTCTTCCCACTTGCCACCGCCTGGAGCGCAAGTCGCGTGCTATTCCAGTCACCCTGTATCATCTAGCGTTAGGCGACCACCCCGTTAAGAGCGTGGGCGCGCGAGGCCTCGCACAATAACCTCGGCAATCACTGTTGATCGTTCACCGATATCACGCACGAGCCAATCTCTCTCTCCCTCTCTCCTCTGTTCTTTCACCGCAGAGGCGCGCGATAAAGCGGCGTTCAGCCGCGAAAAATCGCGGATCCTCTCGCCAGCTGGGGAGCGACTGGCCTCCAACAGCCGCGAATGAATATATTACGGCTGGCCAGGTGTGTATTAACGACGTTCACCAGCCCTGTAAAGTCTACTCGCGCCGACCAATAGGGATGGGATCAAGTTCAACACGAGCTCGTGGATTCGAGTTACAGCAGAACCTGCGTTATCTGGATTTTACTATTATTATTGTTTATTTATGTGTTTAATATCCGTGGGAAAAATTCTTTAGCACAAATTACAGAGAGTGACCGAAGGTGGAATATATGGAATGTATAGGAACGTGAAAAGATGAAGATTGAAAGAGAAAGTAAGATGTGCAGAGTAAAAGAATATGAGATACATAGTAATTATGATAATATAGGTGAGAAGTTGCTAATGTAGGTAAAAAATAGACACAAGAGAAGGAAAAAGAGTTTGATTGAAGAAGAATAGAGTAGCGTTACAAGAACAGTTTAGTCTACCACAGAATTGATCTTGAGACACTGAAATAATTTGTTCTACAAATACAGTGATTAAGTAAACAATATTAAGGATTATATAGAAAATTAAGTACATTCATTCTAAAATTGTATACATGGATGCAACTTGTTTCAATTTCATTAAATACTGTAAATCTTAATTCAGGTTGCTTCTAAGTATTTATTTGCATTCTTAAAAGATCATATACCTAACTAGCCTCATGCCTAGCAGTAATTCTAATAAGAGGACTTTAGCTAGAATTCACTTAGTTAGGCACTAACAAGAATTCATTCATATACAGGGTATTTGATGAAGGGTATTAAAAATTTTAAGGGGTGATTCTATATACTCAAATTAGATTAAAAGTAAGACTGACGAAGGTTCATAGTAAATTGATAATAGATTGATACGTTGAGCGTATCAATAGTGTGGTTCGACCTTTATTGTACTGGCTTTGCTATGTCTGACCTGTGTCTCATTCTACTGATTCTGCTACGTCTGACTTGTATCTTATTCTACTGGCGTTGCTAAGTCTCACTTAGGAATTCTTCTATTGACTTCGCTGTGTCTGACCTTACTAGTACGCATTGGCAGTAGAATAAGTCCTAGGTCGGACACATTTCACGCCTACTGTAGGCCTTTTTTTAACAAGTACCAATTTCACACTGAAGCCTTAAACACAATGTTATCATCCTCCATTTTCTTCTCTTTCTTTTGTGACATCAATTTCTGTCTTCTTCTCTTCCTCACTTGGCATGTAAGATTCTTTTCTTCTCCTCCTCTTTTTGCATATACAATTTCTTTCTTCCTTTCTTCCTCTATTGGCACGTGGAATCTCTAAAACATCTCAACATTCTGTTCACACTTTATTCCATCACTACTAATGTACATCTCGAGCTGTTCAGCGGCGCTAGGCTCGTACCTAATGGGCGAACATTAGTCTGCTACCGCTAACTATCAGCGAGCACGCGGATTTTCTCGTTATAATTATTCGAACCGTTTACTTTTCGCCAGGCATCCCAGTGAGCCGACGATCTGCAAAGGTCGCGGCAGATATGCGCCGCCACGGCCACCTGCGAAGCAAAATCCTTGCGCCTTCCTTTACCGCAGAGAATATTTGAGAAGCCTTGGGTACCGTAACGATCGACGCTTCTCTATGGGTTTCGCTGCATGGGAGAATTTATCGACGCTTTCTTGCATCTGGGATATAAACGAAAGTGGTGGAATCTGTTATTGGCTCTGAAGTTAGAATATGCTCCTTCGCCCTTTATTTTATGGTAACTATAAATATAGCAATAGCTCTCGTAATGTGGATTACGTTTTAAATATTGGAGTAGGTGTTGGTAGATCCTAAAGTTCGACGAGAATAACGATATTGTAATATTGAATCTTTGAATGGATGATAACTTGTTTAAAATTGAACAGAATTTTTGAAATTTTCTGTGGGAAGATTGCTTATTAGCTTAACAATTTTGATGCAATAGGTTGCATTATCTTTGCCTGACAGCAAAGTTAATTTGACCTATGTGAACACAAACTTGACATCAGGCTACTTGAACACACGTTGAATTCAAGTAACTTGACTAATCTGGACAAAGCTGAAGAACCATTGCTCCAATTTCCCTCAAGCCACATCAAGAATCCTCCCCAATACTAAATCATTCGAACGATCCATGCGCAAGGTTATCGTCAATTTCATCTGAAAGTCAACGAAAATTATCGAGTTCATTATTCAATCAAGCAATTATCCCGATAGCACGTAGCTTCATCGTCCATAGAGGCAGTTGTGCCACGATCCTCTTCCTCTGGCGCGGGCAAAAAGGTGGCGCAAAGGGCGCAGAAAATGTGCATCCACGTTATTAGATATCTGCTCGGTTTTGATCGATACTCGGCAATTTCGAGGCAGCCTCGCGAAGATACGACCGTAATTCCAGGAATACGAGCGTATCTGGTATAACGGAACGTAGCTGGAAACGAAATATCGTCGGCCAGAGGGATCTCCTCCGAGGCCGCGAACTGATATCGAGTAGCTTGCCTGGATAATTCAGCGGAGTGGTCGAAAAGCCGCATATCGCACGTAGAGCTCTTGAACTCGTATCGCTGAAGTATCGCCAGCTTGGTGCAGGCAGTGGTTAGTTCTCTGGTTGATAAACGGAGTTACGCTCGCGCGAGGCAATTAGCGACTGGCAGAGTAGATGCTTTAATGCTCGGCTAGCAATGTAGCAAAGGAAAGCACGCGGGAAAAAATGAAGTTCGAGTGAGATTATATGCGGAAAATAATTTCTAGGAATGTGTCTGTAGTTAAGAAGATATTGAGGACTTCTGGTAGCATGGTGTAATAGAATTTATGTGGAACCGAAGCGTAATGACGCGATAAGTGGGTAATAAATAATACTTGGTGGGAGAGTTTAGTCAAACGATTTTGTTTATAGTTTAATTATTCTTATTATTGAAATATTAATGTGCCAATAAAGGCGAATGAACTAAAACCAAGGAATTAATGTTCTGGTTATTAGTAAAGTAAACTTGTGAATTAAATAGTTAAACTGCTATTAATTCCTTTATGTGTTATTGAATTGTTAGTTAACATGTTGGAACTTGCATTAATAATAGAAACTCTAAAATGTAAATTTTAATGCGTCAAGAACCATTTGAATCAATTTTTAAAATGAAGTATCAGTCACTGATTTAAGTCGATAGTTACAAAAATAACTTAGAAATGGTGAAAATGATTAATAATTAGGTTTATATTATTCTTCTAAATTTGAAAGGAAGTTGAACACAAGTAACTTGATCGCTGAATTTTTTAAGCGGAAATGGTGAAAGATGATATTAGCCTAACTTACAAGGTAGCTACTAGTCTGTACTACTTTGTAAAGTAATGTTCGACTAAATAGGAAAATGTAGAAAATTTTCGTAAAACCATCAGAGAGTATAAAGATAAAGTGGTTTTGATTGACCATAAAAGAGTGACATACCGGATGCCATAAACGAGCATTTCACTGTCATAAAATACGAGAAAGTCATTTCCATCGCGTAAATGTATCTCTGATTAACCGGATATTCGGTATAATTGGAACTATATCAAATTATATGATGCTCTTTCTGTGAAAGAATTTTTTGCTTTTATCAGAGGCTACAATTTTCCCTTAAATACTTGAAACAAGTTTTTAGTGGGAGATTACCAAACGATTGAACTACTTTATTGCGAAACTGAAGCGAGTAACTGTTTCTAAAATTACTCTTGTAAAATAGCGATTCTTTAGCAGCTGGTAATAAAATTTGTATTTATTAATTTTACACGTATAGGTGATTTACAGTCAGATTGTTTTCAATTATTATTCTTTCGGCATAATATGTGAACACTATTATTGCTTTGTTAGCTTAAAATTAGATATACCTGTTTAATTGACTAATATTCAAATTTTCACGAATATAAAAAACTATATAAAATTAAAGATTAACATTGATATAAAAGTTTCAATATTCAAAGGCATTGAAAAAGAGTACTCTAGATCAATAAAAAACTTTTATGATATATTGTTATTTTGCAATTCTATATCTTATTAAAATTACTGTATTATTTTTTATATTCTTATTCTACACAGACTGTAATTAATTGTTACTTGAAGCATCTTTATAAACTTCTTCTCTACTTGAATATCATTTTAAAGTTTCTTTGTATTTTTTTGAGACCTAAAAAAGGGCATTAACAATATTTTATTCTATATATTATTCATTTTCAAAGACCCATTCTGTTAAAAATTCTTCCAATTACTTTGACTCTAGTTCAAATATCCGCGCGCCGCTCACGCATGCGCACTAGCCAAGTGGCGCTTGTGGTCTGCGCAAATTTGAGAAGACGCGCAAGTACGTTACACAGTGTGTAGTATTCGATTTTAAATCCATTAAAATCAAAGAAATCTTCATGAATTAATCGCTGAATTGTAAAAATTTATAACAAGCTATGTCTGTAGTTCAAGTAAATTCAAACTATTCAACGTAACAAGACAGCCAACAAGAAATACGTACATATTTACACGATGCTAACCAATTTTACTTCATCGCTTCTTTTCCAATTAAAATCTTCACTCTGTGGTGAGTAAATTTGATGTTTAAATACTAAATAATATTCAAGTATGTTATGATAAGATTGTGAATTTTTATGCAAATTCATATTTCCATAAATGTGTATGACTAAAGAGGTGGAACTTAAATGCAGATTTTGTTCACCCTTCAAAATAATATTGTAACTTGTGCATTAAATATTTTATGTATTTTCATAAAATATGTGTATTCTGTACTATTTTGCAAACTTAAAAGTTTTCATAACTACATAACTATCTATAACCTAGTTATTATACAAATTGTTTCATATGTCTTGCATACCTTAATATCCTCGTTGTTTTTACTGGAAAAAAAATTACAGAGCTGAATTATTTGGTTCAAGATGGCGAAAATTCTTGTTTGTTTCTCAACATCATTTTAACATACTGGTTAACATACAATAGTACATACCGCCATGTACTTCAAAAGTGACACAATTAAAAAAACGTGATTTTTGAAAATACAGTTATAAATCAATTTGGTAAATGCACCTCTATTGATTATAAAAACTTTACTAATTAAAGATCAAAATTATAGAATTTATTCAAGGAACGCAAAATCCCAAAGAAGAAAATCATTTAACGCAAGTAACACATAACTATTCTTTAAACTAGTTATTCAAACAAGATAACCTGCATTAATCAAAACTACTGTCTATGTCAATATTACTTAGTAAATAATTTTCTTCTAAATTCATTGATAGTTTCTTGCTTTCCTTCAAAAACATCAGTTTTTAATTCTGTCACTTCTCTGATATATATGTGATATGTAGATCATATTACTCAAACTATTCCATGTTTCACAAACTGTTCCACTATCGATAACAAACGTGGTACAGCTCGGTTTAAAAAACAGCAAACAAATTGCAGAAGCCTGGTTGCAGCCGATGCATGGAGTTCCACCGAGTGCAGCCAGCGGACGACGAGGATCTCGCGAGCACGGAACTTTCTAATGCCTGCATTAATATTTTTGTGCCTGGGAGCTAGAGTCGTTGCGTCAAAAGGTCGGCTCGCGCTGTTTCTCGTGCGAGTTGCCGAACCACCGGATATACATCGACACTTAACAGGGGTAGACGTGTTATTCTGCTGAATAACGCCGTGCCCAGATATGTCAAGCGACGACCTCGTGTCTCAAGTACGTCTGAAATTGTTCTCGATTGTTTAGCGAGCAGTTTAATAGGACACCTATGCTATCTACATGCGCATTTAGAATTCGTTTGTCACGCCTCTGCAGTATCTACACTGCGATGAAAGATAAAGTGTACTTATGAGAAGCTAGAATAGGAACAGAAACTGGATTTATTTTTTTAGAGATATTATTTTGGGGTAGAGGATTTCTTGAAATAGACTAGAGTGTCAGACCTTATTACCATGCCTGAACTTATTATGTGCTTTATATAGAGTTTGTATGGACTATATTGTCTGATACAAAATAATGTCTCAGAAAGAAAAATAATTTCAGTTTTATTATTACTGTGTCTGAACCTAGTACTGTGTTTTTCGTATAAAATCTATTTAAAGCACTGTAGTAAGTTCAAACGCAGTAGTAGGGTCTTGTAGCCTAGTCTGTTTCAAGAAATCATCAATCACAAAATATGTCTTACAAAAAAGAAAGATTTCAGTGTTGCTGTTGCTACACCTGATTTTATATAGAAAGGTCAATAATAGCGTCTCTTAGCCTACTTGTATAAACAAGTACTCTTCAGTTCTTAAAATTGCTCTCCTACAAAATTTAGGAAACGTGACTTATAAAGTTCTTTCCCTGTAATCTTCATATCAAATTGTTGTACATTATTTTGTTAAGAAGCTAGCAAATTCTTACACAGTATTATACGACTCGAAACAAGCAACACAAATCAAACATTTAGACTAACGAATTCTTGTATAAATCTGGATAACACAATAATAGGCACAGTAACGTTACAAAGTCTGATAACTTCAGTCCATTAGTCTGTGCAACACTGTTACTCAAAGGCTAGAATTACAGCAAGCGTATTCTACGATAACGACGGTTAAAGTGTTAAGTGTAGACTCAATTTATTTTTAAACAAAACCGAAGAAGGGCATAATAAGGTGGATCGAGCCATATGATATGTTGATATATATATATTATATACACACACACATACATATATACATGTACACACGATATACATATCGAATATATATATATTGGCGTAATTGGCGGTTGATAACGGTACACGATGCGCGTGTAACGGGCTATCCTGATATATTATTGCTTTGTTCTTGGCCACGGTATCGATAAATCGTTTACCGTCACGCCGCCACCAATTACAAACGTTGCACGCCCTTATCCTGCTTCATTTTCTGCGCTGGTATCAGCGATGGAATCCTGTTGTTTCGTATGGACGTTGGAAATGACCAGCGAAATTGGCGCGAAAGAAGGAGTAAAACGTGTACCAAATGGCATGGAACAACGCGATAACGGGAACAGGACTATTCCCAACGCTCTAGTGCAGGGTGCGAAAGATCACGCGGGATGGGGAGAAAATTGTGGTGAAACTGGGAACTCGGGAGGTTTTTAATAAGGAAACGTGGTTAAAGATGAGGAAAGAGATTCTTGTAATTTTAATTAATTACGAAATCCTGGGAGTGTAGTACCATATGTTATTTTTTGATCAGAGAAGAAATTTAAACCAGAAGATGGGTATAAATATTTGATTATTGCTCTGAACGTTGTAAAGGATAGGAAATACAGTATTGATTCGTAAGAATTAATATTAACAATTTCAATTTATTTTTTAAATTGAAGAGTTTAAGTTTCTAGATGTTTTTTTTTTGTAAGAGTTTAACGTCACATCGATATCATCTTGGTCAGAGAAGGTTTCGATTATATTTTAGCAAATAAATTTGATCTTATTAAGTAATTAATTGTATTTTTTATATGTTCTTGTGAGGTTAGGATCTCTATACGTTTTTGTGCACAAGAAATGCTTTGGTATAGCAAATTTAATAAATAATGATATTTTTTTAACATTATGTAACACTTAACATCTTGACTGCCGTGTCACCTATATGTGAGAGGTGATTTTTACATGATTGTGAATAACAATAAGTTACAGAATTATGAATTATAGTAATATACAGAGTTTTAGCGACAATTAGTAAAAGAGAAAAAAGGATTTAAAATAATTATGAAAATAAATTCAAAAGAATTTTTTTTAAAGTTGAAGTCACTGTCAAAGTGATACAGGTTTTAGTCAAGTTCAAGTGGCAGTCAATGTGTTAAAGTTTCTCTTTGTTGAACTGCTTCTATTGAATTCGAATTAATATCTACTGTAGAATCCAAAGGTTTGGGTTACGTAAAATAACAAAATTATTAAAACACTTTATTACAACTTATTTCTTGTATATTAAATTGTGTATATCATTACAGTAGCGATATTTTTCAATATATTTTCTTTACTTGAATAATATTATAATTATGACTCATTTAGATTCTTAAGAAGACGTTAATTATATTTATTATACTTTAATTAACGTTCCTTCTTTAATTTTAGGAATTCACTGTTTTCAAACTACAAGTGCATTGCGCGCGCCGTTCGCGCATGCGCGTTGGCTTAGTGGCGCTGGCGAACTGCGCGAAATCGAGAAGACGCGCGTCTACGTTATGGAGTGTTCTGTATTCGATCTTAAAGCACCTAAAATTGATCACATCCTCACAAATTAGTCTCCAAATTATGAAACTTTATAACAACCGATATCTGTTCTTGGAGTTTTTCAAATTATTTAAAGAAATAAACGTAATGGAGACGAAGACAGCTGAAATTAAGAAAATGTATAAACGAGGTTATTCAAACTTGCTTCGACGATTCAATCTCGATCAAAATTTTCATATTATGGTGAGTAATTTTGATATTTAAGTGACTGAAAACATTTTATTATTAATTATTAAGTATTATTGTAGTATTGTGTATTATTGTAGTAGAGAGAATGATTAACAAAAGTATTGTTAAACTACAGCATTAAGTGTAGTCAAGTATAAGTTGAAAAGATGAAATATCTTTTTTTAGCAGAAGTTTGTAAAGTGTACTTCATGAATTTTTAAATCGATTTTCCAAAAACAGAAAGCTATTACAGAATTTCAATTTCTTTATTTATTTCTTTTACAAGGATTCATTCTATCTACGAGTAGGCTATATTTATTACTGTGCTTTACCAATACTTAAAAATTGTAGTTATTCGATACTGAATGTTATTTTTTTAGAAATAATGTCTCAACTATAAGAAATACTATTTTACATTTTGCAAAATCTGTCCATTTCAGTATGCATTACTTTAAACATTTTCAAATCTCTCCCTTTCATATTAAAATAATAACAAACATTATTGCGATGTTGCCTGCAAAATACAAAACTTGCACTAAGGTATTAATAATCATGAAGAAAATAATATAAAATAAACCTCTACCAATAAAATTTGTTTCTAATATTCTAACTACAAATTTCTAAATAAGAATTTCACTCTAATATTCTAACATTTTTAAATAAAACTTTATTCCCGAGCTGTCTATTTCATAAATAACATAACTGCTTTCACGACCTCAAGACAAATGAAAGGTCAAACTAATTTTATTTTTGACGTAAATTGTTCACTTACACCTCTCGTAAAAGGAAACTCGAAAGCGTTACGCTAAACAAATCGATTGTAATATCCTCGTGCCTTCAAGCGCATCACGAGAGGCCATAAATCATCGTGCTCGCTAATTCCTTTACCCCCGATAGGAACGTAAATTTGTTTGTAAACAGTTTCCTGGTAGCCCGAATTTTACCCACTCTTTTTTTCGTTTCAGGTAAGTCGCCCGACTGAGGGCACCGAACGACAGTCAGGAAACACGCTTCGACGAATCTCACGACCATATCTCGTGAACTCTCCGTGGGACGTGTGTCAGGGCAAGGAGGAGCTGCATTCGAGAACTCGTGTGATTTGTGTTAGTGAGATATTTGCACGTGAGCAGATGCAGTTGAATTTGGAAGGACGTTTGGGTGAGTGGATTGAATTTTGTATAATGATTCGATAATTTGAGGGGCTATCTGTAAAATATTTAAAATACGAGAGGGTTCAACAATTGCTATCTTTTTCCTGAGTTAACTATTAAGGATCAATTTTAAGAGTCTTAACACTAAAGAGTCTTAACTTAAGACATCATGTTCTCAAGTATTAAATATTTTCCTGTTTATGATCTTAATTTTTCTAGGTTTTATGTTGTATAATTTGCATTAAATTTTCTATGGATGATAGAGTTTGTGAGAATAAAAAAAATGGGGCTAAAGGTTTGTTTCATAATTTAGAGGTATTTTGAATAATATTTCTGGTAAATTATTATATTATTTTAATTGGACACAGCATAGTTTATTTCATCACGTTTTATTTGCAGTCTATCTTTAATGCTTTATAAATAATAACTTTTATGAAAGATAGAGGAGGAAGTTATTAACAGTTTCTTCAAATATTAGAATCTTAGAAATCTTCCTATAAAGTAGTGTAGGTACAGCAAATTAACACACTTGAATGATTTTGCATATTTACTATATTTCATTTGATTTCTTAAACTTTTCAATGTAATTTATTTCAAGATGTTTGTAAATAATAGAATTTTTAGAAAAAAGGTCTAATTCAACAAAACATGTTTACAAAGGATACAAATTTCCTCAAAGAATATTTTATATAAATTATTATGTTATACTACAGATAGCCCCTTTTCCAATGTACATTTTGTGTTTATATGTAATATTTGCATGTTGTCGATTTTATTATAATAATGAAATGAAATGTCTATATTTTCTATATTTTCATACATGTATATTTGAAAACTGCATTTACACATGTTTATGATTTTATGATTTGAAAATTATTTAGAAGCATTTTCAGTTCTTCTATATTTCCTTAGAAAATCATAAACCAGTTCACTAAGAACCATTTACCAAAACAGGATTATTGTGATCCTCCCTTCGATGACAATACAAATCTAATTTGCAATTAAAATTCCCAAATTAATAACCGACAAACGATTCGGTTCTTTCCAAAAAAAAGTTTTTTGTTTCTAATTATTTTTTCTAGAAAGTAAATAATGTGCCCCGCAGTCATAAAATCGTTGCTTTATTTACCTTTCAATCGTAAGTTAATTACACCGTGAAAGGAAGGAACATTATAAAATATATGTCTTTTGTTCGACTCGAGGAAACCAAAATAAGAGACACCAACGATATCTCGAGTTTTCACTTTAATCGTTCGCACCTGCTGCTTCGCCATTAATTTACTTCTATTGATGGTTGATGGCACACCTAAACTTTTCTAACAAAATATATATCCCTTTCTTCTGGCGCTTAAAATGGAACGTAGACAACTTGCATTCTCGTGGTAACGGTATTGTGGCTTTATGTTAATTTATTTCATTTCGATAGTTCTTAAGTTTCATTGCAAACTTGTATATCTTTTCATTAATATCCAGTTCACGATTTGCTATCTAATTTATTTGTACAGATTATTAAAATGAATATGCAAAATTTACCATTAATATAGACATAGTCAGGGAAATGAAAAGAGTATAGTATAATCATGATATTGGAAACATGTGCTATTTGATTGAATATATTACTAACTACTATCTTACAAAATGTGCTAACATACTTGGAAAGAGATTAGCTTAGAATTTCATGTATTTGTCATTTATAGAAGTTTCAGTGTAATATTTAAACTTGGGAATTTATAAATTTTTATTTTTAATATGCTTTCTTGGGCAAAAAACGAAGTAATATTGAAAGAATTTTTCTGTGTCGTACTCTTCATCCTCAAAGGAGGATTTGTTTATTCAATTGAAGTCTGATCTATATTTTACACAAATACATTAAACTAATTATTAGAAACTTATTAGAAAGTCTTCATTGTAGTTGACTTCTCTAGATAATTTATAACTAAAATTAAGGTAATTTTGTGAAAGTAAAACCAGGCTGTTTCTTTTATTCTTTCTAGAGGACTTTATGACAACCTCTGCACAATATACATTTATTTATTCAATTTAATGTCTTCTAAATACAATACAAAAAGTTTCATTTAAAAATACTTTAAATTATGAAAATTCACGTACATTTTTTGAAGTTGCATTCAGTCTTAATTCAAAGAAAGTTTAAAAGCCAAATGATAGTAAAAATACTGCGTTACAACTATGGTCCCCATTTATTGTCACACTGAAGAAATTTATTAGAGTACATCAATAATACTGACACAAGTGAAATCTAGTATTAAAATTATTTTACACTTGCATAAAGTTATCGGTGTTGGACTTTCATTTGACTGACTTAGTATATTAGGTTGTAAACTACTACCTCATAAATTTTTTGTGAAGTTTATTGTTAAGATACAAGTGTAAAATTTTTAATTTATGCAGAAATTAGAAACATATCTAGTCACATTATTCTGTAAAAGAATATCTGAGTTATTTAAAAATTTCCTTCAGCAATCCACTGTTAAATATTCAATCAACTCGTCCTCAATTCTCTCTCCACTTACAAATTTACATTTTTATTTCTAACAATATTATAAAAATATTCGAAAAAGTATTTGAGGACATTCTTTAAGCTACCTAGTATTAAATATCTCAGCAACCACAAATCCTCACTTCTCTTTCCCTTTATAAATTTTAAATCCTGTTCCTAACAATATTACAAAAATATAAAACCCTATTCGAGGACATTTCTTTAAGCTATTTAATGCTAAATATTTCATCAAACGCAAATCCTCGCTTACCTTTTCACTCAGAAACTTCGATTCCCCGTTTCTAACAATATTTTAAAGCGACACTGTGCCCCAGAATTCTGCGATTGAATTCTCCACGAAACTTGATCCGTTTCACAGCAGAGACCTTCCCTGCAGAACCCTCTAGCCTAGAAAGTCCCCTGAAACTCGATCGCGACATTTACGAGATCGTTATCGCGTAATAACAACAATTTTGTCAAAACCAATAACCGTGACGATCGGGAGCAATCTTCCCCAGAACAGTAAGCCAATTTTCCTGCGACAGTGCACCTCCAAACGATCGACGTTTCGTTAACAAAGTAGGATCGCGGCGTTCACGATCGATTTCCATGCTGGCTACTTTCGTTCACTATACTAGATCGTGGAACGTAATTGGTCACGAGTATCAACGACATCGTGGCCTGCAGGTGGCTTTTTCTAAGAGAAATCCTTAACGTTGATCGATAACAGGTGTGTTGCTGCTGATTTTCTCTCGTTGAAGGGGATTTTCAGCTACATTGTTTCGTTTATTACTCGAATTTGCGGATGAAAAATGGAGGAAAAATAGGTGGTTGTAGATGGCTCAGTGTTCAGAAGAGATTTAATTTAGTCGATGCTATAGCAAAGATCGCAATCATTTTGCTGATCTGTTAGGCAGTTATCATCTTGTATCTGAAGGGAGAGACAAGGAAGGAGCCCAGGAAATTATACTTTGCTAGTGGTTAATGTGTACTTGCGGACAGTCATATAAATTTACATGCACCTGTTTAATATTATGTGCCGTGGCAAATTGTAATGGGGCATGAGTGTACCGTTGTGGGACTGGTTGTGAATATTAATATATTCGTATGAGTATTATATATTGAAATAATATTAATCTTGAAGGTTTTTTTATTATTATTAGAAGTTGTACGTCGCATTAATTGCTTGGTTGGTTATTAATGACGACTGATACGAGTAGGTTGCTTGGGATGGTCAGATATTTTTTTATGTACAGTGCTGAAGATTTTAAGAACAAACAAATTTGGGATGTTTGTTTGCTAAAATAATCCTAAAGGATTGATACTGAAATTATATTAATAGATATTGAAATAATATTATTTCAATGTATAATAGCAATGATTTTTATGAATTTTAAGATACAAGGCAAAACAGCCTAAGTCACGTTTTCTTGTTTTCGAGATATTAGCATCATAAAAAATACATGTTAAGGGGTAAAACCACTCTAGGATTTTACAGAAATTGATATTTCTTTTTTTGGCTTAAATGATACTTTAAGGTCATAGAAACAGTATGTCATTTGATTTATAATTGAAAACAAATTTTAAAAGGTCCAATTATCGATTTTGCTGCAGCGCCTCCGAGCGCGCGTTGAGACTTTTCTGAGAGATTTCTTAGCGATGCCGCAAAAAAACCCGAACATCCTTAGAAGCATTTAGGAAGGAAGAGGAGGAGGCGAACATCGACCTGCAGGGCCAAATGTATGGTGCAGGCATTGCAGATTAGAGCTAAACAAAAATTTCAAGGACCGAAGTGTTCATAAAACTTTAAACGTGTTTTTCTCGAAACCACTTTTTTCAAATTGGGAGGACGGATTTCTGGGCGACTATTGAATGGATCGATTTGAAATTTTTACAGTATCTTTACAACAATATTCTCTTTGGAAGTACGTAGCCGTTCTTTGATTGAATGTAAACTTTTCTTTCTATAAATAATTCAATGCCCATTTTTAGGGCAAGAAATCGATTCATTTCTTAAAAAGTGCACTACTTCCACAAAAATCGATTAAAAAGAAAAATCCTACGTACTTCCAAAGCCAGTTGTATATAGATTACAAAATCTTTTGATCTTTTGTTCCAAGACTCATACATGGTGAGAAATTCTCCCATGGGGGTGTTTTAAAAAAAGGTGTTTCCGACGACGGGCCCCGTCGTCGCCATTTTGTATAAAAATGAAAATAAAAATATTGCTTTCCATACTTCAATATGTGTTAAGTAAACCCTCTGAAAAGAAATTCTATTCTGTTTGTCATACTCCCAAAATAAATTGTCAAATTTAGGTCTTCTTTTCTGCGTCTAGAGTGGTTTTACCCCTTAATGTGCAAAAAAATAACGATGATCTTTAAAACTCGGAGAAAAATGACCTGAAGATAAAAGTACATGGCTCATATTCTCAGCTTTCAACCAAACAAATTTGTCCTGGTGCACTGTGTCGTGTCAGCAAAAATAACGAAGACTCCAGAACGTGCAACATAAAAGAAGCAGCCTGTACAAAACAAGTTTCTTATTCCTTAAAAAAGAATTTGAATTATAGACTATTATAGAGTATTAGCGCGTCAGTGTTTCCCCATTGGCTGTTATCTGTCTTGGGCCCATTGTTAGCTATTACCTCTGACATCAGCTTCCATTTCCACAAACTCTATAAACACTGCATACAAGTCCTCGGTTCCATTTCCAAGAGCTCTTAGCGCAGAATTTTCCGAGAAAACTCAATCGTGAATCAGCTGAATTTGAAGTAGCCGAGGTTATCGAACTCGATACCAGTTACTCAGCGTTTATTATACTAATTTGCCGCCATATTACACCCATCTCGACAGACGTGTATTTCCACCGCGTTCAAACGAACCTGCTGATAATGGAAATACGATTTGAATACCTGATCTATGCAGAAATGTTTGTTCCACTTTCCGAGGCTTGGAGCGATAAAAATTTGCCGATTTTTATTTTTTCGGCGGCCGATCGTCGTGTGGTAACATCGAACGCAAACGCGAAACACAGAGTAGGCGGTCTGTTGCTTTTAACACGGGCGAAAGTGGCACATTCTGCAGAAGTTTTTTCTGGATTAGAAATCCGAGTAAAACTATTTATCATACTGCTTGGTGGTCGTTGACGATGCGGCAGCGTCGTGCAGGATCGGAATTCTCTTTCCATTTGCGCTGCTACTGGAACCATCGTTGATTTATAAGTTTAATCTTAATTATAGGAGCAACCTTTTTTTTCCTTCGTTCTTCCTCATTTGAAAGTCGGCAATTAAGGAGATTTAATAAGGCTTAATTCCTTGCATAGATAACTGGCGGATGAGAATATTTTGAAGGAATTGGGAGTTAATATTGATAGCAGAGGCTGTTTAAATATCGATAATATAGCACAGAGATGCTAATAGTGTAGAATTTCTTTTTTAGTGGTGGGAGATATTTGTATTAAAGGTTGTAAAAAATTATATAGTAGAAACTGAACTAGTATTCTTTTATTATTGAATAATATTTCTAAATTCGTTTATATTTTTTAGGGAAATGAATATTCAGACGAATATTATTTCTTAATTTTAAATTTATGACGCAATTAAATTGTCATTTAGATGTGTTTTCGAATAGTATTTTTTTGAATATTTTTACTATTGTTTGTGATTCAAGTAAACATATTGATCAAGTAAAAATATTGTTAAGTTAATTTTGTCTTGTTACAATTTGTCTTGTTACTGCAAAGAAAAATAAGGAAAAATATACATCTTGCAATTAACAATACCAAGCATTGTTAAAGCTACTGTAAGACTCTTATAGAGTCTAAATAACAATAATATAAATGCAATTTGCATCAGATCCTATTTTCTTGTAGCTGAATGCAATATACATTAGTCAATTTGATAATTCTTATTACTACAATTAATTTATTACTATCGTAAAACCTGTGAAATACCTAGCTGCAAATATCTACGTACACGTGTATTCAAAGTCTGTGAAAGGAAGTTGCTACAACATAAAGAACAAATATTTCTGCTCTCAAAATGTTTAAAATCTTCTGTAATGACGAAGCAAGAACGAAAATCGGTCAAATTTTCTTGCAACCTGCAAGGCACAAGTGCTTTCGTTAGACGCGCGAAGAACTTGATGGAACAAGCAACCAAATAGATTGAAAAACAGAAGAAACGCGTGAGAAAGTGATCACGTTTCGTATTATCGTATTTTTCACAGTAAAAATTTATCCATATGCTCGACTTTGTAATTTATCTATTGTATTGAGACGAAAATAGTATCTGACAAAAATAATCCTAGAGTAGATAAAAATAAAGCAAAATGGAACTCGTTCAGAGATACTTATGAAACATGAAATAGCTTTTTTGTTGCAAGATAAGTGGATGGATATTTATGAGAACGTTTTTCATTAGTATTCATAGAAATTCCTCGAATTGACTGTTCGTTAAAAAATGATTATTCGGAGAAATCTGATGTGCCCCTGAGTCGAATTCGTATTCGTGGACAAGTAATTAAAAGAAAAACCAGTTTCGAACTTTGCCATGCAGTATTAATTGGATCTAGTAGCTCTGTTACTTTTTCAACATTTTCGATGCTACCAACATGTAGACATAGTCAGGATATGGAGAGGCAGAAAAACGCGAATATGATACTTGCTGCCGTAGGTTCTGATCTTTCAAATCAACTTCATTAACTGTCTGTGCTAGTTTCAGATGCGGTATCGTTTATGGTACCGCAATTTCTTTATGGCAGAGAAACAAATTCCATCATTTAAATTTAAATTTTTATATAAGTAGGTCGTGAAAGAAACATTTAATTGCAAAAGAAAAAAAATGTATTTATAGGAAGAAATGAAGTTCCAAATTTAACATATTCACGTTAATTTTTGGAATGTAATTTATGAAAAATTTGGCGAAACTGTGTTATTAATTCTCTTACTAATTAGTGAAATTTTTAGAAATGTTTCTTAAATCTGTATAGTCAAATTTTCAATAATAATATTAGAAGAATAGGTGAGTGATTTTTAGAAATATATGGCAGTGATTTTTATACCTGCATTTCTTTAAATTAAATTCAAAATTTCTGTTCTCAGTTCAGAACCATCAATTAAAGACATGTAACTATGAAATAGTAATGTTAAAATCTTTTATATTCTATTGCTTATTCTATTGTTTACATGCAATAAAGGGAAAGTGATTCAATGTGTATTATGTGTATTGTGTATTTTAAATACTGCGAATTTTTTATTCTTTGGATTGAGATAATCACATAGATCGACCCTTGTCAATTTTGTTATGTTCTAAAAAAAACAGAAATGCTCTGACATCTTCAATTTTTGTTTAATAGTTCTCTTTTGACAAGGTATATATCTATCATATTACGAGTCTCGCTTCTGGTTACTAGAGTGTATTTTTATAAAAAAAGTCATAGAATTTTAAAAGGCTAATTTTTATTACAAGCCTGACGATTGTTTTCTATAAGATGGATTTTATAATCCAATTTATATTTCCTTCATGTCGTAAATTTTTTCATACTTTCATCGCTCAAATAAACAAAATCCCCTATTCTGATCATCGAAGTTTTTTCACAGAAGTACTCGCTAAGTATATTAGCTAAATTACATCAGTAGGTATCACTGTACAGAGCATAGACCTCGATACAACAAATAAGTAGAATCAGTGCGCGATAGACAGACATATTCAAGTTTTACACAATCACCCGTGTGTATATAAACATTCATTTTTGCACTAATACTCTAACAATGCAATAGGATAAAAAAGCTAAATATATAGCAATTAGACGAATGGCAGGAATACAGTACTTTTCTTAAGAAACTCTCATCAAAGTAATTGAAGAGTCTATAACAAAAACGACACTTGCTAATTTTTATCTTCTTCTAGTGGCGCAAGAAGCTACTGTAGCATTCTTAATTCTTCCTCGATTGCTTAATAATACATTACAGTCTTTATGGCAAATATGTACCATTATCTTGCAAATCTTATTTCTGACTACTATAATCTATGCTCATTAAAATTGATAAAATAAAACGAGGGTCATTCCTGTCTCCCAAACTCTTCAGTTAAACCAACCTACTTAACACCACAAATCCCAAACACTAACCACTCTCAAAAACACCTGGCACATCCAAACACAATTCCACGGCTGTACAGTTACAGTTCCACTCGTCACGACGCCCAGAAAACCGAGCGCTCCAGAAAAAGCGACCATATCGATTTAATCCGTTTAGAAAGCAAGGCTCGTGGGAAAAGGTTTATCTCTCTGACACTCTGCTCCCTCTATCGTCGCAACAATGTTGGCGCGAAGACTTCGTCCATTTGCTCTTGTTCCATCGCTGAAATTCAGACGACGAGGCGATCCACGATCCCTAAATAGCGTTTGATCCGCTCCGCGGCTCGTATTGCAGTTCAGCTGCGACGTCTAATTGCGATGAAAGCGATGATGAAGTGGACACTCGGCCAGGTGAATTACGAGCAGAGGGTCAACGCGAGGCGACCGTGGATCGTTGCTCGGGCAACGATTGAACGCCTCTGTCGCGGCGTGGATGCTATCGCGGCGAGGATAAATCACAGCTCGGTTGGATCGCGGGGCGATCGGGTCACCAGGGTGCACTTGGGTCGCTAGACGATTCGGTCACGAGGAAACACGTGAAACAATTAGATATCGGACGATCGGGGTAGTTCCTTCGTTTGGCTTGATGTTTCAATCAGATATTTCTTGGGTTTGTTTTAGTATCCTTGAGAATATTATCTGGAGAGGTTTTATGAAGTATTTACTCGGTAGCATAGAGTCCCTGGACAGTTTATTAGACGCAGTATAAAATATTTGTAATTGTATATGTTGCGCTAGATTCTATGCGATATTATTTACATTTGCCCTTACAAATAATGATTTTTATATGGGAGATTTATGATACAGTTTTATTTCATATTTATTTTTTACATGTCGCCACATAATATTAAGATATATTGGCTATGGAACATAAATAAGTATAAACTTGTTTCATTTGCGTTGTTGCGTGCTACGAGTACTGACGTGTTTATATGGTTTTCTTTAATGTAGTTATTTGTCTCTCAGGATTAAACTACACGGTGGTTTGTTTATTGTGTGTGCAGCACGTGTGATAGCTGGAATTAGTGGATTACTGTAAATTTCAATATTCTTTAAAATTTAATAAACACATATTTTTTCTATAAATATGATGTTTTATTTGTATTCACAACTAGATAATTAAGTATATTATACGTAGAAATTAAATAACTGTATCTGTTAATAAGTTCTAAAACTGTAAAACACCCGATAATTAAAGAATCTATAGTGCGTCTAATAATATGGCCAGGGACTGTAGTTAGATTTAAGTAATTTATGATTAGGTATAACAGAACATAGTGTATAATAGTTGATGATAATATATTAATTATATTAATTATAATGATATATTAATTATATTAATTATAATGATATATTAATTATATTAATTATAATGATATATTAGTTATATTAATTATCATGATATATTAATTATATTAATTATAATTATATATCAATTATATTAATTATAATTATATATCAATTATATTAATTATCATGATATATTCATTATAATGATATATTAATTATAATGATAATTATAATAGTATAATTGAGGTACAATAGTGTGTACTTGCGCGTCTTATCTATGATTTCATAAATTTAAATGGCGCGAAGTTTTTGAAATGTCTCTCTGACAATCTTTCTATGGGGAACATTGAAAGGTTTTAAGGCAGCTTAAGTTCTTGGTGCAAACTTTGCATTTTTAATGGATTTGAGGGGATATAGTATTATGCGTTTCTAATATATGGTGAAGCAATCTATATGGCAGATTTTGGGTGAGGTTTGTTTAGGATTTTGAATTGATAGGAAAAGTATTGTGAAATGGAGATTTTGTAGAGAAAGAAAAATGAGCTTTTTGAAGAACTTTTATTAGAGAACTTAGTACTTATGTTAAGTTTCACTTAATCTTCTTACTTGAAGAGTAAAATTAATGGATATTGTTAACACGTTGAATGATATAGGTATAATTTTTATGGATTTTTTATATTCTTGACTTTTCTACTACTGTGTGTCGCTAAAATGTGTATCTTTTCTCAAATTTATGTAATATGCATTTTTATATGTTAGGGGCTGCATATGTATATTATCGAAAAGAATTTTTTCTCAAGGTTATTTTTTACGAAATTTTCAAGTCATTGATATTTCTTCCAATAATATCGTGTACAAAATAATTATATGTAGCCTTTGGAAAAGTGAAACTTCGTTTTAAAAAGGGTTTTCGTCCAACAAAAAATAAGGCAGATATTTATATAATCTGATTTAGTTGGGACACTTTATACATTGTTAGAAATTGTAGAAAATGCATCTTCGTTGCCAAAATATTGCACGTAGCAGAAAACAAATTCACCTACGTATAATAAATGGTCGATCAGATAACTTTGACCGAGAAAATCGTTGGAGCTCATAGAAAACAGAAATATTTAAAATTTATGCATTTCCGTGCCTGAGATAACTGCTATTAATTTCCATGCACTTTCTAATACGGTAAACGAATGATTTCTTTGCATATTCAATCATACCTAAACACGTGGCATACAGTCACGTGGAAACCTAAATGAATGTTCGAAATTGTATGCATTCTTAGTAATTTAAGAAAATATTTTATGTATCATTTATCTTAACAATGTTGAAGCTTCTAGATTCCATCATTCCTAACATCTTAATAAACCGTTTCGGTTATCGTTTTAACTATATCTAAGAAAATATTTTAAATTGCTGTGCAAGTAGAATATGTTTAAATTTTTTATTTTAATAGCTTGATGCACTTTCACAGAAGGATTTTAAATACACGTATTAAAATTCTAACAGTTATTAACATATTTTATAGATATGTATAATACTTGTTTCTGCAACTTGATGAAGCGTTTGCATTCTCATTTAATTCTTTTGATCATATCAGCCAAAGAGAAATAATCTAATATTCACAAAATAATTGCGTGAAACTTTTCTTGCAAAAACCTTTTTGAACGATTATTTGAGCTATAAAAAAATAGATAGATAAAGTTTCATAGATTTTTTTACCAGCTAAATAAACTAGAATTATATTTGGATTATTGTTTTTAATGATAGGCAGTTTGATAGAGTTTAGTCATGCAAAATTTAAACTAGATTTTAATTAACTTTTGCTTTCTCCATAAAAATTGTCTTATGTATTGAGTAACACAAAATTGATGACAGTTTCACATTTTTTATAAATAGTATCTCAAGTCTGTAAGTAAGTTTGATACGTTATTGAGTAGGTAATGAATTTATTCTGAAATATTATTTCACATAATCACATGCTAAAACTATCACGTAATAAAAACTTACAGGTTCAACAAAACAAAAAGATACTAAAAAGAATGTTATTTAAAATTAATATCACTGTACAGGTTCATATATTATACAGTATTTCTCCTAATTATACCATCAAATTTAAAACTATTAAACCGGCACAAAATTAGAAATCTATACATCTTATTAAAACTTGAGAAAGTTGATTGTTCAGAACTGTTACTCCATGAAGTCGACACGGGTCAATAATGATCCACCGTGGCTAGGCGCGAATTAAACAATAAGTTTACTCTCCACAATAGAAACAGGAACACATTCGAAATTTTGAATAACTTTCTCTAATTTTCTAATATTCTTACCATTGAAGACTTATGTACATAATGCCCATTTGCTGCAATAATAACTCCAAAATTTCTTCTCTTTGAGTCACCAATAGGAACAGAAAGCACACTTTTTACATTATATGGCGATAGTGTCTCATTTGCCTAAAAATTCTAATTTTTTAGTTGAGAGATGACACAATTACCCTATTTTCAGTCATACTTCCCATGTCAATTTATTCTGCCACTCAAAGCAAACCTAACAAAAGAGAACTGCAGACGATCACTAATATTGACAATACCAAAAAGTATAGCAATACTTTTGTATAATATTGCATAATATTGTACAGTATTGTAGTGAATTATAATATATAACTATAGAGTATAATATAATATTAACAATATTATTAATTATATTCTGTCTATATTGAAGAAATGAAAATTGAATATTAATAAAATTTCCACATATTGTAACTCAAGCGTTTAGATTGACATGGATCGACAAAATTACTATCGAACTGACTTGACAATATTATTACCAATAATATTGTAGATGTTGTATTGCATGGATCCTTATATGCCCACTAATTAACAAACTTCGCATCGCTCACGAAAGTCACATCATTAGGCACGTGTTTCAACCTTTTCATCTCCATCCTCTGACGAAGTGGTACAATAAAAGCGCGTGTAGACTCACGCAGTTGAATTTATGAAGCCCGCGTCCAACACGCGAGATAAGCCGCGAGCGTGCCACGAGGGCTCATGAATGAAAACGTGTTCGTGGCTCAGTTCTAAGGATCGATCGTTCCGTGCAAAAAGTGATTAATTTCGATGTAATCGCTCGAAATGTACTTTCCCCCTAGGGGCTCGCGATTATCAGACGTTTCGATAGCAGAGGAGATCTGGATGGATTCCGAACAGGAACGGTATCTAATAAATGGCTGAATCGGCAGCGTTCAGAAAGCATAACCGATGGAAATTACGTGTTCGTCGGCGATTTGATAAAAAGCTTCAGTTTGCTACAGTGTTTCGCCTGGTATAATGAAGACGATTTCCTTCCTATCGCTAATGCCCTCGGTCGGCGGCTGTTGAAGAAGTACCAGGGTTCGTTAAAAGCAATGATTACGTCTTAATGAAAGAAGAAACGCGAGGGCAGCGAGGGCCCGCTGGAGGATGCTCGGGTCTAATCAGTTTTCGCTGGGCTGATAATACGCCAAATGAAATGTAAGATCTTTGAACAGTGTGGGGTTCAGGATTGCTGGATGGGATGTGTTTAACCTTATTCAGCTCGAACTTTTTTGGGGAGTATTTTTGCGAGAGGCAGCGAGTGAGAGATGAGTATTGGTTGTGGGATTTGAATTAATCGAGGAATCGGTATTTATGGATGGATATTTTTAGATAGAGTGGTATATAAAATTTATTATATCAATTACTATCGCTTAAGGGGTAAAACCACTCTAGGATTTTAAAGAAATTGATATTTCTTTTTTTGGCTTAAATGATACTTTAAGGTCATAGAAACAGTATGTCATTTGATTTATAATTGAAAACAAATTTTAAAAGGTCCAATTATCGATTTTGCTGCAGCGCCTCCGAGCGCGCGTTGAGACTTTTCTGAGAGATTTCTTAGCGATGCCGCAAAAAAATCCGAACATCCTTAGAAGCATTTAGGAAGGAAGAGGAGGAGGCGAACATCGACCTACATGGCCAAATGTATGGTGCAGGCATTGCAGATTAGAGCTAAACAAAAATTTCAAGGACCAAAGTGTTCATAAAACTTTAAACAAGTTTTTCTCGAAACAACTGTTTTCAAATTGGGAGGACGGATTTCTGGGCGACTATTGAATGGATCGATTTGAAATTTTTACAGTATCTTTACAACAATATTCTCTTTGGAAGTACGTAGCCGTTCTTTGATTGAATGTAAACTGTTCTTTTTATAAACAATTCAATGTCCATTATAGGGCAAGAAATCGATTCATTTCTTAAAAAGTGCACTACTTCCACAAAAATCGATTAAAAAGAAAAATCCTACGTACTTCCAAAGCCAGTTGTATATAGATTACAAAATCTTTTGATCTTTTGTTCCAAGACTCATACATGGCGAGAAATTCGTCCTCCCATGGGGGTGTTTTAAAAAAAGGTGTTTCCGACGACGGGCCCCGTCGTCGCCATTTTGTATGAAAATGAAAATAAAAATATTGCTTTTCATACTTCAATATGTGTTAAGTAAACCCTCTGAAAGGAAATTCTATTCCGTTTGTCATACTCCCAAAATAAATTGTCAAATTTAGGTCTTCTTTTCTGCGTCTAGAGTGGTTTTACCCCTTAAGAAGAAAAACTGTCTACTGAACTTGAAAGTCTGTGATCATATGTCAAAAAGAGATATTTCCGATTTTCGAAAAGATTAATGCTTTAACAGCGGTTGACGAGTATATTTGTCATGAGGGAATGATGACTTTTAGAGTAATAGTAATGACGAGTCTACTCGTCACATGAAAAAATAAAATATTGTTTATAGTACTTTCCATTTTATTACAATTAATTCAAATTCACAGTAAGTATAGGTATTTATTCTGTGTTTGAAAAATATACTCCAGCAGATATTCAAACAATGTAGGGATACGTAGATACACATTTTTGAAAGAAAATTCCACCATTAAAGATTATCGATCCTTTAACTGTGCCAATAATTATAAAAGTGGTCTAATCACATGTCAAAGCTCTAAAAAAAATAAATTCATCACTTATTTGGTACTACCTCGATTCACTTCACAAAATGTATGATAAATTCAACTTCGTCACATTTCTGACTCAGACCACTTTCATAACTAACCACGCAATTTTGCTGCAAAGCGTCTTTGACTTATGTCGACTGGCCTCACAGTCACAGACACAGTTGCGCTATAATGTCGATGAAAAGAAGAGCAAGGCAGCAGGAAAAGTAAAAGATGCACGGTGACTGTGCTCCAGGTGCCACGATGCATCCCGGAGCAGCAAACTGTGACTAGCGTAACCGCTATCGATTCCAGCTCGCGTTTCTTTCGATTGTTCGGGCCAGTTCATGCCTGGTATCGGTACAGAGCCGTGTACAATGGGACACCGTTGTGTCGTTACCGTGCCAGTTACTCTTCCATTACCGTGGTTCTTGTTGTTATTACTATTATTATTCTTATTGTGAACAGTTCCTATTAACGATCGAAATCGGTGTAGCGCGTTGAGTCATGCTCTCCTCATTGGCGTCGCTGTTTACCACCTAGCGAAGGTATTTGCTGGCTGCATTGACGAGTGGATAGGAGATAAAGGCATTGCTGGGTTGCCTGGGCGTAGTAGAGTCTCTGTTCGCTATAGATTCATAAGTCGTTTCTAGTGACGAGTTCATAGGGTGCAAGATGGAGGTGTCTTTTGCTAGAAGCATTGATGAGAAGTGAGCAGGATAGAGACACTACTGAGTGGCCTAAGTATAGAATAGAGCAGGGTTTCTTAGGGGGTGATGTCCTTCTAGGGACCACGTGGAGAAAAGAAAGATGAGGACCAGAATAAACATGAGAGGAGGAGACCAAAGAAGTGGCCAATGTTTGGGAGAGAACTACAAGGCAAAAAAGATTGGAGGACCCTAGTATAGAGACTATTCGCCATAGCCTCGTAACTGAATTCTAATAATGTGCTTCTAAGGTACAAGATACAAGTTTTTTAATTCGTTTTAAAAAGCAAACTAACATAGGAGAATTCCCTAAGAAGAAAGTACAGATGATGATAATGATGAGCTTAGAATTAGATTAAGTGGGTACTGTAATAAATTAAGGTTCAGGATTTTCTTCTCTTCTAGTCTTCAGTTTACGTAATTCCACAGATGCTCTAAGTCTACTTATTACCTATATCTACTTTTGCCAAATTTTGGAGTAGACTTCCACCTTCCAATAGACACTTTCATCAGTTTATCAGTACCTCTAGTTTATCTAGTCTATCCAGTCTATCTAGTGTACCTAGTTTATCTACTCTATCTACTCTATCTAATCTATCTAATCTTTTTAGCATATCTCGTCTATTTAGTCTATTTTTCCCTGTTCTATCTACTCTATGTAGCCAATCCAGTACATCCAGTTTATCTAGTTTGTCCAATCTATTCAGCTTATTTAGTCTCGACTATCTACTAGTCCATCTCCACATTATAGTAGCTCTACTAACCAACTAGTCTTAACGATCCTCCATTTCGAAGAGACCAAGTTCCGAAGAAGATCCTGCTCGCCCTCCGGATCTCACAATCGCCATCAAACCCAGCAAATGCAACAGTCAGCAGAGACGCTTTAACGCAAGAATACCCATAGAGAATGTTCACGCATCAGGGGATTTATTAATCTAATTAAGTACCATCCGTCCGTTAACTTTATCGAAACAGTGCAGTTTCAGCTGGGATGTCGGGTAATTGCCGAATAGACGAGCCTGGGCTCGTAAAGTAGCACGAAAGCGACGCCAATGGATGACTCGGCCAATAATATCGAGCGTATCGCGTGCTATGCTTATGGAAACGAACGGATTAGAGGAGATCCACTCATTCCTGCGGACCGTCCGATTCTCAGGCGTGGCTGGGCAAACACAAAAGGGGCATCGAGATGCGGGATAAATGGGCGCAGAGAC
Source organism: Calliopsis andreniformis (assembly GCF_051401765.1). NCBI lineage: Eukaryota > Metazoa > Arthropoda > Insecta > Hymenoptera > Andrenidae > Calliopsis > Calliopsis andreniformis. The sequence continues at coordinate 7,922,104 of NW_027480432.1, read as the reverse complement.
AAACCTCCTTCCGGTTCAACGGCGAAACATAAGAAGCGCTGCCACGATTCCCGAGATAACCACGACGATTTAGGTTTATGCATCGTTGAACGTTTAAACGCTAGTTTCTACCAATGGAATGGAATCATTGTCGTTGAGGATGCGCTGGTTGCTGGTGCACCAGTTGGCGGGAGAAAGAAGTCAGGCTGGACTTGGCTCGGGAATTCGAATCGCAGAAGTACTATTAGTATCACAGGAGACCCTTGAGATCCATTACTCTTGATGCTTTCCAAGGGACTTTTCAGTATCAATTCAGTGAAATATGAATAGTATATACTGCTTAAGGAGTCATCTCAGTCAGGAGGTCCAAAAAAATGTAATTTTTTTTTTTTTTTTTGTAAACTTTAAGCCTTTGAGAAAAGATTCCTTTATTCGAAAAAGCATATTTTAATGAGTGTCTCATCATTTTGTTAATGTAAAGTATTAATAAGTGGGAAGGATCTGGCTACCATTCTTTAGGTTCTCTTCGAAAGATGCCTGTCGATGGCCACTGCTACTCTGACCTGGACTACCTAAAATAAAAAATTCAAAGATTTATTTAATATACAAAATTATCTAGTCCTTAAATCCTCACATTATAGAAATATTGATTTAGGACAAAGTAGTGAACGTAATAAGTTAAAATTTCGATCTTCAATTAAGAAAGTGACTCATTCACTAAAGAGGAATAATCGTTGCCTCCATAAGTCTACAAAATTAGTAAGGAGTTTTCTTTCTAAACGAATTCAGCATATCAGAATCCAAACCAAACATAAGATTCACCTAACGTCAACATTCAGAGTCCCTCCAAAGATCTTGTCTCGCTGCTCCTCAGCACGTTATCTCTCCATATGAAGCGTGGATAATATTCCCGATAAATTTTCAGCAATTAATATTGCTCGGTCTTATTTTGCAACATTTACGACGACAAATATCCGCTTCTGTTATTTTGGTGTCGTTAAACGACGCTGGTTTGTGGTTTGGTATAAATAATTGGACGCGCCTCTCGTCTCTGGGCAATTAAAGACCGTGGATGGTCTTACTGGCGGCCCGAACTCGTATTCACATTTTATCGGAAAATTGAGAAGAGAGAAAGGTGTCGTTAAGCCTCCTTCACGCTTATCAACCAGTCTGAAGCGTATCCTGTCAGCTACCAGCTGGAAAATCGACAAAACCGTTTGCGACTTCCGTTTTGGTTCGCATGAAGCGCGGTAAACGCTGCTTGAATTGGGAATTAGTATGCAGTTTGTGGTTAAATGATGAGTTTTATGGATTGAGGGATACGCTTAATCGGCACGGTGGATTAGAGGTGGGGTGCAGTAACGTTTATGGCTAGGCTTTAAGTAGGACTGCATCTTGGGGTTTGGGGTAATAAACTTCTCGTAAGTGTTCGTACTGGAGTTATACAAGCAATAGAAGTAACTGATGAAATGGTAATCTATCATATAATATTTCTTTTTTTAAGAATATTTTTTTTTATGAATTTTTACGTAGTATTAGTTACACATTTTGGTGCAGTAACTTATTTACTAGTGGCGATTTTTGTGGTTGGGGTGATGTAGTGATTAGAGTTTATTCGGGGCCAAGAAATATTTTAAGAACATTATTTTAAATTATTTCAAAAGAATATTTCTGAGTGTTTCTTCAGAATATCTTTAGAGATTTAAAGGAAATATAAATGAATGGTAAGGTACACTTTTAGTATACCTACGTACACTCTAGTACATTGTTAAATATAACATCTGACGCTTTACTGTGAATGATATACGACATACATTGAAGAACGATAACCATGCATTGAAATCTCTTAACATATTGCAAAACCAAGCATTGAAATCCCTGGACATATTGCATAACCATGCATTGAAATCTCTTTGGCTATGGAGCTTAACTGGACGCTGAAATCTACTTTTCACAGATTTAGATTCATAGCTCCATGGATTCAACTTTTATAGTGAAGAAAGGCTAACATTAATTCCTAACATCCTTAGATCTTGAAATAGAAACCCTATACTATGATTACTAGATTGCAAATGTTTATGCAAATTCTTATTGTCATACACAGAATTGGAGAAATGAAACCCAATTAAAGACTTGTTTCACTTTCCAAATATTACAAAAAGTACTTAAAAGTATCAATAATTTCTACACTATTCCATATTACATAGATTCATCCTTTTTCGCACACTAAAATTCTTTATAAATACATAATAATTCTTAGTCTAGCGATTACTAATGGATTTAGAAAGAAAAGAACAGAAAACATAGATAGTAAACCAAAAACAGTGAAAAATAGTCTTGCAATTAGATACCTGAAAGAGGCAGGGAAAAGAAAAATTCAAATCAAATCTCATAAAATAATAGTAGATAAAATAGAAAAAACACAAGAATAAAAAATAATAAGGAAGTACATAACACAGTATTCACACTGATTATTAAAAGAAAGTTCAGCAGAAATATTTCCACTATACTAACCGAAACAATTTCTGTCCTAAAATCTCCTCAGTCTCACTATTCCATTTCCCCAATAAAAAGCATAAATTCCATAAACCAAAAAAATAAAGAATCGCATATCTCCTTTCCATAATTCCTCCGTTATGGCATTCCCCATATCATCCAGCTCTCAAACTTTCTTTCCCCCAGTGTTCTAACCTAACACAGAATCCCCTAGAAAAATGATAAAACAGTCCCCATAAAACCTCCTACCGCAAACGACCATCTCACAAGCTTTTTATCAGCCAGGCCCTTTCATGTCTCAGAGTTAATGGATGCTCTACCCACCGCTACCTTTCATCGCCTATTTTCTTGCGTCTGACAGAAAATAGTCGGTACACAGTATTTTCTCTCGTTTGGCACTCTAATGACCAATATATGCCTAAATTAGGTCGAAGCCAACATGGCACGATCTTTAAGCGCCTAATCGAACAACGGGCGTGCAGACGGAGGAACGTAATGGCCGCTAGATTGACGCTCGCCGCGACGCTTAACGCCTCTTTTTGCCGACAGTTCACCTGGATACGCGTCTAACGATGCTTTATCGCCAGACGTTAACTGCGTTCGTACGAATATCAGGATTCGTGATAAAACGGGGACTTTATAGACCCCTGTAAATCCCTGTTGATTGCTGGCGCGAACGCGATTGGTTACCGAAAATCTTGTCGCTCGGCGCCTGTGACAGCCGCGAATTTATGCCTGAACGATGTCTCTACGTGCTCGCTGAGCCACGACGACGTAAATTCACGCGGAGAAAGCAGCGGTACGAGCGCGTTTATTAAAGGTGACGTCGATGATTGCTAACGTAATATTTGGCGAGAATTGTTGGCTGACGTGGGAGTCGGCACCTTTTAGCTGGGGAATTAGGTGTCTTGGTTCAGTCATGAGGTTTACTTGTGGCTTTGTTATTGGAAATTGATACTTTGAGATGGATGGCCATTAGGTTGGCGAGGTTGAAAGGGTGTCGTAGGAAGTATGGGTTTGATAATGATGTTTTCATGTGGGAAAGATGATTCTGTTCTTGAATTTTTTGGGAATGAATGCTTAGTGTGTCTAGTCTGGGAATTTTGTGGTGATTTATAAAGGGAATGTGGAAAGGCAAATTTATGAAGAAAGAGTGATGAAAATTCTGGAGACTTGAAGTGTCTATATTTTATTGGTATCTTTATTTTTTATGGATAGTAATATTGTAGGGTTAGACCCTGTTCTGCATTAGTATGTTAATCCACAGATAACTAGGCTCGAGAAATCGAGCGTTTTATATATTTCATCGAATAACAATTTTCTTAACATGATTAGTAATATTATGCTAAGATTTAATATCTATTAAAAGTCATTTAAATATGTGGATAGTAGTTTACAAATAAGGTATAACCTAATTGGATTAAAAAATCAGAGTTAATTAATTACCTAATTATTATTAAATAGGATCTAGGAATAACTGTAGAAGACATGTGAATCTATATTATTAATGTTTAAACTATTCTTAATTATATTGCATTCGTAACTGAAGACTTGATAGCTGTGGGTTAACACAGTAATGTAGAACAGGGTCCAGTTAAGCTGTAATAGGTACATGAAATACTGAAGAAGCTTATCGACTATCAGGTGTCTTGCTGTCATTTTAATCCACACTCATACAGTCCTCAAAAAATATACTATTTCACTCTTGTATTTGACAAAAATGAATTTTTACAGGAAACCAAAAAACGTATAAACATATATTAACCATTAAATTAAACGCATTTCGTATTAAAATGATTGTATGCAGAATCAAAAGTAGATGCAAGAACACTCGAAACCAAAATTCCCTAAAAAGTGATGATACTAGAAGTAACAAAGGTATCGATATCGTGATCTTCAAGCTTTCCAAGTTCAGTTCTCCCTAACCACCCTGATCGTTATCAGTCAAAACTCTCCCAACGATCTTCCAGTCAACAACACAATCTCTCAGAAAAATTTCATCCCGATACCTGGACAAGCATTCCCCTCACAAGGAACAATGACCATAACTCGAGGAACATACTGTTCTCGCCGAAGTAACGCACAGCGCATTTCGCTGAACTTTTATTTGTACCATGGTGGCATCGAAAAGTTACGAGATCCTTATCGGGAAACAAACAGTGGTCCGACGTCGTTATCGTATCTCGTAATTACACCGATCGCGAAAAAATGAGAAAGGACTCGGCTTTCAAGCGTATTTGCGCGGTTGGCCTATGGGCTTTACATCGCTCGTAAATTCTTACGGCGCGAAGCATTCAGCTCTAATATCCTCACAGGGACTATGCGCAATATCCGCGCTCGACTATCTCTCGTTTGAGCGTGTGCAGCGTCTTTTTAGCGGCGAGCGCTGGTGAAACGAATTTCTAGGGTAGTAAAGTGCATAATTTGTGTAGTGGGAATCGGATTACCGAAGGATTCCGGATTCTTCTCGAAGAGGAGTTGACGGTTATGGGCGAAAATGTTGCGAGCTCGAAGATTCATTGCTGGTTTCGCTGTGAGTTTTTACGGCATATTTTAATAGGGATTATTGCCCAATGAGATGTAAATTATATCAGTACGGCGATACTCTTTTGTCAATGTTTGGGACGTATCTAAAGGAGCTAGAATTTATGTGAACTGATGAAGAGTTCGAAGAGTCGTGATTTTAAATTCGAAAAAATATTTTACACGAGTTCGTGTCTTTAATATAGTTTCTTTTAGTTCTTTATGTAACTTACGTAACGTATATTTTTTAAATATCATTTTCATTTATCTGCTCTAGACCTACTTTCAAGCACTTATTACTATTTTATATTAACGTTCATTATCTGTAATTAATCAGAGCGCACCAACCGTGCATTGAAGTTTCCGGTATAGGTACTATAATACAACCGAGCATTGAAATCTCTATCCTCTAAGTAGTTTCAGTATTTAATATGTGCAATATAAATGACTAACTAGAGTAGCTTTCTATAGATGCCTTAAGTGGTTAAAATAAGTTAATTATTCAATTTCATTCGAATTTTTGTAGTCTTTTCGATATCATTATTACTATTGATTAATTCTTGATATATTTCCTGTATTAGTAAACATAGACTGCGAAGAAAAATTTGAAAAAGTCTAAAAATCACGACAAAAATGAATCCCTCTAGAAAACGGAGTATATTAGGTTAAAAAAATTGAGATAAATTGTAGAATCTACAAAACAAGAAATACTAACAAAAAAATACTAAACTAATTTTCGAAATCCCCTTTCATAACAGTAACACAAAGAAACAAAATTCAATAATGTAAAATCGCTAAAAAGAAAAATTGCTAATGAGTGAAACCTTGCGTCTACACAATCTCAGACCTTAATATATGAAGTCTCTCTCGATATTCTAATACACCTTTACTATAAGTACACCAAATATTCATGATCCTGAATAACAGTAATTATGAAGAATCAAGACTTGCTTAGTTAGTGAAGCTTCTACCATAGTCCATAAAAACTTCACAATTTTATACATTGAATTAATGTCTAGTTAAACACTGTACTTACAATTAGTTCTACCATATTAGATAAGGGTAAAAAAACGGTAAGGTCACGAAACACGTAAACCTAATCTAAATCTCTTACCCACAGTTTCACTGTCAAGCAGAACGTTCGTGCTGAACGCTGCATTCCCGATTAATCGCGCTGCAGGTCGAACTTCACGGCGGAATTGTATCCGCCAGCCGCGGTAACGCTGATTTATCGATGCGCACGTTGTCACATTCACTCGGGAATTAAGCGTATCCCCGACCGTTATCACGTGGCATCGCGACCGCGCCCATTCACAACAAAAATCGACCTTTCACGCGGGGTGGATCGCGCACCTGTCGTAACACAGTTGCTCAAGCAACACGCGACTAAAGCGTAGCGGGATTACTTGCATCGTCGGCCAAGCATATATAAAGTGTTCCGCTCGAAATTACGATTGCTTAAATTTGCATTCTAATATACGGAAGCTGAGGTAGCTCCAGAGGATGTTTACGAACGATGCATCTCCCACGCGAATTTGAATTTAGATTGTGGGTGGAAGGGGTGGATCTGGGACTTAGGGCGATAGGGTGATTAGCTTAGAGACTTAGGATGATGTCTTGACAGTTTGATGAGCGTAGATTTTGGAGCAGAAGAGAGTCATTTTTGTGGGTACTTCTCAGTTTGGTATTTTGGAGATTTATTTACGTATCAGAAAGAGAATTTGATGTTTTCAAAGTTTTAAATGTATGCTTTTTTGAGAGAGTTTGAGAGTCCCAAATCGGAATGTTTGAGAAATTGAAAATTTATATCTTGAATGTTTGAAAATTTCAAAGTTCGAATATGTGAACTTAAATTTAAATATTAGAGAAATCGAAGACTATCTTAATCCTTTGCACTTGGTTGTCTCTCCTAAGGGAACAAAATTAATGAAAAACCAGAACTTTCAAGTGCAAAGGTTAAGTATTTGAAAATTGTGAAGCTTTGAATCTTTGAGAGTTCAAAATTTGAGGAATAGAAGCATTGTAGAGACTTCTGTTTTTAATATTTAAAATCTGAAAAGCTTTAAATGTTTAGTTTTAAAATTTTATATTTCACAAATTTTATGAAGAAAATTTTATAGTTTTGAAATTTTATATTTTACAAATTTTATAAAATTTTATAAAGAAAATTTTATAGTTTTAAAATTTTATATTTTACAAATTTTATAAAGAAAATTTTATAGTTTTTAAATTTTATATTTTACAAATTTTATAAAATTTTATAGTTTTAAAATTTTATATTTTACAAAATAAAATTTTAAAACTAAACATTTAAAGCTCTCCAGATTTTAAATATTAAAAATAAAAGTCTCTACAATGCTCCTATTCCTCAAAAACTTTAAATGTTTAGTTTTAAAATTTTATATTTTACAAATTTTATAAAATTTTAAAACTAAACATTTAAAGCTCTCCGGATTTTAAATATTAAAAATAAAAGTCTCTACAATGCTTCTATTCCTCAAATTTTGAACTCTCAAAGATTCAAAGCTTCCCAATTATAAAAATTATAAAATTTTTAAAGTAAATATTTAAGAATCTATCATTATTGCAAAGCGTGTATCTTAAAAATTCAAAAATTTGTTAATTTCTTAATCAGTCGATTTCAAAATTAAAAAATTAGTAGATTATGGTTCTGCAATAACCTCACCTTTATATCCTGTAACTTACTATTTCAATAATCCCACCCCAATAATCCCACGAAACTTCGCAAATCCCCCAGAATATCCCCCAAAAGAATTCGAGATCCCCTTTCCCATGGACCAAACTCAGACATCTCCTCGAATCGTATGTACAGTTAGCTCCGAAAGCCAGGAGAGCAGCCACGTGCTTATCTCGAAGGCAATCTCTGTCATAGACGTCAGCACGAAGAGGTCCGTCCAGGAAACGGGAAAAGCGTCGTTTCCTCGGCGCACGGATCGATTCTGTGCCAGTGGCGTGCACAGGTGAGCCGAGGAGCACGCTCGCTTGTTAATCCCGGGACGATTGCGATGGTTATTGGTCACGGTTCGACGAAGAAGCAGCGCCCGCAGCAGAGGGCCTCATCCTCTCTCCGTGCATACGTGTTTCCGACATTTTTCCTCGACTCACTCCGTTTTTGTCCTTTTTCCCCGCTCCCCCGCCGCGGTCTATCCTGTCTCCTAGCTCGTCCTGCTCGCTCCTTCTCGCGCTTCCTTCGCTCCCGAGACCTACTTAAGGAAGATCGAGAGAGCCGTTTCTCCTTCCCCGCGTGTCCATGCGCTACCTCGGCAAAAGGAGGCCCTCGCCCGACCGAGGAGGCACCCAATGGCCAGGGGCGTACACCGAGAGGCCATTCGTCGATATATTTTGCCCCACTAAGCGAAAAGGGTAACCGGTGAATTCCATGAGAAAGTAGATGCTCTCGTATCCGGCCACTTTCTGTTGAAAGACCCCGACTCCTTCGTACCTGAACGAGGTGTGGGTTGAGGATGGATTGCATCTTCATTTTCACGAACGCTGGGACCTCTTTGCGAGGGAATTAGTTGCGCCTGCGTGCTCGTGATGAATCAGGGTGGAGCTTCTGAAGAGAATCGCTGTGGTAATTGGATGAGGTTTAGCAACTTTCTAGGAGTCCTTCTTTTTGGGTCTTGCTTCTGTTTCTCTTGAGGCACGTATTGAGTTCATTAATGAAATAATGAAACTGTGGTCTAGTCTTTCTCAGCTGTTAACTAATCGATTCTTTATCTATACATCTAGGACTCATTTTACATAGTGGACCTAAATCATGTAAATTGAGGATCTTCGAATAATTGATTGTTCCTTGGATAGACATTCTCGCAATCCAAGTCGTAACACACCTCCATAGCCCCTACAGAACCTGTCTAATATAATTCAACACTCACCGTGTCAGAAGTCAAAACATTCAGAGAGTCAGTGCCATCACAGCTTAACACCTATCCACCATCCCAGTAGGTACTATCGCAAACATTCAATCCGTTTCTCCCAACAATCACTCTTCCCAATAATATACCTCCTGGCAACCAATATTCCAGTTAACGAACGCTCGGCCAGTCCCCTAGACTCCATCCAAAAATCACTCTTCCTCGTTGCGATATCCCTAGAATAGGTGGACCGAACGATAAATCATTTATTCTCTCTAATCATAGTCAGATCGATTTGTCAAGTTAACGAGGCTGGGACCTGAAAATCTCTGTTGACGTTGAAATAAAGCCCCCTCGAATCGATGTAATGGCGATAGGCGCGGCCGATTTAGTACAGAGCCGCGTGAACGATCGGGAACCCCCTCTCGCGATCGAGCAGCGATCCACAGGAAAGAAGGAACCTTTCCGCCGTAATTTCCGTGACCCCGCCGCGCCACCGCGGGGTCAGATCGATAAATCACTGTCAGGTTTCAGCGATTCGTCCATTGATAATGGGACGATGCGAACAAGGAAGCCTTTCTGTTGAAAGCCAGTCGGACGTTTTCGAGGCTCGTAGCTCTCGTTCGCAACGATAGACACAAATTCCACGGATATTCTTCCGGATCCTTCGGCTCCTTAGGCTCCTTATCCTCCAGGATCTATCGACCCTGTGATCGTTCACCAATTCGACGAGGATTCGCTGACAATGGGCACAGTGTTTCAGTGGACAGTAGGCTACCTAGCCTAGCTGGCCTACCTCTGCGATTTGGAGGACGCTTTTGATGATAGAAAGTCTGTCTCGAAAGCCTTTTGGAGATTGATTGGGTGCCTTTTTGGGGTTAGCGATTGATCGTGGATATCGTTGTTGAAAGTGGTGTTCTGTTTGGTCTTAGGGGGGAGGCGGGACATTGGTGTGGGACAGTGGATTGTCGAGTGGTGTAGGTGAAAGTGAAATGCATTGGGGAAATGAAGGATCCTGAAAGGTGAAATAAAGTGTGAGGGAAATAGTGAAGAGACAGTGTGAACGATACAAGATAAGATGTATGATATTTTCGTTGCTGCAAGCTTGATGTTATTTCTATCATTATCTATTGTCGCGTGTGTTATACTGTTATTTCAGTTTTGGTTGTAAGAAAAAATAGTATCGCATGAATCAAATACATATTCATTATTGTGTATATGGTTGTTAGTGGGACAATATTTACTGGATAAAATCCTACAACTTATCAATGGAAATGAGTTGACAGAGAATAGGTGGTATTTCTTAGGACTAAATATAAGGTCCACCAACTGCAAAAGTAAAATAAAACATGAGAATAATTTTAAGAAGTGAGAAAATCTATGAGTCTGTAATAAGTAAGCTGTGGATTTTTATGCTTTTATGAATAATAAATATCATTCATGATATTATCAGTCCTCTTTTACAGGATATTATCAGTTTACACTGATATTATCAGTCCTCCTTTACAGGATATTATCAGTTTACACTGATATTATCAGTCCTGTAAAAGAGGACTGATAATCATAGTATTGCAAAGATAAACAAATTTTTATTTTTGTTTCATTTCTTTAAATGTGTTCACGAAAATATGAAATTACATAAAAGTCCACAGTCTAATAATGGATAGATATTGTGACATCTCATTGGCATTATAAAAGCTAGGAATTAGTTTAGAAAATTTCAAGGCTGTTTCACTTTTAAAATTTGTATTCCAAATTTACATATTTGAACATTTACCCATTATTTAGATCTTCATTTCCACATTTTTAATATTTCTTATTAATCAATTTTTATTTTCAGAAGCTCAAAGTGACTTATCCTTACTTAATCTCTTTTAGCCTAGGAAAATTGCTTATTATTTCAATACAAGTTCCACGTGAATTTATTTGAACTTGATAATTGATTCGTCTATTCGAATAACAAATCAATATTTAGAAGTGATAAATTAAGTCCCATCGCTTATTAATCCACGCAAGAAAAGCACAGTCCAAAGCTCTGCTCCAGATTACACGCTTGAGCAGTCTGAATATCATTCGAAGCGGAATTAAATCCTGTACATGGCATATCGTTATTCCCAGCCGAGTCTTGTCCACAAAGGATCAATACGAGGATAAAGATCACGAGGATCTCGATACGCGCCGTCTAGCCGCGGTCTAAACGTCCTTCTGTCAGAACGAAATGGAACACGTTAAAGGACCGTAACCCCGTATGAATTCTCGTTCGAACGCCCACGCGGACCAACCGTCGATACGTAATATTTCATCCTAATGTCACAACGGGCAAAACTCGACGCACGCTCATAAATAAGATCGAGCCAATGGAAGCTATTCGACGAGGGAACGCGCCTATTCGCGTCCTGTCAGCGGCTAAATTTAACCTATTCAGCGTGAAAATCACGCCTTAGAGAAATCCCGCGTCATTTGGATGCTGCTGATATCTGAGACCCAATCCTAAGAGTCAACAACTGTTAACTCGACGGTTTGGATTGGGTGCAGAGTCGAGGAATGTGGCGGGAAAATTATGGGAGTTCAAAAGGGCGTGGAATCAGTTAGGCAAAAGACTTGGTACTTGACTGTTTAAAGTGTGGCAAGAATATTTGGGAAATTTGTTAACTGTTAATTATTTATGGTAGTTTAGCATTCGACAATCCTTTTTTTTTACATATTTTTCCTTTTTCTTATGTGTACGTATTTACTATAATAATCACAGACAGTTATAGGTACTTGCTATGAAGAATATTATTTGGTTTCAGAATAATCAGCAGTTTACTTATTAGTTTAAAGTAAAATTTTTTTGCCAAGAGTTCGTATAAATGATCGTCAGTTTTTGAAATTATTTTCTCACCTTTTACTCAATTTTATTTTTGGCAATATAAAACGAATCACTTCAAAAATGAGTACTAGGTTTTATGCTATTTAGATCTGTTCTTCATAGTGACTCGCTAATATGTACCAATTAAACATTATAGTAATTATATTTACACACAATATCACACTAATGTATGAAGTACACAACTTCATACGTACATACTAATTCAACAAAGGCAAAAAATGTAGACATAATTAATTTTTGAGATTGATTTAAGTATCAATAATTCACGTTTATTTTAGAAGTTTATTTAGAAATTTATTTAGACGTTCACTTAGGCGTTCACTTAGACGTTCACTTAGAGGTTTACTTATTGTTAGAGGTTCACTTAGAGGTTTACGTAGAGATTTATGTAGAGATTCATTTCAGAAGTAAAACCGAAATTAAATGGTGCTAGTTCCAAGGAATCAAATTTATTTAAATTATTACTTCCATCCAAAAACATTTATCAAAAACAAAATTTAATTAAATATAAAATAGATACAGGAAAACTATTACTGACCCTATAACAAGTAACTACTGTACCTTACAAAAATCCCAAACAACAAAAGCACTAAAAAATAAGTGTTCCAGTACCTGAACACTAACACTAATTTAATTTCATTTTAGGTTTAAATTGTAATCTTTACTAGATTAAATTGAAAACAAAATTCACGTAACATCATAAAAAAAGTTTATCGAGCTACTGGAACACAATTCAAGAGTCCAAACATACATTTTTCGTTTGTCCACTTACTGTGACATTTGACATATCTTAAGTATCGGGACACTTACCTTAAAAAAAGGTTCAGTTCGTATATTAACTTAAACAGTACAAAAAGAAATATTAAATCTACATATTAACCTTAAAAATGACCATTAAAGCAAATGCATAGTTATTTATTGAAGCCACCTGGATCAACGTCGATCAGGGTCCTCTTTCACGGTACGTTTCACTTCCCTCACATATTTCACGCGACATATCCTGACTTTTTATCGAACCCACCTGGAGGAACTTTTAACCACTCCGTCTGAACGATCTCGGAGACGTTTCACGTTGATGTTCAAACAAATCGGCTGAAACGACTCAAGGGAGAACTGCCACACGGTCATCAGCGTCTACGCTATAATTGGAAATTATAGTCTGTGTGCATGCGTGTTTTATGGCGGACGAAACGTGCTGCGAGACGACGTAGAACATTATCGTCGAGCATCGTAATGATATTCACACTGTCAGACCTTTGGACTGCTTTTCTTTGCGACTACTGACATTTCTATTTCTAACTCGGGGCTCCTTAGACATTCAATTGAAATCTCGCTTGGATCGATAAGGTGACGCAGATGTTTGGACAAGAGTAGTTTGAGATGATGAATCCTTCCCATTGCTGGCTGTCGCTGTTACTCAGATTTTAAGTAGAACAACGTGAGTATCAGGCATAGATAGACTGCAGATGGAATGCATTTAGGGAATACCTGTGTGGATTTGAAGAAAGTTTAAGTGTACAGAAAAGTCGATTTATACTTTAAAAGCTGTTTAAAGTTAGTTTTATTAAAATATATTTATATCTGCAGAAGTATAATTTTGAATAAAATCGTAGAAACTTATAACACTTATATATTTAAAAAGAAATCAGTTAAAAAATAGGAAACTACAAAAATTAAGCTTCAAAAAGGAAGATCCTTTATATAGAATTTCCTCAAAATTTCTTTTCAAATTTTAAAGATTTCTAAAGGTTCTTTCGAATCCTGAAATTCTTAAAATAGGAAAATTACCATGTAATAAATAAACGTGAAGCAGTGTTCTACAGGCTTCTACATTGAAAACACTTGCTTATAATAGATCAGTATTGCAAACATAGAATTGTTGTTTATTGGCTATTACTCTGGTTTACTAGGTATTAAAGTCGCTTGCAAGTAAGGAAATATGTATTTCCAATTCTCGCGTGTAAAAATCTTCGTTTTCAATTTTCTTTGAATCGCTTCTGGGTACCCTTCCTAGAACTGGGGATGCCCTTTCCAGAGAGTTATGGTTGCCATAAGTATTCCTAAACTCCTCCCTCGTAAATCTATGGCTTTCAGACCACACAGGAAATTTCACAATATTATGGCAGCAGTAAATGCAGTGCAAACGTGCTCGAAGTGAGGCAAGCGAAGCACAAAAAGACTTACTTGAGCAAGTTTAATGCTTTCCGCTGAAACTTGTTCTTTTGTAATTTCCCAGCCTATTTGCGACCTATCGTATCCGAAAAATTGTACTATGCAATAATAATAATAATTAACAAGTGGAGGTTTTGCTCGTTGGGATCTTCGTTTCTTTATTATAATACGTTAAATGATGCGTGACTTGAAACGTTTAAACTTGTTAAGGATCATATCGAATAGCTTAGGATTAAATCGGAATTTAATTATTTGAATAATAAAGCTATTCAAGTTTGCATGCTTGGCCATCTTCTTTCACTTAAATTGTGTAAACTGTTTAAATAATTTGTATATTGCTCATGGCTAAGATGAGGATATTAAATAATAATCATTTCTGACTAAAGATTCTTAGCAGTCTGTGTCTTTTTGGGTCCATATTAATATACACTTCAAAAACAATTTCTCTGTCAAAATTATACATTATTATCCATCTAAAAGATGGTTAGACAGGAACATGAATGCAAAATACAGAAAAAATTATTCTTTATTCGTTATTTATACAATATATACACAAAACACTTCAGTTAAATCTGATCCAAGATCGATTGTCCAAGAGTTAAACATTATCATGACTCTTCAGTGCAAATGTAAACCTACTTACGATCCACTTAATCCCATCACTCCAAACACGCATCAAACCACAATCCCCGTCAAAATCAAGGCCCAACAATCAAATCCCCGATCGCGATCGATCTCGAGCGCCTCGAGACGATGGTATCGCGAACTCGGTCAAACTCTCGCGTCTAGCCAGTGCCTTCATCTGAATGTCTTGCCATCGCTGGCCTGAGGGGACGAAGGGGATCGCTCGATGGCTTCTCGAACTGGTTCGAGACGTCGACGAGTCGTCTACGAATTGAGGCATCCCGTTTTTTCCACGGGGTCCCGTTTCCACGCTTCCTCGTTCCCCGTCTCGTCCAGCGAGACGCAAACGAGACGGAATGGCCGCTTAATAACACCCCGTGGGCTGGGATTTTTCCCGCTGCTGTCCGTGCACGACCTGTTCCCCTGGATAGCCTTATCGAACCGACGATAAGGCGACACTGTGTCGTGGCACCGTCCCGACGTTTTTATAAGAGCCAATTAAGACGATGGATCGACTTTGAGCCACGATCGACACGCTCGCGATTATTGCTCCCGTGGAGGATATTTATGGGGAGCTCGTTCCGTTGAGCTCTAATTACTTGGATGCTGCGATTCGTGTTGCGACATGCGCTGCAATCGCGGGCTTCGAGATCTGCTGATGCAGCGGCGGACGTTTATGACTGGGCTCCTGGGGACTCTTAACTGCGACTCCTCTTCAAGATGTTATGCGAAATGATGATAACCAGCATGTGATTATGAATACGACTAATGAGCTTCTAGTGTCGTATCGGGGAAGGAGAAATGTAGACATTAAATGTCATTATTTCATGGTTATCTTGAGATTAAGAGTGTTATTGAATAAGCAGGACTTAAGTATTTTTGCATTTTTGAGATTTGCTAAGTTTTAGAGAATTAAGAAACTTGATTTCTTTTTTTAAGAAATTTTCTTTTTTTAAGATATACTAGAAATCTTTTTCTAGTATTTTAAGAACATACAGGAGGTTCAACAGAAGTTGTGAGAAATTTCGAAGGGTGATTCTATATGTCAAAACAAGACGAAAATGGAGAATTCAGTCTTCGTTTTCGAGTTATTAATTCTTGAAGAAGCTTCTAAAATAGACGTGAAATATGTCTGACTTGACACTTATTCTACTGACTTCACTGTGCCTGACCTGATTACCAATACAAGTGTCAAGTCAGATACAATTCACACGTATTTAGACACTTTCTCAACTATTAATACCTCGAAAACGAAACACCAAGCGCAATTTCGTCTATTTTTATTTCTATCTCATTTCATTATATAGAAACATCTCTTAAAACTTCCAACACCTATTATCGAATACTCTATAGATTTGAGACTCTCACGGCCCGGCATCATACAGTATCAGTGTGTGTCTCTTGACCCCCCTGATGAAGCTAATTGCAATATTAGCGAAACGTTGGGTAAATAATTCCAAATGGACACGGCGTACACCCGAAAACCTAACAGTGACAACTGAATACTCTATACATTACAATAATCAAATCCTGAAACATTTCTCTCTAATCTCTATCTTACATAGTCTCACCTTAATTACCTCCACAGAACCCTAAATTCTCACAGACGTCTGTACTTTATTAAACAAGCTCAAACCAAACAAATCCCCTGATAAGAATCTCAAAAAGCTCAATCCTCTATATAAAAAGAAAACCATCCTCTTCCTACACATTAATCACAGTTGTTCAAGAAGAATCCCCCACGAAAGCCCGCGACAGAATTCCTATCCAGTTCTATAATCCTTCCAGTAATGATGCACGCGAGCCGCAATCCGCGATGGTATTCGATGACGCAACGCAGGTCCCCTCGGCTCCTCTCGATCTCGATCGGCAGGAAACGCAACGTCGCTCTCTAATGACAGGACAAAAGGCCGAATGGGTTACAGTTAGACGGAGGCCACGCAACCGCGCCGCGGCGAGATTTAATTGCGGCCGCCGAAAATTGTGGGCCCAGGACCGTTAGCGCCGTGAAAGAATCGCATAAAACGAGGAAGCCTCGCTGACGGCGATCGCCTTGCTATACAGGGTGTTTCCAAACATGTGAGACAATTTTTGGGACAGGTTCCACATACATAGACAACAAAAAAAGGTTCAGGTGAACATATGTGCAGAAACAATTAGGGTGCAAACACATTAAACTGGGTCTACATCAGATACTCTAGCAAATCCATAGAAATATGACAGAAATTTTCTGTAACACGTAACATGACAATAATATATGTTTGCACCCTTAGTTTTTTAGTTACATGATATTTTGTGTTGCGTAGAACGATGGCTTGAATCCCCTAAAAAGTAAGAAGAACGTGGGACACTTTTAGAGGTTAGGTTCTGCATCCATAGGCAATGAAATATGTTTACGTGAACATATGTCTAAAAATGCTTAGTTCTTTAAATATACACTATTTTGTGTTGCTTAAAACGCTGCCTCAGACCCCTAAAAGAATAAGAAAAACGTGGGACATTTCTGAAGGATAGATTCTAGACACGAAGACAGTTATAGACTATTTTATATTGCGTTAAACCTCAGCCCATTTCCTGCCTGCATAGTGTGCTATCTCCTTTAAGGCTCCACTAAAACCAGAGTTATTCGAACTCTTTAAATGAGTGACTCACGCTCATGGATCTTACAGAAAGTATCACGCCATACACAATATAAAACAGAGCAGAAGTAAAAAACTAAGCGTTCCTGGACACATCTGCACAGGAATTCTTATCATTGTCTTCGTGTCTGGAGTCTACCCTCAAAAAGTGTCCCATGTGTTTGGAAACACCCTGTATACGCGGCGTTCGTTTCTTAATCCGCCGCTGGATCTTCGCTCCCCGAATTCTCATGCAAACAGTCCCGTTACCTTTTCCCTCGTCGCCCGACCGTTGGGATTCTATGCGAATTTCCTCCATTGTTCGGGAAGCCTGTTCGAGAGTAGAGTACACCGATAACTGTGTTTACCGCGGCAGAAGTTGGGTTATCTGAGCTGGCAGAGGACAGCATTGTTCAGGAAGGATTTTTGGATTATGGGACACTGCATGTTGGTTATTCTAGATCTTATTGTTAGCAGAGCTATGCAAATCGTTCGACTGTGTTCTCACATTTTCGATGGGCTTGGATGGGAACAAGGGAGGACATGTGTATTGGGAGGACATGTATGCTTTGATTTTGCTGTGCAAGGTTGTACGAAAAATTGTACTAAATAGACATTGTCAACCATTTGTGTGCTTTTTATTAGGTATATTATGTGTTAGACAGAATTTGGCTTACTTATCTGAGATAGTATCTAAGTTATCTATTGATTTAAGTCATCTGTGAATCTGAGTTATCTGTGAATCTGAGTTATCTGTGAGTCTGAGTTATCTGTGAATCTGAGTTATCTGTGAATTTGAATTATCTGTGAATTTGAATTATCTGTGAATCTGAGATTTCTGTGAATCTGAGTTATCTGTGAGTCTGAGTTATCTGTGAATCTGAGTTATCTGTGAATCTGAGTTAGCTGTGAATCTGAGTTAGCTGTGAGTCTGAGTTAGCTGTGAACCTGAGTTATCTGTGAATCTGAGTTATCTGTGAATCTGAGTTATCTGTGAATCTGAGTTCTCTGTGAATCTGAGTTATCTGTGAAAGTTATTTTGTTTTTATTTACAAACACCACAGTCTAATTGTAGGCTTTCATTTTTTGTTTTTAGGAACTACTGTTTCCTGTAATTAAAAGACTTTTATCATTCGAGAATTATATTTACATACATGTATATTCATTGTGCATTTTGATAAAGTACAGTCCATATATTATCTGTCAGCATATATTATCTTAAGTTTTCCTTCGCAATACTAAGAACATGTAACACCAGAAGATTATTACAAATTTTCTTCATTCTTCGGAGACTCGATCGAAAATAAAATGTCAAGGGCTTCACTTGCGATTTGATCACCGATGAAACTTTCATTAACCATTTGATTACGTATGCATTACTGTTGTTCCGCGTCTGGAATAGCTGCTTTTTCCATCGCAATAACAAACGTTTCAATCCTACGCGAATTTTCTGCATTACTCCGCAATAATTGTTTACATTTGCATTTTTATTAGGAAAGAAGTTTTAAAAGGACACTTGAAACTTCTTTTTAAAGCTGCAATAAGTACCTAGTATTTTTAAATTCTTCCAACATGTAATTATTCTATAAATATCTTCTGTCATTTATTTAATTAGCTTTGCATCAGTTATAAACAAAGATTCACATAGCTAGTGAATACTAGACACACTTAAAAAAACTTCATACCTAAAAAAATTTAATTTAAAACTCATTTTTTTAAATCTAATCTTTTAATGTTTACACTTCATCCTTATTGTCAGTAGCAAGAAGAAAAGAGAATAGGAAAAAATTTATAGATAGAAAATTTCTATAGATAGAAAAGAATCAGATAAGAAAACAATTTTTTAAAAATGGATTTTAATAAAAATTAATACAATTATGTTTTTCAAAATTATTCTTTTACAAAATCTCGAACTTTGCATTTTTCTGAATAATCCCAATGAATTATTTTAACTCTCGAAGAGTTAATATTTTCTTCGAGCGCAGTTTTCTGCTGCAGTTCTAATTCAAGTAATAACTACACTTAGAAATGCCATCTTGAACGAAATAAATGAAGGCTTCGTTCGTAACTGGACAGTCAACGCGTTAGTACTTCCTGTATCTTCATCACTTTACATCTCGACTGAATCACGCTCGACTTCGCAATGAAAAGTATTCGACTTCTGTTTAAGTATTTCCTACGACTGCTTATCTACTTTTCAATTTATAGTGAAATCTACACGAAGTCTCCCATTTCTATTTTTTATTCTTTTGTGATTGGAGAGACGGTATCCGCGAGTACGTATGCATTTTTATTAATCGTTGTCTCGCGACAGTGAACACGCAGAACGATTGAAATTTGTGGGAATTTTCTTTACTTGGTCAGAGACTCTAACAATTCAGACTTAAACTCAATTCCTGTCGAGATACAGTTAACTAAACCAATTCTGCTTTTCGAATTCTTTATTTGAAGGAATTCGAGTTTCATGTAAGTACCTACGTACTCTTTTTGTTATGTTATCTATTAGTTGCTTTATTTGTTTGCTATGAATGAAGTTCCTAGAAAAAGATATAAGCTTCGTTCGAATATTTCTTGGTAATTGAGAAAGTTTCAAATTTCTCGCTAAAATTTTGCTAAACTGCCTGAAGATAGTCTTCCAATGAATACTATTTTCCTTCATAGTTGGTCTAGAATATAGATTATAGATCATACATTTCCATAGTGGATGATACTGCTCTTTGGAGGACTCTAGAACAATTCAAGAGGATGGTAGTAGCTTTGGTTGCAATTGGGGGTGTTAAATAAAATGAAAAACGCCATTTTATTTACAACAATATTTTTCTTTACAACCTTGTAGGATGTAGGTAGAAATATAGATACATAAAAGAACACAGATTTGTATATTTCAACCAAAAGTTTTTGTTCACTTAATCCTTAATCATTGATGTCATGATGAAACTTCATCTTCACTTAACTGTTAACCTGACACATCGGAGCATCCTATTAAGTTTCTATTTCCTCTAGGCACGTTCAAACCACTAGCCAAGTAACATGACTTGCGTGAACACAAACTTGCCACCAAGCTACTTAAATACAAGAGACTTGAATTCAAGTTACTTTTGAATTCAAACCACTTAGATCCAAGTAACATACATTCAAGTCATCACACAAAAATAACGAAAATAGCGCCAACAGAAGTGATGGGTGCTAGTTATCTACTTACGAACTTTTCAAGCAAAGTATGCACTTTTGACAATTACCTTAACACTCACATGTTTGTCGATTTGTTTCAAACTTGCCCTACATAGTACAGAACGCATCAATGAATATCTATTTAAAAATAAGGAAAAGTTGAAAGGACATCAACTTCACTTGAATCTTCAAAGCATATCTCAACCCAAATCACTTGCATTCAAGCCACTCAAATTCAACTAACTTCTCTCACCTAAACGTGCCTTAACCGTTTGAGTGCCAAGGAGCGATTTTGCGCTTCTTCTCTGTCGCTCGAACAGTGCCAGCTCTCTGGGCTGCGAATCCGACGATCACAACACGCCCGATTTTTGTCGATACGTGACTTACTGTTACCATTCAGTTTTAGATAATTTAAAACAAAATTGGAGTAATATTACAGTTTGCAAACGTACTTGTTTTTCTCTTATAAACAATCATGACTATAATAATATAATAAACTTAATAATGTAAAATAAAGTATAACAGAATATGACACGCGCTATCGATTGGCAATTATCGATTGGGAAATAATAATGACTAGTGGCACTCAAACGGTTAAGGAAATCGAAACTTCAAAGAATGTCTGAAGTCAAATCAAGTAACACATCCACGTCAGTCAAGTTCCCTCGAATGCCTAGGCTGGAACCGCTTGAGCTCAAGTAACTCGACTAATCTGAACAAGCCTTTAAGAACCCAGACGACATCAGAGCGATTAGGCAAGAATCGATGACGTTGCAGGAATAATCAGCTAGAATACCGAGGTTGCGAAACAGATCCTCTGACCGTATCGATCGCCTTGTCGATTTTCGTCCTGAGAAAATCGACCCAGAACCGGTGCCAGTGAAAAGGGGGTACGTGGCTCACCAGCGTTACGTAAAGGCGTTAACGTTAATTCGATAACGATCACTGGGAGCGGAACGAGACCGGTTACACGAGACACCCGGTATAAGCGCAAGGTGGACGGCCTTCGGGATTCGGTGTGTTTTACAGTTGCCTGCTGGACTCCTCTGTGAACGTGGTCACCGAGTCAAACGCTTTGCCGCGGACCCCGCCAGGATAGATCTGCTTTCCGATCGCGGTTTAGCGACAAGTTTTTAGTCGATCCTCTTACGCGGGCCGTTACACTTTGACTAATCGCTAGACTCGCGACTTGTGGGCTTTTTGAACTCTGGGGACTTGAACTGGGGACTGGGAACTTGTGGGCTTTTTGAACTCTGGGGACTGGGAACTTGTGGGCTTTTTGAACTCTGGGGACTTGAACTGGGGACTGGGAACTTGTGGGCTTTTTGAACTCTGGGGACTTGAACTGGGGACTGGGAACTTGTGGGCTTTTTGAACTCTGGGGACTTGAACTGGGGACTGGGAACTTGTGGGCTTTTTGAACTCTGGGGACTTGAACTGGGGACTGGGAACTTGTGGGCTTTTTGAACTCTGGGGACTTGAACTGGGGACTGGGAACTTGTGGGCTTTTTGAACTCTGGGGACTTGAACTGGGGACTGGGAACTTGTGGGCTTTTTGAACTCTGGGGACTTGAACTGGGGACTGGGAACTTGTGGGCTTTTTGAACTCTGGGGACTTGAACTGGGGACTGGGAACTTGTGGGCTTTTTGAACTCTGAGGACTTGAACTGGGGACTGGGAACTTGTGGGCTTCTTGAACTTTGTGGAATAAGCTGCGTTCAGGGCTGGGTAGAATGGTATTCCAAGTGGTATAGTGAAGAGGGTGAAGGAGTCGATTTCTTTGCTTCGTATACTGACTTAATGTTTTTTAATTTTAATGGGAAAGAAGTATGAAGTAATTCATCGTTGTATTTTTTTTTTAGAGAGAATGGAAGATTTTCTTTGTATGTGAACAGTGAGAAGTTTGTGTAGGTACAAGTTTTTAACCCTAGAGCGACACCCTAGGGTCATCAGCTGGCCCACAGAATTTTAAATTTGATCTATTTAGCATGCACTTCGAAGTAGCTTAACAAAATTTATTTTTTTCTCTGTAAATAGAGACCAGGCTATACAATTCTCTTTTCTTATGGTGAGACACTTTACAGTTCTCTTTTCTACACTACATGTTATATTTTGGCAGACCTCTAGGGGATTTATTTCTAGGGTCTCCAATGAATATGTGAGACTGAAGTTAATTCTTCAGAACAACAACTTTATTCAAAACTTTGTAAAATGTAAATATAAGGGTGTGATTAACAATTCTTAGTAATGCAAATCTTTTGATCCTTCTTTCTGGAATTCCAAGTATCGATTAAACATTTTGTGTCTTGTTAACTAATAAAACAATAATGTTCTTTTAACATTTGAATCTTCAGTAACTGCAACTTCGTATCAAGGAGTGTCGCCACGGTCGCCACAATTGTAGCGACTCTTTTATATTAAAAACCACAATATTTATGAAATAAATATATATATTAAATTTCTCACAAAATACACGACTGTTCTTTTCACAATCTCAAAGTCAATTCAATTCTCTCGTTACTATAAACAAATTAATAGTTGAATTAACAAACAAATAAAATAACGCGCGTAAATTGAATTTTCGATGACGCTAGCTTCCTGTTTCCGGTTATTCTTTTATGAGGTAGACTCCACACAATATAACAGTTATATAACTTTTTAGAAAACAAAAAAGAGACATATGTATAACTCTCTTTTTTATTTTTTTAAAACATCGTATGTAGCGTAGACCCATCTTCAAGATGCCCAAAGAAGAATGGAAACAGAATTTTTTGAAAATAAGTACTACTTACGAAAAGTAGAAGAGGTTCGTTCTAGAGTTAAGAAATTATTTTGGTATTCAGAAATTGGGTACTTTACCTTAGTCTATTTTATTTTAGATTTTAGGGCTTAGATTATAGCACGTACCATTTTCCCTTTATAAAACAGCCATTGAATTTTTGCCTTTCATGCACTCATTTCACAGTTATGATCACTTGAAGCAAGCAAGTCCTAATAGTTCCTCTTTTAGTACATCGTCAACCTTATCTACATTTTTTACAACTTTTGCATCACATGTACCGCAAGTGAGCGTAGTTTCATGACATCCTGGGACCTATAGAACTCCTCACTAAAATTTTAGATGTCTCGAGCACCATAAATTTCGTCATTTTTGACCATTCTATTTCTAAAACCTCGATCTCAAATTAGTTCTGCCAGGTATCCTAATATAGCATTAATAAATCGATAGAGTAACTTCGAGCCAGACTATTTATCGCTGATCTTTAGAGTATTTTCTAACGAGACAGTTTATCGCTAAGATAGTTTTCTGATGGTGATGAATTTCCATACTAATACGTGCTTTTGCATAAGTGAATTTTGTCTAACAACTTGGGTTAGAGAACTATAGGTCGTAAAGTCTCCAACGCTCGTACTCAAACGCAGAATGCGAAAGTGGGCGCAGCTGTTAATCCTCCTTCCTTAACAAACTCCTATTTCCAACCTTCTATCTATTATCCACCTTGTACTTTAAAGTTTTGATGGAATCCGAGATTGAACTACTAACAGCTGCTTGTAAATGATTTTTCAGGTAAAGAGTACCGTAAGGTGAGGAATATACGTAGCTTCCATTGTAGAAAGTTTATATACACTATTGTATTACTACCCATTCTGCTTTGTGGTATTTGATAACACATCAATCAGTACACAATGTTGATCCTCAGATTTTGCACTGATTAATAGCGTCAGGGTCGAGCAAAGTCACACTCAACTATTATATATGTATGGCCAGCAGTTAGAAATCTCTCACAAATTCGCTTTCATCTTCTTAGTTCTGACTCACAATCGTTCTTATTCAGAAATCCTTAATTAGCATTTATGAATTCTGAAATTATTAAAGGCTCTTTTATCTTCATCAAATGGATTCATCAAAACTAGTGTTTAAAAATGAGTCTGGAATACAACAGTGAACAATGCTGATTCTCTGATTTTCTATTTTGAACTTTTGATTAATGGTAGCAAGTTCTCCAGCTCAGCTGCTTCCAAGTGTCCCTAAATATTATTTGTGAATAGTTAGAAATTAGAAACCTTTAAAGAATTTGTTGTCATCAGCCTCCTTTTAACTTCTTTTAAGTTATTCTTCAAATTTCCAAAAATCTAGAGCTACACATTTCAAAGTGTCTTAGAATTACTTCAGTGACAAGTAGCTATAAATTTAAAAATGGCGTGTCATCGAAATTCGGTAGTAAACAATATTACTTCCCATAAATTCCATTCTTAGTGCTAGTACTAGGTTCAGCTTCAACCACTCCCAACAGTTACAGAGTTATTACAAAAGAAATAAGTCAGTTTTAGTATTTTATAAAAAAAGGATTATTAGAAATCTTGAGATGCATCTTAATCCTCCTATTGCTTTCATTAAATCTTATTTGACTCAAGCATGGTCTTTATTATTTGTATCACTTTGTTTGGTGCACTCACCATGAGAATCTCTGTAGAGTAGAGTTCACTTAAGTAGGTATAAAGAAAGCTGACCAACCTATAACCTTAGGAATTCAGTTGCTGGAATAATTAACTCTAAATAATTTATTATACATCTAATCTTTTTGCTCCAACACAATATTGGCTATCCTCATTTCAATGTAATTATTAGACTGCGGATGTTTATGCATTTATGGCCAATTTAAGTGTGCACATAATTTGCAAAAACGTAAAGTATCCAAAGTACACGTTGTAATATTACCCATGGCAAAAAGCTTTCAACCATACACAGCATTATGAAGTCATTTACAAATAGTTTTATTTATAAATATTGAAATGTAAAATACTGTCGTGTCAAGTCCATTTAATATTCTCATATATTTTATATTCGTACGATCGCATTTTACATTTCATAAACTATTATACAATATTTTTAAGTAAATTTATATTCTTGCGTTTGCTCGAAAACTTTTTGCCAGAAGTTGTATTATTTCTTTAGGATCAACAAGGTCTATATCTAAATTCAGTTTCTTTAGTCATATTTATGAAAACATAAATTTGCATAAGTACCCACTGTCTAACAATTACCTTGTGTCTGTAGTTACAAGGCAAAATGATTTAAGTCACAAGTCATTTCCATTCTCTAACTTGTCTTATGAATTTGTGTCTCCTTTAACCCTTATTTTCGAATAAAAAAGTTTGTTTAATACTCTTCCTTCTCTCTACAAATATAAATTACATACTCTAGATTTTAATTCAGGTCTTGACTTGAATTTCTTAAAAATGTGGCATAGCTCGTGTTAAGATCAGTTAATTTGAAAATAAATTGTCCATTTTGAACTGTTCAATAGTTTCCCTACTAATTCTTCAATTTTCTCTTAAATCACCTCATTAAAAAATCACAAAAATCTGAAATGATACCATTGTCCAGAGTCTTTTTCTACGAACTGTATCTCTCTCTGAACAGTCAAGAATCTTTAAAAAAAAAATATAATATCGAACCACCATAGTCCATAAAGTACTCCCACCGATAACACCAATTCGAATACCATCCAATCCCGCTTCCCACTCACTTTACGTTCAGCAATCCCCCAGCTACCGACTCCTCCATCTTCATCAATTGTCTAAAAATGCGTCCAGAGTTCAGCAGTCACCATAAAGGTGTTTGGATAGCTTAGGTGTCTAAGCTACCCAAAATTTGGCTACTTTTTACTATCCTCCTTTCTTACACTTGGTGCATCATCTTGCTTAGATTCGCGCTTCCATGAAGATTACCAAAAAAGACGAGAGTACTAATATATTTTCTTCTAACAAAGACTCAAACATTTAGAAAAGTAATAGAAGATCTTCTTCATACGTAACAGCGTCGATCAAGTGACATTGTAGTGACTAGAATCTCATCCACAGCATCGTTAAAAAAAAATATAACATCGAACCACCATAGCCCATAAAGTACTCCCACCGATAACACCAATTCGAATACCATCCAATCCCGCTTCCCACTCACTTTACCTTCAGCAATCCCCCAGCTACCGACTCCTCCATCTTCATCAACTGTCTAAAAATGCGTCCAGAGTTCAGCAGTCGCCATAAATCCCGCCTGAAAAGAGTCGCGTGCCAGTCCTCGTCCCGATGCTGCACGCGTCCCGCCATAAACTCAGCGGCACGCGTTTCCTCCCAATTCAACGGTCAATCAATCTCTGAAATTACTGCCCGTTCCTATTCTTTTCCCTCCGTCGATCCCAGCCTCTGTGGGAGGCACGAGTGTCAACGGTCGCACAATACGCCTGGAAAGTGTGTCAGAGGTGTACGTTTCAATTCTCTCTGCGAAGATTTTTCGCGGTGAACGTTGGCTGGGATCGGGCCGCGGAACAGGTGATTAATAGCGCTCGCTCGGTTTCGCAGTAACGAGCATTGAACGCGACGTAATGCGTGGCCGCGCACATAATCGATTTCCAAAGCAGATACAGGCTCCCCCGTGGCTGGACGCAAAACCTTGAATATTCATTCGGCCGCGGCAGCTTCCTCGAGTTCGAGGAAAATGACGCCCGTGGGAAGACTTTAACGAGATCTTTCTTCCATCGGCTTTTGCTTTTCGCGTAATTAATATGGCCTCAAACGGGGCTTCGAATTAACGGTCATTAGGTTGCTAGTGGATGTGTGTTTTCAGGGAGCGAACGCTTTTTTCAAGGTTCGACTCTAATTGAGTCTGAAGAGGCCTCAGACGCTGGAGCGTAGGATGGAGTTTGGAATGGCAGTTGGTGGGTGGTTTGGTCCTGGAATGTTGGTACTGTTGAATGTTACAGACCAGGAAACGGGGAATTAGGAATGTTCTTTGGTTTAGAAGAAGAGGATTTACGGCGTACTGAATGGCAAAGTAGTGTAGAGTATAGTACTTGAAATAGGATAATTGCTTGCTGATGAATTTATGGTGAGGGACTCGTTTTCGAGGCCAAGTGATGCTCGTTCTATTTTGGTCTTGACAAAAATTCTGAGTGGTAATACAGGCAAATGAGGCTCTTTCTTTCGAACTAATGTCAAGTTATAGCAAATGCTACAAGGAATGGAGAATAGTTTCACCTTATTAGTGAACTCTTGAGTCGATTAAAAGGGAAAAATGTCTCCATGAGCTTCTTGGATTTCTGGATAAAATTTCTGAATTATTCAGGAATCCTTATTTTGTATACTAATGTTCCTCAGGGCCTGGAATAAATTCCAGGACGGGAATTGGCGATCCTGGGGATACCTGAGCTGGTTCACCAGTGCTGAGACCAAGAAGAGTCTCCACTGGTAGCCTTGATGCAACTTGCATCTGATGAAGGAACACCTAAGTGTGCATCTTGGGAACCCAAAAAAGACTAGTTAGTAACAAAACCATAGAAAAAAATGGTTTGAATAATTCAGTAATATGATAATAATGATTGAGTCCCAGACTTTCTTAGCCAACTTCTTTTCAAGAATTTCAAGCCACGTTTTCTCAAAAAAATTTCATCAGCAGATCAAATATCACTAATACTGTTCTGTATCTCGTAATAGTCTATTATTTCAGTGTACCTGCTTACGTTCCAATTGATCAGCTGGACAATTGAAAAGACTCGGCTCGGTGAGCAGTGAACCAGAACATGAGTAGACATACTCTAATAGTGGATCACCACAAGATACAGATCAATATCAGCGTGTTATTTGACCCCTGATGACACTAATTGCAGTGCTTGCGAAATCTTAGAATATTTCTTCCTAAGGGCTCGACAGTTTCTAAGTTTCTACTGATGCCTGTAGACTTTGTTTGAAGAACAGTTCTTTATCAATCATGTTATAAATATTTGGCAATTGTAGTGGTACCTATATTTAGTCAGTGACTACTTGCTAGTGACATCGATTCAGTTCAACCATTAGAGAATTCTTACAGAGCATTTTCCAATTTCCAGGAAAAATATTCTGGAATAATAGAATTAGTAAATAATATATATTAATTTTAAGAATAGAGTTAGTAAATATATTAATACATAATACATATTAATTTTAAACCAAATATATTAATATATTAATTCACTGAAGGGTAAATAAATATGTGCATGTATCGAGTCGAGTATATCACTTTCTGCAGATATAATCAAGAGAAGATAATAAAATCCGCAAAAAATTGAATAAAATTCTGAATTGAACGTGCTTCGTTCACTTTATCGTCATAGTTAAATGCTGTCATAAAAGAATGGGGGTTGTTGAAAGCGACTACTAGCTTTTATTTCGACGTCCAGATTAGAAGTTTGACGTATGGCGTGAAGTGCCCATTGGAGTACTGTCTCATGGCTATTTATAATGTTTGACAAGCGGCGGTAGATAAGTAAAGTGGCTTGTACGGGTCGCTGTTTACGCCCTGTAATTGCGAAAATTTTACGCTGCTGTCGGCGCTGGTAATGAATGGACGGGGATGTTGTAACGCTGGTGACGAGGGATCAATGGAATTCGGTTGAATTCCATTAACGAAAATAACGCGACCCTATTGCAGTTGCTATGCGTTCCTTTCTTCCTAGTTTTCACTGATTTCAATTTAGCTTTCGTTTAATTTAACCCCTTGTGCATAAGAGAAACATATAAAATGACTATTTAGATTCTAAAAAGGGATGAACAATTTTAAACCAAATGTTAGTAAGAAAAAAGAAGTTTATTCTGTTTCTAAAATGTTTTTTATGCAAGTATTTTTTATACAAATATTTTTGTGCAAGTATAACTCGTGGTTAATTGATAAAGTAGCTTTTGCTGCTTATGAGTCAATCTTGTGATTCATGAGCAAGAGGTTAATGAAAAGTGTAGACGAATTCTAGTGGGAGTTATTCTTTCTGGAAATATTGTGAAGTATAAACTTTGAGAGTATCTATAGATATTAATTGCAACTTTTGGAATACAAATTTTAGATGATATCGGAGATTTTGTAAATCTACTACTGAAATCTTACTCAAATTTATTTAGTAAATTACTTTAAATGTTCTATAGAAGTTCTGAATAAACTTCTAGACTCTGAAATATTTCTAAAACCACAAAGTGCTAATTACCTTCCACCAAAATTCTCAATTACCCAGTTCCTCGTAACTCTAATTATTACTATAATAATTAATCTCCAAATTACCATTATCAGAACCCTTGAAAAGTCACAAAACACTAATTACCTTCCTCCATAACTCCGAATCACCCAATTCCTTAGTTCTAAATTAGAACTTCTAATTATCATCAATTATCATTAAGAAGAAATCACGAAATTACTCTTATTAAAACCATATCTGCTGTCCCCCATAAAGTCACTTCGCCTGAACATACTCATTGTCAGTCGAGTCTCATTCGAAGCCCAATAAATTACGAGGCTATGTAAGAACCGTAATAAATCCTGAAAGTATAATAAAATGCAACAGTCCTTCGTGATCTCGTTAGCAAAAGCCGCGGTTCCAGCGAAACTGACAAATCAGACCACTAGCTTTACGACTTGGAATTAAGAGGCTGATTATGCATTGCGAAACGCGACTCACGTGAGGAGATTCTCTTCTCACGACGCGGATCGGCCGCACAATTGAATTAATTATCGCGGCCAGCGGCAGGAATGATCGAGCCAGATTTCACCGTCATGTCCTATTAAGATACTAAATCACGTCGGGCACTCGGCGTACAAGAAACTCGCATTAGCACTCATAACTGGCCATAAATCTGGGGATCCATCAAACCTTCGCGGAAGGTGTACGCGATGCGTAACGATCGTCGAAATTGTATTTATACTGCATATCGTTTGGCCAGGGAGAATACTCGGAAGCGAGGCAAACCGGTATAGAGACAGAAAAGAGTACACTTTGTACTGGCTCGCTCAAAAATGGGTGTGGTCGAGAGCCAGGGAGTGTCTTTTTTTTCTTTCTTTTTCTTTTTGGAAGTGTTATTTGGTTAAGGGGCCATCAGAGCCTATTTTTTTTTGTTTGCTTTCCATCAATGAATGCTGTTTCTTCATGTCTCTGTTATGAAAAAATATCCCAGAGGTCAGTTTAATATTTTTTTCGTTACTAGTTCTTCTTTGGGATCTAAATTCTGTATGGTCTTGAAAATTGAGAAAATTAGAGCATGTATAATATTGAAGTGTTCTTCCTTTTTTTTTCTTAGGTGTCATTGACTTCTTTGGTGGACTGTTTTTATTTAGTAGGCTTCTATAAATTGTCCATTATTACCTATATAATTATTACTGCATATTGGAAAGGAGACAACAACGCCATCCTTCGTACATAATTAATTAATAATTAAGTATACGTACCCTCACGCAAGCACACTCAGTTTTGACAGAAACACATTGTAGTAGTTACTTACCAGCTTTTCAGACACCAAAAATCAGAGTCCAAATATAGCTATCAGTATACTCCAGTACACTGTATTTATTCACACATCCCCACCTCTATTATTTAAAAACCAGCACAAGAAAAAGAATTTAATATTTAATATATATATATATATATATATATATATATATATATATATATATATATATATATATATATATATATATATATATATAATTATTGAGTCTATACAACTTTGTGCCTTAATGAGTAAATTAGAGAAGATTTCAAGAGTATGACACACCCACTATATTTAGTGATCTAAACAGTCTCGATATAGTTGTAAAATAAAAAATCACAAACTTCACAGAACATTTCAGTTTCTCACTTTTTTGTAAGCTAAGAAATTATTCGCTCGAAAATGCCTTCAAAATGGACAATTTTATAAATTTCTTTTACATGTATAGAGACTTTTATTTCAGACAAAACTTTCATTCAAAAGA
The DNA here is from genome assembly GCF_051401765.1 of Calliopsis andreniformis. Taxonomy (NCBI): domain Eukaryota; kingdom Metazoa; phylum Arthropoda; class Insecta; order Hymenoptera; family Andrenidae; genus Calliopsis; species Calliopsis andreniformis. The sequence continues at coordinate 7,891,003 of NW_027480432.1, read as the reverse complement.
GAAATGATTACACTCTATTTACTTATTACATTCTCTTCTTTTCCCACGAAGTGATATTACAGAGTCGTTTATGATATTAAAGAGTACTATATCACCTCAATTGACTCGATTGTGAAACTAGTTTTTTTAACTGATCAGTCAGGCTGCAGCTCTATCCTCGAAGACTGACAACGTGTGTCGATAGTGATGAAGTATCTTTTTAAAGAGATGATTGCACTCTACTGTTTGGTATCTAGATAAAATAAATAAGAAGAAGGTGAGAATAGGAGGAATGGAGTAGGTTCGTTAATTTCTCTTATTGTAACGTCACGATCGATCTTCTTGGCATATTTTTACTGTTAATAAGAATCTTGAATCTATTGATGCAGACGAAACTTCCTGTTCGATTTTTCTATTCCTTCGTAGCCTGAAACGTCGATGAGTAATTTATTGCTGAATTTTTATACAGTCTATAGAAACTTTGACACGAAAACTACAATGTTAATTACAAATTGATAACTTCATTAACTGTCACAGATGATAGATGACAGGAAGAGTATTATACAATTTTTGAATAAGTACAAAAGATTGAGCTGCTCGAATTTGTGCAAGAATAATTTCTCTTCAGTCTCATTAATCTTAAATTAGAATATGTGTGGTGTCTAACCCACATATTTGAAAATGAAGAATGTGGTGTAGCAAAGACCATGGTAAAGCTTCTTCTGAGTCATCAAGATCAACAGGTTAACGAGACCAGCCTCCGCAATGCAATAAAGAAAACCAGAAATAGAACCCTCATAAAGCACGAGGAATAGTGCAAGAAAGAATGCACTGTAGGTGTCTAATAGCAAGTTCAGACGTTTCCTATTTTGATTTATTAAAGTTCGCTTATATTGCATGAGAAACATGGCTTCCTTCTATTAAAACTTCATTAACTGTTTCCTATAAAAACGAAATTCTATATTCACTACAATACCTACACAACGTGGCCCATTTAAAATTTCGCACATAATCATCTCCTACAATATTTCTCATTTCACAAACTGTCTCAAATAAAACTCACCCTATCTGACAAGGGAACTACTCGAAGTGATAATCTCCGATTTTGATGCAACTTTGTAAGTTGGTAGAGAAGGCAAAAATATTCGACACGTATTTTTTTATATCGGCTATATTCGATGTTAAAGGGGTGAAAACCACCCCTAAAGTGGGGGGTAGGAAACATATTTCGGCTCCTATCTCGAAAACTATTAGGTATAGAAAAAAAGTATACGTATTTTTTAGCAACGAATCCACCTGCATAAATAGTTTTTAAAAATACCTATTCGTTTAAACAATATATTGAAAAATGTCATATTTTTGTTAATTTTTCAGGTAAAATGTTAATCAATCTTCTCGTAAATTTAGAGGCATCTCGATGCTCACAAATTCTCTCTAAATGAACGTTTCATTTAAAACACTCTCTGAAACGAGCTATAGTTTATCAGATAATTACATGCGAAACTCGAAGCAAGTCAACCTGTATATTTCATTTGCATAAACATCCACAGTCGTTACCCATAACGCGAAGTTTATCGCAAATTCCAATACGCGATAAATAAAACCGACTTATCTAAAATTCTTCGCTGCCCCTTCCCCCAGATTCCTGGCCGACAAAACACAGGGGCTCGCATAGCGCAGACCAACCAGCAAGAAAACTGGCCGCGAAAAATACGACTGAGTCGTTGGAAAAACGCGGGCAGTGGGCAACGCATGATTAACTTTTCGCGCCGCTTCGCGCGGCTATTCTCGATCGCGACGTAAACGCAATTATCCACCTACTTATTCTAGGTGGCAACAGGCGTCGCGCAGCGCATAAATATCCGCGCGAGGGAAAAATCCATGGGCGAGATGCATGAGTCCAGCTCGCAGCGAGCGCAATGGGCTCGAACGCAGCCGCAGCCAATCGCGGGCGTGCGTGCTTTGTCCACGGTCCCGCGATCGCAAGGACACGCCGAAAGGGTATCCGTGACTGCGTTATTAACGATATTCCACGGCACGGGAGTCGATAAAATATTATGCTAATCTCTGGCAGCGCACGCGGAACCTATCCCAGAGTTCTCAGGCCAGGCCTGGCTGCCAGCCCGTCGAACCAGATCGTACAACCGCTCGAACCCTCGCAGACCTCAATTAATCCTTTTCTCATTCTATTAGGTAACTGGCGCGGTTCTGGCGCGTTTGAATTGAAACGAGAGGGCTGGCGGCGTGGCTGGTATGAGCTCTGAATTATGGGGAAATGGAAATTTGGATTTGGTAATGGCACGAGCGTGGCATTTGGGGAGCGTGGTATGGGCGGGCGGCTGGAAAAGCGTTGAACGAGCGTTGAATGAGTTGTATGGTGGTCTGGTTGTTTGCCAATCGGGTGTACAGGGTGTTTCATAATATGTGGGACTCATTTTGGGAGTTGATTGTATGGCTAAAAATAATGAGGAAGATATGATATAAATACATGTTCTGTTTATCTTTGATTAGGACATGTGATGAATTTTTGGTTCTATAGACTGTAATAGTTTGTAAGCAGGATTTTTAAGTGGACCTTTTTTTCTTGATGAGTACCTAACAGGCATAAAATACTGTAATATTAGATATTACACGTTATATTAGTGCACTTTCTACATGATCGACTTTTTTAACAACTCTCCCATCATATTGAGGATAAATGATTGTGGATCCATAATTTCTTGGAACCTAAGGAATAATCCTCTATCGATAGTTCAGGTATCTAAGCTACACACTTTTAACAACTCTCCCATCATATTGAGGATAAATGATTGTGGATCCATAATTTCTTGGAACCTAAAGAATAATCCTCTATCGATAGTTCAGGTATAAAGCTACACACTTTTAACAACTCTCCCATCATATTGAGGATAAATGATTGTGGATCCATAATTTCTTGGAACCTAAAGAATAATCCTCTATCGATAGTTCAGGTATCTAAGCTACACACTTTTAACAACTCTCCCATCATATTGAGGATAAATGATTGTGGATTCATATTTCCCTAGGACCTAAGGAATAATCCTGTATCGATATCTCAGGTGTCTAAGCTACCCACAATTTGGCTACTTTTTACCATCCCCCTTTCTTACAATTGGTGCAGCATCTTGCTTGGATTCACGCACCCATTAAAATTAGCAAAAAAGACTAGAGTATTAATATATTTTCTTCTAACAAAGACTCGAATATTTAGGAAAGTAATGGAAGATCTTCTTCGTATGTAACAGCGTCGATCAAGTGACATTGTAGTGACTAGAATCTCATCCACAGCATCTTTAAAAAAAAATATAATATCGAACCACCATAGCCCATAAAGTACTCCCACCGATAACACCAATTCGAATACCATCCAATCCCGCTTCCCACTCACTTTATGTTCAGCAATCCCCCAGCTACCGACTCCTCCATCTTCATCAACTGTCTAAAAATGCGTCCAGAGTTCAGCAGTCGCCATAAAGGTGTTTGGATAGCTTAGGTGTCTAAGCTATCCAAAATTTGGCTACTTTTTACCATCCCCCTTTCTTACAATTGATGCAGCATCTTGCTTGGATTCGCGCTTCCGTGAAGATTACCAAAAAAGACTAGAGTACTAATATATTTTCTTCTAACAAAGACTCGAATATTTAGAAAAGTAATGGAAGATCTTCTTCGTACATAACAGCGTCGATCAAGAGACATTGTAGTGACTATACTTCGCTCACTGGGAGAACGCAGTTGCCGGTTGACGAGTTTTCGTACCCTTTGCGCAGTTCACGCCTATGCTCATTAGTTATTGGCTCTGTCACTCTCGAGCACATCCCTACCCATCAACCCCTTGTTGGGCCCCTGGAGGTCCTACCATTTCTAAAGAAAGTCACTTCTTCAAGTGTTAGCGCATAAACGGTGTGAAAGAAATTTTGAGCAAGCAAACGATATTCTTTTAGATTTTAGTTTTCTCCGAAAGTATTAATGCGGCTCTGTTAGCAAATAAAAATCTTCTTGAATATCGTCCCTGTCGACCGAAAACGTACTGGTACTAGTCAGAATTCTTACTGCGTTGCAATACCATAAACGACCCTAGATTTCCCGTGTCATAAACTACCTGGTCGCATCGAACATTTTGTAGGAAATCCAGGAAACAGTTCTACCGTTGCTGTTTCTTTATAATCAAATAAGCTGTGGATTCTTATACATTGATATCTCAATAAATATTGTTTCTTAATAGATAGAAACATTTGTTTCATTTGGACACTAGGTATACAGAGTAGAAAGAAGCAAGGCGTGTCCTTTTAGGCTCTTGAATCCTTCACCAATCTCAGTGGAAAAGTCAGTCGGGGCAATGGAAGCCATCTGCGTGAAACGACTGCGTTCTCTCAGTGAACGCAGTATAGAATCTCATCCACAGTGTCAATCAAGCAACATTATAATATCAAGATATCTCGACCATAGCGTCGATCAAGCGAAACTGTAGTGGCGAGATATCTCGTTCTCGATAACGAAAGGGTTAATTGTTTATCCCTGCGCCAAGCTCCCATTCGCTCACGAGACGCGACCGCAAGAAAGGAAGCATCGAAGTCCCCGTTGCAGGGAAACATGGCCTCCTCCATTTCCAGTTTCGGCGATAGCGATCGTTGTCCTTAAACGGCTCAAGTATCAAAGAAGAGCATCATCCCAGCATCACTCGAGCATCATTCCGTGTCACACGGGAATTCGGTGTCGACTCGCGAAATTATCACTGGATGACACATAATAAGCCGCAATTTTCCCTTGTTAATGGGCGCACGGAACTATGGCAGCAGGAGGGACACCGTCGACATTATCGTGCTTAGATAAGCATCGATGATTATGTCCAACCCAGGGAGAGGCGAAATCTCTCAGGGATCGAGCGATAACGAGGCAACTTTCCAGCGACGAAATTGTCGGCTGCTGGAACGATTAGGTTATCAAGGAGAGTTTTCATTGGAGCGCCTCGGGAACGCTGGGGACGTAATCGTCAGGTGTATTCTGATGATGGATGGTTATGTCTCTGCATCGTGTCAGCTTTCACGGATGGAAGCGCGCGAAAAATTCGATTGATGGTTAGACCTTACTGCTGCCGTCGATAACTTGCTAAAAAGAGTATTTGGTGAATATGAAAGTAATCGCTGTAAGCCTGATAACTAAATGTATCTACATTGTTATTAAATCAAGCTTTCGAGTAGAAAAAGGGAATTAGGTATTTAATGACAAGACTGTGGATCTTCATGCATTCATTGGAAATTTTAGTATACAGACAGGTACAGGTTCTAGGTAATACACAAAGATGTACAAAATATGGAAATTTAAATATGGTTTATAATATTTTGAGGAGGAACGAATTTTTAATTAATTTTCATTTTCTTAACTGTAGGTATTTATAAAAATAGAAATTTGCAGACTGTTAATGACGAACGACATAGACGATTATTTCTTATGGTACAGTTAAGTCAGGAGCATTTTTATTATTTGTAGTTGTACGCTGCATCAGCTGCAAGGTTATTAGCAATGCTAGATGGAAGGTCCTATTTTATTTTAAACAATTTTAATTATTTAGTCTACTTTCTTTGAGGAAACGTAGCAAATCCTGCACTTTGTCTTCTTTTACCTTATCCCTGAGGCTGGAGCTTAAATTATATTTTATTCATGTGTTGTTGTATTTTCGACAGTTGTTGTATTTCGACTCTGAAAGATCAGGTGCATTAATATTTGCAAGGTTAGTGCAGTTTCAATGGCCACTACTTTAATTGTGAGGACCATGGAAACTTAAACTCCTAAATATTTTAGATAAAAATATGAAATTCACTGACATTCCAATATCGTCTATAAATACTGATCATTAGAGAACTCTTTCCAGATTATATCATTACAAACAGGTTTCAGCTTTCATCAAAGCTTCATACATATAACAAAGAACGTTTCCTGGAAATATGTAATATCACAATTTGTAACCCATTTGACTACCCTTTTAACTGGAAACATTTCTCTAAAATTATCAGAAAATCCTGAAAAATCTTGGCGACAATTACATGGGACACCCCATATATCATACGACATTTTATATTCCATTTGAGCTCTCCTACCACTCCTTAAAATATCTCATCGTATACTTGTCACACCCTGTATATTTTTGTATATACCATGCATTTAGTACCCCTAAAACCTTCAAATTTTCCATAAATGCATGAAAATCCTCAGTCCACTCCTAAGAATAAAATTCCTCTGCCACATACATCTTTATATTTTCTAAAATTCCGTGCCTCAGAGAGATAAACGATGGCGCGAAGGCACGTAGGATTACAGCAGCATTTCTCTGGATTCTTTCCTGATCGTCGCCAGACGTGTCGGATTTCCCATACATAGTCAGGCCTCGATCCGAGAGAAACTCGCGATCGGGAACGCCGAAAAGGATCGACAGAAGATTTCGTGCGCGTCGGACGATCGCTGAGGCTCGGTGTCATCGTACGGGTGAGCCTGTCGCAGGGGAACTTCCGCGATGCTGAGGATCGATTGAACCGTAAAATTCGATCCGACACTCTGCGAATTACCTGTAACCGGAGAACGTGCAATTACCATCAGGGGCATCCCTTTCGGACCGTTGCATTTTTCGGTCATCAATTGCGGTCACCGCGGAGTGCGAATTTTCGAGCCCGATTATCGACACTGTGCACGCTCCTCGAGCTTGGGGAACCGCACAGTGGTCTGGGAAGGTTCTCTTAACGCGAGAAAATCGAAATTTTACCGCTTGGGATTATCAGGCGTCTTGAGTTCTTATTTTTGAGTATAAATTCTTTTCGTGAGTTATTTCTTTTTTTTTTTTTTAATATAGAGGGTGTTAAAAATAGTGTTTCAAGGGCACAGTGGTCTGGAAAGGTTCTCTTAACGCGAGAAAATCAAGCTTTTACCGCTTGGGATTATTAGGCGTCTTGAGTTCTTATTTTTGAGTATGAATTCTTTTTGTGAGTTGTTTCTTTTCTTCTGAAAATAGAGGGTGTTAAAAATAGTGTTTCAAGGGCACAGGGGTCTGGAAAGGTTCTCTTAACGCGAGAAAATCGAACTTTTACCGCTTGGGATTATCAGGCGTCTTGAATTCTTATTTTTGAGTATAAATTCTTTTTGTGAGTTATTTCTTTTTTTTTTAAAATAGAGGGTGTTAAAAAACAGTGTTTCAAGGGCACAGTGGTCTGGAAAGGTTCTCTTAACGCGAGAAAATCGAACTTTTACCGCTTGGGATTATCAGGCGTCTTGAGTTCTTATTTTTAAGTATAAATTCTTTTTGTGAGTTATTTCTTTTTTTTTTTTTTTTTTGAAAATAGAGGGCGTTAAAAATAGTGTTTCAAGGGCACAGTGGTCTGGAAAGGTTCTCTTAACGCGAGAAAATCGAACTTTTACCGCTTGGGATTATCAGGCGTCTTAAATTCTTATTTTTGAGTATGAATTCTTTTCGTGAGGTATTTCTTTTCTTCTGAAAATAGAGGGTCTTAAAAATAGTGTTTCAAAGGTTTAAGGAGTTGTGTACTTAGTAAGTGAGTAAAGGTGTCTAATGTAGGACCTGAAGTCGATCATTTCGATGAAAAATTCGCGATGAAGTAACGCGACGAGGGGAGAAATAAATTTCTAATTTGCTTGGTCACAGGCATTAAACACAGGGTATTAAAAAAAGGTTCGAGATTTTGAGGATTTATAGTACTCAGCGAGAGGAGTAAAGAATGTTTAATTGTGTCCTAAACACGGAGCTGAATGTACTATAACATTTTCACAAAAATTTTTGACATTTTCAAATTCCATTTCAATTTCTAAAATTGACATTTTCCACAAATGTCGCTAAAGAAAAAGAGAAATATTTTTGTAAACACGTTGAAATATGAATGAAACAGGGTAAATACTATAATAGATCAACTTTTTGGCCAGAGTCTGTACTTACAATTAGATTACATAAATACTAGAAAAAGGTTGTCATAGAGTCCTTACCATGAAAATGCCTACTAACTAAGAAAATGTTAGCAGCAAGTTAACCATACAGTACCCCTATGCACTGATCGCTGTGTGAAGATAAAGAAATAGTGGATGGACAGTAAATATTGACAAATGATAATTTTCTTGGCGGAGTGATTTAAGAATCTATTGATTGATAATCGATCAGTACTGTCAATATTGTCAGAAGTGATGAAGCTGGCTGATGGATTGACACTACGGATATTGAATGTACAGTAATCTATTCCAAATAAACAAACTCCAAGTTGAAGTGGTATACGGAAAATAAATATTTGTTATTGACATTATAAATATTTGAAAATCTAATAAATCATTTTTTACTTTTTAATCGATAGTCTATCAACAGATCCTTAAATGTGACGTTGATTTCTTAATATACCCCTTTATCACATTTAGGCTATCTAAATATCTCCTCTGTTTTTAATCACACGAAGATCATCCATATCATTATTTAATTGGTTTCGAAGGAGAGATATCAGGGTCGAACAATTTTTTATGTAGAATCATCCTTTTTTAGTTTTTAAAAATTTCTTGTTATTAAAAACAGAGAAAGTATTTAGGTGGCTTGCTTCAACTTGGACACCCTTATTAAACGTATTAAACACACCAGAAAATAACAGAAAGACATTCAACCTAGGTAATTCCCTATTGTCAAGCTATGTCTACACCCTGGAAATAATGAACAACAATTTATCGCCACTTGTCTAAGAAATAAGAAAAATATAGAATACTTGGAGTATAGTTTCTATTTAAACACAAAGCCAACAAAAAGCTCAAATGCATACGTGTCCTGAAACATATACAATATTGCTTATAAGTATTCTAACAGTGTCACATGTTAAGTAAAACACAGGTTTCTTAGTAGTAACTGATGTATATTCTTAACATTTGTTTCGTATTTCTATTATATCTTAATATTAAGTATATAATAATTACAATAATTCTATTTTTAGTTCTAAGCCAAATCTGAGCTACTACCAGTCCTCCACTTCTTTTAATCTGACCCTAATCTATTTCAGCGAAGTATGTCTGTAGAAAACATGAAGTAGCAACTCGTTTTAATTCACTTAATACTAACTTGTTTTATTTAATAATTTGGTCTAGCCCTTAACTCAAAGACAGAATGATAATTTAGCCTCCAAACTAGGAAAGGTTACCCATGCCTGCTCTAAGCAATAAATATTGCTACCAATAAGTAATTTTCCACACTTGTGAAATCATTCGAATACTCATAATAGGTACAGTAGATTTTTAGTCACACCCTATAAACAATAAGAGGCGACAGAATGTTGCCTCGATGTTGCCTCAGTAAGAATATTGCCTCGATGTTGCCTCAGTAGACAGCTTTCGAGCATAATCCAAGCTCCCAACGCGTGTGTCAAAGCTGCTCACCGCCAGTCACCAAAAGCAGGGCACTTTTTCGAGGACCTACAAGGTCCATCCGACAGAAAGTTACACGAGGAAACGAATTTCGGAGCGATATAATTTCGTGCTGTTAAATTTCACGCTGACGTTTTTTCCCCGTTTGGTTATTAGGTTTCACGTGAAACATTATACTCATTAAGTAGCGGGCTCTGTCGTCTTTTCTTCTCGGGCGCGATGAACTCCCTGAAATCGTAAACACACCGAGGCAGAAATTGATTGGCTGAGCCGCGCGAGGGGAAGCTAACGGAATGGGGCGATTTTACGTAAAACGCGAGGTTTTACGAGACGCCATAAGAGAGAAAGTCGGATTACTGCGTGAAGTCGTTCGAGGATCGCGAGGACGTGCCATAAAACTCGTGTCGCTTGATTGTCTACGGCGATCCATCTTCCAGGAGTCGCTCTGCTTCCCTTTCATTAGGGGAAAGAGAGTTTTAACCGTGTCTCTGTTTCCGCTGCTGGACGGTGGTCGAAATCGAAGAAACTTAGACAGAGCCCTAAATTTTAGAATCAGTGGTTATAGATTTTAACTAATAACTTAAGCTAATTTTTTCATTAATTATATCGTTAGTAATAATTCTGTGGTTGTGAGGGGAAATGACATAAAGTCTCGTTCAAATTAGTCGAGGTACTTCAATTCAAGCTACTTGGATTCAAGAGTTCTAGAGTTCAAATTTTTGTATCAAATTTTCTATGAAATTTGTAATCGGTTCAATTTTTGTATCAAATTTGTAACTTTTCAGTAATAGGAAAGATTATCTGTAGAATTATGTCTACTGTCATAGAATGGTAAATTATGTAAGCTTGCTTGATAATATTTAATATACAGGGTCAAAAATTTTAGAGACTGTTTCTACATGTCGAAACATAATGAAAATTAGGAATATCAAATCTGTGACTGTACAGTCGTTCTAAGATTATAAAATTATTGCAGAAACTTCTGAAGTTTTCCTGAAATGTGTCTGACTTAGGCTTATTCTACTGGCAACGTGCCAGTAGACGTCCTGGCTCAGACTATGTCAGTAGAATAAGTCCTAAGTCAGACTCATTCCACTCTCATTTCGAGTGTATATTCTGCAAAGAAGTATCAAGAAACTTATGGCAAAGATTCATTAATATTAGGATCTATTTCAATAAAAAAATAATATAATAGTTAATTGTGCCTGCAATTATCAAAAGTGGTATAAGTCTAAAATTTTCTCTCAAACATGTGTATAATTTTTCTCTTATATTTTTCATTTCCATGCGGTTCAATTAATAAAATAACTTTCCTAAAATGTATATCTTACACTACTTACGTAATCACCAGTACAACCGAAAGTGCATTAACTTGACGTAACAGTAAATTTTCCTGCTTTCGATTGTGTCTCGACGACTGTAAAACAGTGTCACGATGGTTCGATCATCTGCAAACACGATGTCGAAAGGAAGAACAGAAGGAAATGGAGATCCGTTGAAAGTGGCCGATGAAAGAAAGATAAACACGCGTAAATAAGTTTTATTAAGGAGATCAAAGGCGACCGCGATCGATGCCTCGATCATCCACTGATCCCATCATCCCAAGTTCGCGACGCCTCCCGAATGATTAATGGCGCTCCGATTCTGCGAGTGGAAGAGGATCACGATCACGATTGATCGGTTTATTACGTCGTGTTTGTTCTGCGAGTCGAAATATGAACTTCTGAGAATGAAAGTGGCGAGGATACGTCTTGCCTTATTTCTGCCATGGAGGCTGACGCTGAAGTCTTTGAGGCTTGAAATGATTGAGCAAAGCTCAAACACATGAGTTCTTTTGTACTTGAATTGGGAATATTGATGTTAGAAAATGGAGCAGATTTAAGCAATGCTAGAGACTTGGAACTTGTAAATTTAGAGAAAAGAAAAATATAAAAGAAACATTTCCTTGTCTCTATCTGGAATTCAAGTATTTTATGAGAGGAAACTGAAGAAAAGTTTCTAAGGCTAAAGATTCCAATTTGAGAAATATCATTGAAATAATAAGTACTTTAACAAATTTTATAATTTGTCTAATTTTATGCAAAACTTCTTAAACTTGTTTCATATTTGCTCTAAAAATAGTTAGAGCCTCAGTTGCTAACAGATAGATGGCAAAAAAAGCTAATTAAGTGGTCTTTTATGAGATACCTGTAGAAGCAAACTGATCTTAGATTTTAATCGCTAGGAAAATACTACAAAGTTTGTGCGGATCGTACAGTTGAAACATAAAGTAAAAACAATAGCGAGCAGTGGTTTTAATAGGCAATTATCAGTGTAATTACTTTGAACTTCGATTCGACAGTAACTATGGCCAGTAGAATGCTGATCATGCAACAGTAATAATTATTGCAAAAAAATAACCGTAATATGTGTTCTAGTTGTACCGTTTATGACTATGACACATTTCCTAGAATCTACGCAAGAATTTATGTACGTAATCCAATGTTGCAATTTAGACAGCGATAATTCTATACTTTTTCTAACTTTTTTACCAATTTTTTCCAGCGACAGTAATTGGCGAAATAATACATGTTAATTGATCAAACTCTGTCTGAGATAGATATGATATGATAAAGATTTTTCTTTATTTTTTGCGCATATTAATTTTTTCCACCTGAGTTATTCAATTGTTTCAAAGTATTGGTACGATTTATTTTCTAAAAATATTACACTAATTCAAAATTGAAGATTTCGTTTCAATTTAGCTATACCTTCTTGATGGAAAATTTGTATTATTAAGAAACCATGATTCCAATTTAAATGGAGATCTTATTATATTCTCGTCAAAATTAATACACTAATTAGCCGAAACAATAGATAGTGAAAGTCATAGATAAGTGAGATTTGGTTAATTGAAGTCCTACAATGTTTCTTCAGGAGTCTATTATTTTAAGAGTCTGTCAAAAATTAACATAAGTAAAATGCAAAAGAAATTAATTTTTTCAACTTCTCTCACTTTTGTTCCTAGCAAATGAATTCTAAATCTCTGTATTCATCCATTCAAAAGATTGTTCGCTAAAACGGTCGTTAAACGAACATGCGTGCGCTTTAATTCACCTCTAACTCGCTTTTCCGGTAGTTTGAACAATTTCCGCTTGGTTACTGTGTCTATAGAACCTCTAATGCATTCTAAAAGCATGGAACTGCATAAAACAAACTAAACAAAACGTCGTCTATTATTTCCTATTATTCCTATCCTGAAAAAAATTATTTAAAATTTTGTGAACATTTTTGAACGAATCTTAGACTTCTTAGGATTGAACACTTTGTGAATAAACAGCAAATTACGTTCAATAATTTATTCCAAAGTATTCGAATATTTAAATATTCAAATTATGAATAAACTTCAAATAATTAAGTACTCTAATATGATTATTATTTGAATATGTCTAATGCTCAAGCAGTTATGTACTTAATTAAATGATATGATAGATATCATAAATAAAATTCTTGAGGTTCGTTGTTTCTTTAATGTTAATTATCATTTATGAAATATAACACATTCGAGTAGTATTCAAATATTTATGTATTAAATACTATTGCAATTAGATTTACCAAATAACGATGGCAGTATTAAAATACACAAGTATTGAATTACAAATAGCTGTAAAAGAGTTTGAGAGGTGGTCTCAGATCTTTATCAAAATTTTCCATGACAACATCAATGAAAGATTAAAATATGATCCAAAGTATTAAGTATCAATCGAAATATTAACTGTAGCATATTTTGTGCTATAGTTAACTATCTTAGCATAGTTTGTGCTATAATATACTTAATATTTCGATTAATACTTAATATTTTGGTTCATATTTTAATTTTTCACTGATGTTATCACAGGAAATTTTAATAAAGAGCTAAGATCACTTCTCAAATTTTTCATACCTATTTGTATTTTAATACTTGTGCATTTAATATTTCAATACATAACAATGCATATCTGAATCATAGTATCTACATTTCGATCAATACTTAATATTTTGGTTCATATTTTAATTTTTCACTGATGTTATCATAGGAAATTTTAATAAAGAGCTAAGATCACATCTCAAATTTTTCATACCTATTTGTATTTTAATACTTGTGCATTTAATATTTCAATACATAACAATGCATACCTGAATCGTAATATCTACATTTTTAATATCACACAAATATGAAAAAATGGTAACAATATCGTTTTACCATTTTTCCTTATTTCTCGACAAATTGTAGAATAAAGAAAAAAAACAGTTGTAATCCAAAACAAAAAACTGCAGAATACAAATTTAAAATAAGCAACCCTCATGATGTCATCTATCTACTTATCACAAAATTGACCAGGCTCTCTACTGACGTTAACCCAAGAAAATCGTCGAAAATTCTGAACACCGCGAAGCAGTAAAGACCAGTAGCTGCCAGACAAGAGGTCAGTCGTTTCGAAAATAAATTATCGCAGAAGTTAACGGTACACAGTGGAGGAGGAAAAATAGCGCGAGCGAACAACAAAGAACCATTAGAAGCCAGAGCGACATTGTCAGTCGGCGATAAAATACGACACAGGAGGTCGTTTTCGACAGACCGCGATAAACCAGCTTGTAGATAGATAAGAGCGCCACGGATAGGTCGTTGTCAAGCGCTCTGATTAGCGACACGTGTTACAGCGGTCAGAGGCAATAATTATAATCGATAGACAGAACACCTGAAGCCTTCGACTCGAGGCCCATGTGGCTCATCCTACGATGGATACCAAAAGGAGCGAATTTCTTTGGGACTGCAACTTTGAAAGCTGCAACCAGAGGAAAATTAATGGCTCTCGTGAGGCCGTGTAAGGTGTGTAATTTATAAATGCACTTCGTTATGAACTTAATTAGCATCTCGCCAACTGGGGCGCTCGCGGGTGCGTAACTGTAGCTTTTTTTTTCGTTTCTGTGAAACCTTTCGTGACTCTTGATATCAGTGATTTAATTCGCGATCCAAACTGCAACATTGTTAGGGATTCAGAGCTGTAATTAGCGGGAATAGGTTGATGGGATTTTCGAGGCTGAGATGCAACGAGATTTGATGCAGATTGAGATGTTCGTTAACCGTGACCAATGACCGCTGAGTACCACGCTGTATTTAGTCGGAACTTTATTGGGAAGACGATTACACGTTTATATAAGTTTTCTTTTATTGACTTGATGCTGTTTGTGTGTAGGAAATTTATGTTTTACGGTCAGAAGGGAGATTTTTCTAATTTCACGACGTATTATTAGAGCTCTCTCATGTGAAAATGATAAATCTGTTTTTATTTTAAAAATCTAGGAAGTCTTGACCATTTTCAGTGTCACGAAGAGTTTGAATATTTTGATGGGTATGAAAGTTATATAAATTTCGGAAATTTTGAAATATATGCCATGTTTTAAAAATATTGGCCTTCTTAAAAATCTTGAATAGGTTGAAAACTTTACAAACCTTGTATATTTTGGACATCTTCTTATTTTAAAGATTTTCATAGTCTTGAATGATTTGAAAATATTGGAAATGTTAAAAATATTGAATGTTTTGTACGGCACGAAAATTTTGGAAATCTTAGAAATCTTGAAAATCTTAAAAATCATATATTACTTCAAAACTTTGAAAATCTCGAAAATCTTGAATATCTTGAAAATCTTTAAAATCTTGAAACTCTTGAAAATCTTGGAGATCTTGAAAGTCTCAAAAATCTCAAAAATCTTGATACTCTTGAAAATCTTGGAGATCTTGAAAATCTTAAAAATCTTGAAACTCTTGAAAATCTTGACGACCTCGAAAATCTTTAAAATCTTGAAACTCTTGGAATCTTAAAAATCATATAAATCTTGATAACATTACATACTTTGAAAACCTTAGAAATCCTCATAATCTTGAAAATCTTAAAAATCTTGAAACTCTTAGAAACCTTAAAAATCATAAACATCTTGAAGACCTGAAAGATCTTAAAAATCTCAAATCTTCCAAAAATCCAGAAAACCTAAAATACATAAAAAACCTCAGCACCAAATAAAGCAATTACCAACACAGAAAAAGAACGATAACAAATTTCCAAAGTTTCACAAAAACACCACAGAAGCATCTACCACGCCATAAAAATTAAATTTGTTTAACAGACTAAGAGGAACATTTAACCCAAAAATCGCCCCAATAAAACTTTTACGACCTCTCTTGAACTACATCTGTAAAATGTAAAACCTGCAGCCGATGAAGTTCTTCCCCTGTGGTCTTCAATTAAAAGCGGCAAGCAGCGAGGCCACAATGAAACGATACTCATCTGAACAAAACGACGCTGACGAAAGAGCCAGGGCGAAGTAGGCCGCCGAGGAGCATCTCCCGCGGCATATCTGGTATTGTTCCTGAAATCAAATTTACGGCCGCGCGATCACCGCTTTCGAATAGCCTGTGCCCAACTATGCGAGCAGCGTCGAATTAACGACACGATTTCTAGGCGCTTTCCTCTGAAACTGGACGCGCGAGCCGCGCCGTTTTAATAGCTCGCGCACGCGACCGACGTGGTCTCTCGATCATGTCCGAGCCCCCGTTTTTTCCTTCCCTCGGATAATCAAAATAATTATATTCGACATAACCTCTACTCGAGTTCCACGAATCGACCGTTATCTTGACGAATCGCTGACGTCTAAGCGATAATTAGAAGCTCTACTTAGCATCTTACCTGAAGCAGATCAGTGGATTAGGAGAATTTTACGATTGAGGTGGCTCGAGGTCTGCTTCCTTCGGTTTCGTTTGATAGTTTCTGGAAATACTTTTTTGTCCTGTGTGGATTCTATTTCTTTTTAGATACTGAAATTTCTCTGAGTGCCTAAAGATCTGTAGTCTATGTATTGTTTACTAACTTCTTCTAAATTAGTTCTTAACGTCCAAGTTGTGAATTATTAAGGCAAAAAGTTTAAATCTGACTGATTTTATTGAGCATGTCTTTTTGGAGATGTTAAAGTAATCAGTTCAATTTTAGTATCAAATTTGTAATTTTTCAGTAATAGGAAAGATTATCTGTAGAATTATGTCTACTGTCATGGAATGGTAAATTATGTAAGCTTGCTTGATAATATTTAATATACAGGGTCAAAAATTTTAGAGACTGGTTCTACGTGTCGAAACATAATGAAAATTAGGAATATCAAATCTGTGATTGTGCATTCATTATAAAATTATTGCAGAAACTTCTGAAGTTTTCCTAAGATATGTCTGACTTAGGCTTATTCTACTGGCAGCGTGCCAGTAGACGTGCCAGCTCAGACTATGTCAGTAGGATAAGTCCTAAGTCAGACTTCCTTCCACGCGCATTTTGAGTGTATGTTCTGCAAAGAAGTATCAAGAGACTTATAGCAAAAATCTATTAATATTAGGAACTATTTTAAATAAAAAATAGCTGCAACTTTTGTTTGAACCATTTTTCCATAACTTGTGTATTTTCTGAGGTATGTGTCCTGGGAAAGTAAAATGAGACACCCTGTATGTGGATGTTGCTGAACTATAAATAAATATGTACAAAAATGACGACACAGAGGAGTTTTGAAATTTGTTTGTAAAGGAAATGCAATAAGAAGCCAAGAAAAATGTATTTGACCGTACAAGCATCTGATAGAATTATGATTAATAGTGGAAAGTAACAACAACCTTATAACGAGAAAATACCAAACGAGTCTTCACAAAACAAGGAGTAAATTATTGAACACACTCATAACATTCGTCCAATTATATTCAGAATACTAGTTCCTTGTGAAAACTACTATACGATATTTTTTCCTTTCTTCTACCTCATTTCCAGCTCTGGCATTTAAGTTCTGAACAGTTTCTCTAGCCTCAGCTCCGAAAAAGGTGTCTTTAGAAATTGAGGATGTGAATTTAATAACACATCGCGAAAAAATCCCTGAGTCAATATAATTCAACCTTCTTGAAGACATGGAATTCAAGTAACAAAGGAAACCATATATCAGACATCTATTCAGAGCTATCAGACATTTAAGAAAAATGTCCGACAAAAGCTAACTACACAATCATTTGCCAGACCTTTCCACTAAATCCAAGTATCCACTCATGGTAATACGATTTACGGCACTTAACTGACAATATCGAGTTCTTGCACGACCTCAGAGGTTTGGATCGAAGAATTTTAGTATATTTTCCTAAAAAATCAACTTTCTCGCACTGACATCTATGTATATTGAATTTATATGTTTCTAAATGTTCATTAAATTAGGAAATTGAAAGCATTAAAGAAGGTGAACGAAAATTTTAGTAGCAAGGAATATTTAGAGTTGGATATTTTAAAGATAGTATTTTTTGCTTGAAAATAAAGAAAACTTTTCTTTAAATTAGAATACTTTCAGTCAGCCATTTTTTTGTCATGAATAGTGTTCTTTCGCGATAAAAAATCGTTCCTTACGTTAATTATTATTAGATTGTGGATTCCTTCGTAAGACTTGTCTCACTGTCTAAGTATAATTCAGTATATTCTTCAATATTTTGTATGTTTTACATATTATATGGATCTTGAATTGGAATTTCTGAGTATAACAAAAAGAAGTGAGAAAATTTATATTTCTTCAGAAAACTTAGAACCACTAATATGCTCATTATCAATAGATACATCAGTAAAAGAGATTGACAGTGAAAGATAAGAATCAGAAGGGGTTTCGAAACATTGAAAAATCAAAAATTTATTCAGGTACAACTCTTACTGTTTTATTTTTTTTAACCACTTAAATCGGAATAATGTCTCTCACACGCGATAACCACTTCAATCCCAAAGTGAAATGCACGTGCCCCACTTGTGGTCTGACCTTTTTATGACTCACATAGCCGTCGATTAAATTCCAACCAAAGTGATTAATTCATCTATAGCTTAACATTCCCATAATATTCAATCTAAATATCATGCAAACCAAGCTAGAATTAGAGAAGGCAGAGGTGGTGGGAGGGCTGTTACCTCCTGACCCTCAGGAGGTAACATCCTCACCCTTCAAGGGGTCTCATTTACGTATTAAATCTACAAACTATAAAATCAATTTTTACAAATATTTAAGACAAAATTATTTCTTATAAGTGTCCAGGTATTGGAACATTTACCATACTTTTAATGATCTTACATGACAACACGTTGACTGCCACCTTAAATTCATTCAAAATTCTATCATTTCGCAGTGATTCCACCTTTAAAAGAATTATTCTCAATTAATTTCCATACCTATTTTAAAGTGTTTTTTCTCTTTCACTAAATATCGGTAAAATTCTGTACATCACTACTATTCATAATTATCTAACTAATTATTATTCTCAATGACGTAAAGATTGTTATCCATATATGGCTGACCTGGCAGTCAACACTCCAACAAGCAAACTCGACTAAAAAGAATAATTCCTCAGATTCCATATAAAAGTTCTGTTTCCACAAATAATTTTAATCCAAAGGCACAAAATTATATACAGGCACAGAAATTTGACCATGTACCCTAGACTCGAGGTGTGCCTTCTTTGATTTCAATATATTGTGGTAGAGAAAGAACTCTTTTTTTGGGAAAATGCATCCACACCAACAAGCAAACTCAGCTAAAAAGAGTAACTCCTCAGATTCCATATAAAAATTCTGTTTTCCCAAATAATTTTAACCCAAAGGCACAAACTTATATACAGACACAGAAATTTCACCATGTACCCTAGGCTCCAGGTGTGCTTCCTTCCATTTTAATATAATGTGCTGGAGGAAGAATCCATTTTTTGGGAAAATGCATACATAGTGGCTTAATTCGAGATTTCAAGGCTGTAAATTTCTGGGGTCTAGATGAGGTGGAGTTCATTGACCCGTGACGTTCGGATTTCCCCAACAAACAAAAGTTCCGTTTCCACAAATAATATTAATCCAAAGACACAAAATTATATACAGACACAGAAATATGACCACATACCCTAGACTCGAGGTGTGCTTCCTTTAATTTCAATATAATGTGCTGGAGGAAGAACCCTTTTTTGAGAAAATGCAAACATGGTAGCTCAATTCGAGATTTCCAAATTGTGTTTTTCTGGGGTCTAGATTATGTAAGGTTCGTTGACCCGTGACGTTCGAATTTCCCCAACAAACAAAAGTTCCATTTCCACAAATAATATTAATCCAAAGGCACAAAATTATATACAGACACAAAAATATGACCACATACCCTAGACTCGAGGTGTGCTTTCTTCCATTTTTAATATAATGTGCTGGAGGAAGAACCCTTTTTTGGGAAAATGCATCCACATCAACAAGCAAACTCAGCTAAAAAGAGTAACTCCTCAGATTCCATATAAAAGTTCTGTTTTCCCAAATAATTTTAATCCAAAGCCACAGAATTATATACAGACACAGAAATTTGACCATGTACCCTAGGTTCCAGCTGTGCTTCCTTTGATTTTAATATAATGTGCTGGAGGAAGAACCCATTTTTTGGGAAAATGCATACATAGTGGCTTAATTCGAGATTTCCAAGTTGTGTTTTTCTGGGGTTTAGATTAGGTGGAGTTCGTTGACCTGTGACGTGCGAATTTCCCCAACTAACAAAAGTTCCGTTTCCACGAATAATATTAATCCAAAGACACAAAATTATATACAGACACAGAAATATGACCATGTACCCTAGGTTCTAGGTGTGCTTCCTTTGATTTTAATATAATGTGCTGGAGGAAGAATCCATTTTTTGGGAAAATGCATACATAGTGGCTTAATTTGAGATCTTAAGGTTGTGTTTTTCTGGGGTCTAGATTAGGTGGAGTTCATTGACCCTTGACGTTCGAATTTCCACAAATAACAAAAGCTCTGTTTCCACGAATAATATTAATCCAGAGACACAAAAATATGACCATGTACCCTAGACTCGAGGTGTGCTTCCTTCCATTTTAATATAATGTGCTAGAGAAAGAACCCTTTTTTGAGAAAATGCAAACATGGTAGCTCAATTCGAGATTTCCAAATTGTGTTTTTCTGGGGTCTAGATTAAGTGAGGTTCGTTGACCCCTGACGTTCGAATTTCCCCAACAAACAAAAGTTCCGTTTCCGCGACTAATATTAATCCAAAGGCGTAGAATCATACGCAGACACAGAAACATATCCAAGCACCCCAGGCTATTCAGCTCATCGGGGTTGATGGAACCGTCACGACCGTCCCACGCGATTCCATTGGTCCAGAAACGAGGAAAGAAGGTCGCGCAAATGTCTCGATCCTCGCCGCGACGCGTATTCCGTCGCCTTTTTCTCCCTTCTCCCTTTCAGAGCCATTGACAGCACGCTCGGCCATTTGCATCGCGGAATAAATTACAAGCCGGCGTAACATAGTCGTCGATCGTGGCGTAAAAACGATAAGGGGTTACGGACGACGATGCCCGTCGATCTGTGTGTGAGAAAATCCTGCTCGAACGTCCGTCTCGCGCCTTTTCTCCGCCGCTGCCCCGACAGCGGGGAGGGAAGGGGCCGAGTAATGGGTTACGGTAGTGCAAATCATCGATGCAACGAGGCTGCATGCAAATACTCTGGCGCGCATGCGCGGTGGTCTTCGAGGGAACGCGGAGATTGATAGGAGAGGTAAACATTTGCATGAATCCTGGAATGATTTAGAGACGCTGAGAGCTTCCCGTTTGGATAAGACGACCTCGCTCTCTTGGAAGGTTCGAGGGGGTATTTCTGCCCAGATCGTCATTTTTGCGAACTCTAGGATTTTTTTTGTAGCGGTGGCTAGAGCGTTTTGTATGGTTTGAGATTCTGCGGATATGTTTGCTTAACTTGTGAGTATGTACTGTATTTTTTTCAGCAGAAGATATTAAAAATTCTGGGTGTTGTAATTTTTTGTTTGATGGTGTTTTTAAAAATGGCGCGGCACTGGCTTTCGTGATATCTTGAGATCTAGTTGACCGATTCAAATTTCACTTCAAATTTGGAGAGAATCTTCAGCAGACATGCCTTTATCGTCAGAGAAGTAGAGATTTTAGAAATTATTGTGTGTTCATTATGTTTTTAAATGTTTTATAGATAGAAACGGAACTGGAAAATAATAATTCTAAATTTAAAGTGTTGCTATTTTTTTATTTATCGAGGTTTTGACGTCTCCCTATTTCCTGCTGTAACTACAGCCTTTCCAGTGAAGATACTTTTTACCCCTGTATTTCAGATGAGCGAATCGGCTGGAATCGTGGAAGCCAGTGGAGTATCTTTTTTAAATAGTCATTAAACAGATAATTATAACATCCACAATTTTTAATATTTTCGGATGAGAAAAATATAGTATATACTTATCACATGAATAAATATATCTGCAAAATCTCAGTACGAAATAGCCTACCCATCGTTATCAAAAAAATCACAAAGGTCGCAAAAATGACAATGTAGACAACAATGTACCCTTAGTAGTTGATAGTTTATTTAGGAGATAGGGTTTCTGGGATATTCATGGTAAGGGATTTGAAAACAAGATATCTGTGTGATTGGGTGGAGAAATATATTTGAGTCAATAAATCTGGAAATAAAATTTTTTAGTCTAAGAGTTTTAGAGTAGAGTAAGGTAGTTGACTCTGTAATCGATCCCTTAGCAAAAGATGTCGCTTTTAATGAAAAAATACATATAAACTGAAGAAAGAGGAAGGACTTTTTTCAATGGTCTAATTACATCATTTAAAAAAGAAGTTAGTAGCTATATCTAGAATCTAAAGTATCGAGTCAATACTTCTCAAACAATCTTTATGTAGCAGAAATCCAATTTAATAAGGTGGTTGACTCGATCAATACCCATCAGTAGTCAATCACTTAAATAAGTAGTAGTTTTAAAGTACTTATTTATTTATGTATTTATTTGATGCTATACTGAGATATGGAAACTTATTGTGTGATCAATTTGAGAAAGTTCAAGTAATGTTATTTTATTATTTATAGAAGTAATCGATTGTTGGGTACTGATCAAGTCAACTACCTTATTAAATTGGATTGTCACTAGATAAAAATTGTTCAGATAAAGATGTTAATAGGAAGATAATGATTTTTCTCTTCTATTGTAGCAGATATTTTCTTTAATGAATGTGTAAGGATTTATGAATTTTTTGTTTGAGAATAATCATTGGGAAAAAGAGTTTAGCAGAGAGCAAGGAATATTTTAGGAATTAAATAACTTGAGATTATTACTTACTATTATTAAAGGTTATTGTGTAGGGTTGGTTTCATATTAATTGTCCTGTTTGAATAAATTCTAATTGTTCTCTCGATCGTTTATTTGGAACATGATTTTTTTATGATCGTCATTATATGAAGCTTCCACACCTAAAAATAGGGTTTGTTATCAACTGGCTCAAAACCAGAAATACCTAAATATTGAAATTCAAGTTCTAAGAGGAATTATTAACCTTCTGTAAAATTAATTCTTTCTTTTTTTAATTCTCTAATAGTCAATATGTATTTGCTTTAGAAATAGCACGATGCCTTAGAAACCTGATAAACGCCAGAATTCTTTTCCATTGCTTAACTCTCGTTTCTCGAGAACGAGTCCTATAAATGCTCAATGATCGAAAGATCCGGTAGTTATGGTACCCAAGACGCTGATTGTGGTCGCAATTTTTCTTTTATCCATAAAAACACATTGCATACTTCTGCCGCCACTTTGAGAATCATTTTTCACCGAAAGAAAACTTTGTGGTTGAAGTGAAGTTAAAAAAGTTTATCTCTTTATCGTTGCTGAGTATTTCCTGTTCTTCAAATTTCAAACGTTGCAATAAATTCTAAACGTCAGTAGCAAAATAATTTCAAATTTTTCTATGTTTAAAGTAGCTTCAAACATATTTTTTCAGTAGTTCCAAAAACTTTAATGCAAAAAGATTTCAGAAGTATCTTACCTTACCTTCAAAATAGGTAATTTTGTGGGTTTTAATTAAACTGCAGATGTCATGCACAGAAATTATGTACATAAATTAATGTTTGAAAAAAATTTAGTTACAGGCATGTAATCTGAATAGAAATTTGTTTTACCCTCTACAATTAGTGTAATGCGTACGCTTGATTTTGCATATTATACGCATTCTGTACTATGTTGCGCATTTCAATTCCCCATGAATATATAAACATCTGCAGTTCAGTGATTAAATTTAAATACCTCTAATGATAAGTTTTACTTCATGGAAAGAGATTTTAATAGCTGGTTCTACGATGTGCGCGAGGAGATTTCAATGCTTGGTTGTACACTACATCGCAAAAGGCTTTAATGTGTCATTATAGAAACTCTTAAAGGAACAATTTCATCAATAATTCCTCTTTTCCTTTCATCATTAAAATTCGAAAGTATGAATATTTTATTAGGAGCAATAATCACAGTTCATAAAAATTCAAAAGATAATTGTTTTACTTCAACACGTTATATAATTAAAAAGGTATTAATATAGTTTCCTGAAAAATTACAAAATTAGACACAAAATAATTGTGATATTACTTTTGAAACTTTTTAATTTAGATAATATAAAAAATTCAAAAGCTCTCTAAAATCCACAGGATTTATCTTTACCCACACATCTGACACACCTCATTTGGTAATTCTACACAAGTCTCTCCTCAAACTTGATTCTTCCTAATTCTATTAAACTCAGTCCTGTTAGAGTACTTTTGCAAATTCTACAAAGAACTTCAATAACTTCAACCTAACATTCTCCTCCACACACAATTATCCCTTTTCCCCTTTTGCACCTTCACTTCTAAGACACCCTGTACAGACTCTATCACAGAAACCCACACACCCAGCACGCCTCATCTAATCGTTCCACATCCACACAAATCCTACATTCTAGTCCCAACCTCCCAAGTTCCTTTTCCCACCGATCCACCACACTTGGCCAGCTCATCATCGCGCTTAATTACCGAAAGGGTAAAAATCCCAGCCCCTTACGCGAACGCAGAAAAAGATAATGGTAACCCAGATCTGATGCCAGCCTGGCCAGCATCCTGGCCATCTCCACCGCGGAAACACGCACAGTTGTCTTCCACTCCCATCCAGTCAGCTAAAAACCTCTCGCCCGCGACCTTCCGCTAACCTGTTTCAAATGAGCCACGTTTTCACGTAAATCCATTCGTGCCGTGCTAATAGGATGAATTAAATCGGCCGATACGGCTGCCAGTCCGCGGGACCGATGCTGCCACTCGGCCTACGCTCCCCTGGGAACGCTCGCGGAAAATCTTCGCGTAGCATCGCTTGGCAAACGCGCTGATTTACGACCTATTATCCACGGACGATCAGGGATCGCGTAACGACGGCTGCGGGGAAATTAATCGACCTGCGTAATTATTTCGTCGGTCCTTTTTCTTGGGACATAGTTGCACAGTGATGGGAGAGACTTGTTGCTCGTACACGCCTTTGAAGGGATTGCTATGGCTTGTTTAATGTGGATTGAGCTGGTGTGTGGGTCGATTCGAGCTGTGGTGATGGTTCTTTGAGTAATGGGTAGGTTTTCGTATGGGAGGAGAGGGGATGTTGTGTGGTGTCGTGGGAGGGTGGAGGTGGCCTGCAAGAAGGAGTTGGTTGAATGAGATGCTCGTTTGTCAACACTGACTTATTTTAGGAAATAAAAGTGGCATTCATGTCTCGTGAGGAATCTTCTGGGAAGTGTTGGAGAGAATGGTGTTCAGGGGACTTCTTACAAGCGTTAGAGGTAATGATATTCAAGGGACTTCTCATAAGCATTAGAGACAATGCTGGCTAGGGGATTTTTTGGAGGATATGTTTAGTATTTATATTTACTTTACATTTGAAGAGACTGAGTTAGGGTCGATTATTTAAAGAGTTTCGGTTAATCGAGAACTTTGGCACTACAGTTTTTAAAAATTGTAGTTTTTAAGTCATTTCTAAATTTTCAATTTCTCAAATATCTGAATTTCAAAATTTTTAGTTTCTTAAATATTTCAATTTTTTAAACTTTTAATTTCTCCAACATCCAAATTTCAAAATTTTTAGTTTCTCAAATATTCAAATTTCTAAATCTTCAGTTTCTTAAATACCTGAATTTTAAAATTTTGCATCTCTCAAATATCTAAATTTCAAAATTTTCAGTTTTTCAAATATTTGTATGTCTAAATTTCCAGTTTCTCAAATATCCAAGTTTCTAAATTTTCAATTTCCCAAGTGTCTGAATTTCAAAATTTTTAGTGTCTCAAATATTCAAATTTCTAAATCTTCAGTTTCTTAAATATCTGAATTTTTAAATTTTGAGTCTCTCAAATATCTAAATTTCAAAATTTTCAGTTTCTCAAATATTTGTATGTCTAAATTTTCAATTTCTCAAATATCCAAGTTTCTAAATTTTCAATTTCTCAAGTGTCTGAATTTCAAAATTTTTAGTTTCTTAAATAATCAAATTTCTAAATCTTCAGTTTCTTAAATATTTGAATTTCAAAATTGTTAGTTTCTCAAATATTCCAATTTTTTAAACATTCAGTTTCTCAAATATCCAAATTTCTAAATCTTCAATTTCTCAAGTGTCTGAATTTCAAAATTTTTAGTTTCTCAAATATTCAAATTTCTAAATCTTCAGTTTCTGAAATATCAGAATTTTAAAATTTTGCATTTCTCAGATACCTAAATTTCAAAATTTTCAATTCCTCAAATATCCAAATTTCTAAATTTTCAGTTTCTTAAATTCTCAACTCTCCAACTTCCTAATTTCTCAAATTTTTAGATCCTAGTTCCCTTTCAACAAACGAATAAATAATCAATGCATCCTGAAGATGTGATGCAAAGTTGAGTTCAGTTCAAGCAATGCAAACTCATGAGTAACCCAAGAAATCTGGTAAGTCGATTGAGATGTCTCGCGACCAGATAACAGGGCTCCCTGTACAGTAGTGCAATGGAATTGGCGATATTCAAATCAGACAAGTAGAACCGTACTGTGTGCGTGATTAAAAATAAACCCGTGAGTTGGTGTAATTTCACGGTTGCGCGGTTTAGTTAAGTCGCCTCTGGTTGCTTGCGTGAGGATATAATTCCACACTTGTGCAGACTTGATTGAAATTATTTTATTTGCGGGGAAAGACAAAAACGTGTGCAAATGAGGAAAAAGTTTCTGTTTTTGTTATTTCTATTATTCATGACCACATCACAGCTTGACCACAATAACGTGAGTTATTGGCGGTACAGGAAGAAATAGGAGGAAATGTTGACATTTTATTATGATACATGTAACTATGAATAGATATGTATATTTTAGCTCCTTGAAGCACAAAATTTTAGAGCATAAAAAGATTCATGTTGAACAGAAATTTTATTGCTGTAAGATTTAACAAAGTAGATTTATTTCAATTATTAAGGAATTATTAGAGTGCTTCAGGTAATATTAATTTTTCAAGGGGGAATAGAAAACATCTCATTATGCATATTTAGATATTGAAAATTTGAGACTCTTTCAACCCCATCATACTGAGGAAAGTTGAACCCTGAATAACCCTTACCTTCTAAATTTTGTATTTATTACTTACAGTAAACTTATTAAAAAGACAAGTTATGCAGTATAAAAGCAAAAGTTGTACAAAGAAGCAAGTTTATAAAGAATAAGTATTTTATCTCATTTATCCTCGTATTTCATCATTATTTAGTAGATTATACATATGTATATTGGTATAAAATAATGCTTTCATAAGTGCAAGAAGAAAAATAGAACATATGAGTGCATAAGCATTCTATTTATTAAAGTACAAATTTTGTTGGTTGTCTAAAGTTTCTTGTCTGTGTTCGACAGGTATATTCTACTTGCTGGCCCTGGAAGGTACAATGCTGTCAACTCGAGGAAGCCTCATAAAAGGTAAAAGAATATCTACAAATTTTCCAGAATATAACTTTTTTCTAAACTGTAACTTCTATAGGTGGTCAATGATCTATTTTTTTATTATGCAAATGTATTCTATTTAATAACTGTAACCAAACAAATTAGATATCTCGATAGTTTTCTTTATACTTATTATAGCCATGCTTTTTGGATTCACATGTGAAATTATTCAATAGGTATGTGAATCCTAGTCTAGGAATTAAAATTCAAAAATTGAAAAAAATAAAAAGAACTTCAGAAAATTACTAAATTAAGAAATTTTAATACATGACAGTTTGAGTATTTCAATATTAAAGTATGTAGGTATTCAAATATTTAAATGTTAAGTATATGTTTAAATCTTTGTATATCTAGAGATACTAAGTGACGAAGATTTCAATATCTAAATATAAGAATTTTTAATAAATATTTAAATATTACACTACTTCAATACTCGTTAATCCAATCACTCTTTAACCACTTCTGGTCCTAACAATATTAATGTCCCAAGCTACTTCAACTAAAATCTGTCTGTCTACTTAAATCACTATCTTCAAAATGCTTTTAAAACCAGAATTTCTATTTTTAGTGTCTCATATTTTTAAAAAAACAGAATCATCGCGAATGCACACTTCAACGTTTGCCAGCGTCGTCGGTGAACTTGACTGAAGGTTTCACTTTCCATCGTTTCGAGGAATTATCGAGAAGAGTGATGCATGAATAATTCATGCATGCATAGTTCCAAAGAACGGTTTGCTTAATGATTCTTTTTCTTCCTTCCTCTAGATAACTGGCTACCGAGCCAGTATCTGCACTTATTGTCTCTGTCGGTTTCGCGACAAACCTTGAACCTTCGAGAATCCTCAGCACGTTGCACAGTGGTTCAAGACTCCAAAAGCGAAATCGAAAATCAGTATCGATTATTTAAAATATTTAGACGTTTTTCGATTTTTAAAATCTGATGTTGGTACCATTTATTTGGTAGAATAAAATAGTACCCTTATAAACCACCCTTGTAGAGAGATCTGACTATCTCCAATAAATATGTGTAGAGTATTTAGAAGCTTTTAGGATTTTTAAAATCTGATTTTGATATCATTTATTTGTTCAACGTAAATTCTAGCCTCGTAAACTACCCTTGTATAGAAATCTGATTCTATTAAACATACATCGTCTTCAGCTCTTAATTCTCATAGAATATTTTATCTTACAAAATATTCTTTTTTTTTGCATATCAGAGATATATAAAGATTCATTGTTAAAATAAAATACTACACTTAAAAAACACCCTTATATAGACATCTAATTCTTTCTACTAAAAATAGCATATATTTTTTTGTTCATAGCACACATGTTTTTTAATATTTGTAAAATTGATTTCGATATCATTTATTTATTAGAACAAAATACTACTCTCGTAAACCACCCTTGTAAACAGGTCTAATTCTTCTTATTAAAAATACATCGTCTTCACTATTTAATTCTTATAGAATATTTTATCTTATAGAATACCTTATAAAATCTTGTACAATATTATTATTTTTCTTGCATATCAGGAACATAAATATCCATTGCTAAAATAAAATACCACTCTCATAAATCATCCTTATACAAAAATCTAACACTTCCCATTAAACACAAATGCATCGTCTCCCTCATTTAAAATATTCCTCCATGTACAATATTCTTTTTGCATATCAGAGACAAAAATTTATTACATAAGAAACGAAACTGAAATTCATAGATTTTCATTTCTGATTAAACTTTAATTATTTCCCCTGAAAAATCGACAAGGACAGACAGTTTTCCAGAATGTTATTTAAAATTTCATCGAGGTCCACGTAACATTCCATAAATAATGCAGCTCCTACCAGCGTGCAATATCCATCTTACTAATGATAACTTCGGGCAACATTGTCGATGCTCGACGACTATCTTCGTTTTCATCTTCGCGGTCAGTAACCGTCCGCCATCGTTCCTTAAAATTTCTAATCCCGTTACGACTTTCTAATCATGTTTCCTGCAAATCATTTTCCGATTATCTTCGACAAGCTTTCAGGATAACCTTCAGAGGTACCTTGGATAACGTATCTCCTTTTTGGCTTTTTAATAAGTGTTCTTATCTTTAGAGAGGGATACTATCTTTTTGCTGGTTTGTACGATACGACTTACTTGGGATTTTAAATGAACTAGTAGCGGTTTCTGTGATTCTATTTTGTTACTTTCTCTGTTTCGGGATTGAGCTACTGGTTGGGATTTAGAGATTTTATTTGTTGGTATTAATAGTATTCATTAAAAATATTGATAATGTTTACATATTAATAATACATAGAGCAGTATATGCTAAATAGTAAAGCATTCAAATATCACATTTTTCACATTTTCACATTTTAAAGTTTCATAGTATACAAGTTGTATAATATGAAAGATTATACAAGTATCAGATTATCAGAAAGATATCAAGATTATACAAGTTGTCGACAAGTATGTCTAAATATTAACTTTTTATTAATATTTTAACATGTCTTATCAAATCTAAAACTGAAGAAAATAGAAATCAGTTTGCATGTGAAAAACAGTCATTTTATAGTACCAAGATTTTGTTTCATAGTAAAGTGTCTGCACAAAACCTATTAATAGGTAGTCAACATTATCTATTATAATATTTTAAAAAATGTTACAAGTTGTATGTTTTAGTTTCTCTAAATACAACTAAATCAAAATTTTAACCAAGGATAGTGTACAGATCTGGTATAGTTGCACTCGAGACACTGTAGTAATAATGATATATTATATTTAATAGCAATAGTAATTTTCCATATACAGATTCTAGTAACTGGGTCAAGCTGTAACTCTGTTCCACGTAAATTTAGAAAAAGTTGCAGAGGAAAGTGTTGCATTATTTAACCAGCTCTGTTATCCTATACATATAATACCATCAAGAGCTTAGAGGAAGATGGAGCTTTGTTCGTATTCCTTTTATTTGGGACAACTTGAATTTTTACCTTATCCCTATTTCAAGCTGAATAGTATAATCCTGACTATTTATTTTTTAAAACCATTTATGTCCTGCATAGACTGAGACCATGTATACAATTTGAAGTATACCAGAAGCAAAATCGAAAATGTCTACAGACACTCAAGAAATAATGAACATTGCAAGAAAGCATGCTATGATACAGAAGAGTAACATCTACTCAATTTTATTTCACAACTAATGTACAAGTTAGATATTTTGGATCCATCCACATGTTTGCAAATCCATGATCCATGTTTGCATCCATCCATTGTTTATCAAAATATAACGATGGATACACTAAAATAGAAGAATCAGATTTTAGGATTCTTCCACGCTGGCTCCATTCCGCGGCGCCACGCAGAACGTGCTAAACATAATAATAACATCGAATGTCTTGCACCTTCTAAATGGCCCAGCACTTACACGAAAGAGTATCCAATATCCGTGGGCAGTGTCGCGAGACCCAGCGTGACCGAGGCGCACGCGAGAAATTTCGCTCGGGGGCGAAGTCATGAGCGTTTAATTTATGCATATTATTTATGACATGCCGCGTCAGGGGCGACCATTAACCGCCGACGCGAAAGCGCTGAGGCTCGTGGAATGTGGAAAATTCGGTTGATATAGATGTAGATGTTCCTCGCGGAGGAGTCAGGGAATTCTTTTCTCCCCTCGTCGCGTTGCTCCATCGCGAATTTGTTGGATTATAGTAATCTTGTTCGAATGCAAGTTGTACAGTATGAAAGCAAGAAATCGTGAAGGAAGGTGAGTTTATGGAGAATAAATATTTTACATCAAGCATCCTTGTATTTCATTATTATTTAGTAGATTATACGTGGATGAAGGCACACAATGTGCGAAAACTTCTTATTTATTACAGTAGAAATTGTACACTTGTATGCATGCTATTTATTACTGCAGGTTGGCTGAAGTTTCTTGTCTGTGTTTGACAGGTATATTCTACTTGCTGGCTGTAGAGGGATAATGATGTCAACTGGAGGAAGGCTCATAAAAGGTAAACGAATATCTGCAAATTTTCCAAAATATAATTTGTATAGATATCTTCAGTGGTTTGTTTTTTTATTAGGCAATTGAATTATACAGGGTGTTAAAAAAAGTGTTTAAAGATTTTGAGAACTTATAGTAAAAAATATCCAATCAACTTAGGTCCAGAAGTCAATCTTTTAAACGAAAGGTCGACTTTTAATATTTAAAAATATTCGAAGGATTAGTTCATAAGTAAATATAAATTTAGTACAAACCTTCTTTGTATAGTAAATGTTCGATGTGACTTAAAGCTCACATCTATTAGGCCCACTACTACGCTCAATAGTAAATGAAAACTGAAAATTTGTACTACGTTTGAAGCTATGAAGTAATCTTTGTTTATGCTAGTTTCATAATCTTGTTTTGACAACCTGGAAGGAGCTTCTAAATCAATTCCTCGATTAACAATTCAGTGCATCGTGGAGAAACTCATCCACCATATTAAATATACGTAGATAATAAAAGTTAATTTTTCGTCGAAAGGATTGACTTTAGAACCTATATTAATTAAACATTTTGTATTCCTCTCGCTGAGTACTATAAGCCCTTAAAACCTCGAACCCTCTTTTTAACATCCTTTAAATTCTTTAAATTCTTTAAACCTATTTAATGACTGTAACCAAGCAAATTAGATATCGTGACCATTTTCTTGGTACCCATTATAATCCTGGCTTTTGAAAGTATTCGATAGATGAGTGTGTGCTGTTCTAGAAATTCAAATTCAAGAACTGAAAGAAATAACGATAGCATTGAGACTCCTGCAATGTAGAAAATTCAGTTAATATAGATACAAATGTTCCTTGTGGAGGTGTCAGGAAATTCGTTTCTCCCCTCGTCGCGTTACTGCATCGTCAATTCGTTGGATTAGGACGTTGAATGTCTGTGTTAATTACACGGTTATGTGTCCAGGATTAACATACTGACACGGATCAAAACGCTTCGGGAAGCGGAATTTTGACGAGGTTGCGTAATTGTTATTTGCTGTACGAGCAGAGCGCTTATCGCGGAGAAAGCTTCGAGGAGGAAATTTCAATTGATAGTTTTTTGGATATAATGCTGTTTGCATTAAACGTTTGCTTTGCAGTTTGAGTTTAATTTATGTCTTATTTTTTTATGGCATTTTGTTGTAATAGGTTAATATAAATTTTTTTTTGTTGAAAATTTGAATTTTCGAATTTTTAAATGAAAGGATTTTTAGATTTTCAAAGTTTTATATTGTCGAATTAAATAACGAATTTTGTTAGCTTCAAGTATTCATAATTTTCGAGCTTTTAAATTATTAAATTTTGTAGTATTTAAATTATTGAACCTTCATAGTTGCATATTGTTACGTTTTCAAAGTTTCGTATTTTTAAATTCTCAATTTTTTAAGTTCTTAAATTCTCAAATTTTTTAGTCTCTTAAATTTCAAGTTATTACATTGCCAAATTTTTAAATGAAATTTTTTAATTTTTAGACTTATCGATTTAGCATAATCAAGGTTGCAGGTACATGATAATATCAATCAAAAATAATTTCAGCAGTTTATATTCATTCTGAGAACAGTAAAGATATAGTTAACATAACATAAAACAAAAATTAGCTTTTTATATTTTTTGAGCAGTCTTTTTTTCTTCTAAATGAAACTTTTACTTCTCAATTTAATACAATATTACAAAATTTTTAACCACAAAGTGTAACAATGTTATACATTTTTTTACTAAAAAATATTCTCCTTAACAAAAATTTGATATATATATATATAACATTCAGGATCTTAGACAATCATCACATTTTCAAAATTAGGAACAAATTTTATTACATTAATGGTAAATTTTATGTAATAAAATTCTCATGCAATTAACGTCTCATCTGTGTGAAGCACTTTTAGTAAAAGTATGATTCCAGAACGGGCGAGATTCTTGAACAGTTCGTTACGGTACTCTGCACTCAAAGATATAAGAGGATGTGTTAAAAGGAGTGTTAGAAAAGAGTAAAAGTTTCGAGAGAGTAATTCATTGTATTGTGAAATTTGACTGACCCTTGTCTGAACAGGAGAAACGATGTTCATATCTGTGAAGCACTTAACGTCACAGTAAAAATCTCAGCTGCTTTTAGTATCTACCGCCAAAAACGTGAGACACAACTTGTTTCATTCAGAGAAGCAACTAGTCTAATTTTATCATATTTCACAATCAGTCCCTCTTCTGCAAAATTTAAGTAATCTTTGATTTTTCTAATAATAATAACTCAGAGTTTCATTATCAGTCAATATTAACTTACTGTTTTATCGTTTATAATATTACTGTGTCGAAAGCCTCTTAATGTTAATCATTAATTGAACAGTAAAAAAGTGGGTGTATAATTGGCACCAACTTAGGCAGTATTTTTTACTGTATTATTTATTGTATTATTTATACTGTGTCACATTATTGGTAATGTGAATACATTAACTAGGTAATTACAATTAAGCATATTATAAAAACTCAAGGTTTTTATGAGTCGGAGAAAACTGAAGATAACTTTATCTGAATATCTCTTACAGTAATATAAGGAACATCAATGTAACTCCAGTTTGATAGTGACTAAAGATAACTAGACTTTGATTTTAGTGTCAATAATAATGGCAATCGAAATATTAAAAAAGTTAAGGCGACTTAGAATATTTAAAAAAGCAGCAACTTTGAAATATTCCATCAATTAATTCTTTCTTGCAAGCAGTCCAATAATAAATAATTTTTTTTGTTAACTAGTCAGAGATTGTTAAAAAATTCTGAGAATCATTTCGACCCCCTTGCATATTTCAAGTTTGCTATCCAGCATTCTACTTCTCAGAAAATTCCATTTATTCAAAAAAGATGTCAGACTTCCTCATTCCTAAGCCATCAGCCTGCACAGATCTGCATAAAAACTCGACTTCTTTCAAGAGTAACTTTTCTCAAACATTTATTAACCGATAATTAAACCAGCATACACTCTCGACTACCAAGAGTCCACGTCGAAACGACCCAGCCGTGTCTAATAATATCTATCGATTCCTCGATGATCGATCATCAGCGCCGAGGCTAGCAAGAAAATTAGCTCGAAGAAGCTGTTCCATCGGGGCACGAGTCAAAAGCTGACCCACGATAGACACAATCGATTAAGACGGTATTTCCATCAAAAGCCTTGATTGTAAGATATTGAGAAATTCTTTTCATAAAAACTGAAACGTTTAGTATTTCAACATTCATTCGCTAGAATTTGTTCTTCTTTGACGTATTTGAAGCTCTTGGAATTTGTTCCACTGAGAATATTAGACGATGATTGAAATATTACTGTAGATGAATTAAGTGTATTATAAAACTGAAGTGTGATATAGAATTAAGTAAAAATTTTCAATATTTTTGTGAGTCAATTATTAAATTTTGGAGAGTGAAAAAAAATTAAAGTCAGTTTTTTGAACGATCATTTTCTTTTTTGCTTTTATTTTTAACTTTTCATGGTAACAACTTTTAACAGAGTTAACAAAAATAATTTGAGGAAATAAATGCTTATAAATACTATTTCTCAAATCTAAACTTCACAGAGCTTAAGCTTAAAGATTGCAATATGTTATAGTTATCTTCAGCAATACAGGGTGAGTCATGAGAAATTAAGTCATGAGAAGGAGTCTTAAATATTTTCGTTATTTGTCGTTGTATCGAAAAACTTCTTAAAACAAAATAAGAAATGAGATTCTGTTTTAGAAAATATTGATGACTCTGAAATCTCTTCATCTTTGAAAAATTTCTTCCTCATCATTGAACATGTACATCTGTTCAAATAACGAATCTTTGTCTTACGAACTTGATTCATACTTAGGATCAATAGAATATTATCGATATTTAGGAGTCCTGTTTCTCTTCACTCTTTATACAAAAAAATCCTTCATTCCAGAATTATCTGAAATAATCAAATACACGCTAAATAACCCCCTTAGAAATAATTCACTTCCCCTAACACTTCAGAATTCATTTACTCACATACAGCCTCATCTTCAACCGAACCAATTCCATCCTCTCTCATAAAACAACCATTATCTAATCTCCTACATTCATAACTTCCACTTGAAACAAGAATTCGAATCCCATCCCACTTCTCAAGCACAAGAGTGTCAGTTACACGCGTATCCTCCGCAAAAATGGTCCCCTGAACAAAATACCGCTAATTATCACCAGGATGTACGTTCTCCAAGCATCCTTATCATGGACATGAGCTTAAGACATCGCCAAACCCCTCTGCACGTTTCCATCCTAGAGGCACATTCAGCATCGCCCCTCTCAGAGCTCATCGATCATCGTCGGTCGACAGCCAAGAGCACGACAACATCTTCGATCTGGCTGTCGGCCGAGCACCACGACTCAATAATCCCGCGGAGTCAACGAGACCTCGAGACACGTGTAATCGCAGGCGGCGATTAGGGAAACGTCCCGCTAAACCATCCAACTTTACACAGTTGGAGACGCTAATTAACGACACCAGCGCACCGCGGTGCACCATAATGAAGCGATCGAGTTTGAGGCTTTTACGCGTCGCGGACATCTGATTGGCGCGATCACTGGCTGGATAAGCTGGGAATCCAAAACGATCTGCGGGATACAGCGAGTAGGAATGGGATGAAGCGTATTTAGCTGTGGAAATGGGACTGAATCAGAAGTAAGTGACGCTCTTTTGCTGTGATAATGATATAACTCGTAAAATAGCGATAATAATGAAAGTATATATTATGTACATTTTATACAGTATATGAATAATATACCTACGATAAGTGTCTTTGAGTTGTTAGGATAAAAGAACAGGTTTTTGTGTGGAATGGAGGTGTGTCCTCGTTTGTTGAGACATTGTGAGTTTTGAGTGAAATTTTGGAATAAGGGAAGATTTTTGATGGGCTAGTCATTTTTTATGTCAGATTTTATTTATGTAACTGTAAATTAAGGAAATTGATAATTCTCTGTTTGAAGGGCCGACTAAGCCAAATCTATTTCTTTTGGAATTGAGTTTGAAGTGGAATTTTGTTATTCTGTTTATTTTATTAAACAATTTAGACTGAGAAATAGGAACCTTAGAAGTGATTCCTAGGGTTGATGAAGAAAAAATGTCAAGGATAAGCTAAAGCCTTTAATTGAGTTCGAGATGTGATAGAGTATACGAGAAATATCTCAGAAGTTCACACTTTTTAAAAGAAAAATCATCGAAAAGATCTGTTTTTATTATCTGTGGAAATATTTATTGGTACTTATTTCTGTACTCATAGATTTCAGGACAATGGGCACAAAAGATTATGGTGACATAAACCAGAACTTAATTTTTTTTTTAGAAATAAAATATTTCGTTTAGTCTAAAACTTGTTGAAAATAAGGAACAAATAAGGAAAACATAATTTTTCATTTTTTGTACATTTTTGTATCTATTAAAAATATAGGTATGATTCATAATTGTATGATTGTCCACTGTAGGGTTAATTTGAGTATATTCATTAAGGGATAAAGCAATATCTCTGCTCTTATGGGGTTCTGCAAAATCACAGGCATTATATGTAGCTACATATATATTTGTTGGTAAATTTTTTATCTACTGACACATAGCTTTCTCAGGATCCCACTAATCTCCAATTAATTCACATTATTTCGTTTGCCATTTTACAACCAATATTATCAATAGACTGCAAATTTCTATGCAATTTCATTCTTTTATGATCACAACTAAAAAATGGAACCCAAATAAAAATTGTCTTCATCTTCCAACTACTATAATTTATTACAGTATCTATTTTTCATATATTCAATATTTTTAAGTATGATACGCCTCCTGTGCTTCTTTAAACATTTCAAATCCCCATAAATTTATAAAAACCCACAATCCAGTTACCATTTATTATTCCCGAGAGTTGCCAATAAAATATGGCAAAATATTCCACCAGAGCAATCAAGGATTACCTTCGACCTCGAGTCTATCTAAGACCCAGGTCCTTCTGTACTTCAATCCATGAAACATAAATAGGTTCAATGTCCCAGAGAAGTTTACGAAACTAAAAATTCAAAAATGTCCATTCCCTTTACAATCTCGAGCACTGCATCCAAACTCCTCAAGTCTATCTAAGACCCAGGTCCTACTGTACTTCAATCCATGAAGCACAAATAGGTTCAATGTCCCAGACAAGCTTACGAAACTAAAAATCCAAAAGTGGCCATTCCCTTTACAACAATCTCGAGCACTGCATTCAAACTCCTCAAGTCTAAGACCCAGGTCCTCCTGTACTTCAATCCATGAAACACAAATAGGTTCAATATCCCAGACAAGCCTACGAAACTGAAAATTCAAAAATGTCCATTCCCTTTACAACAATCTCGAGCACTGCATCCAAACTCCTCAAGTCTAAGACCCAGGTCCTAGTGTACATCAATCTATGAAGCACAAATAGGTTCAATGTCACAGACAAGCCTACGAAACTAAAAATTCAAAAATGTCCATTCCCTTTACAACAATCTCGAGCACTGCATCCAAACTCCTCAAGTCTATCTAAGACCCAGGTCCTACTGTACTTCAATCCATGAACAAATAGGCTCAATGTCCCAGAGAATCCTACGAAACTAAAAATTCAAAAATGTCCATTCCCTTTACAACAGTCTCGAGCACTGCATCCAAACTCCTCAAGTCTATCTAAGACCCAGGTCCTACTGTACTTCAATCCATGAAGCACAAATAGGTTCAATGTCCCAGACAAGCCTACGAAACTAAAAATTCAAAAATGTCCATTCCCTTTACAACAATCTCGATCACTGCATCCAAACTCCTCAAAACGAAACGTGAACAGCGTTCACTGATCGAATATCGAGACTGACTCGAACTCGCGAGTGCATATCGAACTTGATCCCATCCCTATCCAGGCGCATCGTCGCTGTTTCCGCGTCGCGGATTCAAGAAACTGGAGGA
Organism: Calliopsis andreniformis; assembly: GCF_051401765.1. Classification (NCBI taxonomy): domain Eukaryota; kingdom Metazoa; phylum Arthropoda; class Insecta; order Hymenoptera; family Andrenidae; genus Calliopsis; species Calliopsis andreniformis. Next base: position 7,852,778 of record NW_027480432.1, on the reverse strand, counting down.
GAGTCCGCGGGCCGCTTTGGTATGCTAGTTTGTTGTAATTATTCGCGGCAAAAACAAGAATACAAGATGAAGGCGGCGATAAGCGTCGTGTTTTTGCGGCTGGTTTCGAGCGCAACGCGCGCCACGAGAACACGGACTTTCTTATTCCTGTCATCCATTAGTTTTGCCACGTCTATTAAAGTAACGCGACTCGACCGCTCGCGGCCTGGGCTCCTCCGCCTCCCCTGGCTGCAAGCGTTAATGAGTAGGTGCGCTGGAGAACGGTCTAATCAGCCTAGGATCAAACTGCGCGAGTCCCTGTCGCGTCAGATTGAAGGCCGCTCGTACGAGCTTTTTACCTCTGCTCTTCCTCCTCGCTGTGGCGCACACTGGGCTAAACCGATGAACTTTGCGCCAAAATCGTGTGACTTTTGACGGGGATCAGATAGGACGGTCATTCTTGGGGGATTTTGAAGGTGAAGTGATGGAGAATAGAGGAAAAATATGGAGAAAGTGTTACTTGTCGTTTTTAACCCTGGAAAGTTAAATGGAATTTCATATTTTGTAACAAGATCTACGATTTTTTATTATTGTGTATGGTTAGATTTTCTTTTTAACATGCTGCATGTTATTTGTCATGGATTTTGCGGATTTCTAATTTAGTAGTAGGATTTGTGTTAGTATTTCAGGATTTTATGGAATTATGAGCTTTAGAGTGACATTTTTCAAGAACAAAAGCTCATTTTGAGGAACAGTATGAGATTCTTAATACACTGTTTTTGTACTACAGATTATACCCAGTCTTATCGTAAAAGCAATTTCCATGTCCATGGGCTTGGAAGTGAAATTTAAGGAAGAGTGAGGGAAAGAGACAATGACAAATTAATGTTTTAAGAAATTGTTTTTTTAAATACTTATACACTAGTGCACCTGTAATCAGAGTTAGTATAGCCACACGAATTGCCTCCTTGAGTATCATGCAGGAAGAAATATCGAGTATCCTATTAGTATATGTCCAGGTCCAGGTCCACTCGAGTGAGATCTGAGCGACATAATACAATAGGACAGCTGTTATTTTTTCTCTCCACTATGTCTTCCCTCGCTATACCCAAGAAGAGAATTCATACAACCCTGCTTAAGTACATACAAACGAGTACCTATCTGTACTTAGGTCATGCATAAGTTAGCTAGGTAAAGCATAAGTTAGCATAAGTTAGGGCCAGGAAAATGTAAAATAGCAAAACTATCATTCAAACTCTATCAGTTCATTCAGCTGGCAAAACGAATCAGACGTCAGTCAAGAGATCGTCAGTCCCTCGATTTCACAACTTTCAAACTTTCCAACCCAGAATTCGCGCCGATGGTTAATGAAAAGAGCCCAATTTTTTTAGCATGTCAATGGATTCCAGAGTATTTCCTTGTAGCTGTCGGTTAATGGTCAAAAAGTTGGTGCTCCTTAAACGATCGTTGCCATCTCGTTTCGGTTACAATTTCAGCCGAGCTTGCCGCAGTAGCTTAACGAGCCGCCGCGACACATATCCGGTCCCTGAGCCCAAAATCTCGATCCATGTCCAATTTACCAAACGCGGCGCATAATGCACACCACCGCGGGAACGTGATTGAAATATCGAGTTGTATTCATGAAGGGAGGCAGAGAAAGCTCGAGATAAATAGTGGAGGATAGCTGATGTGCCACAGCATGGAACTTTTGGATAATTTAATTACATTATAATATTGTACTGCTTTGTTGCTACAGATGTAGAATGAAAATACAATACTGCCCAGCTATGGAGAAAAGCAGTATCTACTGAAGATATTATACTGCTAGAGTACAGCTTGTGCTAAGCAAAATAAAATATCAAGTACATTTTGTGTCAAAGTAAAGTAGAATGTAAAATACATTTTGTAGTAGAGTAAAATTAAATGTAAGATACATTTTATGTTAAAGTATTCAAGTTTTTAGGCATACTATCAACTATCGAAGTGGGTCCCACATGTTATGAAACGCCCTGTATATCTATAGTATCAATACTGTGTCACAACCTTGAGTCTCTTTAAAAAGCTAAATAGTACCCCTAGCTAACACAGCTTCTCTATTTCCTTCTCCATATAAGTATTGTAGATATAGTTTGTGTTTGCATATTCAATATTTATAGTTCTGAAACACCCTGTATATCTATAGTATCAATACAGTGTCACAACCTTGAGTCTCTTTAAAAAGCTAAATAATAGCCCTCGCTAACACAACTTCTCTATTTCCTTCTCCATATAGTTTGTGTTTGCATATTCAATATTTATAGTTCTGAAACACCCTGTATATCTATAGTATCAATACTGTGTCACAACCTTGAGTCTATTTAAAAAGCTAAATAGTACCCCTCGCTAACACAACTTCTCTATTTCCTTCTCCATATAGTTTGTGTTTGCATATTCAATATTTATAGTTCTGAAACACCCTGTATATCTATAGTATCAATACTGTGTCACAACCTTGAGTCTATTTAAAAAGCTAAATAGTACCCCTCGCTAACACAACTTCTCTATTTCCTTCTTCATATTAGTATTGTAGATATAGTTTCTGTTTGCATATTCAATATTTATAGTTCTGAAACACCCTGTATATCTATAGTATCAATGCAGTGTCACAACCTTGAGTCTATTTCAAAAACTAAATAGTACCCCTCGCTAACACAACTTCTCTATTTCCTTCTTCATATTAGTATTGTAGATATAGTTTCTGTTTGCATATTCAATATTTATAGTTCTGAAACACCCTGTATATCTATAGTATCAATACTGTGTCACAACCTTGAGTCTATTTAAAAAGCTAAATAGTACCCCTCGCTAACACAACTTCTCTATTTCCTTCTCCATATAAGTATTGCAGATATAGTTTCTGTTTGCATATTCAACATTTATAGTTCTGAAACGCCCTGTACATTAAAAATTCCCCTCTGAATCCCATGACTCGATATCACTCGCGACACTCGATCCCCCTGAGGAGGTCTCCCCATTAAAGACAGCATCTGCTGGTTGCTTACGCCGCTGGCAAGATATCCGCAATTAGGTAGCGCGGTCCGCTTCTCGAGAAACGGAGTCAGCATGTTAACAATTTTTCCTCGTTTCCGTTTCTCCTGCCCCTCGTGCTCCTTATCCTGGTTTTAGCAGTGATCCCCGTTTCCTGGTCTGCCTGCCACCAATTGGATTAAGATCGAACAGAATTGTCGTGTACGTGACACACAGTGTTCCAAAAGGAGAATCAGAATGCCCTCTTTTTATTATTTACATAATCATATTGCATTTGTATGAAAAAAAATGACAGAGCTCAAAACAGTATTTTTCAGAGGAAACAAATAATTATTTATGAGTCTAAGAGATAATTATTTATTTAATAGATAATATTGACGTAAAGAGTAGCTTTGCTTAATGAAAAATTATTTGTATAATTAGTGTAGGAAATAGTTATATATTATTTTCATTAAAAGATTTTTTTGGTAGTATTTAAATAATTCGTAATTTAGTTCTGAAGAGTTCTTTGAATATATTCTATAGTTTTGATCTGTAACTGGTAAATTTTTTATAATGAATAGAGATGCTTTATCAAACTAATTTATAACTGTAATTCAAAAATCCTTTTTTTGAGTTCTGTCATTTTTGAGGTACATGTGTGATACATGAAAACATTTTTGATTATTTAATTTTAAAGAAAGAAAAATATCGTGGAAGAGCAATCAAAATCAAATCAAAATCAAATCAAAATCAACCAGAACAAATAAAAATTTATGTAGGATCATTCTGTATAATTTTTCAAAATTTCTTGTTATTAAAAACAGATGAGGTATTTGGCCTGCTTCAGTTTAGAAACCCTCTACAATAACAAACTTAAAACACTTATAAATACATTTGTAATGAATTCATTTGAATCTAGAGGATCTTCATCTTTTTCAATTACTCTCTCAAATATTACAAATTCATAAAAAAAAAAAGATAATTAAGAAGAGTTTTAATCCTGAATAAACTAATTATTCTCAGTTATTTGAACACATTGGTGGCCACAGGTAGAACACTGTGCAAGACAGCGACTCGGTTGAAACAGAACCGGAAGTAGTGGGGCGCTGTTTCTTCTCTTGGGGAGGGAGACGCGTGTTCGATGCATCCTCGAGCCCTAATGAAGCCGTTTTTTGCGGCTCGTTAAATGGAAACGTATTTCGGTGAAATTAATTAAAGGAAGAGAAATGAGACATCGATGTTCGACCGGAATTAATAACTGTGTTTGCGTGATAAACAGGTCGACGACGTGGGAAGCTTCTGAATTGAAATGGCGCTGCTGTTATTTTCCATCTGTTGGTGGTAAAAAGGAATTGCGTGTTTTTAATAATTACTTTAATGCGTGCTGCTTGAGTTTGGGCGTAACGATTCTTGCGTTGTGACGTGTGAGATAATTTACGTGGAGGCGTGGAAATGATTGGAATCGATGCAATTTTCGGGGGGCTTTTAGTGATTTTTTAATTGAGAGGAAATTCGCGTCAAACATTTAAAAAACTATATTACTAGATTACAGTAATGACATAGTAATTTCCATAATTAGTCGATGTTCTGAATGCGTACGAACAATTTAATGAGCCATTGTACATATACATTTACTTTGTGATATGCAAAATGTAGGTGAACTTGAAAAATCTTCCAAGTGACAATTAGTTCGTGTTTTTTATGACTGATTTGTAATTTATTCGTTTCTTGGGGCCGTAATGAGACAGTAGAGTGAAAGAAAGCTTTTTCTCTTTGCAAACAGGTTTCTAATCACCATTTGTTTACTTTTGTAGTCTCCTAATGAAGTTTCTCAACTCAAATTAACAAACCAAGATCTTTTGCATCTGCCACTTTAATTAGTTCAAACTTTAACGGCCTAGAAATCTTCATTAATGATCCTAAAAAAATTCAAAAATCACCAACTATGAAATGTAAAAAAGATTTGAAAGAATGAAAAATGATATTTCAACATGAAAATTTTAAATCAAAGTAGAATTAACACAACAGCCAAATATCTAGTTTAAAAATTTAACCACTATTTTATCGCTTGAAATATACTACCAAAATTTAATTTTCAGTCATTCTTTATAACTCTACCCAAGTAAAAAAGAATTCAATAATTCATCCACTAATTATAAAGCTACCAATAACGACAATCATAAACGAACATCCAGCTCCCTGAAGAACATCAATTTCTGGAAGTTGAATTCAAAACAGTTTGATTCGAAAACAACATTTTTACCATAATTTTTAGATTAATAAATGTCGAATAATTTTTTGCAGAAACGTAGATTAAATATTCCAGAATGGAATAAATGGCATAACTCAAGCGATACGTAACGAGCCTTTTGAAGCTCGATTAACCAGAACCGCAGGTAAAACGCGATCCACGATAAGAACAGTTTGAAAAGTAAAATATTTTTCCTCGGCGCAACAATTCAGTAAAATGTCGTCGAATTTATCACCACGAAATAATTTATGATCTCATACTGAGTGTCTCTGGTTATGACGCGTTATGGGATCAGACAGCAAACCACGTACGTTATTGATCGCCAAAGATTTTCTTTTGTCAGTAGGCCTGACGGTGATACACGTTACAAAATTGTAAATTACAATGCCTCGGCTGGTTATTAATAATCCATTGGCGCTTTGGAAGTAAATGAATTACCTCGCGTCTGTGTAATATGTCATGATCTACTTGCATCATAGCTAGAACCGTGGCGTGCAAAAAGTTTAATGAGGAATTAACGTCAATATATTGCACCAGTTGTTTTATTGTCTGCACTTAAATTTTCATTTTTCGTTGTCACTCAGCATTTTGATTCTTTTCCAATATCGTTCGAGGATCGTTACACTAGAATTAATATTTCTGTTTTACAGTATTTTTAAATATTTTGGTAGAATTAGTTCTTCATTTTCATGTTCTGTTTCTTTTTTATTTGCGTTGTGAATATGAATATTTTATTTATTCTAGAATAGGGTACAAAAATTTAATAATATAGATATTTCACAATTATTTATTGCTAGGTAATTACTGCTAGCGTGATTATAGATAAGCATCATTTTATTTCAGTCAAATAGATATTTATGTATTTAACATGTGTAGTACTTATTTTTTTGTGTATGCAATTTGTAATATTACGTATGTAAGAAAGAGCAATATCTATAACATTTAATAGATACTGTCAATTTGTAAAAATCTAGAAGCTCTGTAATCTGTTACACTAATCCAGATCTATAATGTCTATTAGACTGGTGTCTGACACATAACGATCTCATTCCTCTATGTAAAAAATTCTCGTCATGTGTATGCACAATTTACAGATAGTGATTTTACACACATTTTATTTGCTACAAACACTACTTCTGTCTCTTAATGCTAGATAAAATTTATAAATGAACAATATGTCTATAAACTCAAGTTCAAAAACTTAATAAAGAACTGTATAGTTCTTTATCAAAGAAAGTGTAAACTATACAATTCCAGTCTCAAATAACACTTCAGATAAGTTTGAACCAAATTTTATTTCAAGAATAATACTCAAGCATTACAATTTAAAGTTACATTTTACGAAAAAGGACCCTTCGAAAATTGGCCTAAGCGACAGCCAATCTAAAAGTATTTCCTCCTCACTCACCCTCCGACATTTACTCCCTAAAGCCACCAAAGAAAATAAAACCCTCTGTCACAAAAAAGGCAGTACAATCTTCCCCTACAACTCTCCATTACAAAAAAGGCAATACAATAATCTCCCAAAACTCTTCATCACAAAAAAGACAGTACAATGTTTCCCCGAAACTCTCCATTACAAAAAAAGCAGCACAATATTGTCTCAAACCCCTTCATCGCAAAAACGCAACACAATGTCCCCCCAAAACCCCATCACGGAAGAATCAACCGGGCCAGCAAGCAAATTATTCCAATTCCACGAAACTACAAGGCGCGAACTCGTGCTCCACATTACGTATCACCCCTTTTTGTCCCATAACCTCGAAAGGCTCGAAAAAACGGCTCTCGCGCAGCGATAAACAGCCTTTAAAGCGTGTCGTGTCCGGATCTTACGAGTGCGTGGCTGTTGACGCAGCACGCTTATCCTCTCCGTTTTTGTGCCCACGATAATCGAGCGCGAACCGCGAAAGAAACCGTCGAGGTCGATTCCCGCTCGCGCGTTCGAGTAATAAAATAATTGTGCGACGGGGCGCGTCGACATTAACGTCGATAAACGGTCAGTGGATTCGCAAGAACGACGATCTCGATTATCTCCCTTTTTCGCCGCGCTGGGGATGGCCCTGCAGCAGGCAGTACTGCGCAGGCGCTGGCGCGGGCGCATGCGCGAGGAGCTCGCTGAGTTCTACAGGCGCTGGCGCAGGCGCAGGACGCTGCCAGGGATGGATTAAGGTTGTGTGAGGCCCTAGGAGAAGAGGGTGGATACTACAGAGTGGTTATTTATGGAAATAAATACATATTTAATCTAAGTGTGATGATATAGAAAATATTTTATTTGAAATTATTTTATTTCAGACTTAGGACAATGACCCTTCCTTGCAGTGGTCCCTCAATATTATTCAAATTGCATATAACATATTCTCTTTACCATCAGAATTAGAAAAAGAAGCATTTAAATGGACTCACTTAAGTAGACCACTCTGTATAATAAAATATTCCTTAATTTTAGATAGGATTTTACAGAGGAAAAATAACTGTGCCCAATAACCCTTCAAACCCCCAACCCCATTACCCACTCAACCCTTTCTGGCCCAGGATACGCACCTGAGAAGCCACAGTACAAATTCAATCGAACTCAATTTGACAACAAGCTACGAAAATGTGTTTTCAGTCCGAAACCTCTGGGTCACGAAGGGTTAAATGTTAAAGGATAAGGCCCAAGGCTACAGTCCCCCATCCTTTCCTGAACCAAGACCCAGCACTTAACCCAGACGAGCCGCCTGGGACGATTACATTAACTCCGTCGATGGCTATCGCGCTCCGTATGCGCGATTAAATTGATTTATGCGCAAACGTTAACAGGCGGCGTTTATTTGTAGTTCGTAGGTTGCCCGAAGAGTGGGTGAGCCCGCCCCGCAGGAATTCGATGTTATCTGCTGACAGATACGAGATCGACGGTTGCATGACGCGCTTTTTTCCCCTTCGCGATCGCCCGTTCTTTTCTTCGCCGTGCGTGCTCGCGAAATCGCGCAGGGAAAGGGGGATTCGCGTGACGTCGAGGGAGGGGGAGGGGTCAGAGGGAAAGCGACGGGGATGTGGAGACACGGATACGTGGGTGAGGTCAGGAGAGGGGGGAGACAGAATTCGCGCGCAATTTGCATTATAAAGTACGCGAGAAGTCACAGACCATTATCCATCGACTGTCCCAGCGATATCTCCTCGGCTCGCGGTGATTATGGCCGTAATAACAATAATGGTAATAAATGGGAAGGAAACGAGGGCGGTTCGGTGTGGGCTGCGCCAGGGACTCGATAGCGGACAGTGGCAGCTTAATTGAGAATCAGAACGCGAAAAATACGGAATAATCTGTCGGTAGCGTAATAGCTGGGTCACGGGCCTGTCAATCTGTTCTGGGAAGGAAGGGGTGGAATGCGAGAAGTGGAGTCGCGGCTTGTTTCGCAAGCGGTTAACGCGGAGAGCGAGCGTCACGCGGACCGCTCGTTCAGCGAAGGCTGATTGGCGGAAACGAGGGAAAAATTCGATAACCGTGGCTTTGGGTATCATTCGATTTCTTGCGCTGGCATTTAATTAGCGTCGCGCGGGGCAATTTGCGTTGACAAGGGAGATGTCGAAAGGATAATTTGTAGCGTGCCTTTACGAGAATAGATTTGTGTAATATGGAGATTTCTAGGCAAGGAAGAATTTAGAAGTCAGAAAGAATTTAGAAATTGAAGAGGAAGGATGTTTACCAGTTTGTGAGAATAATTGGAGTTTAGGAAAGTAAAGATTTATTGAGCTGTGAGTGGCAGTATGGCTAAAAAGTTATATTTGAAAGAAAAGTATAGGATGGTTGGTTTAACCCTTATCGTATGTCAGATTCTCAGACCTTGTATAATCAAGAGTATTATATATTGTATAATACCTCAGATGTATTATACCTTGTATTATACCTTAGATGTATTACATCTTGTACTATATCTTCTATAACACCTACAATGTATTATATTGTATTATATATATATGTATATTCAGGGGCTGAAAGAGACACAACCGCATAAGACAATATTAAAGTAGAAAACTTCGAATACTAATATCAGGAAAAAAAGCATGTGACTTAGGTCATCTTGCTTCAGAACCACAGACATTTCTGCTTGAAAAAGTTTGCATAGAAGATTACTCTAATAATCCCTAATAAAAAAAACAGTTTTTGTCAACAGTAAAATATCTACTCCAAAATTTGATCGATTTCTCAAATAACCTACTCTTACTACATAATTCTCCCCTTGCTTCAATCTAATCTCTAAAACACACTCCTCATCGAAAACATACAACTGACCCTAACAGCATCATTAACATCAGTCTCAATTAAAAAACAGCCTTCCTCCACCCTGAAAAAGCAGCCCCTCGATTTGAATCTTGTCCTTCCTCTACACAATAGCCACTGAATTTAATAGACACGTATAACAGATACTAAACGCTGCCTTTATACTCGCAAACACAACCGCCAGGTCCCTCGTCAAACATCTCCAGGTACACCACCTCGTATCAGTTCATCCCACTAGAGGAACATCCTTCTCGCGAGCCACAGCTCGGCTCACAATAGCGCCATTTGCCATAGTCCCCGCCATTAGGCCCATGAACATGACGTAGCATCGACGCATGGGCCGCGGTACGCAACGCAACACGTTTTACGATGACGCCGAAAGAAACCCACGCGGCTAGGCCAATATAAATTCTAATATAATTACAAAAGAGACGACAAATCACCGGCCATTACGGCCGAGCGGAGAATTTACGACTGTCTGACCCCGCCGTTTGTCCGATTGCCGTAGATTACCAGGCCAGCACGATAATAATGGTAAGAAACTGGCCTGGCGGAAAGCAGAGCGAAACGCGTTCGCGGAACAGCGGCGCAAGTCTACGTCGAGACACATCGGCGGCTTAATTGAGAAGTAACGATCGCCTTTTTGCTACTCGATTCCCAGACGTTTCGCTTTTTGGGCGGCCGCTTCCTCTGTGATATACGAGACGAAGGAAAGGAGAGGGTTCTTGTCGTTTAATGGTTGGGAATTTGGGAACTGAGACGCTTATATGGGAAATCGAGTGACTCCACTACATGAGAGGATTCGTATTTATGTTAAATGTATACAGTTGAGGATTAGTCAAGTGCTTTGGAAAATTCAAGAAGTGGAGGTAGTTTGGACATTCAAGGGCTCAGTTTTGACATAAAGCTAGGGATATGAGATTGTGTGGAGGTATCTAATATGATGTAGTTGTTAAAGAGTAGAAATATTAAATAGGATAATGATTGCCTTTGTGTTATTTAACTCCCAGACGTTTCACTTTTTGGGCAGTAGCTTCTATTGTGGCATACGAGACGAAGAAAAGGAGAGGGTTCTTGTCGTTTAATGGTTGGGAATTTGGGAACTGAGATACTTATATGGGAAATCGAGTGGCTCCACTACATGAGAGGATTCGTATTTATGTTAAATGTATGCAGTTGAGGATTAGTCAAGTGCTTTGGAAAATTCAAGAAGTGGAGGTAGTTTGGACATTCACGGGCTCAGTTTTAGTATAAAGGCTAGGGATATGAAATTGAGTAGAGGTACCTAAGAGGATGTAGTTGTTAAAGAGTAGAAATATTAGAAATATATAGAATAATGATTGCCTTTGTGTTATTTGATTCCCAGACGTTTCGCTTTTTGGACAGTAGCTTCTATTGTGACATAGGAGACGAAAGAAAGGGTTCTTGTCGTTTAATGGTTGGGAATTTGGGAACTGAGACATTCATTTGGAAGCTGAATAAGAATATTTGTATTTATTTTAAATATACGAAGGAGGGGATTAGTCAAGTGCTCTAGAACTGAGATTTGTAAAGTTCAGGAAGTGAATTGGTTAGTTTGAACATTCAAGGACTCAATTGTAAAGGAAATGGCTGGAATGTGAGATAAGGTGAAGGTACTTAACAAGGTCTAGCAAAAGTTAAATAGTTGTCTGTGAGATAGAATAAAAGTATCCAATGTGGCCTAACTAAAATTAAATACACATCCACTGAAATATAATTAACTAAAGTAAGTTATAGTTACATTTCATGCAACATGTGTTAAAACTGTTGAACTGTACAAATTTTTCTTTAAAATTGCAAAATCAGAAGGTGTTCTAAAATGAATATCTGGAAAACATGTATCTAATATGAAGTCCACCCAAATATTAATTAATTCATGTTGGTATATGTGCGCTTGTAAATTCTGTTTTTAATTATATCTACGTTATTTATTGCTACATAAACCTTGTCTGACAAATTTTCTTAGTAGGCTTATGTTTAAAAAATATCTTCATCATAAAAGTACAGAAATAGGTCCAAGATACATTTTCAAAGTATTTTATTTCTCAATACATTCCAATTTACATATCACAAATAAATAAATTTCATTTCACTAGCTTTTCAAATTTCATCAACAATTATCCCTCGATCGTCCAAATCTCCAACAATCTCAGCTTGAATTACGTAAATCGCTGATGGTATCCAAGAAAAATATGATTCCTCGATTTCTCTGAACGAAGACTCAGTCACGCTATGGAGCACATCTTCGAAGCCAGGAAACCAGTGTCCAATTGCTGGATGTTTCAGAACTCGCGAAGGGTGCGTGAAAGTTTTTGACGCGCCTTCCTTCTCGTGTATGAAGATGTTCCTTTAACGGTATCACAGTTGTTTCTGGGTAATGATTACTCGAACGAGGGATTACATGGAATTGGGTTGAAAAAGATTGTCAGCTGTTCTGTTGGACGTTTTGTTAGCGTGATGGCTTCGTTAGGCGGGTTTGCGAGGCTGATTCTTCAGGATTGAAGTGAGCGTCTGTTTTTTGTCCGCGTATATAGAATCTTTGTATAGTGGATCAATTTTCTGGATTGAGAAAGTGTCATTCACTTGTACCAAGATGGTAAAGGAAGGTTGGGATATGCTTTGAGTGAGCCATAGTACTCTGACTCATGAAAGTATTTTATCACTAGTCCACAAATATTGTTATTTTTGGAATTACTGTAACTTCGTGAAAAAAAGACAGAGACTGATCTTCCTGGAATCATTTTGAAGGGCAAATCCTGTATTTTTACATACCTAAGTTAAGTTTCACAGAAGATTCTATACTAGTGAAGAATTTCTATACTAGTGAAGATGCAAGATACAATTTTCTCTAAAAGACCTATAAAATTTGAAACAACTACCTCTGTTTATAAAAATATGAAATGGCATAAAAATCCACAGTCGACTTATCCCGACAGTCACTTAACAACTTACCCAAAAAATGTTCTCAAAGAACTAAGATAAATGTCTCAATACCTAAACTCTTCAGCTCTCAAATGTCCCAGTAAATAAGCACCCTAAAATTATGTGTCACAATACTCAAATTATGAAGTCTCCGAAACTGAGGACACTATTTAATGCCACCAATTTGTATCTTTAATCAAGCATACACAATATATTAAAATTTCAACTTAAAATTGAATAAAACCAACGTTACTATTCGGGACGTTTATCTTACATAAATCAGCTGGCCATCGAAAAACAGTTAGCCATCAAAAATCAAGCGATCACACATGGACCATCCGCGAACCATAAATCCATCCACTCGAAAGTTCCTCGATCAGCTGAACGCCATCGTTCTGGACGTTAATGTCTCAGATCCATCGCCTAAGGGACTCCCATGGATCGTTTAACGCGTGTTAACGTAAAATATTAACGATGCATCAACGATGATGGCCAATTAAACGGAAGCACCAGTCAATTCGTGCGTCTCGGGCCCGAGAGGAACAAAACGAGAAAGGGGACCTTATTTATTTATAACCCGAATTTCTCCAGAGAGTCGCGATTATCGGACACGAATGTTCGCAAAAAATTACACAGCCCCGTCCACTTCGCTATCTGAACCTGGGATCGCCTGTACCGCGGCATTTTGCGCGATGGAAACGAACCTTTCGTAAAATAATTGCCGATCAAGAGGTTTCAGCGCGGCCCTGTTGCATAGCGCTGCGGTATTGATTTCTCTGATTTTTATCTGCGCCTCTTCGACGTTCTTTCAGTTATGGGTCAAACCAGCGATCGACAATAGCGTTCTGCTGGAAGAAAGTCTTTCCTCTTTTTTGTCGTAAGGTTTACGTGTCTTTTGCAGATTCTGAGGTACTGGAAGCGATGATTGGTTTGATAATGAAATAGGGTCGTGAATTTGTTTGACAAATTTATTAAATCTTCGTTTTGGAAATGGCAAAGTGTTTCACTACCCCTGGAAAACAGTTTTCAATCAAGTGCAACAATACGAAATTATGTGAAAATATTGAAAGTTTTGAAAATGTAAAATACTATTGTACCAAACCCATTTAATGTTCCCATATGTTTTATATTCATATAATAGCATTTTACATTTGAAAAACACAATATTTCTTAATAACTTCGTCTTGTTGCGTTTGATCGAAAACTTCTTGCCAAGAGTAGTATATACAACTTATATTAAAAGAATTTTTATGTGAAAATGAGTAACAATAACTGACAATAATAATAAAAAAAATTATAGTGGTAATTAGTAAAAAAAAAAGAATACTATAGAATAAAAGATTCAAAGTATTTTAGAAAAATATTTTAATTTTGAGATAATATAAATGCCTCTTTTTTCCCCTACTGAGTATATGGATATTTGTGTGAAATTAAATTGCATTAATTATTGAAGAAGTTAATATTTGTGATACAGTAATTTCAAACTGAGTCCTCGTAGTTTTTTTATTTTTCTGTATTTTAAAAAATTGAAAGGTTCTGAAATACTCTTTCAAATTTTCAGAATATCATCCTTTAATTTGTATTACTGTATGTCACCTTAACTTTCTGAAACAAGACAAGAGAAAATTCAAAAACAATTTTTTTTTACTCTCAGAGGGTCATAAATTTCAAAACCCAATTAGTAGCTTGTACCTGAAGCTTGTACCTGACCTCTCAGGATTACCATTTATCATCAATACCTACCCTCTGAATTTGAAAAAAAGTGTCCTTCTAAGGTGAGCCAGCGCGTTGAACTGGTCAGTGATATTTCGGTCGTCAGAGAGTGCAGACGTGTGTCGAACATTTTTCGGGGGAGATCAATTCCTAACTACAAGTCAAAATTTTAATAGTGTTATAATAAACTAATAATAATATTCTTGTTTAATTAAAAAAAAAAATACCTCTTAATAATTATAGTGCATTGTACATATACATGTTTGTGTGTTTATTCAGATCTCTCATTATTATTTGAATTGTGTGTGCCAGAAGCCAAATTCCTGAACTTCGACTGTCTACATATTGAGGAGAATCGAAGGACTACAAAATGGTGAGTCAGTTTACACATTCAGTATTATTTGTAGAGTATTTTAAAGAAAAAAGTAAGATGTATAGATTCATCGAATTAATATTTATAGTATTCATGAAAATAGTACATGATATGAAGATATTATTCTCATAATTGAGAAAACGTTTTTATATTTGCAGTGGATATTTTTAATTTCTCGTACTTAACAATTAATACTAGTAGTTCCATCATGAATCTCAAATTCTGAACCATTTACATAAAAATTAGCACCTATACAGGGTGTTCCAGCTGGAGCAGGCCATCTAAATATCTCCTCTGTTTTTAATAACACAAGATTTTAAAAAACTAAAGAAGGTGACTCTACATAAAAAATTTTTTCTTCTTCAAAATCATTCAAATTGACATGAACGACTGTCGTATCATTAAAAACAGAAGAAACATTTAAGTGACCTATTTCAACATGGACACCCTGTATACTCTAAATTTAAAAGACAAATATCAACAATCCTTAACTCCTAATTATTAATTATCAGTCACAAACTTTGAATTCCAAAATTCATTTCTCAGTACTCAATTTTCTCCGACCAATCAGCCAGACAGATTCTTAGCTCTCAATCGTAGGCCTCCCATTACCGATCCTTTAATTAAAATTTTTTATTAGCTCTGAATTTTTCGAAAAACGTTAATTCCGCCACCTTTCCTGGAAAGGCGTGATTGCTCGCCTCGCTCGAAGCGAGCTCGGCGCATTTTTCATCAAACAGTAATGCTTGAAATTAAATTCTGAAATTCAAATTAAGCACGCCACTTACCCAAGGGTGTCTCCCGACTGTAATGGTTTACGACCCTCTTCACTCGCAAGTCAGACGATGGATAACGGTACACCGAAATTACTATGCGATGCCGAATTCTGCCTCACGCGCTGGCTCGTCTGCGTACCAGCGTGTGGGTGTTTCCAATTCTGGAAGAATTATTTTCCAGCTGTAACGGCGATTGTCCCGTTGGAACATTTCTCTTGCAGCACTGACTAACGAACGTACGTTGCGCCTCTAATAACAATATTTATGCGTAACGTCGCCATTAATACTGACGGGGAATTGTTAATGCGTCTTTGGTTTAAACTTATTTCATTGATTCGTGTGGAACATACACTATATGTTTACAGTGAAGTAGTTGGATGCTTGCTGGATCCTGATTGGAACGTTCATTCCTGATTAGCGTTTTAATAGTGAAGTATCAGAGGGATTAAAGTGACAGGGTCGAAGTAGGAAAATTTCTTATAAATATTTTATATATAGTAAGGGGTAAAATTGAGTCAATGTTTCCAAAAATTGGATTAAAATTAATTGAACAACGATTTTCTTAGTAATAATGAATTATTTATTTGGCATCGTCGGAAGCGAAGGATTGAGGTAGATGTCTCAGTAGTTGACCATGTCCTAATGTGTAAACATTAACGTTAATTTTATTCAATTTTAGGCTTAAATTCTAACGTATTAGATACGTGTAATTAAAAATTCAAATTAGTGTCATAAAATGGTATCCTTGGTCTCTGAGACTTCATAATTAAAGTATTGGGACTTACAGTTGTTTAGATACTGGGACATTTACCTTATAGTATGATATTTTAAGCTTCTAATCATTAATAACAAAAATAATCAATTTTCTAATATTAAGTAGAAATTTACGTATCAAATTAGTAATTAGTTGAGTCATTAATATTTTTTCCAACAATCTTTGGCTTTAATTACACTTGCAATTCTATTAGGCATACTTCTCACTAATTTTTCAGAATGTATATTTCGGTGAATATATGCTCTACTATGTTAGGACTCAATAAAACTAAAGAAATTTAGAAGTGATTATAATTCTTGGGAATTACTTAGATATTTTGTCAGGAACTTGTAATTTTGGGAGTTTGACAAAAATAGACATCATTAGCCTCGTAGTTCTAGTGTTAAGAGTGGGACAATGAATACTTGTCATGTCGTGAGTTGGGTGGTAAATCTAGGCCATCTCTCAGGGAATGAATTTTAAACAGTCTTTTTTTCTACAGCTACATTAAAACATATACATATATATGTATACCAAAAACTGCATACCTATATCTAGTAGAAACTGCATACCTATATCTAGTAAAAACAGCATACCTATATCTAGTAAAAACAGCATACCTATATCTAGTAAAAACAACATACCTATATCTATCAAAAACTGTATACCTATATCTAGTAGGAACAGCATACCTACATGTATGTACCAAAAACTGCATACCTACATGTATGTACCAAAAACTGCATACTTATATCTAGTAAAAACAGCATACCTATATCTATCAAAAACTGTATACCTATATCTAGTAGAAACAGCATACCTACATGTGTGTACCAAAAACTGCATACCTACATGTATGTACCAAAAACTGCATACCTATATCTAGTAGAAACTGCATACCTATATCCAGTAGAAACAGCATACCTATATCTAGTAGAAACTGCATACCTATATCTAGTAAAAACAGCATACCTATATCCAGTAAAAACAGCATACCAATATCTAATAAAAACAGCATACCAATATCTACCAAAAACAGCCCATCTACATCCATCAAAACTAGCACTTCACAATTCATCTGCATATATCCTTATCCTCAAACACATCACATTTCTCATTCCCCCAGAAATACCCATCCATCTCTTTCAACTTACTCTCTCTCCAAACAAAAAGTGTCCAATCTCGATTTTTGGCCAATTGCACATACGCGCGTTAACTGCGAAGTCCAGCAGGTGGACCTCGAGGTATGTGCCAAAGAACGATCTCCACTCGGGCCAGAGGGGCAACGATGCGCGTCAAAGAGCCTTTGTCGCGGCTCCCGAAGCTGTAATAGCGCAGCTTCTTTGCTCGTGCCACCTAACTTCCTCGAATTCCCCCTTTCTGGGCAGGGACAATTAAAGCGAGAGGAGGCGAGAGAAAAAAGGGCGGGATCGGGCGCTAGAAATTGAATTATAACCCAGATACCGAGCGCTGGTGCTCGCGAGAGGATGCAATTAGACGGTGACGATTAAATTTATTCGGTTGGAAGAAGAAGTAATGGGGCGGCTCGTTTTCTGGAAAAACTCGCGCGAGTTATGGGCTCGGATCCGCTCCGAGGGAAATAAAATTGTGGGAGGGGGATTGGACCATTAACCGAGGATCCATGCAGCGAGGAGTTTAGAGGGAATTAAGTGTGGTGATGCGTGATAGTGAACGATACGTTGCCTCTTCGTTATAGGCTCTCTGTTATAAAGATAATAATTTATTCGTTATAGACTCTCTGTTATAAAGATAATAATTTATTCGTTGTACATTCTCTGTTGTAAAGCAAATAATTTATTCGTTATAAACTCTCCGTTATAAACCTAAAAATATATTTGTTGTAAACTCTTCATTATATACCTAATAACCATATATATTCGGTATAAACCTATGTAAATAAGATTACCGCGTCTGGTGAGAGACGATAATCTATGCCTGTACTGTCAGTGCCACTTTTTTACTACTTATTTAAGTATAACTTTGGGGAAAATTACTGAAGGTAATGCAGTTAGATTTTTACTGCATGGAGACAGCGTATCCATCTTCAATCGTGTAGAGAATTGAGAAGCTACGAGAAGTAGAACGAGAAAAGTTGTATTGGAACTTTGAGTTGCAAAATTTTAGTTTTTTCTATATAATGGCAACTATTTTCTGTGGTTCCTCGTTTGTTTGTACTGTCATATCAGTATCCTAGGCGTAAGTTGTCTAAGTTCCACATCTTCGATTTATGAATTTCCAAAATACTGATAGCTGACAATAAAACAATATGGTTTCAAAAAAAGTTAATTTAAATATTAATTTATGCAACACATAAAAAGAAGAAATAATTACATTAAAATTACATTTAACATAGAATAATAGTCAGATTCGAAGAATAGAGAAGCACTTTATGTAGAAAAGGGTAAACTTTTGAAAAATGCAAAGATCTAAAAATCGATTTTCTTGACCTCGTTTCGTTATCATTTTTGTTTAACATTTTAACCCTCTACACTCGTTTCACTAATTCCCTAGTACTTTAAAAATTTAGTAATTGCGAAATATAATACTACTCTAGTTAGGTAGTGCTTTAGTACATTAATGCTTCTAGATTTAAATAAATTTAGTACTTCAGTATTATATTGTAGTATATTAATACGTATAAGTATACTTTACAAGTTAATATTTTGGCGTTTTGGTCTTTCGATATTCTTCCACATTAGTACTTTTAACCTTTACTATTTAGTACTTTGGTACTTTAATGTTATAGTATGCTGATGCGTTAGTACTTTGAGAATTCTATGGATTGGTACTTTCATACATTTGCATTTTAATATTTTTGGTGCTTTGATACTCTTGTACATTAGTACTTTGCTGCCTTGATACTTTAGTACTTTGTTATTGTGACAACTTTATACTGTGGTACATTAATGCTTTGGTTCTATGGTGCTTTAGTGTTTTGGTACTTTAATGCTGTTCTACTTTGATACTGTAATACTTTGGTATTGCAGTACTTTGCTACTTTACTTTGCATTTTAGCACTATAAATTTAGTGCTGTTCTACTTTGCTACTGTAATACTTTGGTATTGCAGTACTTTGCTACTTTACCATTTTAGCACTACAACTTTAGTGCTTTGGTATTGTAACATTTTACTACACTACTACAACCTACAACATATTAGTATTATATCGTTTCGATAATGTAGCATTCTGGGTTCTCTATCTTTCACTTACATACTTCACCATTTTGACACTAATACTCAAACCCTGAGTGTGTCACTTCGACACACTTTTACATTCTGATAAATCTAACATCAATAATAATACAATTCCCTATTCCAATTTCATCACTTCGCAACTCCCAGCCATAAATCCTCAGACCCAAAGAACCCTGCTCCATCCAGCCAACATACGACTCACCTATAAAAATTTCCAAATACCACTCCACAAGCGCCATTTTCTTCCTTCCAAGAAGCCTCTATGAACGTTCCCCGAACACCGCCACAAAAATGTCCCTCCATCCGTCATTCCTCATTGCGCGAATATCAGAAACCGCGCGGCAGCGCTTTCCTGGCGCTTTCACGCCGCCTGGTAATGTATTCCACGGTAGCAGGAAGAAAAATGCGCAACGAGTCGAATTGCAGCGTGGCGCACGTTCCGCGGGATGGAACAACGGCCATCGTTCCTTTGACGGCTGAGTTATAACGCGCCGCTCATCTTCGGGACGTTATATCTTGATAAGAAGAAACAAGGTTGATTTCCACGGCCAAGTTGCAACTGGGTTATTTACTCGCAGTTCCGTTTCCAGATAATCGCCGCTCCGCCTTTTATAGCATCACGCTCACCGTCCATTAGAATATGTATCAAGACCAGATAGCCACTCGTAAAATCCAAATGAGACTATTCCTCAACAAGGCGCGCATCCTCGCCTCGTGCCTAGGCGCCGATGCCTGGCTCAGATCCGCCGTTTCTTTCCCTCCGTTTCGTCTCCTCTTCTTTCGCCGCTCGTCTTCCTCGATGAGAATCTTGACAAATTTCCAGGAAATCGCAGCGGCCAGATATCCATCTTTACGAGCTACAGTTTTTACGATACCAGCCGCTCGATCGCGGCTTCTCGGTCGATTGCGCGATCGGTAAATCATCGTGAGTGCTGGGTCTAATTAGGTAGGGACAAAAAGATGCTGATGTATTGCCAGCGCGCGGCTCACGGCGTGCTGAAATGCTGGAAAGATAGCTGAAAGACATTTTTTCGAGGTAACTAATATGAATTGCTTCAGGTGTAATGTTATTAAAGAATAGCCTAAGGTGGAGGGTGTCCCAAAGTCAAGAAAGGATGGAAGTATTTTATAATTTCTATACTGCGTTCACTGAGAGAACGCAGTCGTTTCACGCAGATGACTTCCATTGCCCCGACTGACTTTTTCACTGAGATTGGTGAAGGATTCAAGAGCCTAAAAGGACACGCCTTGCTTCTTTCTACTCTGTATACCTAGTGTCCAAATGAAACAAATGTTTCTATCTATTAAGAAACAATATTTATTGAGATATCAATGTATAAGAATCCACAGCTTATTTGATTATAAAGAAACAGCAACGGTAGAACTGTTTCCTGGATTTCCTACAAAATGTTCGATGCGACCAGGTAGTTTATGACACGGGAAATCTAGGGTCGTTTATGGTATTGCAACGCAGTAAGAATTCTGACTAGTACCAGTACGTTTTCGGTCGACAGAGACGATATTCAAGAAGATTTTTATTTGCTAACAGAGCCGCATTAATACTTTCGGAGAAAACTAAAATCTAAAAGAATATCGTTTGCTTGCTCAAAATTTCTTTCACACCGTTTATGCGCTAACACTTGAAGAAGTGACTTTCTTTAGAAATGGTAGGACCCCCAAGGGCCCAACAAGGGGTTCATGGGTAGGGATGTGCTCGGGAGTGACAGAGCCAATAACTAATTAGCGTAGGCGTGAACTGCGCAAAGGGTACGAAAACTCGTCAACCGATAACTGCGTTCTCCCAGTGAACGAAGTATAGTTTACAGCACAGAGACATCATGTGTGATACATTTGGGAAATATTTTTATACTGTGTGTGAAATATCAAGTCTTTTATGCAGTATGCACTATGGGTTGGTCTGTTTTCATTCTCAAGATATGAGAAGAGAAGTGGTATAAATCACAAATGATGTAATTCAAGCTACTTAACTTTTAATGGTAATTATGTAAATACTTGAAACTATATGTTACATTGATTTCGACTGCTTTAAACTGTTCAAAAAAACCACAAGCATGGGACTGGTCTTCTAACTGAACAAGTACTATTTGAAGCTCAAAAGCTGTCAGTGAAACGGCACAGAGGCAAGAGGAGTGCTCAGTTCGCTGCAAGTAGTGGTGATAGGTGTGATCAACTCAGCCAATGGAAGAAACGCGTGTGTGCCATCTCTATGTATTTTTCAGCGGAGCTAATCAGATCCACTGACAACTTCTGAGCTCCCAACAGTACTTGTTCAGTTAGGTGACCAGTTCCATGCTTCTTGAGATGAGTTGTTTGAAACGAGACACGAGGTGGTTTTTTTGGACAGTTTAAACAAGTCTAAATCAATGTAAAATACAGTTTCAAGTACTTAAATAAGTTAAATAGTTAGAATATATCTGATTATATTATTTGTGATTTATATCACTTCCATATCTTGAGAACGAAAACAAATCAACTCATTGTGCATAGAACAGTTTTTGTTTAGAATGATCTTCCAACTATATCAACACAGTTTGTTGGTTTCGATCTCAAACACCCTCTATATATACCTAGAAAGTACATCTATCAAGCTACAATTTACTGTATTCAGTTTTACCTAATTTTTACCTAAAATTAAGTTCAAGTAAAATATTTTCAATTACTTGGTCAGGTTGCCTAAATTGGACTAAAAGCAGTAGCTTGCATTGGGCCATTTCATCATGGTAGAATATTACAAAAGCAATATCATTTCAAAAGGCAGAAAATAAGATTTTGAGTAATTTTATATCTTATGTGAATAAATGAAGGAAGAAAATATGATAAAGTGCACAGTATTCACAGTCCACTGCACGATCAGTAAATCCTGGTGAGCGCTGGGGCTAATTAGCCAGGGACAAAAAGGTACTGATATATTGTCAACTCGCGGCGTCGCGATTGATGGAATGCTTTAATAACTTCTTGGGTGAAACATTGTTTTCTGTTCCCGTTAGGCTAATTATAAGCTTGCGTAGTGAAATATCCCAGTGGGCCAGGATTAAGTGAAACTAAAATTCAATGTTCCCTGTTCCATTAACTCGGGACGTATAATCACGCTCGCTACTGGCGGACGAAAATAATTACCTCCACGCGTATTTATTAGGAAGACAATAATTCGACATAACGGTGGTTACAATGAAACAAAGAGATCGGCTTGAGTCTCGAGGCTGGGACGAGTGAAATTGTGGCTCGTAGCGGTTGAGTTGGCTTTCGAGGTGATTTGGGATTTTGCTTCGTCTCGTGGTGCTTATTAGGTTGGAGAAAAAATACTTGGTTGAAGTAGTTGACTTTAATTTCGACGTAGAGTTAACCCTTGTTAAGTGTTCGAACTGGTTCGTTTGTAGTCATTTAAGAAAGAAAGACAGCTAATTAAAGTGGACTTGAGGGCTGTTTAGAATTTTTTAGGTTCGTGAAACTTATAGTGAGTGAAAAATATTTTGTTAATGTTCGTATCGAATGAGGCTTCTATTAAGGCCTAATTAAATGATCATCAAAGTGGTCAATTAAAGAAGGAAGGTACTGAGAGTGAATGGTCTTTTTTAGTATGAAGAAAAAATCTGATTAACATAGATTTTTAACTCAACGAAGCCCTCGTTAAATGTCTACAAAACTAGTCCATTTATAAGTGATAATTTATCAATTAACGAAGGAGTTAGCGAAAATGAATAGTATTTTTTAGGATGAGTAAAAAATCTTTGATTAATAATTAACATACATTTTTTAACTCGACGAAGCCTTTATTAAATGATCACAAAACTGGTCCATTTGTAAGTGATCAATTAACGAAGGAAGTTAGCGAAAGTGAATAATATTTTTTCGTATGAATGAACATTTTTCGATTAACATAGATTTTTTAACTCAACTACGTTTTCGTTAAGTGATCATAAAACTGATCTATTTGTGATCAGTAAACAAGGTCAAACATCAAATTATTGTAAAATCCAATACAGTTTTCGATTTACAAATTTCATTATGATAAAAAACAGTGAACTATAAAATATTTAAATATATTAAGAAAAATTCAAAATTTCGTGTTTGAAATTTGTGAATACACTCCATATTGTTATTACATACCACTCGTTCGATTGAATAATTATTTACAATGTGCTTACAAAATGTATGATTGCAACACTTTAAAGACTCCTGTACCTACATAGACCTTTGACAGTACTCAATTCAGTGTAACACAATAGCGAACATGTTCGTTGAGTCAATACATAACCTGCCGCGATTTTCAGATACGATTTCTCAGAAACATTGATTTTTCAAATATTGTTAGCGAAAATAAGTGACAGGTGAAGGAAGTCTGACGATAAGTACAGCGTAACCGATTTGTTATCAAGATACCATCTAAACTGTGATGACTGATACTGCACTGTCAGATACAACTGTAGACCTATTACTGTTACCACTTATTGATACTGCTCTCAGCTACTGTAAAAAGAAGTATTTATTACAGTAGATTCTCACGTGAAGATCGTGACAGGTAATGAATACTAGATGCATCTTGATAACATTGACAGAAACACTGCGTACCATTTTAACAGCTTTTGTAACACATTTTCTGTAGTGATAAATCCTCAGTGCAAAAGGACTAAAATATACAAAATATTAAATTATCAGTACCTTCAATTTTTAGTATAATTAATACTAGAAGTGAAATTCTGAGGCAAAAATAATGTAATTGTAAGTTACATATTTTTATTTCATTGATACTGATGTCCAAAGTTTTGAATCTTTATTCTGCATATTTGCACCTGGAATGTGAACAAGTTTATTTAAAAATATTTCAAATTTTTTTTATCTTGAATAATTCCTTCACTTTTCATTAGTTTCTTCATACTACATTTACCAAAGCAGTCAAAATTAGTATAATTATTACACACATTTTGTTTTCTAAAACTATTATTTCTTTCTGAGTTAATTCTCAATAAACTTGAAAAAATAAATGAGCATTAATTTTCTGGCTTATGTACTTTTTCGAAAGGATGTGCATCGTTAAAAACATATTTATACTAATCTTGTATATTAAACAAAAAAATACTCAGAAGTCTTACACTCTTGCAATCGAGTTTCTGTATGAAAATCTCACTTTACTAATTACAAGAAAATTCGTTGCATGTCGCTGCGGGTTCCTCGCTCGAAACAAATTAATACCAACCTCCATCGCCTTTCTTGAATTAAAAATTAAAGCCACAGCGTACTACAGTATTAAATCACCATCTTTGTGTCTTTCTTTCTCAAAAGAGCACAAAGTAAACTGTTCTTGCTGATACCCATAAAGATCCAGCAGCGAGCCGCGAAGATTCATTAATTAATGTCCATACGCTTTCGTTCGAGAAGTAACGACTCTGCTTCTGCTTTTATTAACAATTTTTCATTTTAATAGAGGTAGATGTTAAAACAAATTAGATGCTTGAAACTGTAGCGTTTTCAGTACCAAAAAAAAATCTATTGCAACGTGAACGTGAATACACCAATTACGCTGTTTTTAAATTCTGCAGCGGTAATGTTCTACTTAACTGAAACTCGAATTATTTGGAATTACAGCGTGCTTCAAAGACTATAAACACTGTGTACTTTTTTTAAAATTTTTTTGTGATAAAATTAAATATATGGGGAGACTTTTTGAAGGCAACTGAGATAAGTTCTATGAAATCTATTCTTTTCTAATGAATCTCGCTATTTTAAGTGGCCTATTGCTTTATATTAACATGGTAAAAAAGATAATAATCAATATTTATCAATGACTCAATGAGTACAGTACATGAAACTTCCTATGTAAAAGCAAAAATTTGTTATTTCAGTCATAAGGTGCGTTAGCGAAGAATATAATTTATTTAAATTCGCAAATCACCTGTAAACGGAGTGTTGATAACGAAACAACAAAACCGAGATAAATTATTGGGAAGTATCACATACATTACGATAGTGACTTACGAAAAATATGAACGACACTTTTTGTGCTGTAGTCGCCATGCAAATCCTTCTAAATATATTAAGTGTTGAAATCTACGAGGTATTCGAGTACCCGCATGCCATGTTGTCTTTCCACTTCTACATGAAATTTATGACAGTCCAGTTTAAAGGTTAACATCTATCGTTTTCAAGTGTGGTGTAAAGAGGTATTTTAAGACGTCTAGGACAGTAAGGACACGGTTAAGAGAACTGTCTTTGGAGATTAACTTTTCTTCGTTGGTAGAGCTATTAAACTCGTTTTGCAACAGCCATATTTCTCTGTCTTTCGATATTCAGAGGAATGAAAAGCCTCGATAGGTCTACTTTTCTCTGTTATACCTCAGCTTGTCGGTAAATAGTCCGATCTGCCATAACAGATCTGCATAATGCAGAAGTTATTACCAAAGATTTCAACGCTGACATAGAACAATTACAGGCAAGCCTTATCGTAATAGCAAATCCTATTACTATTTTGTCCATCAGAAATAATCCAGAATTGCATTCTTTATTGAAATCGTATTTCATGTTTAATACGCCAGAAGTTTTGAATTACTTGGTAATTGCTATTCAAGTGAGTATGCAGGACGTTCGATTGCAGATGTCAGAAAGTTTATGAAGTGATTCTATATCTTAAAATAGGATGAAAGTTAAGATGATAAAGTTGGGTTTGAAGCTTCCTTTCAGGGTTATTAATTGTTGAGAAAATTCCTGAGTTACGCGTCAAGTGTGTCTGACTAGAGACTTATTCTACTGATTTTAGTGTGTGTCTGGATAGGAGCTTATTCTACTGAGTTTCTGTGTCTGACCCTATTCTACTGACGTAGAATAAGTCCTAAATCAGGCATACCTACTTCATACGAATTTTCAATGCTTTTGTAACAATTAATAACTCGAAGACGAACACCTGAACACACTTTTATAATTTTTTTATTTTTGACCTACTTCGACACGTAGAATTGGCTCTTAAAATCTCTGAGATCTGTTGCTGAACACCTGTATACCAACACATTTAAAACAAAATTATTACTTTCAGCAATAATTTCAATGTTCTAATGACATACCTTCTACATATATTCTAAAAATGTGCTATTACCAGAGGAATTATTTCTGACATAAAATTCGATTTTATCGAGAATTTCATAAAGGCATTAAAAGAGTAATTAAAATAATTTCGCTAAAATATTAATTAATATTAAATCACTAAAAGTTGAAATACAATATATATATATATAGCTTTTTCCTTTATTTTTAATCAGAGTCTGTAATAAATTGCACATTTTTATGCAAACCAATCGCTGTCCACGAAAGTGCAAAGTTATTTCACATTTATATTTAATTTTACGACGCGTTAGATATAAGATCATAAGCTTGTGAACCGTAATCCCTCGAGTACAAAGGTTGAATCACGTCCTGTGAATTATGACGCCCCCATTTTACCGGATCTGCATCGCGAGATTTCGCTGGTTCACCTTCAACTCGCTACTGGTTGCGATAACAAATGGCAGTAACCTTCCGCGATATTGAAGCATAGCAAGCGAAGACAGTATATGTGCTAGCCACGTGCTATGATAAATACGATCAATAGTAAACTATAGTTCTAAATTATTTAACGTAAAGGTCAATTGTAAGGTCAAGAGTCTAACATCTGAGTTTCTGAGATTTAAGATACAAGATCGAAGGTTCTTACAAGTTAGTGTGATCTTGTAGAAAGATCTAAATTTTGTAGAAAGAAGTATCTAAATGTTGTTATAAAATAATAAAAATACAATTTTATAGTGAAATAAAAATAGAATAAAAATAGTAAATAGGAATAGACATAATAGTAACCATAAATAATGAAGTGATAGAAAGAGTTATGAGTCTTCTGTAACTAAACAGAATTTCTTTACTCGAAATTTAATACAATATTAGCTCACTATGAACTCACAATTCGATATAAGTACTAAATTCATGAAAAATAAGAACCATTTTATTATTAGTTCATAGATAGATTGCTATCTTCTTTGACAAAAATTAAACGATATAATAATTCCATGAAATAAAAGAAACAAAAGGAAGTTTATAATGAGGAAATAGTAAAACACTTTTCTTGGACAATTTAATTCCCTTTGTGTTAATATCGTGAAATATCTTCTATAATATTTGAAAAAAATAGTAGAAGAGAATCACGATGGCACTTTAATAGTTTAAAACATAGACTGTCAATCAATTCGTACACATAATTTAACTATTCAGCAAGGTTGGCTATCTCGTAGACAGCTGCATGATGTCAAGGGTTAATTCTGCGTCATGCTAACGCAAGACTACATGTGGCAATACAGACCTCTAAAAAATTACAACAATGGAACTAGAAAGCTCCTCCTTTATCCTTCATACGTCTTACTCACCAGCCTTCTATGGATTACTATCTGTTTAGATGTCTAAAGATTCTTGTAAACAGAAAGAAACTAGTTACCTAAAAGAATATTAAAAATTCTGCCGACTGAAAATTAAAGCTACATAACTAAAAAAAGAAGAAAATAAAAAAAAAGAAAATTGCATCCATGACAAATGTGTTCATAAATGTAAACTCTCCTAACTAATCAATCAACCTAAACTCCATCGAAATAATCTGCATAAGCCCGATTTATGCAGATAGCCAAATCGAAACCACAATTTTGATCGATTTTAGGTTGATGAATTGCTTTGCTCCTTTAAAAGCTGCCTAATATAAACATAATTCAACGAAAGCAGTTCTCGTCAAATTTTACGATTTTTCAAAAATAAGGACACATCTTAGTGATCAGACTTAAGATTCATTACAAAATGTAATCTATCCCATCAAGAACCCAAGATTCACAACATACAGAAAGATTGTCGAATTTAGACCAACACCTAGGTTGTACCACTAGTGTATCATAGACTAACATCACAAATATAAAAAAGCTTATTTAACTTCCCATACCATATCTTAAACAAAATCAATTACATTATCTTGAAGACATAGTAGCATTTTTTCGCCATTTCTAAAATATTCAAATTATCATCCTACAGTAAAAACTATTTGACTGATCCAAGTTCGACAGTCTTCCCAATAAAACCTATCCCATTAAAACCACCTAAGCTTTACGATCTCCTTAATTGTCCCCAACGTCCTCAGCCACCTCCTCTGTTCGAACCACGAAAGATACCAATCTTCCATCTCGAATAGAGATTTCCCAAGCGACAACGACTTTCGCCTGGCGTATCTGTTATCGAGCGGACGCCAGGCGATAAGGGAGCCAGTGCTTCGCATAAAATCGCTGCGATATATCGGATCAAGGCTTTCCGCGGACGTGCAGGCTCGTTCCGTCGCTGATCGAGGAGGGTGGGGGCCAGCTGCCACGCTAAATGCAACATTAGATTGGTGGTACGTTGGCTGCAGGCGTGTAATTACGAAACGTGAAAAATTTACAGCCTGCACGTACGCGCGTAAACGTCGTTACGGGCGCAGCGGTGCGCGCAGGACGTCGGGATCGGTGCCAGAGCGATAAATGGTCAGCGGAGCTTGTCGCCCAGCCGTATCTCGGTCTCTCTGCTCGAATGCAAATCAGAGGCTGGGCGGGCGCACAAAAACCGAGGCTTATCTGCGAATCTAGAAACCCCTCGCGACCTCTCGCCGATAATATTCATATTTAACTCGGCGCAACAGGTGGGAACATGGATTAGAGACTGAGACTAGGGGAGTTATGGAGCACAGTGTCTTAGAACAGCTGACCACGGAGTGTCGCGACTTTGAATATATTTTATGGTGGAAGTTTGGGGATTTTGGGGTCGTTAATCACTGAGGATGCTTAGAGGCTGTTTACCTAGGAATGGTAGTCGTTGAGTCATTTTGTAGTACATATTATTTTGACGTTTTTCTAATACTGAGTTTTGGGATTTTAGAGGTCCTTAATAACTGAGGATTTTTAATCAGGTTGCTATTTTATTTACTTCTGAACAGTGCTTAGTTTTACTACA
Organism: Calliopsis andreniformis; assembly: GCF_051401765.1. Classification (NCBI taxonomy): domain Eukaryota; kingdom Metazoa; phylum Arthropoda; class Insecta; order Hymenoptera; family Andrenidae; genus Calliopsis; species Calliopsis andreniformis. The sequence continues at coordinate 7,823,510 of NW_027480432.1, read as the reverse complement.
TTCTTTGGGTCCTTTTTATCTAACTGTAATTTTGAAGATTTTTTAATATAGGGTTTTTAGGGTTTTTGAGGTCCTTAATAACTGAGGATTTTTAATCAGGTTGCTATTTTATTTACTTATGAACAGTGTTTAGTTTTACTACATTCCTTGGGTCCTTTTTATCTAACTGTATTTTTGAAGATTTTTTAATATAGGGTTTTTAGGGTTTTTGAGGTCCTTAATAACTGAGGATTTTTAATCAGGTTGCTATTTTATTTACTTATGAACAGTGTTTAGTTTTACTACATTCTTTGGGTCCTTTTTATCTAACTGTAATTTTGAAGATTTTTTAATATAGGTTTTTCAGGGTTTTTGAGGTCCTTACTTATTAAGCTGAATTATACTGTTTATTATACTTTTGATAATTCTAGGTTAATAATTCTTATCTTCAAAAGTATACAGCCATTCAAATTCAAACATAATTCAGTATTAACTTAAGCAAAAAGAAATTCTAAAACTCTAATACATATGTATATAAAGAACAATAATCTTTCCAACAATTCCAGAATCAATAATGCTTTACATCTTCAAAGATCGACAGCCATTCAAATTCAAACATAATTCAGTATTAACTTAAACAAAAAGAAATTCTAAAACTGTAATACATGTGTATATAAAGAACAATAATCTTTCCAACAATTCCAGAATCAATAATGCTTTACATCTTCAAAGATCGACAGCCATTCAAATTCAAACATAATTCAGTATTAACTTAAACAAAAAGAAATTCTAAAACTGTAATACATGTGTATATAAAGAACAATAATCCTTCCAACAATTCCAGTATCGATAATCCTCTATATCTTCAAAGATCGACAGCCATTCAAATTGAAACGCAGCCTTTTCGCGGTCAAATGGCTCTTTCGAATCCCCAGTGCGCCTGCGCGTGCGCTATCGGCGCCGAGCTAGGGCGAGCATGCGCGCTAGAACACGAAGGAACAAAGCGAGCAGAGAGATCGCCTTGGCTCTTAGCGTGGAGACTTTATCGGTCTCATCGGATCGCGAAACAAGCGCGAGTTCGTAAATGAGCGGGCAATTATAAAAACGAGCGCGCGCAGGATTTACTTTGAAGCGTGCACCAGCTATCATTAGCGGAACAGCTGTTAAAGGTATACCATTTACTTATCGTTAAATATCATACAGCCGCGTTTCGCTCGACGTTTAGCGTCCCATTATCAATCCTATTATCTTGATGTTTGTTCTTCGCCCTGGCATTAAAGCTGTTTCCCGCTGACCAGCTACCGATCCCATTTTTTCGCCACGTCGAACCATGTCAAACCACGCTTACATACGTACGAGCGCCAGATAGCGTGGCTACTGGAGCGAGACAGTGGTTCAGGGAAAAAATAGAGGAAAAACTCTGATCGGCGATCCTACTCGTGGGTAATTCGATTGGCGGTGATGGCTTCGTTTTGAGGCGGTCGAAAAGTGTTCATGGGTTCTGTGGCCATTTTGTAAGGGCGTTGTTTCGTGATTTGGTAGCAGACTTGAGTAATTTGATTTGGAATGGGAGTGAAAAATGGGAAAAATTTGAAATACAGAGGAGAAAGTTTGTAATAAGAATGATCTTTGCATGCATGATTATTGAGAACTTCTATGACAGATATTTTACTTTATATTTATACGATTGATCCATTCTAAAGTTTCGTAATATGAGCATTCAATGATTTGATTTTGTAAAATTAGTGTTTCTTCAGTTTGCTTGGTTTTTAAACTTTCTTTTTTTCTCAATTGTTTGGACAATTTTTATTTAATTTCTATTTTAGAAATTACATAAGGGCATTGACTTTATTTTATGTTCAGATTGGATCATTCATTTTTGAATAGTTGTACTTTAGGTAAAATAAGATAAAGTAATCTCGTGATAGGAGATTGTCTTAACAAAATCTCTATTAATAATCTGAACGATTGTTTATTATCATATTCGAATAAATTAATGTTTATTTCAACACAATTAAATATGAAATTTAGAGCCTTGAAGGTTTCATGACGTGATTATTTTTTCTCCTAGAATTTTAAAGTCAAAAAGAATAATACAGTATTTAAATAATTGTATTCTTTAAATTAGGTCTATTAAAAACGAGTTTATTTCCATCTCATCGTTAGTTACCTGACGAGATGAATTGCACCACATAGAACATAAAAATATGCTATTCTCCTTTTAACTTAGAGATACATGGCTGCTCCAGAAATCTGAAATTTAACAGCTTCGCTAAATGTACATTTCTTTCAAATAAGTCGATCTGTATCTTCAAAGTTAAGGTAATTATTCAAGCGTTCCACTTTTAGTGTATTACAACGTGTGTCCTACAATCTGACCTCATTCTCGTTTAATTATACATAGATTTTAATATCCAAACATATATGTTGAAAAAATGTAGTTTATTATTAGGTGGAATATTATTGGGTGAAGTATCCTGAGCCTCGATTAATTCTAGTAAAACTGGACTGACTAATGGACGCTGTTCCTCACTGTATGGTATAATCATATGCTTGAGTATATTTATTTATTCACTTAATATTTCATTTCCGATTGCGACATGCAGCCATTACTGTTAGAAACTGAAATATTTTCCTCGTATATTTCTAAACGACATCCTTGATGTTCTGAAAAAGCTAAACCTACATGCGTGTAAATATTGAACGAAAAACAATATTTCTTTAAAAATTGAAGAAATAAAATAAATGGATACGTCAAGGAAGAATATTATTCATAAAATAAGACATGACTGTCTATTAATGAGTATATTAATATAATAGCATTCACTAACTAACAAATTGTACTCTAAACTGTAGAAATTAATAAAAAATACTTACTAAAACACTTAGTGATAAAGTCACTAGGAAAATCATCAAAGAAAAAAATCTAAAATGTACCAAAGAAAAGAATCATTGGAGGAGATACTGAAGAAAAGAAACACCATGGAAACATCGAGAAAAATTAATAGAAAAAACATGAAGGGAGATAGTCACCAAATGAAGTACTTATGAAAACTCTAAGGAAAAAGTCTCCAAAGAAAAAAGTAACCAGATGAAGCACCAAGAGAAAATAATTACCATAAAAAGAACCCAGGAATCGAAGTCTTCAGAGAAAATACCAAAGAAAAGAATTGTCATAAAAATCCCCAAAAAAAGGAGTTGTCATAAAAATCCCCAGAAAGAAGACAAGTTATAGAAATCCTCAAATAAACGATTAGTTGTAAAAGTTCAAAGAAAAGAGTAGCTGTAGAAGTCCCCAAAGAAAAGACTAATTATATACTAAAATTCCCAAAGAAAAGATTAGTTATATGTAAAAATCTCTAAAAGAAACAACTAGTCATAAAAATCACTAAAAAAAACTAGTTATAAAAATATATAACTGAGAAAAATTCTTCAAAGAAAATTATCATGAAAATCCCCCAAGGACCATGATTATAAAAATCCTCCCAAAAAATTATCATAAAAATCCTCTCCAAAAAATGATCGTATACATCTTTCCAAAAAAAATTATTATAAAAATCCTTTAAAGGAAATAGTTGTCATAAGAATCCTCAAAGAAAAAAGTCACCAGAGGAAGCTTCGAGGAAACAACTTACAAGAGAAAGCACTTAAAGAAAAAAAGTCCCCAAAACGAGCATCAAGAAGAAAGGGTTGAGAGCCAGTGCGGTAGAGAAAATCTCCTGAATTGAATAAAAAAATCAAACATGCTCCGTCTCCCTTCACACACGAAGGAAGACTCTGCTTCCGTCCCCCGTGCGTCATTGGCTGGCTTCGAAAACCTGTCGACGGGACCCCAGCCTTTTTTGCGCACAGTAGCCGATATCGTATGCTTCTCGGTCACTTTCTTCTGCGTGGACCCGCAAACGGGACAGACGCTTTTTCGTTCAGGGCCTGCTCCACATCCTTTGTCCAGCGTAATTTTACGTCATCGGGCGCGGTAGCGAAACTAGACCGACATCGCGTAAAATGCCCTGCCTCGTGAATAATTAATCTCGATCGGCGTCGAAGCTGACGCTCGTGTCGTAAATCCTGACTACGGTTGCGAAACGAGGAATTTCTGGTTATTACCTGAAAATTGACGACTGACATCATCGGCTGTTATGGCAGCTTGTCATCTTGGCACTGTTCTGGTAGTTAAAATTTAAGTACTCAAATATTACTAGAATTATTACTACACGTTGCTCTATCAAGTATTTTAAATTAAGAATTGCGGCAAATCCACCCATGGAATTAAGTACACAACAGTTTTTTACTTCTGATGAATTTCTTGCAGGGGTACTTCCTTTTTCTTTTAATGAATTTTTTAACGTCACATCAACTGCACCTTGGTTATTAGCGACGACTATTCTAGATGGACATAAGGTGGCTATTAGAGCTTTCTATAATATAATAAAAATAAACTTTTTGTATGTGATCATTCACCAACTTTAGCCACTGTCTTAGCGTAAAATGAATAGAGTAATTGTTCATATTTCTGTGTTCGTACCTACTTATGTACCTTCGAATTGAACTCATTTTTAAAAAAAAGAATTTTTATTAAGAGTTTAATACTTCTTTTAGTCTTATATGCTAGTAAGTAAACTTGACTAAAAAATATAGTTACTTAGTTTAAAAGTTCTGTATAAGAGTTCTCTATAAAAATTTTCTACAAAAATCCTTTATGCAATTTCTATGTTCTCCACAAAAGTTTTTCATAAAAGTTCTCCATGAAAATTCTCTATGAAAATTCTCCATGAAAATTTTCTATGAAAATTCTCTATGAAAATTCTCTATGAAAATTCTCTATGAAAATTCTCTATGAAAATTCTCTATGAAAATTCTCTATGAAAATTCTCTATGAAAATTCTCTATGAAAATTCTCTATGAAAATTCTCTATGAAAATTCTCTATGAAAATTCTCTATGAAAATTCTCTATGAAAATTCTCTATGAAAATTCTCTATGAAAATTCTCTATGAAAATTCTCTATGAAAATTCTCTATGAAAATTCTCTATGAAAATTCTCTATGAAAATTCTCTATGAAAATTCTCTGTGAATGTTCTCTGTGAATGTTCTCTGTGAATGTTCTCTATGGAAATTCTCTGTGAATGTTCTGTATGAAAATTCTCTGTGAATGTTCTGTATGAAAATTCTCTGTGAATGTTCTGTATGAAAATTTCCTATGAAAGTTCTGTATGAAAGTTCTGTATGAAAGAGTTCCATGAAAGTTCTCTATAAAAGTTCTCTCTCTATAAAAGTTCTCTCTCTATAAAAGTTCTCTCTCTATAAAAGTTCTCTCTCTATAAAAGTTCTCTCTCTATAAAAGTTCTCTCTCTATAAAAGTTTTCTATAAAAGTTCTCTATAAAAGTTCTCTATAAAAGCACTATTTTTATGAATGAGTTTCATTTAAAAGCACAGAATTAGGTACGATCACAGAACTGTAAACAAGTACACTATCATAAACCTCAGTTGAGATACGTTTTGTATATCCCTTGCCTTGGTGCCCGACTGGGCCAGTTTCCCATGAAATTCTTCGCACAGGTTTCCCTGCCGAGTCGAAATCCTAACGTGTCGAGGTATCGTATTCATAAGGCACGTATATTAATGGACCCACGGGCATACACTGTGGCACAGTGGTGCACGTGCAACACATAAACCACTTCCTTGACAAGACCCAGTTTCGATGTCTCTCGCGTACACGTCGGTGCTTAATTATGCCGAAGGGATACTTACACGGGTGCCGGATGAGAAAAGAGAACGCACTTCCTCGTCGTTTTGTTATCAGTTGTTGATATAATCGATAGCCAACGTGTTGGAGCGCCGAGTATCCCAAGGGTCAAATTTTTCATACCTCTTGCGATTAATATGGATACTTCGCATAATTCAGAAAAGAAAATTGCAGTTCGCGTGATTGGGACTGTTGAATCTTTAAGAGTTGGCAGTTTTATAGTTGGAGTGAGAAGAGTAAGAGAGTAAGAAGTTTTATTTCTAGGATAATCTTTCGAGGTTAATATGAGCACTGCACATAATTCAGAAAAGGAAATTGCTCTTTGCGTTATTGGGATTGTTGGATCTTTAAGAGTTGTCGGTTTTATAGTCAGAGTAAGAACAGTGAGAGAATAAGAAATTTTATTTTTAGAGTACAGTAGAGCCTCTCCTATTCGAACCCCTATTATCCAAATATTTTAATACCTCTTTTAATACTTCACCCTAAAACGACACCCTACTGTGATTTAATAAATATTAAATTACTTTAAAATAGAAAATATTTATTTTTAAAAAATTCTTTTTCCATTCTACTTTAGGTATCTTAAGAAAAGATAATTGCACGAATTTCATATCGAAAAATACTCCTCCTCCACTTCTATTTATATAAAAAAAAATTGTTCGTCACTTCGAAGTGCATACTAAAGAGATCTTCAAGCTTAAAATTGTGTGAGGTCGGTGACAACCCTAGGGCGTCGTTCTGAGATTAAATCCTCAAGCAAAATTTCGTGAGTATCATCCATGAAGCAAGGAAAAAACAGTGGCACCAATGCTCGGAGACGAGCACACGTTAATTAACAGCGTCAGTTATTCTACAGTGGAAAAAAGCCAGCGAGATCCTGTTCTGGTTTCCGATGGGACAAGATACAGTCGTCGCGCGCGATGGCCGTAAAAGAGTCCGCAAAGGTGGCCAGCAATAAATCATCTGGAGGGCCCTTTTCGCGCAACCTGCAATTTCTGTTCGCTGTTAAACGTCCATTACACCGTGTCTCAGCGACTGTCGATTTCAATATCTGTCCACATACTGGGGGATCGCAGTATTAAGCAGGGATAATGGATGCACTTCGCGACCAAGTGTTTACGACCTTTATTAACACCCCGATGACAACGACTCGAAACAGTGTAGGAATACTGAAGAGTTTATTTTCGAGGTGTTCTAGATTTGAGAAATTCGAAATTGAAAGATGTTGGTCGTGTTTAGTTTCTAAAGACTCTTTTATGTTCTTAATCTATGTCAGTTTTCTTTCTTATACTTATATAATTATATGAAGGAGTAGGTTTCTTCTATAGGCAAGGAATTCCCTGGCAACCCTGGTTGTAAATGAAATATTCGATTCAGCTTCCATTGCAGCTCTCTTTTCACCTCCAGTTGCTCTGAATCCTTTAGCTAACTCCCTGCCACGTGCAGCAAGCCTATGCAAGCGATCGTTGCATCTGTTGTCCTTGGGCCTCGAAAATCTCTCGCCTCCCTCGTTCCAAAGGCACGTGACACCATTCCTCTCCTCTCTCATCCGTTTTCTGGGTTACCAATCCCTTCGAGGGATCGCGGGACAGCTTTATGAATAATTTTCACGCGATCTCGTGCGGCGATACGCGATTAGAAAAAGCATCCGCTCTAACAGCCAGCCGATCGTCGAGATTAAATTCTAATGGAGCCTCGGCGCTGATCGGGCAACCTTGACAGTCTCGGTAAACGTGGAAACATTGTTAAGGTTTCCCTCGATACTTTCACTTTCCTTCCTCCTTTTTCGCGGCAAGTGCACCGCACTGTTGCAACGCAACACGTGCCGCGACGTTTATTTTACTCTAACAGTGGATCCCGATGATTTCGACTCGTCTGATCGGTATCGACGATTATGGAATTAGGAATATCAAAGGACTGCGTCGACTAACACTCGCTGTCAGTGATGCAAGCTGGCAAGTGATGAGACTAATGGGAGATTCGGTGTCGTTCGAGCATGAAGAGGGAAAATGTAAATGAGGCGACTTGCGTAATTGCGATACTGGTAAATTGTTTAGGTGCTGGTTGTACTGGTGGTAGTCTGATGTGTTGAAGTGTTGCTAAGAATTCTTTTGCGAATTTTATTAAACTTGGAGATTTTAGATATGTAGTAGGAAGGTACTGATGTGTTGCGCGGATTGAGGAGATAGGAAAGGAAATATTGTATGTGTTTGTTGAAACTGAGTTCACTAATTAACGTTTTTTCTTTTATTTCAATTCCTGTGTTAATGTTCTGAGAGAAATTGTGAGAGGAAATAGAGAATATTGTAAATAGTTAGCTGTGGATTGTATATTTACTTGGAGACAACCTTTTCTTGGAGGTGCCTATGATTCTTTGGAGTGGAGTCACAGAAGATATATACTTCTCAAAAACTTTTAAATGTTGAATTTTTCGAAAATAAGTGATAAATTAAACTTTTTTAGATTTTTTACTTAAAGCATGTTCAGACTTTTTAGTTTGACCACTTTTCATTTTTTAGACTTTTGACTTAGACCATTTCTAATTTTTTTAGATTCTTGAGTTGGAACACTTTTGAGTTCTTCAGACTTTTGTCTTTGACTACCTTTAGTTTTTTTAAATTTTTGACTTGGACCACTTCTGATTTTTTTAGATTTCTCAGTTGGACTAGTTTTGATATTTTTAGATTTTTCACTTGGATTACCTTTAATTTTCCTAGATTTTTAACTTAGACCACTTTCTACTAAATATACTAGTCCATATAAAATTTAAGGACTCTAAGCCTTTAAACCTAGTATAATCCAAATACCAGCGCTGCATACACGAACTCCACAAACCCCAAAAACCTCCACTATTTAATTTCTCCAGCCTAAAATACCCCATAACGCGTATACAATATCAAACTCAAAGGACCAAAAACTCAGTACCCTCTACCCCAATCTCCAACCAATCCAAATAACTCACAATCCCCAACCCAGTACCCCAGACCCTAGGTCCCAGACTCTAGTCTCAGCCTCCAGAGTCACCACTGTACCCCCCTCCTCAGCGAATCCCCCGAGCCACCTCGAGCAACACGGAAACACGATCGACGCGGATGACCTTCGTCCCGTTTCCCCAGCTGTCTTAGAGCCGTCTGTAGGAACAAGAAAAAAGTCCCCTGCGGAGATCGATCGAGGATGATTCCGCGAGCGCGCAATACCGTTCGAAGGGGGACGACGATCGAAGCTGGTCGTGTCTGCCCGTTCGAGGAAGCGCCGTCGAATCTCACGGATCTCGAGTTTGCTCATCTTTCGCCGGGATCGAGGCCTGCGTCAAGGACTGTCGGACAGGACACTCGGATGAGAATCCCACTCGGGGCAGCTGGCTCGGGCCAAGCGTGTCCGTGGGCCTCGTTCGCTCGTATCGGCGCGTGACGCAACCAGATGCCAGGTCCTCGGCGGAGGATCGAGTTCTGCGGACGCTACCGGCTAACGGTCGCCTGCTGCACGCGTTTATCCGGGACCTCGGCGGCTCTCGATGACGTCAGTGCCAGTGAATGGGACCGAGGGCCCAGGGAACGAGGCTTGCGAGCGCGGCCGAAGGGGGCGCGACTTGCTAGGGACTTTTCGATCGGCGGTGGTCGAGCGTTCGGATGATACGTCAGGACCACACTGTGGAGAGTGGATCTGGCGAGGGAGGACGACTGTATTCTGATGGGTTTGCTCGAGTTTTAGAGAAGTGATGGATATGTTTGAAGACATTCTGGGATTATTTTAACTGCTAATGAACAGCTGGTTTTGAAGATATGAGGTGGATTGGTGGTTCCTTAGGTATTTAGGGGGACTGAGTTCAGTTTGAGTGGAGTTAAATTTTTGGGGGAAGAGTAGTAGATTCGAGGCTTTTGTAGTTATTTTAACTGCACTGGTTATCAGCTGTTCTTGAAGAAACGAGATTCAGGGTTAGATTGTTGGTTCTTGAAATATTTACGGGGACTGACTTCAGTTTAAGCAGAGTTACATTTTGGGGAAAAAATAATAGATATTCAGGATTGGAGACACTTTGTAATTATTTTAACTGCAGATGAACAGCTGTTTTTGAAGAAATGAGATTCAAAGATGAATTGGTGGTTCCTCAGGTATTTACAGGGACTGACTTCAGTTAAAGTAGAGTTAAATTTGGGAGGATAAATAATAGATATTCAGGATTGAAGACTTAGATGAACAGCTGTTTTAGAAAAAATGAAATTCAAAATAAGATTGTTGGTTCCTCAGGTACTTACAGGGACTGATTTAAGTTAGGATTAAGTTATAGTCTATCTCGGGTATGAAAATCATCCTGTGCAGTATGTATATTAATAGGAGATTATACTATTAGAATAAATACTCTTGATGTTCTGATTCCATTAATTATTTATTAAGAAAATCATTTATCTCTCTTATTTCTCTGTTACTCTATAACATGTCTCTTTCAATGTGCAAGATGTAGTTCGCTTTATTTGTTCATGAAAAATAAATAAATTTCCATCGAAGTAATATTCCACTCGTGTATACAATTATGACAATTTGTCAACTTTCTAAATGTCAATAGTACATGAAGAGTTCCGTTAAAAATGACAGATCGCATTAAATTACGTACACTCACGAATAAAATATTCTCTAATTTCACTTAACATACAATTACAATTAGTAACTCGCAACACACATTCGCAAAACATAAGTACAAACAAACGAAACAACTTTTCTATTCACTATTGCAGATCGTCAATGAAAAGTCTCAGAATTCAATTTCGAATTATATCGAACGAGTTAATCGCAAAAACGAAATTAAGAATTGTTTACATCGATAACTACATACGAAATACAGCAGATCATTAGGTAACGAATGAAGTTCCACAGAATTCATTACAAATTTGTTACACACCAAAAGACAAATAAACAAACAAACTCACACAGCTATAAACAACATCAAAATCAGGTGCTCTAGCTCGAGAAGCAAACCTCAGCAATAAAAAATTTACATTACACACACAAAGAACCAAGACGTTTTTCTACACACTGCAAACATACTTGAACAAACAAGGAACGACGACACAAATGTACGCTGATCCATCGAGCACTCTTAAATCAATGTTCACCATCTCCACGTGTCATTACTATGCAACAGAGACAAGACAGTATTTTCTCGATATAAACTTGTCAGTATAGAGTTTCATTAAAATTTTAGCTTTTATGGTTTGAACCCTTGCTCTTTAATTTTTGCTTCCAGAATCAATAACAGATAAACTAATTGAAGAGTAGTTGAATAGAGTAGTGAAATGATGAAAAGAGTAGTTAAATTCCTTTAGACTCTAGAAGAATCAAATTTACCAATATATCTAATGCTTACAGTGTTCTCAATAAATTCCAAAAATAACCATAAAATGGTCAGAAAGTTCAATAATATCTTCCTTCAAAGTCTCTCAAAAAACTCAACTAAAATATTCCAAAGAACATTCTCTCACTGTAAAAACTCATTCCTGCCGCAACTCACGAGTTCATAACGAGTAAATACCCACACAAAACTCATCGAATCTTCCAGCTCCTTCACCTACGCAACTTCCATCTACCATAACAACAAACGCCTAGAAGTGCCTCTAATCTCTCCGACTGAAACTCCCCTTAAACATTGCTCTGCTGCGAATCAGGCACTCGATAGATTCCCGAGAAGAGGACCGTGTGCATGGACCTATCGTAAATGAAGAAAACGAAGGGATGATTCGCCTTGAACTCAGCTGGCTGCAGAGGCCTGCCCGAGCGGAAGCTGAAGAGCGCTGTGGCGCCAGCTGCTGTGGTTCCCTCTTCCGTGACCTCGATACGAGCGCGATGGATTCCGTCGCCCAGGTGCAAGGACCTCTCGCCATCTTGGAGGAATCCACGCAGGTCGGCGGCGCTCGGGGTCATCAGCTCGCCAGCGCCCATCGCGGAGAGGAGGGCAGCCAGGGGCAGGTCCCTCTCCATGGTGAATTTCGGCAGGAAGACGTCCACCTCGCGAGGGGGCACGCCGAAGTCGAGGATCTCGCGGAGCTCCGTGGATCCCTCGTCGGTGGAGATGCGCTCGATTAAGCGACGCAGCTGGTCGCTGTCTTGGTCCACGCCGCCAGCGGACCTCGCGCTGGCGAAGGGAGGCAGCAGGATGTACATGGAGATCTTGTCGCCCTTGTAAGGCAGCTCGAGGATGTGGGCGCCGAGCATCTCGGAAATAACTGGAAAACAGAACAGTTTTTCTAGTAAGTCTTCGAGGGAGCAAAGTTCTGGCGTGGGATCATTGCTGAGGGGAAGTTAGGAAGAGATTGTGAATGGAGTTGAAAGATCGATTTTGAAAGTTTTGTGGTCTTGAGAAGCTTGCTATTTGCGAAGAAGGAATCTCTTTTATTATACTTGGATTAGATTTATAACTGGCTTCATAAACTAACCAGGAAATTTGATTTAAGGAGCACTCAGGATCAACAGCCACCGACCAAATTGGAAAACAGAAAGGTTTTTCTAGTGATTCTTCGAGGGAGCAAAGTTCTGGCGTGTGATCATTGCTGAGGGGAAGTTGGGAGGAGATTGTGAATGGAGTTGAAAGATCAATTTTAAAAGTTTTGTGATTTTGAGAAGCTTACAATTTGCGGAGAAGGAACTTTTTTAGTATTCTTGGATTAGATTTACAACTGGCTTCATAAACGAACCAGGAAATTTGATTTAAGGAGCACTCAGAATCAACTGTCGCCACTGATCAACAGCCACCGACCAAATTGGAAAACAGAAAAGTTTTTCTAGTGATTCTTCGAGGGAGCAAAGTTCTGGCGTGGGATCATTGCTGAGGGGAAGTTGGGAGGAGATTGTGAATGGAGTTGAAAGATCGATTTTGAAAGTTTTGTGGTTTTGAGAAGCTTGCTATTTGCGGAGAAGGAATTTTTTTTATTATTCTTGGATTAGGTTTACAACTGGCTTCATAAACCAACCAGGAAATTTGATTTAAGGAGCACTCAGGATCAACTATCGCCACTGATCGACAGCCACCGACCAAATTTCAGACATAGAAATATTGAGTTGATGCAAAAATTCGTCCCATATTTTTAACAAAAATTGAAGACAAATTTTATTTACTAAAAATTACATTTAATCAATATACTATGTGCTGTTCTGTTCGATAACTCTCTCCATTGGAGAGATACTACTGGAGAGATAGATCTCTCCAGTAGCTGTATACAGTAATACAGTAATTAAGTAAATGTTCCAGTAGTTAATTTTGTTTCATTTTAAGCTTAGATTTTAATGTCTCCAATAGGAAACAAAAATATACTACATATTATTAAATAGTAAGTATATTCAGCTATTGCTACAAAATTAAAATGTCAGAACATGGAATTACAGGTTGTCCACTTACTGTGACATGTGACGTCTTAAGCGTCCAGGTACCAGGGACATTTACTTTATATCTAAGAAATAACTCATAGAAGAAATAACTAATTTGCAAGTAACGTTATAATTTCTTAGATGTAATTACTACATTGAATCTGTCATTTCTACATTTGAAATTTGGTCGATGGCTGTCAGTCTGTGGTGATGGTTGAGCGTGACTGCTCCCCTATGGAATACTGAGAGGGAATAATTAGAATTTTGTGTAATTATAAGTTTAGCTAAATTTGCAATAAGTTGAATGAAAAATAGGTTAACATATCAGGATTTCTAAAAACAAATTTGAAGTGATAAGACTAAAGGAAATTAAATTAGAGGCTTTTTAATGTCTAGAATTAACAATGAATTTATGAGCCATTTAAAAAACACGTTTGCCTTGGAAATTATTAGCAATAGTAAAATCTTGGAACTTGTTTCTTTCATTTGTTTCAAGTATCTACATAGTAGCAATTATTTTAGAGTTTACGCGAATTCTTCGCTATATTTATTATCTTCACGTGCTATTATCAGTGCACTTCCTGCTTTCATTTTGACCAGATTAAAATGGTACCACCAACTATATTGTTTTCTAATCTTAATATAATGCTAAACAGTATTCGATTTAAATAAAGTATCATTAGCCTTCTACTTAATTTCTGAGCGAACATAAAGCTTGCAAAGAAATGGATCGTGATCTACAATGTTCTCTAGTTTCATATATTACTACTTTCTTAACTATAAAATTATTTAAACATTGTGTATTCTGCTATCTTTTAATTGAAAATAAGCAAAATTAAAGACTTCATAATATTTTAAGAATTCAAGATTTCTATATCTTTTATATACCATCGATTTATTTTCATTTAATTCCAGTCAACCAAATATACGATTTAAATACCTACTTGTATCTAATTTTATAATTGAAGGGCTTAGGGGATGCATGTATCATGTAACAAATATATTGTTTCAAGTAGATTAAGCTTGAAGTTAATTTTCCTGCTTTTTTATTGAATAGTAGTATGAACTATTAACGTTATTTTTGCTACTCTCTAGTATATCAAGATTAAATATGCTATACAAAATGCACAAAATGCAAATTAATCTTAAACTCAATGTACTCGAAACGACATATGTGTAACATGACACCTTCAACTCCTAAGTCCAATTTTGACATACAGTGTCATTGAAATTAATCTCTTTGACAAGACGAACCAAGTTACCAACACGCAAAAAATATTTCTATCACTCCACAAGCTCCTTCCTTGTAAAGTACAACGAGTCGCGAGTTCATAGCGCGTAGTGACTGCAATATCATCGAAACTTACGGTGATTGAAGTTGCCCTTCTGCCTCATGAACGTAACCATAGAATTCTGGGACCCAGAGCTGTAGAATAGGTCTCTCTTGGAATTGGCAGGGTCGAAGCGACTTTTCCAGAGGCCTTTGAAGTAGACAGCATTAGCCAGCACCAAATCAGTGTTCGCGTCGATGCTGTCGGGACCAATGAGGTCATGAATGTGCCCCTTGGTCATGTTGCTGACCCAGTTGTTAATACGTTGACGAACAGCCTCGGGGTTAGTCTGGAAATCGGTCTTCTCTAGCTGTTCACCAAAGAAGTCTAACATACACTCTCGTAGTTTCTTCTTGTCTGTTATCCACAAGCGATTGGCAGACCTGTACTCGTAGTCAGTGACATTGTCCTGGAGAAGAAAAATATTAAAATTAGGTTTTCAGGTTTGTGAGAGTCTGTATATGAGAGTAAGAGTAAACGAAGTTCAATTGTTTAAAAATTAATTTTATGTAGCGTCTTACTCTCTTTTTCTTGATTAATAGGAATATTTATAGGAGAAATCTATTTCCACTGTTTGTTTGGTAAATAAAGGAGGCTAGGATCTTAGGCCAAGGAGCAGTGAAAGAAAGATCTCTAAGCTTAGGATTAAGGGAAAATTTTGGTGATAAAAGTTAATATTCTAGGGCAATCAAAATATAATTAAAAATAGATTATAGAAGAAATGAAATATGGAAAATAAGGAAATGTAGAAGAAGAGGATAAAAGAATTCACGAAGAAGGAAATAGAAGCAGAAATAAGAATAAAAAGAAATAACAAAATAAAATTAAGAAGAGAAAAAGGAATTAGCGATTACAGAAATAACAAGTTGGGAGAAGAAACAGATTATGATAAAAAGAAAGACAAATAAAGTAGGCTTTTAACAGTATGAACTACTTTAACTATCTATAATACTAACTTCGTGATCACACTTATTTTTGTACTCTCTTGAAAAATAACAAAAAAGGAGTTGAGTTAGCTTTACTCTTAAGTGCAAAACTCTTATCGAGTAATATTAACTATTAACTTTTGCGAAGAAAAAATTGATAATATTAGAGCACCTTATACGAACCATCTTTTTCCAATTTAAAACTCTTAATCAACAATTATAGCTCTTCTTAGCAAACTCATTAGCTTAAAAATGAAAAACAGAGAAAATTCCTTACCGTGAACTTGAGAACATTCTCAAAAGCATAGAATCTCTGCAAATCGATCTTGGACAGGTCATTGGGTATGTGCAAGCTCTTCTTCAATTTCTGCTCTGTGGTTCCACGAGAGCCAAAGTACGCTAGGACCAGAGCCTCATGGAGACTGTGAGGGCTGTAGAAAATGTTATCTTTGGTTTCGATCAGCGCAGCCTTCTTCAGGCTGTCCAGGGCGAAAGCGAACCGAGCGTCGGTCAGCGCCTTTTTTGAGGCAGGATTCATCATGCCTGGGCTGTCATTTGCAGTCAGACATTGCGCTGAAACGCTGCTCAGCAAGAACAGCACGGACAGCGCCGACATCGCCTGAAAACACGATGATCGGTTAGAAAATCTGGGAAAGCGAGACGTTTCTTTCGGAGAAACTGCTTTATACTTGCAGATAGAAACTGCAAAAATGGAAGACGGGAAAATGGTAGAAAGTTGTGACTTCGCGAAGGTGTGATTAAAAAGGAGGTTTGTGGGATGTGCTGGGAGCGATTATAAGGTTGAAATTTTTGTGTAGATGCAAATTTAATTATTTAAAAAAATAGAGAACACCTACGAGATGTTCTCCTAAAGTAAGACAAAAATAATTACATACAAAATTGCATCTGAGGATTCGTATCTGAGAAAACATTTAAAATATTCGTGAAATGTCTGGTTTGGGATTTATTCTACTGACTTTTTTGGTGCATGATGCAGACCTTATTCTACTGACTTTTCAGTGTCTGTCTTAGGGCTTATTCTACTGACTTTTTTGGTGCATGCTGCAGACTTTATTCTACTGACTTTTCAGTGTCTGTTTTAGGGCTTATTCTACTGACTTTTTTGGTGCATGCTGCAGACTTTATTCTACTGACTTTTCAGTGTCTGTCTTAGGGCTTATTCTACTGACTTTTTTGGTGCATGATGCAGACTTTATTCTACTGAGTTTTCAGTGCCTGTCTTGGGGCTTATTCTACTGACTTTTCTATGTCAGTCTGGAGACTTTATTCTACTAACTTCGTTACGTTTGACCTAGCTAGTGCACAACAGCAGTAGAATAAGTCACAAGTCAGACACATTTAGGTGAATTTTAGTATGAAAAAACATAAAAAATATCGAAAGTAAAGTTCACATGCATGAAGTCTAAACACATTGTTGAATTATGTTTCTAAAGATATAACTATAAAGATTACTTGAACACCTACAGTCTAATTATTAACAAAGAAATATTATCTAATAAAATATTAGTAAAACTACGTTTGCAAGTTCGTGTCTTCTAGAAATTTAATATTATTGTTCATCCTATCTACTCCTACAATGTAAAAACAATAATTATATCGATTTGTGTTATATTTTCGTTTTTGCAAACCAAATTCCATTTTTTACAGTATACCTCCAAAAAAAAATTAAAGTCACTAATTTACTTAAAAGAAAAGAATAATAAATTTCATCTTTCACAAATATATTCCTCCTCAAAAACGACAAAATAACAATCGAAGCCTTAGTTTAAAAGAGAAACAGACCCAAAACACAATTTTACATACAACTAGTAAGTTCTTCAAGCAAAAGGTATTACATAATATCATCAGTCAGTACTCTAAAACCAAAAGCAAGAATAATTACAGCATAAACAACCAAGACAGTCCTGTCAGTCAAACACATGCTGTCAAACAAACTCGACCAACATTCTACTCTCAAAACTGACACCAAGGAAATGTTTCACTGATAGTCTATCGATCCATAATATACATACAGCTATAATTGATACTGTATCCTCTGTATAGTGGACAGGTTAAATCAATATCATTGAAACGATTCGTGGAAGGACTTTCTCGCCAGGGATCGGAGAAAGCGACGATCTGGCGGAGACGCAGGCGAAGAAGATCGAAAAATAATGGCATCAGGTTCGCCACGCGTGTCGCGGTTTCGCAACTCGCTCCATTTCGACAGCCGCTATAGCCGTGACCTCCAAAATGTGATTAATGCGAGTTTCTAGATCGCGTGCACGAGGTCAACGCGATATCGGCGAACGCATCGACGCGCGCGTCATCCCTATCTGTGACACTTTTATTCCCAGCGGAGGAAGAGCTTCGTGCAGGAGTCACGCTCTGTTTACCAAAACTAGGTGATCTAGACTAATCTAGACGGGTCCTTTCGTGGGGCTGAATTATGGAAATGGAACTTGGGGTACACTGTTTGTCACGTTTATGATAATCTAAATGGAGATATGCTGGGATATACAGGGTGTCTCGTTTTAATTTATTATTGCAAGCTGGGGGGGAGTTATCTATTTGTTTAGGGGGATAAGTGGTTTAGGTAGAGCTGAAGGGGTTTTGCAGAGGATAAATTCTGATATAGTTAGGTGTCTCGTATGTGGATACATAGAGACATTGTATTATTTATTATCTATGCTTATCTTTGTATATACAGAGTCGATTCTATTCAAGGCAATTTTGTTTCTTTTTTTAGCCTTTCAGGGTCTAGGATATGAAAATGAAAAGGCACAGTATAAATTCATTTTGACTGAATTTGATAACAATCTATGGGATAACAAGCTAGGAAAATTGGTTTCAGTTTAAGACCACTGGGCCATAAGGTGTTAAATGGAACCATGTAAAGGATGTTCGACAGTAGGTGCCACCTTATCTAGTATAGCATAGGGAGCCTCACCTGGTAGAATGTTAAATATGTGTTAAAAATGAGGTCTGTTTTCAGAGTTATTAATTATTGAGAAAATGCTTGAAATTCGCTTGGAATGTGTCTGACTTAGGGCTTATTCTACTGACTTTTCTGTGTTTGACCGCGACTTATTCTACTGACCATTTTATGTCTGACTTAGGACGATACTTATTCTACTGCCTTTTTATGTCTGACTCAGGACGAGACTTATTCCACTGTATTTTTATATATGGCTTAGGACAAGACTTATTCTACTGACTTTTATGTCTGACTTAGGAGGAACCTTATTCTACTGACATTTATGATTTTTCTATGTTTAAAGTTTCTTCAGTTCAGTTTCCTTCTGTAAAAAATGTAAACTTGTAGATTTGAATTGAGGTACAAACTCAATTTTTCTAAAAATGTGACATTAATTTTAAAACGACAAATGTCGTTTTACCATATCGGTAATCACAGATATGAGACGTTTGTCATGAAAATAGAGCAACTCCATTTTTTAAAAAAATTTGATTTCCTACTACTTTGACTTTTATTGAATTATATGAATCACAGTAAATCAAATTTTGAAATCAAACTCTTTACAAAAATGGAGTTGCCTCATTTCCATAATAAATGACTCCTATATCAACATTGACCAAACACTGTGTCCCATTGTCATTATTAAAATTAATTCAAACTAAATCTATTCTCTCAAAAAAATATTCTCTTAAATTCTCTGTTTTTAGTCCTCTTCTCACATAAATGTCCACATTCCCAATCAAGCAGGACAGTAACATAAAATATATGGCTTTACAATATCTCTGATAAGCAAAACGTGGCCTATCAATACGAGCTTTGGCTATCTCTGTCACATATTGTTAGTCGTGGAATCGACAGAAAAACTGGCTGTAAATCTGAGGGAATCGAACATGGGGACAAGTGAAAGCAGCGAAGCAAACCGTGACATCATAGAGTCCGACTTTCTTGCCTGAAATTAACGTGTGACGAAAGGAAGAGAAAACACCACCACGCCTGCGCGGTTGTTCCTTGCAGGACAACTCTGAACGTGGGAAACTCTCGCCCGATTATTCATACCCATCAATTTCCCCTTATGCAAATAACGAAGTCGACTTTACGTAATTTCGTATGCGACTTTCCAGTTCCTCGTACGACATTTTAGTGAGCTGGATGTTTTGTCAAAAACACGGCGATTATTCCGTGGATGAAAATATTTGAATGATTTATACACGTGTACAGTATCTTTACGATGATAATTTGGGGACTTTGTCAAGAAGTTTTAAGCGTTGAGCTTTATTCTCAATTTTTATTATGGAAGTTTCTTCTTTTGAAAACCTTACAGAAATTTTTTTATTGCAAGCTTATTATTTTCTATTTTATTTCTTGAAGCTAATTTATTATTTTGATGATAGTTTCTTTTGTAAGTTTCTTGCTTGTACTAACTAGGAGCTTTCATAATAAGAATATACAATATTTAGAAAATTATTTACACTAAAATAATGTAGGAGATCGTAAAAATAGTAGGAGTTTCTGGTATTTATTTTTTATAGAATACTTAATGCATACAAATTATTTGTATTAATATTCTACATTTGTCGCTTTTTAGATTCAGGAATTCTGGAAAGAAAAAATGAATTTCTTTATATTGCTTTAAATTGTATTCTCGTTTCTTTCTTCCACCTTTTATAATTATAAAAACCAAAAAGTGGCATAAAATTAGAACGAAATATGCAAAGTACCACAATACTATTTCACCTTCTTTCTATTAATTGGAGCAAAAGGTGTACTTTCTACTAGAATATCAGCTGAAATAACAGTAGCTTTCTATTTACAGTTATCCATAACATTGTACCTATTAATTATAACTGAAACAATTACTCTAACGAGCAAACATTGCCTGTACTCTAGCAATGACGACAACAAACTTTACACGTAATTTCGTGAATATGAACATTTCGAGAAACATCACCAATGCCAACAGGAACATCCAACGAATGACAAGTAAATTCTTTGCTGGAGTACGTGTCCATATTAGCAAACGAACCACGTACGAGGTGCGTAATCAGCCATGGCTGTTCCGCGCAGTTGTACACCAAAATGGCAGAAAAATCGAGTTGGTCCTAACTCGTTCTAAGTCCACACGAAGTTTCAGCTTTCTAAGAATATATACTAATTAATTAATATCTTGGCTACGAGGTATGGAGGAGTCACAATATTTATATTAATTCAATTTCTAGTATCTTGTTCGAAAAGTATCCATGAACAGCTTACAAAGATTGACAAATTGTAAAAATTGAAATATTGTGGATTTTCTGTATGCTATTATAAATTACTTTGAATAATAGTATGGCAATGCTCTTGTTAGAGATTTCTTATATTACTAACACTATAACAACTGAACATTAAATTCTCTGTGTCTCTAATTAGGTACGTCTCCATTTTGTTCTAACTTGAAATGTTGAAATCACAAAAAGTATTCCTCGACTTTCACATTAACACGTTAATTGCTATGTCACTCCTATGTGAGTGACAATTTTTACGCGATTGTCAGTAACAGTAACTTACACAATTATGAATAATAATAATAGAAAGAATCTCAACGACAGTTACACTTTAAAATAAAGAAGAAAATGAGGCAATTGGAAATGAAGAAAAATTGAAAATTTAAATTGGAATCGCTGCCAAAGTGATAGAATTTCTGGCAAAGTTAGCGTGACAATGAACCTATTAAAATCATAAGGGAAATAAAATAAGAAATAAAGAAGATAAAAAATTCACTCAACTATAAGCATCGTGACTCAAAACCTAGTTATCAATTTAACTAAAAATCTTTTTAAGAACCTCAACCATCGTCAGCCATTTTGGTTCACTCGATACAGAACAAGAGCTATCGAAATTCTGCCTGAATCGACTTCTTTCATAACTGAACCTGATC
This sequence comes from Calliopsis andreniformis, assembly GCF_051401765.1. Classification (NCBI taxonomy): domain Eukaryota; kingdom Metazoa; phylum Arthropoda; class Insecta; order Hymenoptera; family Andrenidae; genus Calliopsis; species Calliopsis andreniformis. Next base: position 7,802,280 of record NW_027480432.1, on the reverse strand, counting down.
GTCATGTCGCAACGAAAGGACATTTCATAACAGTGTCAGCGTTCCTCATCAACGCAGAGGCCATTGAAAATTCCATTCTCGATCGCTCTGTGATAACATCGACAAAAAAGATAGTGGAAGGACTGTCCTTCACGGTCGATGGCTGGCGCAAAACGCAACAGGATATACTGTGCACTTTGCGTGAGAAATCAACGACCCTTTCTGATGGAACATTGCGAGGCCCATCGAAGAGATTGTTAGAGAAGGCTAGATGCAGGAGATAGCGCGAGGCTGATAATAAAATGGCGAGGGTCTGTATGAAATGAAAGATAGGAAAGGAAAAACGCATATAAAACGATATCTTATCGCGGTTAAAGTTCCTCAGCTGAGAAAGCCAAGGGTCATCTGCTGGACGCAATCTTTGCGGATTGTTAATGTTGTGATTGAATGAAGAATCGAGAATTCTGTTGAATCGTCTCCCTAGTGAAATTTCTGAGTATCAAAGTATTAAATTTTTAATGATGAGAAGATTAAGAGGGTTTGAATAAGTTTGACAAGGAAGTAGAGCTTAAAATAATTCTTTTTTTTTAAAGAAGACTAGTTTCGTGACTAGTTTGTGAGAATCTAGAAACTATTTCGAAATTTTCTAAAGAATTTATTTCTATATTTTTCATAAATATTTTCGATTAAGTTTAATGGAATATTAATATGATACTAAAATTAATAATATACTGATATGAATATACTTCTAATTATATTTATAGTAGATACTAAATATATCTAGAATAAATGTTAAAGCTTCACAGTATAATAAATGAATCTTGGTATTTATCATTTTCAAAATTCTCAAGAGTTAAGAACTTATCGATTGTTAATTAATATTTATATATTAGTTTGAGAACTAGAATATTTACTGTCACAAAAATAGAAAGAATTCTCAGTTATAATAGTAATTAAATATCCTAATAAAATTCTTCAATATATAATTAAATATAAATATAATTCATAAACTTGAAGAGATCAAGGGGTACACACTAATGTAAACAAATGGGAATTCTTGATTATGGTCCTGAAGGGGACCAACATTCTTAACGCTCAACATATCTATCACTTCACTTGTCCTGATATCCAAAACATGTTTACTTTATCGTTTGCCTGATTTGTGATAACATTACAATTATTGAAATACGAAGTATCGCAATATTCGCAGCCAGACTTTTCTTGGAAATTGATTCTGTGACAGTGACACTGCAAAATACCAGGAAATATTATTATTTTTATTATTATAGTATGATCTATGTGCAAGAAATAGTCAGAAAGAATACTATCATTAACAAGATAGTAGAATTAAAATTAAGTAAAATTAATGTCTGAACATCGTGCTTATATAAAATGTTGATGATAATAATACACTAATTTTCAGGAGAAATATTATTATTAGAAGTATTTTTTAAAAGAACTCAAGGTTCCAGAAACCTATACCAAATTCTAATTCTACCCATTGCTACAGGATTCAAAATTCAAATCCATTTATTCAGAAAACCATTTAACACATGGATTTCAAATTTGTATAAGCAAGAAACCCTCTTCTGAAACCAGTTCATTCAACAACTTATTTCAGTATCATCAAAAGCAAAGTTCTGAGTGTAATCTAACATAAAATATAATATCCAGTCGTTCTACGCTGCGCCTGATAAAAATAGCGATCCCATAAAGCGCAAAAAATCTCTCTCGGTACCAACTCGTCCAATGACTCACATCCACGTTATCAAAACCAAACTCAACAGAAACTGAGTGAACTCCATCTCTGAAGACCACCAAATTCCCCTCCAAAATGTGCATACTCGTAAACAGTAACCCATCCTCAGAATATCGCTACCAAAAGTCCCCAAACCATCCCACACCATAGTCCAAACTGCCAGACCCTAGTACCAGAGCTCCACTCACCATTTTCAAAAGCATCTCGCCGATCCTCGAAGCCTGGCTCTCTCAGCTCGCAACTAGTCACCTCGAGCAAGAAAAAGTCGAAAAGAACGTCCGATTGTCGTTTAGCGCGAGGCTGGACTGAATGCACAGCAGTCTGCAGAGACGCCAGCGAGTAACTGGCTCCTCGACCGGTTCCCCTCCACGGTTTTACTCACGAGTCAGTGTCACGTTTACTCATCAGACGCACGAGTCCTTTTCAACGATCAGGCTGGCGTCCACGGCGTCGCCGAGTCGTTGCTACCACGGCCTGGAATTGCCCGATCGTAACAGCTTCATTGTCAGGAAATCCCAGTTCCAAGGTGGGGGGGACCACGTCACCTATTGGAAATCGGTTGATACAGTTCATTAGGCTCGTGCTGCGCATTCGGAGAGGTCAGAAGATACATATGAATATGCGTAGCCGCGGAGGATCGCTTTGGAGCAGGACTTGGAGGCTGAATGGGAGACTTTGTTTACGTGGTCGAGATGAGTGTATTATGCCTGCAGTGTCTTCTGAGGAGGACAGTAGTCTTCCTGAGTATGAAAGTGATTCAGCTGTGCCCTTGGATGATGAGGAGTTAACGCCTGAACCAATGGGTGGGTCATCGATTTCCAGTGTGTTACGAAGGGAATTTCTTTTTACTTTTTTCTTCAGTTTGGCAATTCGTCAGTTATTTAGTTCGTCAATTATTCAATTAGCCAAATATTCAATTTAATTAATTGTGTACTCAATGAGCCAAATATTCAATTAAATTAGTCAAATACTTAATAAATTAAGTACCTAATTAGTCACTTAGCCAATTATTCAATTAGCCAAGTATTCAGTTAGCCAAATATACAATTACCCAAATATTCAATTAGATAAATATTCAATTCGATTAGTCAAATACTTAATTAGCCAAATATTCAATTAAATTAATCAAACACTCAATTAGTCAATTATTCAATTAGCCAAGTATTCAGTTAGCCAAATATACAATTACCCAAGTATTCAATTAAACAAATATTCAGTTCGATCAGTCAAATATTCAATTAAATTAATCAAACACTCAATTAGTCAATTATTCAATTAGTCAAACTTTTTCTCTTCTTCTTCTTCTCCTGAAGAAAGAGACATAGATATTGAGAAAAAATGTGCGTTAGAATCTTCTCTAAAAAGTTTTATAACTACTTGAACACCCAACAAAAATATACAAAAAGTCTGAAAATAATTCACCACATAGTTTCGTTAATAAAAAATCTTAAAGAAATCGATTTTTTATCAACAGAGAAAAATTCCTATCTAGGTTTATCGTTCTGTTTATGCCACAAAATAGCGTCAAAAAGAAAGCGAAACAAGGACTCATAACTCATAACTGAATGGAAACTTTACTGTCGATCATCGATCATCGACACGACGCTTAATGTGTTACAGTGATTTAATGGCTGTGAGGCTGAAGTCTTAATTGATGTTCTGTTGTAGATACTCTTAATCCTTCGTCAGCAATCATCGTTTTTACTAATACTCTCAGCAGCCTCGTTGTTTATGTCCATCAAACATTTTTTTGATATTCTAGGCTTTTAAAAAACCTACAAAAATTTTGTAATCTCGAGAAGATTCAAACACATTGGATTCTGTTAGATTGTACCAGTCTCTAGGATATTATTTAATAGTTTTCTTTCGTAAAGTATTAAGTAGTCTAATTAGTCTACCAAAAACAATAAAATTTGCCATTACAAGGGTGTTGCAAGATTGAGTCTTATGTCAAGTTAATTAATTCAGGTAAAAGTCCACTTTCTAGTGCATAGAATTAAACAAAATTCTATTAAACCACATAGAAAAATGATTATCAGATTTGATAACAAAAGAAATCATTTTTTTTCCAGAAAAATGGACAACCCCTTTTTGTGAGTATCCAGTTAATGAAGACAGTAGATACATTACCATGTATAAATATTTGGACACTTTAACATTACTGGGAACATATGAAATACCTACATTTTTTATTTATACTAACTAATATCAGATATTATTCTCATCGATACTTAGGAGCCTTATATCTCTAGTTGTAAGATAAAACAACCTAAGTCACATATTTTGGTTTCGAGATATTAGCTTCAATACTGTCTTATGGACTTGTCTTCTTGATCCCTTATTTTTGGGTGATACAATTCTTTTAATGCTCGTTTTTCTTTCTAAAAACACAAATTCTATATTCTAGATGTCAATGGAGCCATCAACTCGAATTTTTTAAAATATTACACAGGTCGTTTTGTCTTACAACCACAGATTTAATCGTCTGAAATGAAATTCGTAAGGAAAACTATATCATAGAATTTTACTTGGTGTATTTTACATATTGTAACAACCTGAAAGTGTCCAACTACTTATGCACAGTAGTGTACATTGCTCAATTATGAGAAGTTTGCTATTTATTGCCATTTAGCAACGTACGACCCAAGTAGTTGGCATTTTCTCGTCGTGCTAAAAGTCATTTGGATGCACGAACTTATGCTCCTCTTTCTTCCTGTATTCTTTTCACCATCGAATTCACTTTTACGTCGTTGGCCAGTGGCCAGAGAAAGCGAATCGAAACGAAGCACGGTTTCGTGGTGACGCGCGAGCTCGGGTCGAAATTATTGATAGGTCAAATGGCACGACGAACAATTAGAGGACCAATTTGGGGACGTCAACGCCAATTAAGAGATTCTGCGTCTTGGTCTGCGATTTAATCGTTGCCTTAAGGAAAATGAGTTATTTTGGGGAATGGGAAATGGAGAACATGTTGTTTGAACAAAATCCCATTTATTGGAAGCTTCAATATGCAAAAATATTCAAAATTCATGTAATACGCGAAAATATAACAAATTTATATAATATGCAGAAATGTAAAGAATAATTTAACAATAACTTAACTTCATTTAACAATAGCTCACTTTTTACTACTAAATATCCCATTTCTTAGAAACTTCAATATGCAGAAATATTCAAAGTTCATATAATATGCAGAAATGTAAAAAATATCGAAAATTAATACATTATAATTATGGAACAGTGCAATTTTTTAATCAGTCTTGAAGAAACATTAGGATCCATTGTTTCTAACAAAAAAGTCTCATTGTGACATAAGATACATTCCTTCAGATGTGAGTCAGCTGCTACAGAACATGTTCTAAATATGGTGCCTAGAAACTTCATAATTAATTCAACAATAGCTCGCTTTTTACTACCAATTATCAAGTGAATCCACGATACTCAATGTTCTATTATGTAATGTAGGATCTTGTACCTATAAGATTGCATTCATTTCGAGGAAACCGAAGACGACCATTGTCTGTTGGATTAGCATTGAATAACTTCAATGCTTGAATAAAAACATCATTTGCAATACAATTTTCTATAATTGTTACTACAGGAGTATAATTATAATCTCAGCCCTATTACTTTGGAATTATTTAAATGTATTGTGTTCGATTGATTAATCAATTTCCATAAATATTTACGTGAACACAATTATTGCAAATAACTTCATTACCAATTATTGATAAACATGTATAGGTACCCGATGAATGAATCATTTCTAGTATTTGTTCTTCAGTTTAAAATTTAATTCAAATATGCAACTATGTTCAGTTACTTATTTTTGGTCCATTAAAAAGAATAGAAATGTATAATCGTATAAAATAAATGAAAAGTAAAGCGTGCAGTTTTCTTTAAGGATTATTGCAAGAATTTTTAAAAGTAACAAAGTATATTTACAAGAAATTTAATTTTAATAGCAGATGATAATTTGTTCTGATGTGTTTTATTTCTTTAAAAAAATATACCATTACGTAAAGCAAATAGCGATGGCAAACTGTTCGTGGAAAGTCAGGTCAATCGATTTCGTGAATTAACATCTGTACTTTTTTTAACACGTGTTTTCCTCATTTACATTACGAAGAAGCCATCAATAATCGCAGGGTCGCAGAAGTGTTTGTTATGTTATCGACACAGAATTGTCTTTTCATTTCCTTCTCATCCTATCTTTGTAATATTACTCATAGTCACCCATTATTGACTTAACAGTACGTATTATCGTTTAGTATTGATTTACCATATGAGGTCAAAACCTTTAAAAAAGACGTTTCCTTCAAGCAAAGAGGTGCCTAATTGCAGGCATACTTTTGAGGAATTATTTCCTCGCAGAACTATTTTTGAGGAGATTTATAAATTTGAATATTTAAATATTTGCAATTTTTATAGTTGAATATTTTAAGATTTGAATTTTTGAATATTTGAATTTTTGAATTTTTGAATTTCTGAATTTCTGAATATTTGAATATTTGAATATTTGAATATTTGAATATTTGAATATTTGAATATTTGAATATTTGAATATTTGAATATTTGAATATTTGAATATTTGAATATTTGAATATTTGAATATTTGAATATTTGAATATTTGAATATTTGAATATTTGAATATTTGAATATTTGAATATTTGAATATTTGAATATTTGAATATTTGAATATTTGAATATTTGAATATTTGAATATTTGAATATTTGAATATTTGAATATTTGAATATTTGAATATTTGAATATTTGAATATTTTAACATTTGAATATTTGAATATTTGAAAACTTCAATAAACGGACATTGAGACTTTAAAATTTGAGAATCTAAGTATTTAAACGTTGAATTATCTGAAAACTTCTGCATTTAAGTAGATATTTGAATATTTAGGAATTTGAAAATTTGAGTATGTAAATATTAAAGTATTTGAAAATTTAAATATTGAAATATTAGAATATTTGAAAATTTAAATACAGAAATACATATTGAAATATTAAAATACTGGAATATTTGAAAATTTGTAAAAGAAAAAGTAATGGAAATTTTGTAGGAAACTAATTTCTGTATAACATATCTTTGATTCGAAGCAATGAAAACGTTTAAACAAATATCTTTTGAATAGATACCTACACATTCACTTTAACATCATATAATGACATTTAATAAATCTGTAATCTCGAGTTAACTTACACCATTAATCATACTTTTATTATTGAGGATAAAAACACATAAAGACAATGAAATTTCCGTGTCATATTCATTACTTGAAAGTATTCTTTTCATTACATCGATTCTTGGTATGACATAATCTCACCTGTAATTTATCACAAACCTGAATTATTAATAATTCGCTGTATTCAAGACCATCAGGCGGAAAATAACTTTGCGCATTTCAGTTCAACCAGTTTAACCTAGCTGCATTTTAAAATAATGAATTTTTCTAAGCGAAAAGATAATTTACCAAATCCTTATTGAAAGGTAGAATTTTATACAGATATTTATAATTAAATATTCAGTTATAGAGACAACCTACAACAAAAAACGTCAATTTCGAGGTATCTTATTTCACATATGTATGTGATACACAAAAAAAGACATTTATTAATATAAAAAGCTACCATAGTATTGGTAATGTATACAAACTAGTCTTCTAATTATTATATTAATTTTTCACAATAATAGCTTCAATCTTTTCTTGTCATTTCTTTATTTTATATTATACATATACTTCTTAACAATTCTACTATGGTACCATTTCCTCTTTATTTACCAAAAAAACTATGGACAATCTCAATAAAAACACACAAAAAATCACCAAAAACCATTTAGAACAATTTTCAATTTTCTACAAAACAAAATCCAAATTTTAAGACTCTATGACGCTTCATAAAACCAATATCTACTAAAACCCTCTCATTCAGAAGTACCCAAACGATAAACCAGGTATGCCCCTGAAATGGCACTTAAAATCCTTTACAGCTTCGTAAACATTGCATCAGAATTCAGCTCGCGAACGATGCTCCGTGTCCGACATCGCGTACGCAGGAGAACGTTTCACGAGAAGCCTGGCCCCCGATGTTGAAACATTTAATCGGCGTCGGATGTATCTTTATTTGCACGATATCGATCGCCCCCACGTCGTCCAAAACGAGCAAGTCCACCGAGCCAGCGAGAAAGTCACAAGTGAACGCTTGTTACACTTTCCAGCCGCTGAACACGGGATACAATAAACTGTGAACCTATAAATTAGCCATGTTATTACTAATTTCGATGGTCTTTGGATATATTATAGGTGACGAGATTTTGAACAATTTTTTTCTATACATATAATAGGCGGTTGGCCTTAGTTTTAGGGTTATAAGTAAAATTGAAATCGGTGATGGCGTGAATCAGTTGACCCAGTGGACAAGTCTAAGAAAAAGAAATTTATCAGGTGACCCAACACCTTATAAGGACCTAGTAGATCTAAGTTGGCCCAGTGGTCAAGCCCAAAAAAAGAAATTTACCAGGTGACCCAACACCTTATAAGGACCTAGTAGATCTAAGTTGACCCAGTGGACAAGTCTAAGAAAAAGAAATTTACCAGGTGACCCAACACCTTATAAGGACCTAGTAGATCTAAGTTGACCCAGTGGACAAGTCTAAGAAAAAGAAATTTACCAGGTGACCCAACACCTTATAAGGACCTAGTAGATCTAAATTGACCCAGTGATCAAGTCCAAAAAAAGAATCTACCAAGTGACCCAACACCTTATAAGGACCTAGTGGGTCTGAGTTGACCCAGTGAAAAAAGGTAACGCAAACTGAACTATCCTTGAAACATAGAATGCAAGATACTTACATTTAGGTTACCTTCGTCCACTAGGTCCTTATAGGGTATTGGGTCGCCTAGGGGATTTTTTTGTAGGCCTGTCCACTAGGTCAACTTATTCCACTAAGTAAATGTTTCGAAAACAATACTCAAGTTCGTTAAAGCTAAATAGTCCACCCCTTATAACATTGATCATAACAGAATTCAATGTAGTATTAGCAACCGTTTACTACAAATATCTCGAAAACTAAGGCCAACCGCTTGTTATATCTATAGGAAAAAGTTATTCAGAATGATGAACTTAATAAAATATCCAAAGATCATCGAAATCGGTGGTGGTGTGGCTGATCTGCAGGGTCACCTAATGAACTTACTTCACGCGATGACTTCAGCATCAAGGGAATGGGACCAGAGGGAAAGATTCTTGGGAGATGGAGTTATTGACCACGGAATTCCCGAGCTTCAGTAATCGAACGTCTTTGAACATGCTGGAGGATATCACAGCGAAGGTGTGGAGGATCCTTCCAGCGATCGAGATACCTCGAAGTTGGGTCCTTGCGTATTGTACGAGGTACACGGAGATCCATGAGGACATGCAGAAATCGGCTATGCAGTGCCAGTTCGATGGGACAGACTGGGACTGCGTGTTCATTGAGATGGTAAATGGAGAAATGTGGTATTTAGTTAGTACAAGCTCGTGATTTCGAATTGAGGAGCTTGTAGAATGCAGGAGATATTGTGATTTGCAGTCAGTTCGTGTGCTGACTTGTAAGGAGAGCACTCAAAGAAAATGTTTAAATACTCGAATATTCAAGTTTTGGATTTTTTTAAATTTGAAGTATTCGAACATATAAATTTTCAAATACTCAATTATTCAGTCAGTCACTTCAATTAGTCAAATCATCAGCTAGTCAATTTTTTCAGTTATTTAATTTCTTTCCGTTATTAAATTTTTTCAATTATTCAATTATTCAATTTTTTTTAATTGCTCAGTTACTCAATTTCTTTCAATTGTACAATTTTTCAATTATTACGTTTCTTTAATTATTTAATTGTCCAATTTCTTTCAATTATTCGGTTTTTTCCATTGTTCAATTTTTCTATTTAATTTTTGTTTCAATTATTCAATTTCTTGGATTATTAAATTTTTTCAATTATTCAATTTCTTCAGTTATTTAAGTTCTTTCAAGTACTCAATTTTTCTATAATTCTACTGTTCATTTTTTCCATTATTCAATTACTCAATTTCTTTAATCATTCAATTTCTTCAATTATTGAATTCACTTACTTATTCAATTCATTCAATTATTTAATTTTTCAAATATTCAGGTATTTAAATTTTCAAATTTTTTAACTTTTAAATATTCAAATATCTCGATTTATAAGTTTGCAAATTTTCAAATGACCAAACGTTCCCACTTTCAAATTCCTAAATCTTCAACTATTCAAATATTTAAATTTACAAACTTTCAAATATGTGTGATTATCGTTCTGTTTAAGTATCATTACTTCTTAGAATACTTTATTTGTTTTAACACGGATTTCCCTGTTCATTCTTATCTGTACCTCGCCTTGACCATTTCCAAATGTACAAAGATATTTCTTATTCCAAACGATGATTTATAAGTATACATTGTTCTCTTCTTCGAAATAGTTGAATTGAAGCCTGCTCATATAGACTTCAGCTTTTAAACATGATCGATTCATCCATCTTTATTTCCTCAATGGGTTAGAGTTATTAATTTTGCAAACTCGTCTAAAATTCACGTGAAATGTGTCTGATTTGAAACGTATTTTTAAATCAGTAGAATAAATCCCAAGTCAGACACAGAAAAATAATACATTAAATCTCGGTTCAGACACACACAGGAATCAGTAGAATAAGCCACGAGTCAGACAAAGTGAAGCCAGTAGAATACATCCCAAGTCAGATACAGAAAAGTTAGTAGATTAAGTCCCAGCTCAGACACAGAAAAATCAGTAGAATAAGCCACGAGTCAGACACAGCGAAACCAGTAAAATAAATCCAAAGTCAGACGCTCCAATAAAAAAAATAATAATTTGTAATCAGGGTGGAGGACGAGAGGATTTCAATATGAAGAAAATAGTTTCATCCTTCCACGATTTATCCGATCGAAGTTTGAGGCAAAGATTACTCCACGCAGCGGAAATTTGCGGTAAACTCTGGCAAAGATATAAGCATGTCCAAGAAAAACGATTAATTAATATGCGTCTGAACGTTCACGTGAGCTATTTGATAAGCGTTTAAAAATAAACGTACAATACGAGATATAATTGTAATTTGAAATTGAAGGTAAAAACTAGGAGAAAAAGATTTCTGCGAAGAAAAAGTCGAAACACGCAAGGTTCGAAAAATGTGCAAAAGAATTCAAAGAAACGGGAAGACGAACGCGATGAGGAGTTGAAGAAAGCGAGACGAGCAGTAAAAAAAGTGAAAGACATTGGTCGATCTTTAATCAACAGGATTAGGGAACTTGAAAATAAAAGTAATAAATATTATTATTATTATTAGACATAATGAAATTCGTAGCAATGAATAAAAGAAATCAACTATGAGATTCCTCTAAAAAAGAAATATTGTATTAAATTTTTGTATGAACAAGAAATTTCCGAAATACCATCTCAAAAAGAAATACTTTTAATGGAGTGCTTATTAAGCATTTTTTAATAGCACTTCATGTATAATTAAAATAAATATTTTTAAAAGAGTATTATTACAATTGCATCTTGGAGATGTTAATTTTCAGGATCTTTAAGTTCTAAAGAGGAAACGGAACTCGACCAATTGCATTTAACACTATCAACAAAACGCCACGCGAATTTTGAAGAATATCCTATAGCGGAAGACCGAATAGAGTTGTCTCGTCTGCAAGAAATCGGATCTTGCTTATCGCGACAAGTTGCCAAAGCTTGCGAACCTGTGATTCTCAATGCAGTCCAGAAATTACTTTAACTTCCTTTTTACGAACACGTAATTCTTATAATTTTGGAAACAATATGCAGTATCTAATATCTCATGATTATAAAATATAAGAGAAACCTCAGATGTAGATAGGAGAAACTAATTAAAGTAAAAAATACTTATCTTTCAGAGCCACTAATCTGTTACTCCCTCCTCGCTTTTTCTCTACTCTATTGTTACACTTGTCCTTTTTTAGATTACTTTATTTAAAAAGCAAGAGCAAGAAATTCTAGAATTAGTCTTTCAGTTACTTAACTTCTAAAAGAATTTATTTTTCGCAAAAACTCAAGAAGCAAAAATATCAGTTTATTACTTTAATTACAAATTATGTATGTGTATTAAATTATTGTTAAAATTGTTACAGTTTCAAATTATAGAGTTTCCTTTAAATTGCAAACTTCAATTTGTAAGCACTGCATTATAACATAATCCAATGAATTTGATAATAGTAAATAATATTCATGAGGTATGGGAATTTAATTTCTTTAATCTTTGACCATCCAATTACAGATATATCAATTTCTAGTGTCAGCTCTTGTATAAAAAAGAGCGTGTGTTTTTGACACTGTTTTTTATCTTCTAATGGTTTTTCCTGCCATTGAGATATCAATAAACTGCGTAAACAGATAAAATTTGGACAGCAATCGATTAATGTAACTTTTGAACAAATATGTTGAAATAATTCTATGATGATAACGCTATTACTAGGTACGATTTTTTCATTAACGCAATGAGACATTTTTTATGACATAATGTTATAATTAACCTTCGAGGAGTTTGATTTATATAACTAATCTGATTTCGTGTAATGCTGACATAGGGATTTCATTAACATTGTCAGTGAATGATGGCAGTATTCCTGAAAGATCAAGCGCGATTGGTGTACAGGGCTCTAATACTAATGCAGGTTTTGATGATATAGACGTGAGCTTATTTGAAGCTTACCCTGTACTTGTATCGCCAAATTGGGTACACAAATATTTCATTAATAATTACGTATATTTACTACTAGAATATCCTCAAAATAGAGGACAGAAAATAATTCACATCTCAGTTTAAAAAATTAAATATCACCTTCAAAAATATATTTATAAACATACAAACACTTATTCATAAATTGCATTTATATTGTATAAAATTGCCCTATTCATACAGGTGTTACAAATATGCCTAAAAGACACTCTATTGCTTGATAAACTACATGCTCATATTAGTGATTGTAACAATTATCCCTGTATGTTTTCGAAAGTGATTCAAGACGAATCAATGAAATCAATTGTGTCTATAATACAGAATGACACGATTGATAACGTCAGTCAGGAATTCAGACGCAGTATACAGGATTGTACTATTTGGTGGAAGTTGTACAAGCATTTCAGTAAGAATGCAAATCCTCGTCGCGAGTTAGGACGGTGCTTGTTTCAGACGTTTTCATCCGTAAGCAATTTTTTGAACAATATTTAGATCCACCAGTTATATAAGTAAAAGATTTTTATTATAAAAATATCTTTTCTACTCCTAGAAATGTAAGGAACCCGTTTTGGATAAAATAAAATTAATTTTAATTGCTTCAGAGGAAAGCTAAGAATCTCAGTTTGGGAAAATGTAAATTACAGAAAAATATAAAATTAGAGGGAAATGTGACGAGTTATCAGGAAAATAATGCTGAATAAAAAAATAAAATTTTAATATATTTTTTATATACAACAACGAAAAAACAACGTCCTATAAACGATATATTTTCAACAGTCAAGAGTATTGATATTTTCTATATTTTGTACTAAATCTTGTAACGTATTAATGTAACATGTGCGTCACATAGGTACGTCGTGTTTTCTAATTATTAATTAAAACTTAACAATAACATGGCATAAGTATAGTACGTAATATACATAGTTCACAATTTTTCACCTCATTCAGGGTGAAAAAGCATAATGAAAATTTAATACTGCATTCTACAACTTTCATAAGTATAGGTATGCATGTACAGATTTATGTATATATATTAAAAAATTTCTAACAATGATAAAATAATGTGTAGAAATAAAATTTATTTTAATGATTTAACGATTCGATCTGTTTAAATGGCTCTAAGAAAATTAAAAAGTTTATAAAATACGCTAAAATTGTGTATATCTTTTTTAAAAAAGAGACTATTTTGTTACTATTAATATGTACTTAAAAAATTGGTTGTTACTTAACTAATTTTCTAGGAAATCACAATGTCAGCTAGATTTCGATGGTTTCTCTTCACTTTGAGATTGTTCTGTTACAATACTACTCTCTTCGGTTTTTATACATATTTTAAATTCTCGGCCTCTTCTAATATGATGTACAATATTAATGATACCTATTACTGTATATATCACAGCTATCACAATAAAATAGCCACCATAAACAAAATACTGAAAACAGACGAGAAATTAATTGAAGAAGCAGTTTTACAAAGTAAATACACATAAGCTAAATACTCATTTTAAGATTCAACATGCAATATTAGTAAATGAAGCTCCTTTCTTCCTGCTTAGAAAACTTACAGAAAATAAGAAGTTCTTACCTGAGATCTCAAATCTAAGTTTAAATTTCCATTTACTACTATAGCTGTCAATATAGTTTGTAATAATAGTGCAAAAAATGTATTTACACCAAATATTAAACCATAACTGTCCTCTGATATACATTTGGCAACTTCGAAGCTGTGAATAATATATATTGTCATATAGCAAGTATAATATGTATAAGATTACTATGAAAGAATAACTTTCTTATAAATGAAACTCGAAATTACATGTACCTTGCAACAGTAACCATTGTATGGTAAATAATCCCAAATACTATGTAACCAGCATATAAGAACCAAATGTTACAACTATATGAGGAAATTACTAATAAGATACCTTCCACAAACGACATAAGTGATACTGTTGTGTCTCCTATCAAAGACCAATTAAATGATATCTTTCCAACACAAAAAACAGTAATTGTACCTACCAACAAAAATAAGTATCGAATTATAATATCTTCAAAAACAAATTTATTTAATTATTTCAAATTAAAGAGACATGTACAATAAAGATTGAAAGTTATCTTAATTAATGTTATTACACACAAATTTTGATGATAAATGAAAACTCAATATTTACAATTTAAAGAGATACAGGCGATAGATAAGAAAATATTTGATCAGTAACTACTGAGTTATCATTTAAAACTCTATAACTTATCTAGTACAAATATAATCATATATTTTTTTTACTCATTGTTAGTAACGTAAAGTATCACTAAAATCACTGAATGAAGCCATGATTGTATAATATGATCATACTCACCTATGATTGTATATAAAGAATCAACAGCTCCATTGTAAATCTTATCTCCAGGTGATACTGCAGTTTGCCAGAGTAATTGTATATAACTAGAAACTTGCAAATATCCACAAGTGGAGAAAGACCACCATATTGACCACTTTACAACATGACTATTCGAGTATGCTTGTAAAAAATCTTTCCATAATAAAGCATAAGCTTGTCTGACTTTATGTACTATTGAAATATTTGTTTTGGCAGTGGCACATTCTAGAGACTGTTCAATTCGATTTAAATTTTGTTGTATGGGCAATGTTACATTATTTGTTAATGAAGCTTGATTTTCATTTTTTCTGTGAAAATAAATAGACTGTCCAACACTAGGTAAAAAAAATGCCCATATCATTGCAAATAGAATAGCTGAAAAATAGATATAATTTTGTGTGGGTAACTAAAAATCTAATAAACAACAATTTTTATTATTTTTATGTAAAAGAAATATGTATTGTTTAAAAGAAAAAAATTTAATCCCAATGATTTTCAGTTCTTTTTTTTTTAGAGTTTAAATAGCATTTAGGAAACTTTCAGAAAACAAATTAGTAATATAAAAGCGTCTTAATTATAGCAAAAAAGAATACAAATTTTATTAATTGCTATGTATTAGTATTAAAACAATTATTTCTATCTTATAAAAGATGTCTATGTACACAAAAGTAAGTACCTGATGCTGTAATGTAATTCAATTGATGATAATCTAATACATCAAAGGAAGTTGTCAATTGTGCAATAATACCAGCCATACAACGACCAAAGAGAGACGCTGCTTTTGTATGACTAGTTACCTCTTGGTAGTGTTTTTTATCAACCTTAGCATAGATATACGTGTAATATGCTACTTCTGTTGAAAAAAACAAGCCGTAAAAGAACTCTACAATTTTCATAGTTAGCACATCCTGGCCAAGGGCAAGCAAAAGGAACGTAACAGTTCCAGAGAGCCCGCATAGTATAATAACAGGCTTATATCGCACAAAATCTGTTACTAAAAATACAATGACTAATATCGCAAAGTAAGAATATGTGGATATAGGAAAAATTTCCTGGTTTACCTGAAAAATTATTATAGCTTCGTAAAATAATTAATTAAGTACATGGCACAAATTTGTTATGCATTATTTAAAAGCAGAACTAAATGACTGGGAAATAACAAATATAAAAATTGTTATACAAGGAAAGCGATTTCATTAATCTATGCGCATGTATTGATGCTTGAATGAAAATCATACTCACTTGAACATCTGTGAAATTTTTCCATGGTCCTGTTAAATAATCTGTTACGAAAGACTCAGAGGGTCTGAACTCCTTGAAACAACCAAATACACATAAAATACATGAAATTGTTATCCACTTCATGTCAGTAAGTTGCTCCGAGTTTCTTTTTTCTTTATCCTTCCAGTCCGCAAATTTAATTTTCTATTTCTCAAATATTTATTTCATAACGCTTGCCCATATTTTTTCATTCATGATCAAAAAGTGCAGACATGAACATTTTGAATTATTTTTATAATTCCAGAAGTAACACAGACTGTTCAAAATTCATGACACATTTATCTGTATGATACACAGATAATATACAGATAAAATACATATATGCAATTGCTTATTCGCTTTGTTTTTAATAAATTAAACAAAACGTTTAAAATACTGCAGTTACTCCTTTCACAATTTCATGAAATGTTAGTTTCTATCGATTACAAGGTAAAGCTGTGTATGTCAATTATTTTAAAATCATTGTATCGTTGAACATAAAGCCCATCTAGTACAATTTATAATTTCAATTTAAAAATTTTTATTACATTGCAACCGGAACCTCGTGGCTGACATCCTTTTCCAATCGAGCGACGACTTCACGCTACGAGGCACGAATGTTAAATGCAAAGTTCAAATCTGTGGACAGCAGAACCGCGAGGGCGCAACAATCTTATCATATGACAAATGAACAGAGAGAGGGAAAATCTTGCTTAATTAAAGTAGCGAAAGCAGTGTATAAATTGTGCAATTCGATTAAAGGCCATCTATCTTAATTTCTGCAACATTCTAGGGGTTTTTTCCTGGTTCAAAAATTACGCTTTATAGAGAAATATACAGGGTGTCCTGTTTCATAACAAGAAGAGATGAAGAGATTATTCTCTTCGAAATAGATCTTCAACGATCACTGACATAAGACGATCTCTAAACGATCTTAAATTGCATTAGAAGGTTCAGATGCTAGAGGTAAATGAACCTAGTTCGGAATTGACTATTATATCAGCTGTCAGATCAAATATGATTAACTCTACCTTCTGAATTTTTTTTAAATTAATAATACAGAATTGAGATTCAGAATTTTAAACGCCAGTATTTCGAAAATGAATATACATATGTAAACCTATGTCGTTTTGCCTTATGATCACAGATATGTATATGATATATCATTAAGCAAAATCTACTTGTTTATTTTCATTCACTAGCTACGTGAAAACGAAAAATTTCGTGCTTAAATCATCTAAATCATGTAACTCTGTTTTTTTATTGTGAAATCGTTTCTATTTATTACACTCTATATCTCAGTATTACACTTTTGTTAAGTCACAAGGACCAAAATACTACTTTGATATTAAGTCTGCATACATGCATACAATGGTGAACACACAGATAACAACTACTTTTCTTACATATCTCATTCTCGTTAATAATAACGTAACGTTGCTACTATGTAACAATAAATAGATAATTATTAAAAATGTCGATGTTTCTGTACAAAAACTGCACACACAAATGGGTGAAATTGATTGGATAATATTTATAGCCTAATTTTAAACGCAGTCGTTTGTGAACGAAATACGAATGAAATGCATACACGTTGAACTGAGAATAATCTAAAATTATATGTAAAATATTATTTCAGACGATATTGATTTCTGTGAATAGGTTGAGCGTTGCCACAATCGTATAATGTAATCTATTAAAATGTATCGCGCAAACGTAAGCATGAGTATCACATGTCGTTTAACACTGAAATAATTGCTTATCTTTAGAATACGTTCTAAAAAGTCAATTTTACAGATGCAACATTACGTTACATAACGTTTAACCCTTGTGTACTGTTGAAATAATTACTATATTGGACCTGTTTGGGTCTAATTAAAAAATATAGTATTCGCATAAATATCATCTTTATTCATTATACCTAAGTGATTTATTTCAAACACAGAATAAGTAATCATATAAAATGTATATACCTTGCAGGAAATGAAAAATATTTTTATATTAAGATTTTGTTTGACTCACTTTTATGCTAGAAATTATGAATATTTTTAGTTTATATGTACTTAAACTAAATTAATGCGTTAATCTAAAATTAAATTATAATGAATATAAATTGACATACATTATTCACGCTGAGAAAAGTGATTTCTGTACAAGTATGTATGTCTTGTATAAAATAATACCAAATTTTCTTTAGCTGATACATTCTTCCAGCAATATTTAAAGAACTTATTTAATGTCGAAGTTTCATTTCTGGTTAAATCGATCTGAACAGTACATAAGGATATATAAATATTACCTTTATATTTTTTAATGTTTTTATACTTATATAGAACCATTTGCTAAAAATAATGCAGTTTAACTATACATATTGTAATTCTTCAGCAAAATGGGCAGCCACAGAGGGTGAACGCAGAGCCAATTCATCAGAATCGAGTAAATGGAAGGCAGCCTGCTCCTATGAACATCCCAATGACAGTTTCAGAACAATTTAGGGAATCATGGCTTACTGCTATCATTGGGCTTATTATGTTTGCCACTGGCATGTGTCTGCTATTTTGGAACGAGGTGTGTAAATATTTACATACTTTACCACATGAAAAGATTTCTAATATGAAATTCTATGATACCACAGGGAAGAGCAGTGAAGGTGGCACATTCTTTAGATGAAGCTTTACGCAATGTAGCAGTGCTTCCAAATGCCATGAAATTATTACCGGAGTATGAGGGGCGTTTAATACATATATCAGGTCCTTTAAAAATATCAGAGCCATTAACTGAACCTGATTATGGAGTTATTGTATCCAGCGTAAAATTAAAACGAAGGGTACAGATGTACCAGTGGGTAGAAATAGAAGAAGAGCAGAGGTGACTTGAAAAACCTAATGAAAATATAATTTAGTATTCTCTGTATTTATTGTATATTGTTCATGTACTAGTTTTGGTGGAGTAACAGAAGAAGAAAAGCATTACTATTACACGACAGAATGGAAGGACAAACTTGTAGATTCTGATCATTTTTATATCAGAACTGGTCATCATAATCCAAAAGAAATGCCTATGAAAAGTCAAGTGCAAATCGCAGACGAAGTTAAAATTGGCGAATTTACCCTTGGGACTGAGTTGAAAAAGAAATTTACTGATTTTGTGGAAGTTACCAGTGATGAAAGACCAGAGCGTAAAGATATCAAAATGCATTCTGGCTTATACTATCACAGTTCTGACTTATGGAATCCCCAGGTATAGTCCCAGTACTGTTAAATATTTCAAAAATGTTATACTGTCATTTGCTTACAGGTAGGAGACTTACGCATACAATTCTCATATGCGGGTAAAGGAGGGGATATTTATTCCATAGTTGGTATGTTAGAGAAAGGGACTATTGTGCCATATATTACTTCACATGGTGAAGAGATTTTATTGCAACGAAAACATAAAATATCAGTAGATCAAATGTTCCATTTAGAACATGTACATAATTATTGGCGTACATGGAGTATTAGGTAATACTTTACTTATTTATTGTAACAGTTTTTAATCATTTTCAATAGCCTAACATTAATGAAGTAACAAATTTATAATTCTTGCAGAGGACTCGGGTGGTTGGTTTTATTTTTAGCAGCAACTTGTTTAGCAAATATACTTAGGACAGTAATTTTAAATTCGACATTCTTATGTGGTATTATAGCAATTGAATCTTTAACAATGTCAGTATCTATGTCTATCAGTCTGTTAGTAATTGGCTTCGCCTGGGTATGGTATCGGCCAATAATAGGTCTATGTCTCGCCTTAGCATCGATCTTACCATTTATTTATTCAACATTAACATCATCTCAGTCACAACAGCGAGATAGTTACAGAAGATTATGAAGTTTCACGAGAAAGTTATATTTTATTTCTGTAAATATTTTTCGTAATGACAAACTTTTATTTATACTTTTATAAAATTATTTCAATTAGTCTTACAAAAGTACAAATTATAAAAACTTATTGTTAATCAGCTGTAATAAACCTGTAAAATTTTCTATTTAAGTGTATGTAGAATTGTTTTAAATTTTTGTGGAGATCTAGATAATAAACTATTTTATAATATTCTATTATAGTATTCTCGAAAGCTATCACTGAATCACTAATAATTTTGAAGCTATAATATAATTAAATGAATAAATGAAAATTCAAAAGATAAATATTGAAATTCCTACAACTTTCAAATTTCGTTCCGAAATTAATATCGATATTAATTCGATACTTTTATGAAAGGTTACGTCAAAGCCAATTCACGCAACAATGTAAATCTTTTTAATCTTTCGCGTTTAATTCCCTAGATGTACATATGTTCGAATTCCCCTAGCAAGGGTTAAGTTTATTTCTTCTCTGTTCAATATAGTATTTTTCATGATTTGAGTGGAGCAAGATGGCCGCGAAAACTTTGTAAACGGAAACGTTTATTTTGATGATTCGAAGAAAATTGCATGCTCGATTTATTATTTTCGATCAAAGTGAATCGAACTGACACTAAACAAGCCTCGATTGTCAGGAAATTAAATAAATGTAGATGACAATGACTGAGGAGACACAACAATCCGAGACAGCCGCACAAAATGAGGCACAAACTAGCTCTCCAGATGTTGGGAAAGTTAAAGATAGTAAAAAAGAAAAATGCCGGCCTATGACAAAGGTATTATCGATTAAAATGATCCTGACAATATCAATGAAACCATTTATTTCATCTGTAAAATATTTCTCCTCTACGTGCAATGTGGTTTGGTTGGCAAAACAAGAATGCAAATTTTGTTTTACTTCTGACACATTTGTGACATGATCTAAAGAATTACTAAACAGTTGATGTTTCTTACATGATCAACTTCTTCAGACTTTAAATATCAGAGAGTAAATTCTGTAAGATAATGAAAATAACATTATCAAAAGTATTGGCACATTTTGACTTCTTGCCATGATCCAATTTGTTGTTCTGTTTTTGAATAAAAACGAGCAAATATTTAGTTAATGTTAAAATGATAACTTAAAAGAGGTTTTGTAATTCTTACAAGATATAGTTTATCAGATAATTTGACTTACTTTTAACTAATAACAAAGGAAATGAAATATATTTGTAGGTAGTAATACGAAGACTGCCTCCAAGTATGACTCAAGATCAATTCTTGGAGCAAGTTTCTCCATTAGCGGAACATGACTATCTTTATTTTGTGAAAGCTGACATGTCTATGGGACAGTTTGCGTTTTCTCGTGCTTACATCAATTTTATCGAACAGCAGGACATCTTTATGTTCAGAGAAAAATTTGACAATTATGTATTTCTTGACTCTAAAGGCACAGAGTACCCAGCTGTGGTAGAATTTGCACCTTTTCAAAGGTTGCCAAAGAAAAGAGTAGGAAAAAAAAAGGACTTGAAATGTGGCACCATAGAGTCAGATCCTTACTATATAAGTTTCCTAGAAAGTCTTAAAAATCAAGAAGCTGAATCAAGTATAGCACAGCCAAAAACAGAATATTCGTATCAACCACCTGACAGTAAGTTCTTTTCATTTAAAAGAGTCTAATAAAGAAGCCAGGGTATAACTCCATTATGAGGAAAGTGAAAGAAAAATGATGCAGAATTTTCCTCTATAATTTTTCTTTAGCTTTACTTGGCTCAGGGCTATAACCTGGACTAATTACTAGAATCTCACTAAACACAGAAATAATACTAGATGTTTAAATATTTATGGTTGCATGTTATTGATACAGATACACCAAAAAAAGTTACAACTACACCGCTTTTGGAATATGTAAAGCAACGTAAACAAGAGAAACAACGTCTTAGAGACGAGAAACGTGAAGAGAGACGACGAAGAGATTTAGAAAGGAGACGGACGAAAGAAGATCCTATTATATCAAAGGTAATGCAACTATTTGTTTATACTGGATTAATTAAGATGTATTTGAAGTTAGCTGTAAGTATGACAAATACAGTATAGAATTAAAGAAGAATAACAAATGATAGCATAGTATAATGGAAATTTTATGCTTAAATTTTAAGTACTATATTCTCTACTGTATTTGCTGATACTAATATTTTCACCCTACAGTCCATGTGTAACATTGAAGATAATCAGACCAAGTACCCATTCCTTTCTACTTCCTCAACTATCAAGTCAGAAGACATACTTAGTCATCCTACTGAAAATTTAAGTGTACCTCATGAACTTAAAGAAGTCCCCAATAATAGAACTGTAAACACATCGGTGAACAAAAATTCATTGGACATTCAACAGTGTTACAGAAATGAAAATGCTGAGGCGTATATAAATTGCGTTAGAAATATGTCTCGTTTTAACGAACGCTGGCAGTATAGTAACAAACAACCGAAACTGTTTTACTTTTATGAAAGGCACTATAAAGAGAAGGAAACTAATTGCAGAAAAAATAATTACGAACATTGGAATAACGTTAAACATAATTATATTTATAATAATACTAAATGCACCTCTCAATATATTAGTAACAAAAATTACTTTTCTATGCTATCAAAAACTCAGTTCACTAGTATTCACAAAACTTGGAAAATGCAAATACCAACTGAGGTATCGAAGTCAAGAAGCTGCAGCGCTGTGTTTGACTATCAGAAACTTTATCCTTTTAAAACTATTTGTGAGCCGGGATTGCCAGCATATCGTAAAAACTCATGAATCAGGAACTGCAAATGATTAGCAGGGAAATTTATGTTAACACATTTACTGTATGTCAAGAGGTCACGAGGGGAAAAGGACTATTTATCATTTGTGCAATTTAGTTCGATCCTATATACACTTTTTCTGTTTAATATTGTATGCCAAATTTGTATACATTTATTAAGATATAATCACTTTATTATTATCTAGTTTATTGTATGCATTAAATTTTGTAAGAGAAATTGTTTTTAGAAAAAAAAGGTGAAAATTCTGTGTTGCTTTATTGTAATTCATTACAAAAATCTTGAATGAGTTCTATTAAAATTTCTCATCATTAAATCTCATAATAATGTATTTCTCAAAATTCTCATTTTGTTGTAGGTATTAAAAAATCCAGATCTTGATAAAGAAATGTATAAAGATAATAAAGAAAACAAAGAGGAAAAAGATAAACTTTCGCCTAAAGATATTAAAAATCGTATTAAAAAGGACGATAAATTACGCGAAAAAATACCAAGAGATCGAGATTCTAAACCTATAACCAAAGGATATCGGGAAAGAGTCGAAGACAGAAATAAGGATAGGGATATGAAGCATCAGAGACGCCATGAAGATAAAAAAGTATATGGAAGACGGGATGAAAGAGATAGTATAAAGGATGATAGAAGGATTGACGGGAAAGATGATAGAAAGTATGATTACAAAGAGGATATTAAGGATTCGAGGGAACGAAAGATCGAGGAAAAACGTGGTAAAAGTTACGAGAAAATGAGACAAGAGAAGAAAAGACTGGCTGAAACGAAAAAGCAGAATGTGGAATTTAACATAGACACTGAAAGTAGTACAAAATCAAGAGGCGAAGAAGAAGATTCTCAAAGGAAGGAACCACAAGTCGATTCCTATGAAAATATTAAAGAGAGAGAAGAGTCTACAAGTGATAAAGATGACACAGAAGCCATTAAATGTAAAGAAAAGGAAGAAACTATTGACAAAAAAATATTGGTAGAAAATTCGGTACAAGATCCTGAACAAGCAAAAGAACAAAAGAAGATAGGTAAGTGTAAAAATTGTGTGATATATTTTAATGGAAAAGTTTCTCACGTTTCACCTTGACTTCTTAAATAAACAAGTGACTTCTGGAATATTCATACTTATAGAAACTATTCCCTCAACTGATGAAAATAATAAAGATATCGAGAAGTCAAAGTCTATTGAGCACATCAATAAAGAAGGTAATGAAGATGACGATTCAGAAGAGAAGAAGGATTCGAAAATCACAAAAAGACGAAACTCGCTTGAAAGTGGTGGCGAGGGAGGCACAGGAGATGGAAATTGTTTGAGGCGGCATAAGTCATTAGATGGAGGAGATCAAAATAATTTACAAAAGGCTGAACATGAGGATAAAGAAAAAGATAAAAAAGATCCACGACTGGAACGTAGGATTAGAAATAAGGTACACACTCATTATTCTTGGAATACAATTTATTAAGTTTATTCAATATTTGGAAACTGTTTCTCATTATCAATAGGATCGCCCTGCCATGGAGATATATCGCCCTGGCATGGGGAAATTCAGCAAACAAAGGCTAGAACGAGAAAAGTCTGGTAACGATGAACGAGCATCTCTTTCACAGAGTCCAACTCCAAACCCTAATACTAGCAATCCTTCTAAACCAACAAAGTCTGGAACCGAAGTACGTTCCATGACGTTTAAACGTAGCGTTAGTCGTGATTTAGTATAACACATACTAAATTTTATAAATCTTTTCAAATATTAGCCATACATGTGTCAAGCCTGTGTTACATACAAGATTTTTACACTAGTCTTTCTCACAACGTGAAGTATCATACAGTGTATCTATTGTACACAAATGCATAATAAAATACAGTGTCCTACTTGCTGTTAAAATATTCATGAATACTTGAGTTGAAAACAAAAAATGTTTATGTTTGAAGCCACTTACATTATCTAAAGAATGTTTTCAAACAATAGAAGTCAAGACGTGCAAGGTCCATGTATCAAAAGAAATTGAAAAGCTCTTCGTTGACCTGTGATCATCACTTTTGGAGTGTAAGCAGTTAAAATTTTAGAATTTGATTTTTGTTATGCATTAGCTGTGTATTAAAAAAATATAGAATGATTGAGAAACACAAAAGAAATGGAAAACAATTAGTTATATCAGTATGTAAAGTGTAAGATAAGATAACAATACTGCTCCAGTATTTCTTTTTTTTACTTTTAGATTTCTTCTTTCAGGCTATCATAAATCCTTCCTCTGTTGAATACATGTTATCCAGAATTTCAAAGCAAACTTTAATGTCTTTCTAAAATCAAGCATAACTTTGAGCGATCAGTATTACTTAAAGTGAAAACTAGTAGATGTGTCACTAGGAATGCTTTCTGACTCACTGTGACTAAAATCCAGGTATTATTTTATATCTGTGCCATTTGTATTGCATGCAAACGTTGTAGTTTATTGATTCATGTACGAAGTTGCTTTTTTCTTAAATATGTACTTACATAAAGGAAGAAAAATTACAATTACGTTTGACAGCAAATTTGATTGTAATTATACAAAAAAAAATGAAGTTATCACTATAATTTAAAGTAATATTATGACCAAAGGAAAATGAGTCAAAGACAAGATTTTTAGATAAACTCATTTTGATATTTGTGGAAGGTCTTTTACTTGTTTTCAATAATAGTGAAAATTCCCAATGCATCGCTTAATATAATAATTTTGTTTTATTTATAATAATATATTCTAAATACTTTATTGAAATGCTACTAAATTTTAATTGCTTACATTTTAATGATAAAATTTCTAATTATAAAATAATTTTGATTTCTTCTGATAAGAAGATTTGTCATATCTCAATTTATCTCAAAAATTTGAAATATCTTTTTATATCATTCGAATTAGATATAGATCAATTTTTGTTCAATTTTCTTTATATAAATCGTATATATAATTTTTGTCTTGTAGAACATTAATTTTATGTTCGTTAAAAAATTATGATCTTACCGATTTTTTATAATAAGAGACTTCCTAAAAAGTAATAATGTTTATTTTATTAACTTGCCTTTAATTTAGACATTTCATAATTTAAAACTAGTCATAACATGGAATGTACAAAATAAAGTTACAATCTTAATATTAATGGTTGATTGAAATAACAATCAATTATTAATATACACAGCTATCACTCCTTTTAGCATATTAATATGAAAATTGAATATTAAGTTCCTATTGCAGAGTCGAATGTGGGATATAGTTCTGAGTACTTTTACTTAAAATAATTGTACCAAACATTTGTATAGTATGTGCAATAATACAATATATAATCACTATATTGAATTTTACATTAGGATTTTATAATTTTTATCAAAATAAATATGTCTACAATACTATAAACTTTGTACATACGGTTTTACCACATTTTTATAATAGTATTTTATTCAATTTAAATTCAAATTTAATAGCAGTCGCCTGATAAACAAAATTCGTAGATCAATAAATTTATTCTAAAAGTAATAAAGTAATGGTGTTACAGTTTGCAATTGCATTTTCAAATAACGATTAAACTTTTCTTCTGCAATTTTTCTCTAACTCCGTTTGAAATAAAACTATAGCCTGGTGTTTCCCTATGGATGGGGTAAAGAATGCACCTATAGCAATTCAGCTTATCGTAAAAGGCGACTAAAGGAGAGATCTCGAGATGATAGATAAATAAGAATTTAGAATTCGAAAAAATCAATAAAAGAACTTCTCGAGACTCATAGGTGAGGAATTAACATTACACATATATTTTACTTTTCCTTTCTTTAATGGAAACATATAATTCTTTATCATAATGTAATTATGTCAGTATAAAAATACAAGTACAAAATTTATTTCATTGAACAGTATTACGTGTATGTCCGTAATTATGAAAATAATCAAATTTTATAATGCAAATCCATGTAACACCAAGTAACATAAATTCAGCTTTTTGAGACCTCTTAGACTATTTTTATAATTATCGGCACATATAATAAATAGTTTCACCCGAGAGCTTCAGTTCTGACTGTAAAAGCGCGGGTCATGAAACAGAGAAGTCTATGATTACTAAGATTTCGTCATAACAAAGTAATAAAAATATACATTCTATATTTTATCACCTTGCTTAATTTCGATGAATAATTATATACAATACGATATGTTAAATATATTGGTGCAATAACAATTATTAATGTTTAGTTCGTAAAGTAGATAACCGTGACGAGGTCCGCTGAGGAGTATGCGATGATGTTTCCCCTCGTTTCTTTTTTTTCGTTAGCGGCGAAGGAGTAACACTATTTGACTCGGTAAGCTTCTTTTTACTAGCTGATTTTTTCACACTTGACGTTGGTGGATTTGGCTTGGCTAATATAAAAATATCAATAATTATATGCTACTGAATTATTCGTGCATGCAAGTTATATATAATACTTACTTGGTCTTCTAGGTGTTTTCATCGACATCTGTTCATCGTCTGAATCTGATTCAGAACTTGATTTACTTTTACGTCCACGTGGTTTTAGTTTTTTACTATTCTCTGTTATAATAATTTTGTTAGTCAATTGACAAGTATTTATATTACATAAAGTACCTCTCAGAGCTAAGAAAGAAGTTCTAATAGATGGGGATTCACATTATGAAAAAAAATTCGTTTTAGAGTTTACTACTATAATTTCTATGAAAACTTAAAACAACTATTTGCAAAAGTAATGTATTATGAGTCTACTATTAGAACTATTTTCTTAATTCTGAGAATAAGAATAGGGTAAATAAATGTTGTGATAGTAATTTCAAATTATTGTATAGATGTGTGAAAAAACTGTACCTTTTGCCTCAGAATCACTGTCTGCGTCATCTTCTTCTTCACTACTACTTTTACGACTCGCGCGTCGTCTCCTGCCTTTCTTGTTTGATTTTGGTACAGGTGGTGGTGGCATTATTTCCGTATCGTTTAACTTCTCCTCCTCAGTGCTCTTAAGCAACTCTTCTATCTTCTCCTCCAATTCCAAGCAAATCGCCTTTGTATTCGGCTTCTTCTTCGTTTGTTCTATAATTGACTGTAACGCTTTCAACACTTGCTTGTTATGAATTTTCTCTTTGAGCAGGGGTAAACTATCAATGAGGTGACGTATACCTGAAAAATTACTTTTCAGTTAATTGAAGGAGTAATAAACTTTCATGTAAAACTGTAATTGGTATATATCTTCTACTCACTTTTTGGACCAAATTGCAATAGCGAAAGACAGTACGAAAAGTCACGCCACTGTCTTTCTGTGGTGGCCAGTTTAAACCTAGCACAAATTTTGTCGATTATGGCGTCGACTTGTTTCTCTTTTTGCAACAAACCCAGTATGTGTCTGTAAACAAAGATCGTTTAAATTCATCTGCAAGATTAGAAAATTTCTTTTTTTAACACGTACTTCAGAATATCTTGGAATTGAGATTCCTTCAAATCTAAATCAGGATCTGTTAATCGAGATAGAATATCAGGCATCACGTTGTACAGAGCGTTTCCTTTCTGCGAGAGAGCCTTGAAAAACTGTTTCGCGTCTTGGGAAATTTGAGTGTCGTCGTCGATTATACACAGAGCTAGCTCAGATATTTGGCCTCTTACTCGTACCATGTCTCTCATTATGAGGCTCGATAGAACACGAACACAGGTTGTTCGTACATGGATATTTTGATCTCTGAGTCTAAAAATAGATCACGTTTTAAGTCATAAACTGCTCGAATAGCTCGATTTTCGTCTGTGATTTACTTGCCTGCCGTAAATATGTTTCATCCATGGTTCTACTTGATTCGGGAACCTCGTCGCGAGATCGCTTATTCCGATAAGAAGATTCGCTCGAATGGCAGGGTATGGTGAACGTTCGAGTATCGTGATTAGAAGTTGTAAAGATTCCTCGCAGAAGCTCGAACTCACAGTCATCATTTTACTGAGAGCGAGAGCACCTGCAGCTTGGGCATCTTCATTGTTGTATTTCTCATGATTCTGACATACATCCAGTACAAGTGGACTGAAAAACATAACAGTAATGTCATCTCTGGACATTTTATTAGAATTTTCCATACTGCATAACTATTTTCAAGTTAAGTTTTATCATTTTTTAAGTTAAAATTATGCAGTATCAAGGGAATTTTAATGATAAATTGTCCACAAATATTCAATTCATGAACCTACATAAATTTTGCTAGAATTCCATCGCCAGTTACAATATGATTCTCGAGGGTGTCGTATATAAACTCGGCGTCTGCGTCATCAACAGCGCCTTCCACGGCTTCTTCTCCATTATCTTCCACAATTGTGCTATTCTAAACGTGAAATCAGAAATCAAATAAACTTTATACAAACTTATTCGCTATATTTGTCGTACCTCCTTGTTACGAATTATTTGTCTGGCAGTGACAGAAATAAGGGATGATACTGAATTCGATCTATTAAGCCTAGAAGTATTTTTGTCGTTTTTATTTGCATTCTTCTCTTTCCTCAATTTTCGTATCATATCTCTTCGTTTTAATTCCTTGTACACTGACGTGTCTAAGTGTACCATTTCTTTGATCGCAATGTGTCCAATTATATACAAGAATTTGGATAGCAAAAACAGTGAAACTGAATGTTGCGATGAATCGTTATCACTGAAATGTCCTCGTTTGTAAACTTCTAATAAAAACTGCTTTATTAAATGTTCAGGCTGATTCGCCAACTGAAAATTTAAAATTATTATAATATTTACTAAAAAATCATTATAATAATAATACTTACATGGTAAATAGCACTAATTGCATCTGTCGCAAATGAAACATATCCATCTTGTTCTGTGTTTGTAAAATTCTCTACCAGTAACGTGAGAATTTGTTTGAAGATTTCATGGTCATTAGAATACCTAAAGATTATATTATTTATAAAATTCTTGAACATAATTTTATTAATTTAAATTCTTGACTATAACTTACCTAATAGGTAATTTTTCAATATCATCACTATTATTTTTGATCGTTAATAATGCTCTGCAAGTATCTCTGGCTAACAGAAGGTCAGTCTTTGCTCGCGGCCCCAATCCCACTTTTACTAATACTTCTAAATTTCCGATTATAGTATCATTTTGGACTTGAGCTATCATTGTTATTAACATCAAAGCTGTCCTGCTTTCCAATGGGTCTGTGTCTGACGATTTCATCGAAAACTTTTCCCATAAAACCTGTTGAAATAATTGCACACGTGAACAAATTTACTCGAAGCATAGAATTGTAAGATTGCACGTATGTAAAACAATACCTGTAATTCTTCATTGGTTAATTCGTTATTATTGTACCACGTTGTGATAAGTTGAGCCACAGCTTGACTTTGACCCGGCTGAAGACCCTTCAGTAGATCAATCAATCCTTTAATGCAAGCCAAAGCTTTTTGTCGACCAGATTTCTTATCTGTATTATTATTCAAGTAAATATCCTTGTATACAGCAGCTATATTATTACGCACGGATTGATCACGATGAAATACTTGAAGCAAAGCCTCTCTTATAGCGTCAGCAGCTCCAACTATGCCAAATTGGTAGGCGACTCCAAGCAGACTGCACGCCTCAACAGCGTCGCCTGCTGTTGTAGAAAATAGCAATTTTTCTATCATAGGTATAACATTTTCTAATTCTGTTGCAAATGTCAGACAATTCTGAAAGAAAGATATATACATGAGATGCTTAAGACGCTTAAGACGCATAAGGCACGTAAGATGCTTAGATACACACTTTTAAATAATTTACAAGTCGTTTTGCCACTGCTATTTTCTCTTTTTCGCTATCATCTGATTGTGTTTTCTCTGCATTATTTTCTGTTTTATCTGAAGTTTCCTCTGATTCCATAAATGTTTTTAATAACAGAAGAAATAGAAATTCCTCCTTTGCTTCTACAGAAAGCTTCTCTATGTCTGGGCATTGCTTTAATGAAATACATGCTTTCCACGTGTACATTACTGCTTCGAGAATCTTTTCTTTCAACATTAATTGCCTCACATGTTCAAATGCTGTATTAGGATCGAAGTCGTCTTCATCATCATCTAAATTTGTAAAATGGACGTATACGTATAAATAGGATCGTAAAATACTTTACTTAAAATCAAAACAAATATATGTACCTTCTTTTTTATTATTATTCTCTCCTTCATTAATCACTTCTTTCAGAGCTTTCCTTATTTTGGGAAGAAAAGCATTCCATAATTCCAATCTTTGTTTATCGCCACGGGCACTTTTGCTAACACTTTCTGTCTGCATTTTTCTTAATTTGATTTCTTCTCGTTCCAACGAATTAGAAATTTCTGTTTTATTCAACTGCAAATTATTTTCTTCCTTTAATGGTTTTATTTTTAACGAAAAAGAATTTAGGGAAAGGATATACTGTTTTTAACATACTTTAGCGGCGAAAGGATTGGCTTGAAGTAAAGCACGCAAGAGTTGCAAGGCTTGTTTTCGCACATTTGCACTTTTGTCTTCTAAACGTAACGCTGTGGCAGCTAAAAGTTTTCCTTGTCTTGCGACGGGAATAGCCCCTTCGCAGCATAAACGTTGCCAAACTTGTAAGGATTTCGATCTCACGTAAGCATTGTTATCTAAAATATGTTCTTCTAAAGCATTAAGACATTCGTCACGTTGATCTTTCTGTTCCTGTGTGAGGTCATCTCCGGTTAGAGCCTTTTCTACAATTGCTCCTAAGGTACTGATTGTACAGTTTCTCATGGTATAATGCTATGGAAATGATTATTAAGAATGAAATAAATCCAAGTATATATGTATTATTACAACAACATACACATAATTAACACGAAAGACGTACTTCACTAGCTAAATAGTCCATCATATCATCAAGAATTGGAATTATAATATTTGGTTGAGTAGTGGCTATAGTTTCAAGAAATATCGATATATTACGACTGTCACTTTCAGATGGTTCACTTTGATCAATTTCTTTCATTATTTCTTTCATTAAACCATTACAGCCACATTCTTCAATCATATGGATAACTCCAGTCGCTATATGTGTTGCTAATATATCATGTAATTTTACCAACTAAAATATTAAAGTAAATTCTCAATATAAAGTTTCTTATTTAAACCAGACTTAAAGTTGTTAAATAAATACACATACCTGCATGATTCTTACTACACAACTTATGCCATGATTATATTTCTTAATTGACGTCCCTAAAATCTTTTTTCAAAAAAACAAAATGTGAATTTTGAAACTAAAAATAATTTACTAAAATAAATAAAAGAATCTCACCTCAAAAATTGTCTGTCTTATATGCTTTTGCTTTGAATCTTTACATTGTTCTAAAATCTTATAGCATACTTTAGAAAGCAACCTGTAATATAAAATAAATGAATTAAGATACTTATTAATAAACTGCAGATACATATTTTTTATATTGCATATTTATAAATATCTAAAGTGTATTCATTAAAGTTTATATAAAATGTATAAACTTTCTGTAGTCCTTAAACTTACATAATAAATGAATCTTCAACAATAGGTGGCTGCCAAAGCTTTTGCAATGGTAATTGTAGAAGCCTATAAACATATTCCAATGCCTTTTCTCTAGTAGTTTCCCACTCCTCTTCTACGTCTGACCTTGCAACTTTTTTGCGCTAAGTAAAACATAATTAATTAAAGGATAATGTGAAGATAATTACAATAGGATTGTATATATGCAATAAACAAACCTTGCCAGTATATTTATCACTTGTGTCTTTCATAATTTCATCGTCTATATGACAAGAAAACCATGAAAATAAATATGCAAGCATTTTTACAATATTTACGAATCTTAGTCTGTCTTCCTCCTGCAACTCATTTCCTTTTTCGAACATGCTTTCCATCTCATGAACTAACATTTCGATACCTTTGTAAAATGATATATAAGTTCATAAGTAAAATCAGAGTTACACTCACACATTTTGTTGAGTTAATATTAAAAATAGTGTCTTGACAGTGGCAGCAACATGCATATGCTCTTATAAAAGCAGTGTGTTCTATCCGTAGTAACAAACCAGTTAACAAAATAGATTTATCACAAATAATCTCTACCTTTATTGATTCTATTGAAACCTCGCATAACAATAGGTAATTCAACTTTATTTCCATGTACCATTACAGAAAAAAATGTATCAAAATGGTCAAAAATAAAATCTGCTCCATTAGCTTGTAGCGAGGCTCGTGTTTCTGTCAGAAAAGAATTAACTATTAGTTTCTTACGTATTTACACTAAAAAAATTGCCTGTAACGTGCATTCGAAAATACAAGCAAAAATAAATAATATTCATTAAATACCATCCAGAGCATGTGAAAGTATTCGTATTGGAATAACTTTTTCAACAAAATATTGCCCATTTCGACTTTGTAAAAGTTCATCTTTATTCACTGGAATTATGAAATCCTTTATCATCTTGATTCATTCATTGATCTCTATACACCTTTCAATTAATATTTTACTTCTTCTATACTTAAAATTCGCAGAATTTCTTATAGCGTCATAACACAGGGCGTATGTAATCAAACACGAACGCCAAAACTGTTACGAATGTGTTGAATTTTCAAATTCATTGCTACCAACACAATGTAAACTAAGTAAATCCCTATTGTTCCTAAAGGGGAAAATCTCCCTATGGTAAAATTAAGTAATTTGTTATTGGCGCGATGTCTTCAGAATCTGAAAAAGAGTTAATACGAGTGAATAATCAATTGTGCGATTTTTCTATCGATGGGAGATTCTTTGCGATTGCATATCAAGCAAATCTGATAATAAAGAGTAGTAAGAAGTTGGAAATTATTCATTTATTCGTATTCACTGACATAATCGAGGTTAGTGCGTTATTTTAAATCAGTAGTAAATAATCATTTAATACAGTAACATGTTTGTTTATGGTGGCAAATAAAGCATTTGATAACAACATAATTGTCTTTCATTTCAATGTAGTATTTCGAGTGGTCTAGAAATAGTGAATATATACTATGTGCAAACATAAAGAAAGCTATTATTCAAGTGTATTCTATTCATTATCCTGATTGGAAATTTAAACTTGTCGAAGGCAGTGCTGGTCTAGAAAGTGTCACTTGGTCTCCCGACAGTAAACATATTTTAACTTTGTCAGATTTCAATGTAAGTAAATGTGTTTTTGCAACATTAACGTGTTGATATTATAAGTTCAAACTTAATTAAATAATTGCAAGCTCTGTATTAATACAGTGAAACTATTTTTTTGAATATATTAGTATATTGATTTATCTTTCATTTTTTTATTATTAAAACTGTATGGTGAACTGTTTCATAGTTTCATTAGTAAAAGAATGATTTTTTACTAAGAATTAATTTCTGTAAATAATAGAAATTCGTTGATTTTACTTTGTGCTATTATATATTAATTTAGATATGATATTTTTCATTTTTTATATAACAATATGAGTTCATATAAATTCCTAAAATGAGTTTTTTGGGGTGAATAAAGTTTTACTCTATTTTAAAAACAAAAAGCAATATTTTCAGAGTAATAAAAAACTATGGACATGTTCAGTACACACACATGTGCCTGCAGATGCATATATTTAATAAAATATTAAAATTCTTATTACAAAACAGATTCAAATATCTGTATGGTCTTTGGAGAATCGTAATGTAACTCACATCCAAAATATGAAGTCCTCTTTTCATAAGCTACATTTTAGTCCAGATGGTAGCAAACTAGCAGTTGTAGTTTCAAACGAAAATCAAGACAGTATAGAGATTTATAAAACTGATACCTGGAAATTAAGTAAAGTGAGTAACCAAATTTAAATAAAATCTAAACATCTTTTATACAATTTTTATTGTACAAAAATGCAAATATTTTACAAGTCTTTTAATTTGATAATATCTATGTCATATATTTTAACTATGTGATCAGATCCACAGCTTGCCAGTTGTAAAGTATTTACAAATTCCTTCTGCGGCCGAAATTTAAGCCGTTTTACAGTCAAATGATGCGCGTGAGATGAATCAAACATTAGGTATTTTTCCCACACAAAATTATCATTTAATATTTTCAATTTCTGTATTTCTATACAGCCTGTCTCAAATCCTATTGCTAAAATGTAAAAATGTTCAGTAATATCCTGCACAGAGAAAGAAAGTGCAGTGACAGAATTATTTACATCCAAGCTCGTACTTGGAGCAATTTTACTTTTAATGATATTTGGATTCCAAACACCAATTTTTCCATCTCTAGAACCAGTTGCAAAAAAGGATGAATCGTGTGTCCACGAACAGCACCATATGATACGAGTATGAAGACTGTCCTTTTTTAAGCTAGCCGCGATTAAAACGTACATGTTATCAGTATACTCAAATAATGACCACCTTCTGTCTCTTGACACAGACACTAAATATTTGTCATTTGGTGAAAATTCCATTTGTGTCACAGTTAACTGATGAGATACAAGTTTCTGAACCTGTGTCCATGTATTTGTACTCCATATTAGTATTGCTGAATGCTCTGGTGAAGTTGATTTACATGCTGTTGCCAATAAGGATCCATCATGTCTGGCAGCTATAGAAAATATTTCATATCCATGGCCATAAAGTTTTTGTAATTCTGGCCATAATGTATTTTGCATTAACTCTTCCTCTGTTGGAGGAATATAATTTTCATTTTTAGAGTCACTGATTTCAAATTCTTCTATTTTCATATCATTGATTGTTGCTTTGTTTGTCAATCCAAGAGCTGGTACTGATGCACTATTAGCTACCATGTTCTTGAAGTCATCTGCATCAGCAATTTTTATTAAAGAATTTTTAAATGTCGCTGGGGCTGTGAATATACGTGTAACTTTTTCTTCTGCTCCTGATGCAAACATGTATGGAGTCAGCATAACTAGACAAGACATGTCATATCCATGGACTTGTGGACGTCCAATTTCATGCCAGAATTCCCTTTTATCTTTCCATGGTGCATGAATTCTTGTTGTTTGGTCTGTACTTGCAGTAATGAGAAACCTGTAATGCAATACATATTAATTCCTCCAAAAAAAGTGGTTAAGTTCTGTAATTTTTTGTGTAAATCATATATTAAGGTATACAAACCTTCCCTTTGGATCCCAACAGAGATCAACTACTTCAGCAAAATGTCCACTTGGTATAGATTTTGGAATCCAATTTTTCACACTCTCTGAGTATTCCCAGATGTGAAACGACCCTTGATATCCATGTGCTAATATGTTCAAACCATTACCACTAAATTTGCAGCCATAAAATCCTAATGAATTACCACCAACTTCACCTACTCTTACTTTTTCTGACCAAATTCCAGTTACTTTGTCTGGTTCCCATATAATCATTGATTTGTCTAATGAACAAGACAATAATCTTAATATCTTGTTTCCATTATTCTGTAATGGATACCAATGTACACCATAAATCCAGCCTTCATGGCCATAAAGAACAGATTCTAAAGTAATATTGTACTTTGTTTCATTAGCTACAAATATTTGTTCTTTTTGACGCAATTCATCATTTAAAGATTCTGTGGCATTCACAGAAATTTTCCACAATCGTATCATAGCATCTTGGGAACCACTTGCAAGTAAAATACTATCATTTGTGATATAGTTAAAGTCTATACAACGTACCCAATCTTCATGTCCAGTTAAAACCTGGACTTTTACAAAATCTAATGCTTCTATATCATCAGAATTCGAGGCATACAATTCAATTGATGAACTTTCTGTAGCAACAGCCAAAAGTGGTAAATTTGTACTTGGCAAACAAGAGAAACAAGCTTCTATTGGTAGCTTTCTCCCTAACACAAGTGTTTGAAAGCATTTTAAATTGTTACTTGTATCTCTAAACCATAATTTCAGTTCACCTTTAACTGACCCAGTACATATCAATAGTTTAAGAAAATCTGAATGATTCTGGGTCTCAGAATTGGGTAGGTACAGATAGTTACTGAAGGTGAGAATATCACCAGCTTCGATGATAGAGGTACATTCAAAAATATTTTTTATTTTAGTCCAAATAATAGCTGTTCCATCTACAGAGCTTGACAGTAGCTCTGACTCAGCTTCTAAATTTCTGTGTTTAATCCATCGTACTGTATTCACACGACCTTTATGTTTGTGGAGAGTCTTTGTCACCTTTCCAATTTTTGAAATAAACGGATCGTAAATCGCAATTGCGTGACACGCTGCGAAACAAACAAGTCCATTTCTTCCCCAATCAGCCGAATGTGGAACTCGATTACAAGCACAGGATATGTAGGATGTTGTCATCTCTTCTTACTATTAATTGTCAAAATATTAATCTAACCTCAAAACACTACAGTAAATAAGCTGCACGGAGCACGTGGTTCTCATTCATTTTTTCAAGTGCTACCAAAATGATAACATTAAAATTACTAGATTTCAATATAAATATTTTTTATTTCAGCCGCTATTTTCAAATTATTTTTGTGAGGATTTCCCCTTTGTCAATGAAATTCATATTTTCTTAATTATTATCTTATTAATTCTCAGAAGAAGAAACACAACTTAGAACTTGTAAAATAGATTGCATATCTGTGCCTTCATTTTTTTAAATTATTTTTTCTGTCTCAAGAATATCAAATTTTTGTGTTATAATTTTTAGAAACTGATATGCGGACGTTTAAGTAGTATTGATGGAATACTCTGGTCTCCAAATAGTGAATTATTAAGCATATGGTCTTCCTTTAGCAGCGAAATAAAATTAATTGTTTATTCAAGTGTGTTAGAAAGAGATATTGGAGTTTTCTATCCTACGCAAACTGCAGATACGTCTGAATTATTATGTGATTATCAAAGGGAACTGAAAGGAATCGAAAATGTAACGTGGATGCCTAGTGGGCAGTTATTAGCCATGACAGGATTTAATGAAATGGTATAACTTTATAACTCATAATTTAATAAAAGTAGTTATTTCATTTCTGATTCTTTCTTATAATTTTTCTATAGATTGTGTTATTAAACCATGTGACATGGAAACCGATGTTACAATTATATCTTGATCCTGTTATCAAAGAGAATTACCTAAACAAAGTATACGAAGAGCGTATAATTCAAACAAAGCCCTCCAGTAAAAATACAAATAAACATATCTGTAAGTAAAATAACGCAAATGAAAATTGGTACATAGATCACCAATAATAAAATAGTAAATAAGTTTATACTTATAGTGGAAGAAAAATCTGAACGTCCAGTGAATATAAAAATTGGCAAAAAAGATGATATCGATAGATTATCGATTGCGAAATTCGATATTTTTGAATTTAGTTTCTGCGGACAGTATTTAGCGATAAGACATCAGCTTTATCCTACAACGTTGTGGATATGGAATATTATCGAGGACTATTTTGATTACATGCTTCTCCAAAATAATATTGTGGGTGAGTGGTTTCAAAATCGTATTTTAAATCGTATATTAAATATTTGTAATCTTCATTCAGCTGTGAAATGGAATCCAACGCGCGCTCATCTTCTAATATTTTGCGAATGCGCGTACATGTTTGAATGGACACCTAATAAGGCGACTTGCATCGAAACTCCTCGGAATATTGTAGTATTAGATGCCCGATGGCATCCTCAAGGGAATATTGTGCTACTTTGTGGCTACAATAAGGCAGTTATTTATGAAATTGAAAATAAATCGTAATAACAATTTTAATAGACCATGTACTGTACATGCTCATCTCAAGCGATTTTTGTATAAAAATAATATATGTACAGAATAATTTGCAGAGCAATTAAAAGCAACGAAAGAACAATTATTTGAACTATATTACATTAGGATAAATTTCAGGGCTGTACCTAAAGAAAAGTTCGTAGGTTCCCCTCGTCTGTACATTTATTTACGAAATTTGTTATTTATTGATCAAACATTTGTTTAAAAGTGGATGAGCAAGTATGAACAAAGAGCAATTATTTGGAAGCCTATACAGCACCTGTTATTTATTATTTTAAATATTATATAATATAGTTTTAATACTAAAAATTCCTAATTTACCAAAAAAAAATGTTTGAGAACAGGAAACTAAAGGTCAGATAATTTCATATGGGTTCTATACCCAAAGAGGGAATTTGTATGGCAACCTTGGCCAGAGCCCTCTCACGATGAATTCGCGAAGCGTCATCAATCTTCACATTCTCATGTTTTCTCTACATTCTCATGTTTTCTCTACATTCTCATGTTTCCTCCACCTGTCATTACCGCTGGTATTAAGTGTTCCTTAACCTTCATGTATGTAGAATATTGAAGAAAATAATTGAAAATATTTTCGAAGAACGTTTATGTAAGAGACGTTTGTCTATGATTTTAAATAATGGATCATCAGAGTATTCAGTTGATGGAAGACATCGCGTTAGAAGGAAAAAATGTGGGAAAAAGTGTCGCGTAAGTTAGAAATTTGATCGTTTATGAGTTAAAATAAAAGTATAATAGGAAGAAATAATTAGTAAAATCTTAGGAAATTTTTATTCTTCTGTGTTCAAAACACTAACTATATAATTAATGTTATCTATAATATTAGAATAGTACTTCACTTAGAATTAAGGTTATTTTATGTATTCTACTATAATTAAAGAATTGATGTAAACTCAACAGAAATACATCAGGGGAAAACAAGAGTAAAGGTAAAAGTGCTTCCTTTTCTAGTAGACTTAAAGTGGAGATGCAAACTTTAAGAATGTCGGAAGAATCAGAACGACAGCTTTATGATACTTTAAAACATATTTATGGTTCTGTATGTATTTTAAGCAGTCATATGTATATTCTGTTATAAATTATATTAGTAGTAAGTAATATGGTTTTTTGACAGAATTTTAAACTTTCTGATGCATCAGAATTTGAAGACAAGAAATCAAATTTGAGTAAACAGTATTGGATGGAAAGAGGTAATTTGGTTATTAAAGGAATAGTTGATTACTCTTCCAAAGATAATACACCTAAAACCCAAGAACATATTACCCGGCAGTTTGCAACATCTAAACTTGAAAGTTATGGGTAAATGTAAAGTAAAAGAAATACAATTTTTTATGGATTTAACATGAGTTTTAAATAATTCTATTACTTTTAGGTTTCATCAAACTCATTGCTTAGAAGCATTTATACATACAAAAGGTGATATGGGAAAAGCTTTAGAAGTTTTGTTTTGTAAATACTATGGAATTGAAAATATTAGGAGTAAGGTACCCAATGATGTTGATACAACAGATTTATTGGAAAGGCGACAAGAAGAGAAAGAAGCACTTGAATCTATTTATGGAGATATATTTGTTGAAAAAATAAAAAATCAGATTTGGATTGTGCAAGTTAAGTTAGATTATTTAGTAAGAAATGATGAAGTAGAGCAAGAAATAGAAAGAATTAAGAAACATCAAGAAAAAGAGAAGGACAGAATTTGTAGATTATTTCTTTACAAAAAATGTAGGTTTGGAAATAAATGTAAATTTTTGCATCAACAACCACAAATGTTAAGAATGCCAGAGAGGAAAGATCCAGAGTTTACCTTAGAAATAAGATTTCCAGAAGGTAATATATATAAAATTAATTAACTTATAGAGTTGGTACATAGCACACTTCTTCTTTTGAATATTTTATTAGGTTGTAAGTATCCATATGAGCCACCATATTTCTACTTTTATAAAAACGATGGCACATTTCCAAGTATACACTGTTTAAGAATAGGAAAAAGGTTGTACGATGAAGCATTGCTACTATCTGAAGATGGTGCGCCTTGTATTTTTTCTATAATATCTCTTTTGGAAAATGAGTACGAAATTAAAGGATATTTAGAAGAAAGTAAAGAACAGTTCTTAGATCCAAATGAATTACTCTTTCCAAAGCTATCAGAAAGTGACGATGAAACGGATGCACTTACACATCATGAATTAGGATCTATTAATAGAAAAAACAGAGACAATATTACATGGGAGGAAGTATTAAAAGACGATGATTTAATTCAAAAAAATTTTCAGAAAAAGCAGGAAAGTTCTAAGTATATAAAAATGAAAGAAGCGAGAGAAAAATTACCTGCATCATCAAAATTGAATAATATCTTAGAAACAGTACATAAGAATCAAGTTACTATAATTTCAGGCGAAACAGGTTGTGGTAAAAGTACCCAGGTAATGACAATTATAAGTAACATATAGATTCCAATTTCATTATAACAAGTTTTTAATTTACACAGTATTTCTTTAGGTTCCACAATTCTTATTAGATGATTGGATTCTTAATAGATCTGAATCCAAGGAGCACGTTAATATAATATGTACGCAGCCTCGGAGAATAAGTGCCATAGGAGTAGCAGAAAGGGTTGCAGCAGAGAGAGATGAACGTATAGGTGAAACGATAGGATATCAAATACGATTAGAAAGCAAAATTTCCAACAAAACTAGGTTAACGTTTTGTACGATCGGAATTTTGTTACAAAGATTGTCAGCGAATCCAGAGCTAGCTGATGTGACGCACATAATAGTGGATGAAGTCCACGAAAGAAGCGCAGAAAGGTAAACTATTCATTGTATTAGTTTATTTATTGTTATTTATATATTATTATCTTTTATCCAGCGATTTTCTACTGATGCTCGTAAAGGAATTGTTGCCAAAGAAACCAAACCTGAAACTAATACTCATGAGTGCAACTTTTAAGGCTGAAGTCTTTTCCACATATTTTAGAGAAGCCCCTGTTTTGCATATTCCAGGAAAAACGTTTCCTGTCGAACAAGTTTTTTTAGAAGACATATTGGAAAGAGTAAATTATGTGCTTGAAGAAAATTCAAAATTCACTCGCAGAATAAGAGGAGACTGGGAACAATTACAAATAGATTTAGAAACTGCGGAAATTGAAGGATCCTCTGCTGCTCCGCCCAAAGAATCTATACAAGATGAGAATTTAACATTGACACAAATTGTTAGTAGATATCGAGGCTACAGTAGACAAACGTATAAGAATTTATATGTTATGGACCATGAAAAGATTAATTTTGAATTTATAGAGACAATATTAGAATGGATTATTTTTGGAGAACATGATTATCCAAAAACAGGCTCTATTTTAGTGAGTATATTATTTTTAGTTTTAAAAAATGTATTAAGTGACATGGGAATTACATTAAATATTATCATTTTAGGTATTTTTGCCGGGATTTGCCGAAATTATTACAATGAAAAATCGATTAAACGATAATAAAGATCTTTCGCCAAAGACTGGAAAGTTTCTTATCGTACCATTACATTCAACTTTATCTAATGAAGAGCAAAATCTAGTTTTTAAGAAACCTAAGGGTGTTAGAAAAATAGTACTAAGCACAAATTTAGCTGAAACATCTATCACAATAGATGACTGTGTCTTTGTGATTGATAGTGGAAAAATGAAAGAGACTAGATTCAATTCGAATCAAAACATGGAAAGTTTAGAAACATGTTGGGTGTCACAAGCAAATGCATTACAAAGAAAAGGTCGTGCTGGACGTGTAATGCCTGGAATATCTATCCATTTATATACTTCGTATAGGCAAGTATAATTTGTTAGGTAATTATATTTCACAGTAATAAAATCTAGTCACTATTTAATAAAATTGATTTTTCCAGATTTAAATACCACTTTGCAACGCAACCAATACCTGAAATTTTAAGAATTCCTCTTGAACCACTTCTTTTACGTATCCAACTTTTGTACAAAGGAAAAAAAGTCGACTTAC
The DNA here is from genome assembly GCF_051401765.1 of Calliopsis andreniformis. NCBI lineage: Eukaryota > Metazoa > Arthropoda > Insecta > Hymenoptera > Andrenidae > Calliopsis > Calliopsis andreniformis. The sequence continues at coordinate 7,759,662 of NW_027480432.1, read as the reverse complement.
ACAAATTTTTAGGTATTCACAATTTTCATTTTTTGGTTTAATATTACTCCTACATCAACGTTTTTACATTTATTACAATACCCATAGGTAAACTATTGGAGCCACCAACAGACGAAAGTATTTCTAGTGCAATTAAACGTTTACACGATGTCGGTGCATTTAATGCTGAATGTACATTGACACCATTAGGCCATCATCTTGCAGCGCTGCCAGTAAACGTGCGAATTGGAAAATTAATATTATATGGTGCAATTTTTCGTTGCCTCGATGCCGCACTTACCATTGCAGCTTGTTTGTCTCATAAAAATCCATTTACTGTACCTTTCGAGAAAAAGCACGAAGTTGACGCCAAGAAAGAATTTTTCACAGCCAATTCAGATCATTTAACTGTTTTTAAAGCGTATAAGGTAAATATATAATCTTAAATACTCGTTACAGAATAAAAACGAGGTTTAAATCTATTTTTCTGTTTGCTTCACAGAAATGGCTAGAAGCATGTGCACGTAGTCGCCAAGCAGGACAAGCTTTCGCCAATGAAAATTATTTATCCACGCGTACATTATATACCTTAGCAGATATAAAGTATCAATTTTTAGAATTATTAGTTTCAATTGGTTTCGTTCCCATTAATTTGCCCAAACGGCAGCCAAATGTTGATAGGATCCTAGAAATTACAGGATTCGAACTAAATATCAATAATGATAATTACAAACTTCTGCAAGGTTTACTTTGTGGGGCACTTTATCCTAATGTTGTAAAAGTGTTTACTCCAGAGAAGTCCTTTCAAGTGCAATCTGCTGGAGCGATTCCAGTACAGCCTAAGCCAGAGGAGCTTAGATTCCAAACGAAGAACGATGGTTTCGTTAGCATCCATCCAACTTCTGTTAACTTCCACGTCGACTACTTTCCAAGTCCATATCTCGTATTCCAAGAGAAAATAAAAACGAGTAAAGTATTCATTAAGGAAGTCACAATGGTGCCAATCCTACCATTAATTTTATTTTCTGGTTACGAATTAAATATAGAGTTGCATAATGGAATATTTATTATATCATTAGAAGGCTGGATTTTGTTTAGCGTTGAATCGCATAGGGTAAGATTAATATTAATCCTTTACAAATGTTATATTAAAACTATTTCAGTACTACGCTCAATTACAATATTTTAAATTTACATTTTTAATATTGCTTTACTTCTATTCAGGTGGCTCAACTTCTACAGAGAATGAGAATAGAATTGGTCAAATTATTGGAAGAGAAAATGAAAGATCCTCTTTTAAATCTGTTAAATCATCAAAATGGAAAAAAAATTATACAAACAATTGTGAATGTATTGACACGAGAATAAAACAACGTGTGTTCAATTTTTTAAATAATAGTATTCAATTTATAAAGATCTGTTGTTGACTATTACTCTGTAAACAATTGTAAAAAATTGTACAATATGTAATTAAATATCCATATAGGAATTTTTCTTTATTTTTATTATATACTATAAGTTTTGCGTAAACTTTAACAGTTTCGATAAAAATTTTGTGATTTCTTCATGTATACATTTTTCATATTCTTGTACTTATTTTTGATGATTACTATAATCTTTCTTTAAAGGACACCCTGTATATAACAAAACGACTCATTTCGTGACTGACATGCGGTGACCGATACACGTGGTTGCTTGGAGCGACAAATAAGTTTATTTAGAATTCATAAAATTATATGGAAGGAATACATTTTACTATATAATCATGAGTAATAGTAATTCATTTCGCATTCAAGATCATTCTTAAGAATTATTGTTATTAAACATATTATTTTAAGTAGTAAAAAACATCAAAATAATGATGGAGACAGATGAGGTTATAATAGAGAAAGTAATAAATGATGTAGGTTCAAACAGTAAACTTAATGAACAAGTATCAAATATTCCAGAAAATAAAGGTAAGTACAATGTAACCAAAAAACGTGCAGAAAATATAAAATATAATAAAATTCTAGATCAGGCCAATCATACTGTACAAGACTGTGGAATAATCGTAATTAATGATACTGTGGTTGAACAAAACTCTAATGAAAAGAGTAATACAAATAAAGAAGAACAGAAATCTCAGGAAGTCTTAAATAAAAAACAAGATGTAGTACTTATTGAAGATAACAAACAGTGCACAAATGAAGATTCATCGATACAGGATTCAAAACAGAATAATGATGATTGTATTGCACAGAAAGATTGTACAATATTATCAACCAAATGTAAGAAGTATATCTGTTTATAAAAATTGTAATTACTGAATTTATAGTGTGTAACTATATTGGTTTTTGTAATAGCAAACGATAAGCCATCTTCACTAAGTGCTATTGCTGTAGAATATGGAGAATCTGATTCAGAAGTGGAAAATAATTCTGATGGCAATAAAGAAGAGAATGATCAAGTTATCATTCTAAAAGAAGTACAGATGCAACCATATAGATTGAACAAAGAAACATCATCATCTAGTGAAGAAAGTGATAGTGAAGATGATTCTACTAGTAGTAGTGATTCTTCAGTAATAGTTGAGTCTGGTGAATCTGATAGTGATGACGATACAAATAAGTAAGATATTTATTAGTTTGGTATCACACTGTATATTTATTGTCACAAAATTGTAGTCTCACAATGTTTTCAAATACTTCTTGTTCACTTCCAGGAAAATTAAAGGAAAGGGTGTAAAAGATCAAAAGAATAATAGCATGAAAAGTGAACTAGATGATTTACCACCCATTGAAGACTTGACAATTAGTGTACCTGAAGTACTATGTGATATATTAGGCGAGGTACTTATTACTTCCAAGATAGTATTGAAATAAAATGAAACATGTATCAATGTAATAAAGATTGATCAAAATTTTAGGTTGCATGGATGGTTGAACAATTAGTGGTTGTACGACCAAAACCTGGTAAACCAACATTAAATTTAGATACAGTGTTATTTGTACAAAAAGGGCAAAAAGCATTAGGTAAAATATTTGATGTTTTTGGACAAGTGAGTGAGCCACACTATTGTGTAAGATTTAATAGTTCAGAGCACATACACGAACGTGATGTTAAAGTAGGAATGACTGTTTACTATTGTCCGAATACAGAATATACATCTCTAGTCTTTTTACATGAATTAATGAAGTAAGTTTAACCTATTAAATAATAGTATTGATGCATAACGCCTTCAATAATTTATAATTATTACAGGATCAAAGGTATTGATGCAAGTGCAGATGAGCCTCCCGAATTTTCTGACGACGAGGAAGAACGAGTTTATTATGAAAGCCTAAAAGCTAAGCAAACGAGTAATGCAAATGCAACGACGGATGTCCCTTCTAAACGAAAACGTGCTTCCAGTAAATGTCTTGTACAATATAATTCTGTATAATATTTGAACACTATTTCAATATAATATTTATATTTTCAGGTCCCACTGCTGGTTGGCAATCAAATCATCCATGGAACAGAAACGCGCAAAGAAATCGAAGGGGAGGACGTTACCCACGTGGACAATTTCCTCCTATGCAAGGTGGAAATCAGTCTCAAGCTTTATGGATGCATAATCAAAATAATTGGCCAGCTGTTCCAAGCGAACAATATGGATACGGAATGTATCCAGCTGCACTACAATCAATGCATTATGCGAATCCTAATTTTTACGGTCCAGAGAGTTATTATAACGAAAATGGTACAGCAGTGCCTCTAAACCCTCGAATTCCTTTCAATGCTTGTCCGAGAATCCCTCCAGGACATTTATCACAACAAAATCGTTTGAATTCCTCTCCAAACATGAGATACCGAAATCCAAGCATATTTGGGCAGCCACAAATGCCACAGGCTCCTCCAGGTATGAACATGCCTTGGGTGTCTTTACCACCACCTCCTCCTCCTCCACCATCTTCATCATCAGGTCCAAGTTGAGTATTAGTAATTGGATAATTTATTTTAATGATATGCATATTCTAAAATACTTCGGTATGTTATATATTTTTTAATATAGTTTCGTATATATACAAATGCTGTCCTAAAAATACGATACAAATAATTGTATGTATATCAAAACCAAGTAAATGTATATCAAACAGTTGACAAATGAATTTTGTTGCATTTAATACATATAATAGTTTAGTACTACTATATTCCTAGTAAGTAAAACATATTTAAAAGTATAGTAAGTTTTACATTAATAGCATTAATTTACAATAGTCCATGTACATTTAATATTACAAAGTTACAACAGTGTACTATCCTATCAGGAATTTATTGTCTTTGTAAACATTCTTATCTGGTTGTTGCAACTGTTGCTCGGCGTACGCGATATCTCCTTTTATCGCTTTAATTAATTCTTCTAAAAAAAGAAACGAAGTAAGTTAATAAACTTCTTATTTTATATTATTTACAAAAATAGCAAATATATCGAAATAATATATAAATTTTACCTTCGGAAGTGAAATCTCTTTCCGGTCGTATGTATCCCACGAAAATTACTTTAATTTGTTTTCCATAAAAGTCGTGATCAAATTTATGCAATAAATGTACCTCCTACAATAACATTATTGTACATTACGAAACGTTAAATACTAAATCAGTCATAGATAATATTTCGTGAAAAAAATATATTCATACTACTGTCTTCTTTTCATTTTTGTAAAATGGATTCCAACCGATACTTGCAACCATTTTATATACTTGCGCGTCTAGGGAAGCCCACCCATAATAAATTCCAGTGTTAAGATCATTAGGCAATGCATTAACCACTTTATCTTCAAGATTTGCTGTAAAAAATAACGCTGTTTCATACTCGTGAATATAATTTTACAATACTTACAAAAATTATTCTTTTCTGTTAATTCTAGAAAATTTTCTAATACTAGAAATTCTTTCTAATTCTTTCTAATTCTTTTCTATCTATTTACTATGTTTGAATTGAATTTAAATTTATTATACACTTAAAATACTTCCATAGTGTTCTTAATTAAAGTACTTTCTGTTTTATATTTTCCCGCCAATAAGTATCTAAGGCAGTTATGTTAGTAATAGAGAAGATTTCAGACTGTCGTCTACAGCAACGAATGAATTTAAATTTTCTTTCTATTAATCGATAAATTGAATGATTTATTGGACGAAATATAGCTTTCAGATCTTACCTGTTGGTATTCCTAGGGCTTTGGAGCCTCTGCCAAAACCTCTAACCACCGATCCAGATAAAAAATGTGGTAAGTTTGCGGTGCACATAATGTATCTTTAGCGTCACGTCAGACTCGCAACTATCGACGTAGTTTAATACTTCGTAACATATAGACTTAAAAGACAAAATGTTGATAATGTGACGTGGCGCGTATGAACGTTATTCGTTTATGTTTATTGTTCGTAAACATGATACATTAATTCTAAAGACAATTTAAGAAGCATATCACGCTTTATATTTTGATCGTATTAGATTAAAATGAATATATATAATACATATAATCGATTCTCTGATATATCACGTGAAAATTTGTTCCCAGATTTAGGGACTTATTACTAATAACAGTACAAACAATATGTAATATGATGGGTTATCAACGTGATACTTTTTTGTTTGCTTTATTATAAATTTTTAGTGATATCTTTTTGATACTTTTTATATTTCTTTAACTTTAGCTTATGATCTTATTTCTGAAGTAAACACTTTTTTGTATACACTGTCATGAATTTACCATGATATTGAATCATTTTTGTTCTCCAAATGCTTATCATGTTTTAGAGGAGACTCAGCTGTGAATTCAGTATTAATACCATCTTCTTATATATATGATTAATATATTTTTTATCAGTTTTTAAAAATTTTTTACATCCTTTCGCTTATAGAAATAGGAATTATTAAGAGCAAGTATGTTTCATAACTCAATAATAATCACAGTAATATAGTTACTGGTTGCCACTATTAATTATTTTAAAATTACTTCGATTTGAGTATACAAAAGTTTTAGATTTTAAAAAAGGGGGTGTGTAATTTTAGCACTTTTTTAGATAAGAGATAACAAGTAATGGCGATGATTATAATTAAGGATATACAGTAATGTAGTTAAAAGTTAAGTAATTATAATTCATGATTTAATAATTCAAATGATTTTTATATTTCTTAATGTACATTACATATAACAGTTTCTTTAAAAAAATATATCTTATCTTAAATGTTCCATATTTCACTATTGCCATTAGTTAGCATGTGGTAACATTATCACTTTGCATACAAATAGAATGCAAGTTAACGAGGACACATGGCGTGTCGACCTCCATCGATAGCTAAAGTTTCGCCTGTAATGAAACTAGCATCATCACTAGCTAGGAATGCAATTGCTTTTGCAACTTCAGTAACATCTCCAGGTCTACCAAGTGGATGAGTTTCCTTAGCATGCTCAAAAAATGCCTGTAGCTGCTCACTTTCCATTCCACTCCTTTCATGGAGGTTAGTTCTTACAACACCAGGATTCACTGCATTTACTCTTACCTGCAGATTGAAAAATACAAATAAAGTTTTCATTTCTAAGATTGCTCTCTTAGGCAGTTTCTTTTATATAGAATATACCTGTTTATTTGCAAGTTCAAGAGCAACACATCTTGTGAAATGATCGACAGCTGCTTTACTCATGCAGTAGGATAGAACACCAGAGAAAGCTCTTAATCCACAAACGCTTGATACGTTTACAATGTTGCCTTTAGTCTTCACTATATGTGGCACAGCCAACATTGTTAGATGATAGACTGAGCGTACATTTATGTTAAACGTCCTGCAGTAGTTGCACATATTAATAAAAGGTGATTTTGGCAATTGTACATATTACAAACTTAAGTTACCATGAACAAAAACGTTATACCTATCATATTGTTCCAGTGAAGTATTTTCTATACCTCCACTTTCTAGTATACCAGCATTATTAACCAGAACATCTAATTTACCATAATGCTTAATGGTAGATTCAATAACATTTTTTGCGTCAGCTTCATTAGTTAATTCTCCAGTTACAATAAATGGTTTATTAGGTTTACATTTCTCAGCAACTGCAGCCAAATTTTGTGAATTACGGCCAGCTAATGATAATGATGCTCCAAGTTGTGCAAAATGTACAGCAGTTGCTGCTCCAATACCAGAACTAGCTCCTGTTATTAACACAACTTTTCCAGTAAACGCCATCTAAAATATAGAATAATAGAACTCCTTTTTACTTTCTTGTTAGTTTGCAATCTGTTACAGAATAACAACAAGTGTCCTTATGAACAACTGACATATCTCAGATATTAAAGTAATAGAATGACTTGCAATTAATTTTGTTTAGAAATATTATAAGAAATAATCTCCTCTTTTTGATTTATAAAACGTATGAAATGTGTACAGATGCCGGTATTTATGTCTTAAAAAATAGTATTAAACTTTTCTGATATTAATAAACGACATGAGAACCGTAATTACAGAAATACTTTAAATTCTATTTAGTGGAATATGCTCAGTTATACCTTGTGTGTTTTTTCGACTTGTCTATATACCACCGGCTCTTATTCCAGTCGAGTGTCACTCAATGATTAAGACTACGTGCTAACTGATGCCAACCTATAAAGATCGGCAAAACAAGTTATTTGGAAGACCTCTCTTTAACTGACGTATCAAGAGGAAATTTTTCCTCACGTGGTGTCAGATACTCCGAAAGTAGTGATAGAATCGAGCACGTCATAAATTCTCATACTACACTTGCTCGATCTTCAGTAATTTATCTATTTAATTTATGATCCTAGTAACAGTAGTGGTAATAAAAGTAAAAACAACAGTAGTAATGTTGGTATAAATAAAAATTGTAAAGTGCTTCTGTATAATATCTCGCACAAAATTCATGAGACGTTCTAATACTTCAATCGGCGAACCGAAATAGGCGGGAACAGAACCAGAAGTGGGGACACTTAAACTTCAAAATATTCCTCATTGATTGTGAGTTGCCTCTTTCACTGTTTTGACCTTACTTTTTAAACACTTGATAAGATTCTAGTATTCCAAAATTAACTAAAAAGTGGATGTAGAATGTAGCTGTTGCATAAGATATTCATATACAGGGTGTTCAATTACAGATTGATTCGTTCAAATATAGTCTTCAATGTTTTAAAGAATATTCAAATTGGAGCACAAAATTTCCTATGATATAGTATTCAATCTTTGTTTTGTAATAATAATATGGTAAAGTTAACATACTTACAGATGCTGCAGTAACAATCTGAGAATTGTACAATTTTTCAGACGCATAGAATGACAAAAATAGAGTAACAACATGCATTTTGTTGTATCTATTATAGTTGAATTTTCATAAAGCTTTATAAATTAAACCATAGAAGATACAATAAAATGTATTAAGACTTTTTTCCTTTATTTTTGCCTTTCAATGCATTTGTAAAATTATACAATTCTCTGACTGTTAGTTTAGCATATAAGTATATTATCATTACAAAACAAAGACAGATTGAACACTATGTCATTTGTGCTTCAATTTCAATCACCTATCATTCCTTAAAATATCAGACTATGTTTGTTACACCTGGTACAAAGTGAGTTGCTAGAAATAATATATTTAAATTTGTAAGTGAGCACTAAAAGATTGTTTATCACAACTATAAGTAATAACAACTGTATAGTAAAATATATAATGTAAACAAGCATAATTATTTCCAATTGTAATGTACATATAGGTATATGTTTTATTAGTATCTAGCTAATGATAATGTAGTCAAAAGATTAAATGATCACAAACGAATTAGTCATTCAAATAATTTTAATATAAAAAACATAATATCTCAAAAATTTTATAAATATTCTTATATTGGAGTCAATTAACATTTAATATAATTGTCACTCTATAAATGGAGTATAAGAATTATCGAGGACACATGGCATGTTTACCACCATCTACAGACAAAGTTACACCTGTAATAAAACTAGCATCATCGCTTGCTAGAAATGCAATTGCTGTGGCAACCTCAGAAACATCTCCAGATCTACCCATTGCATGAGTTTCTTTAGCATAGTCAAAAAACTTTTTTAACTGTTCATCTGACATTCCACTTCTTTTATGAAGTTCAGTTTTTATAACACCTGGATTCACAGCATTTACTCTTACCTAAAGATGGAAAAATAAAAATTTGCAAAGTTTAAGTAACTCTGTAATTTTAAAAGTCTTATTGTTAGAATTGTTTTGATCAATGTACCTCCTTTTCTGCAAGCTCAAGTGCAACACATCTTGTAAATTGATCAATAGCTGATTTACTCATACAGTATGCTAGAACACCAGGAAAAGCTCGTATTCCACAAATACTTGATACATTTATAATACTCCCTTTAGTTTTCAATATGTGTGGAACTGCCAGCATTGTTAAATTGTATACTGATCTTACATTCACATTGAACACTCTATAACATCCATATTTCTTATTATATTTTATGGAATACAATCTTTAAGACAGGAAGATTTTACCTATCATATTGTTCTAGTGAAGTATTTTCTATGCTTCCATTTTCTAATATACCAGCATTATTAACCAGAACATCTAATCTACCATAATGTTTAACAGTAGATTCAATAATATTGTTTGCATCTGCTTCATTAGTTAATTCACCAGTTATAATTAATGGTTTAGGAGATTTACACTTCTCAGCAACTGCAGATAAATTTTTTGAATTACGACCTGTTATTGATAACAGTGCTCCAAGTTGAAAAAAGTGTATGGCTGTTGCTGTTCCAATGCCAGAACTGGCTCCTGTTATTAACACAACTTTTCCTGCAAATGGCATCTAATATAAAAATAATTATTTTAATCATTGCCCACAATCTGTTACATTTGCAAGCATAAGAAAAAATTGTTTCACCCTTATAGTTAAAAAAAATCACAATTAGAACATATAAGGTTGTGTACTACTATTTGGAATATATCTTAAAATGAAATTAACACTGCATTTTTTTATATGGTGTAAGGAATTAGATCACAATATTTAAACGTAATTTTATTAAGATATGCTTCTTATTATACCTTTCTGTTTTTTTCAATTTATATAGAAGTAACCAGTACTATAAATTGAATTAGGTTTCACTTTTCATGTAAGATACTAAATCGGGAATACGTGATAAAATTTTATTACCAAAAATAATAAGCAAAAAATTAAATATCTTTATAAAAAGATATTTAATATAAATTGATAAGAGGATAGAAAAAGATCATTGAAAAAAATGACAACTATGTTTTCTACATATTATAGCTGACTTTAAGACAAATTCTATAGTTAACATAAATATGAATATACACGAACAAAAAATATTTTCAAGATTATTTAGAATTAAAGAGTTATATGTTTAAATAAGGATACAAATTTATAAAACGCTTAACAATTGTATAATTTAACCTTTTCTTAAGTAATACTTAATTACAAATGGAAAATTAATTCAAAAATGACTTAGAAATATGATAAACATTATTTTAAAAATAGTGTTCTGAAATATTTTTTGTAAAACATTTGAATGATTTGTTTTTAATTTTCTTATTTTATTTTATCTAATTCATTTACTACATCATTTAGATATTCTTCAACTTTGTGCAAATCTGTAGAAATTTTTTCAGTAATCCAGTCCTGATCTTTAACTTTCTTTACAACCCCTTGGAGGGACAATTTTGCACTAGCCAACAATGATCTTTTCTTCTTAACTTCACATTGAGAAGCACAGCGTAAATACGTTTCTGCTAATAAACAACATATTTGTAATACATCTTCAATCGTATCTTCTTGTTGAAACCATTTAGAACTGGAAACAGCAACGCGATGGGCTAGTTGCAAATACTGTACTGCTATCTCATCACCAATGTCTGTTTTCTTGAGAGCTGTAAGCTGTCCATACATCCTCCAAACATGTAGATTGTTACGTACAAAGGAACTAATTCTGCCAAAGAGCTCTAAAGCTTTTGGAAGCAATTTCTGAGCTGGATTGCCATCCGAATCTTTTATATTGTTGATTATAGCACGGGTTAATATATCCAGAACTTGGACATCCAAGTGGTGATTCTTGAGATCTAAAATTCGATGGTAACATCGAATCACCTGTAAAAATTAAAATTAATATGAAATACACGAAGCATGTGACATTAAATGCTTCTTTATATTATCTATACATACTTCTGAGAAGTGTCCTAAGTCAATGCTGACAACCATTAAATTATCCCAAACTTGCCAACGATCATAATTGCATTTTATAGCATCTTGAAGGGATTTCCAAGCTTTTGGTTTATCGCCTAGTTTTATGTACGCTTTTGCCAAGTTATTCCATGCTTCGAAAGTCTGTAATTAAGTTACAGAATTTGAGAATATAAATAGTTTATATTTAATTATGGTTATTAAAAAGTTATACAAACCGATTGTTCCAAAGCGCAGTAGCGTTTGTATGCTGTTGCGGCCAGTTTCCAATCCTCGGTTTGTAAAGCAGCAAATCCTAATCTTATCCATACATTTTCTTGAATGTTATTTAATTCCACTGATAATTTTAAATGTGGTTTAGCCTCTTCGTACTAATAAATAAAATAATATTCTTTACATTCAAAGGTATTATTATGTAATAAGTAAAAATATTAAGCCTGCATTGCTTACTAACATTGTTTTTTGCAAAGTAAAATAATCCCCAATGTCTTTGCGCTCGACTACTTTTCTCATTAGATAATTTCCATGCTGTTTCATAATGAGAAGGATCTTGTGTTGCATCACCTAGTAAACACCATAAATGAACTGTTTCCTTTTTAGATATTTCTTGACGAATGATTTCTGCTGCCTAGAATTATTAATAAAATATGTTTTCAGTATGTACAAATATCAGGTTGTAATGTGAGTTTAAAAAAAATACCTTATGTTTTAATTCTAATAGATTGTAACAAGTAATCACTTCTTCCCATAATTTTATATTTAAGAAAACATCCAAAGCTCCTTTTACCAATCCAAGATGTAACATCAAATGTGCCCATGTTTGTTCTAATATCCATACAGGTTTAAGACCACTTGCAAAGAACATATCCACCCTAATTGAATTAGGAACTTTTGTATTTTTTAATTCATGTATTAAGTATTCCATTTGCATCATTGATCGTTCAATAGTTCTCTTGTCAGTGGATTCAAGTGAACAACGGTGATAAAGGGAAGCTATTTTTAGAGACCAATTTCTTGTATTGTCTACCACAGCCTATTAAATAATTATTTTTAATAGTTAACAAAAGATGACATAATAATGATAATAAAATGATATTTACATTTAGATAAGGTTTAACTTCTTCATCTGTTAATTTATCCTTTGGTTGTGATAACTGCAATTGAATACTATTACAAGTAAAATTTATAATAAAATTTGTTTTTTTTTTAATACATTATAATTTAATAAATTAGAATATATTCTTACTGTTTTACTAGTATAATTGCTTCTTCCACTGCTCCTAACTGTGTACTTTCTATATCTTCAGAAAATTCAATACGTTCTAATCTAACATCATCATTTAGATTTAAAGATTTTGGTAAATTTTCACAGTGCCTAGAAGGAAACTGATTCTTTTCTAGACCTATTTTTAAAAATAATTGTGCTTTATTTTCTTGTTGATATTTTGTACGTTTACCTAGGGCACCTTCCAAACTTAAACTTAATTTTGCTGTGTCTTGGGCAAGTTCAATATATTTTTCTGAATTCTGAATTCTTCTGTAATAGAGATAAAACTGTGCAGCTTCTATAGAAAACAGAGCTTTGCAATAAGGATTTTCTAACAGAGATAGATCATTAATTTTATTAATCAGTTGTTCTGTCTCATCAAATATCACTCCGGAACTTTCATCCAATATGTATTGATGTAAAAGATTTGTTCTAAACAGCCACCAGATACAACTCTTATAAGTATTTTGCAAAATTTCATTAGAAAATATTAGTTTTGAAAAGTAAAGAAGCTCTGGTTTTCTGACATTAATATTGCATTCATCATGCAGCGATAACTCTTTCAATGCATTAGTTTCTTGAGTCTTCAGCCATTCAATATCTTTATCAATTTCTGGACCTGTACAATTGCATTGTATAAAATACAACAGAGAAGCAATGCCCATACATAGCCAAGCATCACGCACAATAACTTCTTTTATGCCATTGCAAATTAGCTCACAAAAATTGTTATCACATGATTGAATAAACACAGAAACTAATTTATTATCAATGATATCTACATATTGTCCATTCAGTACATTTTTAACATAAACTGGTAATTCTTCATCTGAAATAAACAAAATTGAAATAAAATCTAGGTTATTTCTTAATGTAAATACTAGAATATAACCTAACGTTGTGCGTAGATAAAAACATAATTGAACATTTTTTGTATACCTTTAGTTTGTACGAAATTAGTTAATAATACAATTTCAACTTCTTCGTTTATTACTTTTTCTGTATTTGAATTATTCATTTTCGTTATGTATTACTTCAAACACGTGGAGAAATAGCGGAACCGCGTATCACTCACTGTCATTAGTCATAGGTATATATAGGGTGTCTCAGAAGAGGCTCTCAGAACTACGAACCAGGAATTAAGGATTAATTTCTTAGTCGTTCCAGAGTCTTCAAAGGGTGTAGATCGTCTTAACAATCCTCTGAGGAAACTTATTGACCCATGAACTATTTTTATCGCCTGGATCAACTTGACCCATAGACTACCCTGATCGCCTGGACCACCTCGACTAAAGAACTACCCTAATCGCCTGGACCACCTTGACTAAATTACTACCCTAATCGCCTGGACCACCTCCGCTAAAGGACTACCCTGATCACCTGCATCACCTGTTCCTCGGATTACCCTGATCGTCTGGACCACTTTGCTTTTTACACTTTTCCAATCGCCAGGACACCTGAACCACCCTAGCCCATGGACTACCCAGATTGCGTAGCTACTTTAACTCTCAGACTACCTTGGATATTTCTTCAGACATTATAAATACGTACATGAACATTGTTAATATAATATAATACTATTACATTGTAATAATTATAACAGAATATTTTTATGTGATATAAAAGCAAATACAATACAAAACATTGGAGTACATTCATTACAATTGTTTCCTATATTCTTCCTAATAAGGAATATAAATATATTGGAAATCTCAGAGTCACTATCTTTTCTTTCACTCTGTACTTTTAGAGTGAAGATAGAAGGATCAGCTAGATTTGGAAGATTCCATAGAGGTATAAAAAAAACACGCAAGCAATTTTAAAGTGTTGATCTACGTTGTGACCAAAAGAAATATTTCGAGTTTATAATTCATTACAACATATAACCTTAACTGTCGGCTGCAATGTGCCAAAGTATCAGGAGAACATGATACCGAAAGAGGTATTTCAAGTTCTTACCTTTTACCAATATGTAGTTTTGGCTTATGGCCTGAACTCGCAAAAGTATCAGGAGAACATGATAATGAAAGAGGTATTTCAAGTTCTTACCTTTTACCAATATGTAGTTTTGTCTTTCGGCCAGAATTCGCAAAAGTATCAGGAGAACATGATATGTAGAGAGGTATCTCGAATTCTCAACTCTTACCAATTTGTAGCATTAGCCGCCAGCCAAGATAAAGGTAAGTATTAGGAGAACATAATACCGACAGAGGTATTTCAAGTTCTTACCTTTTACCAATATGTAGTTTTGGCTTTTGTCCTGAACTCGCAAAAGTATCAGGAGAACATGATACCGTAAGAGGTATTCCAAGTTCTTACCTTTTACCAATATGTAGTTTTGGCTTTTGTCCTGAACTCGCAAAAGTATCAGGAGAACATGATATGTAAAGAGGTATCTCGAAATCTCAACCCTTACCAATTTGTAGCCTTAGCCGCCAGCCAAGATAAAGGTAAGTATTAGGAGAACATGATAGCGAAAGAGGTATTCCAAGTTCTTACCTTTTACCAATATGTAGTTTTGGCTTTTGTCCTGAACTCGCAAAAGTATCAGGAGAACATGATACCGTAAGAGGTATTCCAAGTTCTTACCTTTTACCAATATGTAGTTTTGGCTTTCGGCCAGAATTCGCAAAAGTATCAGGAGAACATGATATGTAGAGAGGTATCTCGAATTCTCAACTCTTACCAATTTGTAGCATTAGCCGCCAGCCAAGATAAAGGTAAGTATTAGGAGAACATAATACCGACAGAGGTATTTCAAGTTCTTACCTTTTACCAATATGTAGTTTTGGCTTTTGTCCTGAATTCGCAAAAGTATCAGGAGAACATGATAATGAAAGAGGTATTTCAAGTTCTTACCTTTTACCAATATGTAGTTTTGTCTTTCGGCCAGAATTCGCAAAAGTATCAGGAGAACATGATATGTAGAGAGGTATCTCGAATTCTCAACTCTTACCAATTTGTAGCATTAGCCGCCAGCCAAGATAAAGGTAAGTATTAGGAGAACATAATACCGACAGAGGTATTTCAAGTTCTTACCTTTTACCAATATGTAGTTTTGGCTTTTGTCCTGAACTCGCAAAAGTATCAGGAGAACATGATACCGTAAGAGGTATTCCAAGTTCTTACCTTTTACCAATATGTAGTTTTGGCTTTTGTCCTGAACTCGCAAAAGTATCAGGAGAACATGATACCGTAAGAGGTATTCCAAGTTCTTACCTTTTACCAATATGTAGTTTTGGCTTTTGTCCTGAACTCGCAAAAGTATCAGGAGAACATGATATGTAGAGAGGTATTTCAAGTTCTTACCTTTTACCAATATGTAGTTTTGTCTTTCGGCCAGAATTCGCAAAAGTATCAGGAGAACATGATATGTAGAGAGGTATCTCGAGTTTTCAACTCTTACCAATTTGTAGTATTAGCCGCCAGCCAAGATAAAGGTAAGTATTAGGAGAACATAATACCGACAGAGGTATTTCAAGTTCTTACCTTTTACCAATATGTAGTTTTGGCTTTTGTCCTGAATTCGCAAAAGTATCAGGAGAACATGATAATGAAAGAGGTATTTCAAGTTCTTACCTTTTACCAATATGTAGTTTTGTCTTTCGGCCAGAATTCGCAAAAGTATCAGGAGAACATGATATGTAGAGAGGTATCTCGAATTCTCAACTCTTACCAATTTGTAGCATTAGCCGCCAGCCAAGATAAAGGTAAGTATTAGGAGAACATAATACCGACAGAGGTATTTCAAGTTCTTACCTTTTACCAATATGTAGTTTTGGCTTTTGTCCTGAACTCGCAAAAGTATCAGGAGAACATGATACCGTAAGAGGTATTCCAAGTTCTTACCTTTCACCAATATGTAGTTTTGGCTTTTGTCCTGAACTCGCAAAAGTATCAGGAGAACATGATATGTAGAGAGGTATTTCAAGTTCTTACCTTTTACCAATATGTAGTTTTGGCTTTTGTCCTGAACTCGCAAAAGTATCAGGAGAACATGATACCGTAAGAGGTATTCCAAGTTCTTACCTTTTACCAATATGTAGTTTTGGCTTTCGGCCAGAATTCGCAAAAGTATCAGGAGAACATGATAGCGAAAGATGTATTCCAAGTTCTTACCTTTTACCAATATATAGTTTTGGCTTTTGTCCTGAACTCGCAAAAGTATCAGGAGAACATGATACCGATAGAGGTATTTCAAGTTCTTACCTCTAACCAATTTGTAGTTTTGGCTTTTGTTCTGAACTCGCAAAAGTATCAGGAGAACATGATACCGAAAGAGGTATTTCAAGTTCTTACCTCTAACCAATTTGTAGTTTTGGCTTTTGTTCTGAACTCGCAAAAGTATTAGGAGAACATAATACTGAAAGTGGTATCTCATAATTTGCGGAAGTTAGCATATTTTCAGTAAGAATGAGATATGATTAGATGGCAATATGAGAATGGGAAACATGTTAGGAATGTGGATTAATAAATCAGTAAACGCATATTATGGTTGGTGCAATAGCATTTATTTTTATAAATTTGTCTGAATAATTTTGTACAAGTATAATATAAATATAATATTAATAAATAAATACAAGTATAATATTAGCTTAATGAAAATCCTGATCGAATCGTGGTGTCTGTCTAGTCGACGCTGTCAATTTTAGGGCAGATGTTGAATCACAAAGATCCATGGACCTTTGACGTGAACGAGGGGAAAGTAATCTAGGAACCGACTTAGGACCACCACGATCCGCGTCCTTTGAAATCTCAGATGCGACTGAGAAACACTCTGGTGTTGAAGGTATTTATACCTTTGATTTTGGGACAACATAAATAAACTGAGCAGCAGGGGTTAATTCCAAATCTTCGTCCATAAACTGAAAAAAGAGAAACGAGTGGATATAAAGAGGCCAAATATTGTTGTCTGGGTTGTTGGGTGCGTAAAATGTTCACGGTGTAAAGGAAACACTCATGGTCTGATCATTAAGTGTCTTTATGCACTTACCTCGTTTACCTCGCAAATGCCTAAAACTGTACATCGATACTGTAGAATCTAAAACTGTAGAATCTTCCCTTTTCCATTTGCACAAATTGTCTTTCTTTCTTCTAAGTATAGAAAATGTTTCGTTCATTTCTTTTTTATTACATTACATGTTTAATCAATTGAATTGAATTATTCAGGGAAAAAGAAAACCACAATCTTTAAGACGCATTTTCTATTAATTACATAAAAATTGCACAAATTGTTTCTTTATCATTATTATTCGAACTATGCTATCACATATGCAAATAGATCAAATACATATAGTTCTTCTTTACAATTAATTAAGTATATAACATATATTTTTCCTTACATCATTCATAATAATATATGCCACATGTACAAAGGATCCTTCAGAATCCTTAGTCACTCGCATGTGGATATTTAATACATAATAATAAAGATATATTACAATTAACGAACGAATATGACAAACATGTATATGCTTGTAATACTTAAAATTATTTCTTTACTCATATAAAGGGAGTAATATTTTTTTATTGTAGCTACTTTAATACTGAAAGCTTAGAAAAAAAAATATTAAATACAGCATACAATCAATCAGGTAATTCTTTCATTCTTGATTAAATATTTACTATAATGTTAAATAAATTAACATGTAAATTGTATAGATGAACAGAATGCAAGCATTAGGGCATGAGGAGTTCGAGTTGTTCAAGAATGAAAGGTATATTGTAGCACATTTTCATGGAGCCATAAAATGACTTCAAACACAACATATAAAAAGACAGCAGACAAAAGCGAGGATGAAATTGGTTGATCACTCTTTACACCGTGCAAAGACTTAAAAGTTTAAATCATTTTCGTTGTTATTGTCGGTAGACTCCTTTTTCGCGGCTATCAAATTTTCCCATTGTGCTATCAGCGTGCTTCGACGTCGGGGATTAGGCTGTAAATAATTTTATTTCTATTAATAATAATATAATATTAAATTTAAATAAAGAACGTAATGTGAAATTATTTTTTACAAAGACTTTTCTTATTTTCTATATATTTATTGCTTATTTTTCTCTTAATGGTGAAAGTATCATTAACATTGCAAATACCAATAAAAATGGCAAATACCATCTCATAAAATAGTCAAGTTCCTTATTATCAATTTTAGTATTTCCTACAATCTTTCCTTATAGTTCTAATTATTAAATAAACAATTGTGTGTATGCGTGCATTTAAACTTAATATTATGATCATCGTATAGTTTTATTTTCAATTGCAACGATATAAAAAAATATTGATCGTTACCAATTGCGTCGATTAGATAAGCAGCGCTATAAATACATTCCATCAATATTTGAGTTTCTTAGAGATAATAGTCATACCTTGTGTTTCCCTTTAGTTTCTTTCTCTACTTCGTCCTCATTTAAAGTGTTAGACGAGGTGCCACTTCGTAACGAACTCGAACCATCGTAGATATCAGAATCATTATCGTTTCCAATGTCCAACAAATTCGGTTGAGATTTGGCCAACATCTGTGATCGCATTAATCTAAAAATACGTCAGTAAATGTTACTTTGATAATATGAGTGACTAATTATTACGTATATTTAACAATCATTACTACTACAAAAATTTACCTGAGTTCTAAAATTTATTCCACAGTGCATGATTGTAAATAAAAGTAAGTGACAAGCAAATATTATCAATATGATATGGAATATCAGAAGTTTGAAGTTTGAAGTTTTAAGAACTTATATGGATATTAAAATAGTGTTTTACAAACATTTAGTATTTAGTTTTCTAAGTAGTTGCTATTGGTTTGAACAAGAATTCCCTTAATATTATCATTTTGATTTTCATGACGTTCTTCTAAGTAATAAAATATTATTAATTCTTGAGAAAATGCCTAAAATATGTACGCGTGAGATGTGTCTGATTCAGGACTTATTCTACTGACTTCACTGTGTCTGGCTGAGTGATACAGCTGGCAGTAGAATAAGTCCTGAGTCAGACACATTTTACACCTACGTATTTTAGATGTGTTCTCAACAATTAATGACTCTATCTTGTCTGTGCCTGTACTTAATTCTAGATCAGGGTTTCTTAACAAGGACCCTATGGTCCTCTTAAGGATCCTGCTAATGAATTTTTGGGCCCACGTGAAGAACAGAAAGATGGGGATAGGAAAAAATGGAAAGGTGAAAGATGGAAGTAGGAAAAAACTATTTTTTTATATTCTTTCTATCCCTATAATAGGAAAACAAATGGGGATTGTAAAATAAAAGAGGAAATAAGAACAAAATTGGGATAGAAGAAAAGAAATGGGAAGGTGGGCCACAGAGATGGTCAATATTCAGAAAAGAGGCACAAGCTACAAAAGGTTGAGAAATTGTGTTCTAGATATATAATAGAATCATTCTTTGAAATATCTGATACTTGTCTTCTGACCACCCTATAAGATAAATGTCCCAGTAGCTTAAAACGCTTAAAGTGTCAAATGTCCCAGCTTAAAAATGCTTGTATCGATACTTGAACTGCATTCCAGTAGCTGATTACCCTATTTTACGATACTATCTTCTATTTTTATTAGGCACATTAGAATTCAAGCTTCAAATAAAATAGAATTAGCGTCAGTCTTCAGATACTGGAACATTTATCTTATACGTTTCTCACAGAAATGCAACATATTGCAAACGAAATTGAGTTCATTTAATCCAACATTGTCGCAAACCACCTACATCCTCGAAAACGATATAGGACTACATTCCACGCAACCAGTTATGGATTTTCGAGAATGATCATCTTCCTTATCGCCCAGCTTCGACTCTCTCTCCAGAATCGCGAGCCATTACCTTAAATCTGTCACTCTGCATATCGTATCGCAGCATAAACTCCTACCTGAGCTCGTTCTCTCGTTCCTTCATCTCGTGCAATTCCTTCTGGATCTTCTCCTCGACTGGGACGTACCCTTTCCTAACTGGCGGCTTCTTGGGCTCGTCGTCCGGTTCCAGCTGGATCTCCAAGCTCCTGTTAAAAGCCTTGATGCTCAGCGGGTTGAGCGCGATGGTGGGCGTCGCAGGTGGCGTGAGGGAGTCGTTAGCAGCGGATTTCGGCTTGTAAATCTTCCCGCGGGTCGCGAGAAACCTGTGCATCAGCCCTTTCTGGCTCGGCGCTGTCGCGAAGCGCAGAGGGGTTGGCGTCGTGCGGCTGGATATCACTCCGTTCGTCATCTTTGGCGTTAAAGATGGTGTCGACGTTAGGCTGACTGCTTCCAGGATCTGCGGTGTGGACGTCGTCCTCTTCAGTTTGCCTGAGGCCAACGCTTGGGGCATGCGACGGACCTATCGGGCAGGATCATCTCTGTTAATTATCCATTGCATCATCGTCGTGTTTAAGATTGAGATTTGGAGGTTCACGAGTTGCCAAAGAGATTAACGTTGCATCTCGCAATTTATGTTGTGGGTAAATTATATGGTAGAGCTGTGTAGATTGTATCGCGCGTGGATTTCAAAAGTCACGAGATGTACAAAATTTAGACGTTATAGGGTGATCGATAATAGGTGGCAGAAATTTTAAGGAGTCGTTTTAGGTGAAATAAAAGGAAATTTTATTTGGGACTTTGTTTGCAAGTTATTGGTTATTAAAAAGTAGTTCAAGTGTAAGTAAAATGCGGCTGAATAGGGACTTACATTTTACTGGTGGTGTATTAGTTAGGTTAGACACAGTTCAGTCAGTAGAATATGTCCTAGTCAGACACAGTTTTGTTATTAGAATATGTCCAATGTCAGATACAGCGAAGCTAGTAAAATATTTCTCAAGCCAGGCACAAAAAGTTCAGTAGAATCTATCTAAATCTATCTAAATCTATCTAAATTTATTTAAAGGTCAGTAGAATACGTCCTAGTCAGACACAGTTTTGTCATTAGAATATGTTCAATGTCAGATACAGCGAAGCTAGTAAAATATTTCTCAAGTCAGGCACAAAAAAGTCAGTAGAATCTATCTCGAGTCAGACACAAAAACTCAGTAGAATGAGCCTAGAGTCAGACACAGTTTTGTCATTAGAATATGTTCAACGTCAGATATAGCGAAGTCAGTAGAATATTTCTCAAGTCAGGCACAAAAAAGTCAGTAGAATCTATCTCGAGTCAGACACAAAAAAGTCAGTAGAATCTATCTCAAGTCAGACACAAAAACTCAGTAGAATGAGCCTAGAGTCAGACACAGTTTTGTCATTAGAATATGTCCAATATTAGATACAGCGAAGCTAGTAAAATATTTTTCAAGTCAGGCACAAAAAAGTCAGTAGAATCTATCTCGAGTCAGACACAAAAACTCAGTAGAATGAGCCTAGAGTCAGACACAGAAAATACAGGAAATTCGACGAATTCAAAATTGATAAAGTTGCAGCTTTATCTATTCAGCTGCATTTTACTTATATTTTAACTATTTTTTAATAATCATTAACTTGCAAACGAAGTCCCAAATAAAATTTCGTTTTATTTTACCTAAAATGACTCCTGTCTTTCTGAGGAATCTTAACTATAGAGTTGATTATCTATTAAGAAATACATATTGAAAGAAAATGCCGAAAACTTCTGTCTAAAAATAAGTCTGATTGAAGACTTATTCTACTCACTTTTCTGTTCCTTATTCTAGGCTTATCTGCTGATTTTTATATGTGCGACCCAGGGCTTATTCTACTGTCTGAGCTGTGTCTGATCTGGTTAATGCACGACAGACCCATGTAAGTCCCATGTCAGACACATTTCACACATATGTTAAACGTCTTCCTCAATTAATAACTCTAAAACTAAGCTTCAAACGCAATCTTATGTGTCTTTATTTTCGTTTTATTTTATCATGTAGAATCATCACTTAAAATTTTTAATATCTGTTGTTGATCACTGGGAGAAGCTAATTTTAGCTTCTATTAATTAATTACATTAATCTTCAGTTTAATTTAATTTCAATCGAAAGATACAAGAAGTAAAAACAGGAATCGAAACAGTAATGGAGCTATTTAATAGGTTCTATATAAAACATGGATCATAAGAACTTCTCTAAAAAACAGTTCTCACAGTAAAAGTCCCAAAGAAAACAGATAAAAATAAACTCTTAATTTAAATAGAATTTCTCTGTTTTCGATTTCGATCCTTGATTAAAACTTCTATAACGATTTTATGAAGAATACTTATTAATTTGCAATAAACGATGCTCCTGAGATTACTTAAATAATTTATAGTCTATATTTAAGGAGCTCCTTGACTAGACTACAGTTTCAATTTCTATTAATAAAATTTTTACAACGAATAAACATGCCTGATAATCGTAACTCAATAATTTGTTTCAGTTTCTGAGCTGTGTCACTTTCGAAACACGTGTGATATATTTCTCTTTTCTTCTGTATGATGCAATAATACAGGGTGCTTCACGCAACAGAGATAAGCTATATCTTTAAAACAATTCTACAAACGTTCTTGTATTTTCATCCAAATAGAGAAAAATGTCATAAGGCAAAACTAAATGATTTAAAATGATACATGTTTTAATATTAGTTGTATGCTTCAAAAAATTCAAGTGCATCTATTTTTTTATACCATATCTCATACTTTTTAATGCTCCAATCGATGCACTTCTCTGTCCTTTCCAAGGAAGTATTAAGGAGTATGCCTTAAAACTACTAATTTAAAAGTTATTCCAATTAAGAGATACCTTAGGTTATTTACTTACAGAAATTAATTTTGATATATTTGAATACTTATAACTTTCATCATATATCAAACATTTTCTTCACCTTTTTATATTATTGTTTATATTATTCAAGACACGAATCAATCAAATTTTCTCCAGTTATTCTCGAAGTTTGTTCTAAAAGACGTTTCTTGATACCTCAAATATTGAATGTAATTAAGAAAACTTTAAATTCCACCAACTTTTAAATCAGCAATTTAAAGGCATAAGTCACTATTATTATTTATATTATTCAAGACACGAATCAATCAAATTTTCTCGAGTTATTCTCGAAGTTTGTTCCAAAAGACGTTTCTTGATACCTCAAATATTGAATGTAATTAAGAAAGCTTTAAATTTCACCAACTTTTAAATCAGCAATTTAAAGGCATAAGTCACTTCATACTTCCTTGTAGAAGAAAAAAAGTGCATCGATTAGAGCATTTAAAGGTACAAAATTCGACATGAAAAACAGATGCACTTGAACATTTGAATTGCAGTGATACAAAAAATGCATGAAAGTAATATTAAAACATGCTCCATTGTAAACCATTTAACTTCACCCTACGACAGTTCTTTACCACTTTAAAGATACAGCTGTCTCCATTGCGTGGGACACCCTGTACAGTACTATCTCTATTCTTCTGCCACAGAAGATTCTCTTCCTTCCCTGGCACTGTAACCAGCGGCTGGTCTCCATGATTATTCCTCGAAGAAAGTATATTCGCGTGCGAAAGTTGAGGTAACCGGTGTTACTTCAGCACGCTATCGGCCAGACAATAGGCATTTCTAGCTATCATTATCAGTAACAATGGTCTGCGTCACTTGGCGAAAAAGGTGGTTTCCACGGAAAAACAGTATTGTATTTGCTCGAACGTATCAGCAGATAAGATATTTTTCAATCGAGATCCCCAGCGGCGGTTACGAAAACACGGCGAGTGAAACGGCGATGTTTGCGAAATAAATTTGCACTACCGACACGTCGTAATAATTACTTCACGTGCCCTGACGGTATTAATTAAATGGCGTAGAATGCAATGCGCGACCGTGCCACGATTATTATACACTCTGTTGTTTCGAACGATTTATCGCCGTAACGTTGGCCCGTGAAACGTAATTAGTTCCGTTCTGTTTAAATACGTCCGACGAGAAGCGGGCTTTCGCGCCAATAAACGCGGACCCGTGAAGAAAGTATTATGCATGCAAAATCGTAATACTTTTGGAAAGGCGTTTTGGAAAGGCTACCCAGATAGCACACGACGTCTTGAAGACGTCTATTTTATGTTCATTTTATGCCTGAACGTCTTACGACATAATTTAGTCGTCTTAAAAACATCCAAGAGCGTACATCTTAAAGACATGCAAAGTTTACGTCTATAAAACGTCTTAAAGACACACTACATGGACGTCTTAAAGACTTACGCTTTTGGACGTCTTAAAAACGTCTAATTGTTGTCTGAACGTCTTATATACGTAATTTGGACGTCTTTAAGACGTCTTATAAATGTTTCTTAAGACGTCCTGAAGACATACTGATTTGTAACATTGGACGTCTTATAGACGTCTTTTGGATATTTTTAGGACTTTACTGGATATTTTTAAGATGTTTTTAAGATGTCTCTGTGCTATTTGGGTATTTACCATAGAGTTGATGTGCTGTACTGTGCATACTTAGTGTATGATGTCTTGAAGACGTCTGTATTATGTCCACTGTGTATCTGAATGTCTTAGGACACGATTTAGACGTCTTAAAAACAGTCAATAGGGGATGTCTTAAAGACTTCTGAAATTTATGTCCAGGAGACGTCTTAAAGACACACATGGATGACCTTGTCTTGAAGACTTACGTTTTTGGAAGTCTTAAAAAGATCTGTTTATTGTCTGATCGTCTTATAGATGTAGCTTGGACATCTTTAAGATGTCTTATGAATGTATTTTAAGATGTCCTAAACATATATCGATTTATGACTTGGGACGTCTCAAAGACGTTTTTTGGACATTTCTAGGAATTTACTAGATGTCTAAGGTGTTTCTAAGACATCTCTATGCTATATGGATAAATGTTTGGACAATTTTACACTTTTTTATTTATATATATTATTACATATAAATAAAAAATATATATGTGATATATTATTAATATTATATATATTATTTTTATTATATATTATTCTTATATTGCACAGAGATGTCTTAAGAGCGTCTTAAAGACATTTAGTAAAGTCTTAAAAATGTTTAAAAGACGTCTCTGAGACGTTTGATGTTACAAACAATTTTTTTAT
Source organism: Calliopsis andreniformis (assembly GCF_051401765.1). Classification (NCBI taxonomy): domain Eukaryota; kingdom Metazoa; phylum Arthropoda; class Insecta; order Hymenoptera; family Andrenidae; genus Calliopsis; species Calliopsis andreniformis. Next base: position 7,734,178 of record NW_027480432.1, on the reverse strand, counting down.
ATTTCAAGGTTTCAGTATTTTCTATTTGCTATTATTCTACTTTCATTAAAATTCGAATTTAGTTAACTCAACTTATGGTTTGAATATTTTACCCTGGTTTTATAGTTATGAAATGTAGTGTACGTGGCAAAAACTTAATAGCAAGAAGTGTGGGGCCAAACTAGTTTCTCTGCTCTTCTGAAAAATAATAAAAGAGAACTTGCGTCAGTTTGGCTCACAGATACAGAATCATGAACCAGGCTAGCTGTTCTTTATTAAATGATTGTACTGTTTGATAACATCGAGAATAGCTACAGTTATTTTTCAATGATAAGACTAATATTTATGTTATAAAAATGTGAGAATTGTTTCTAATCTTTAGAAGAGTCTATTATGAATTACGATAGTCTTGCATGGTAGAATAGTTGAAATTGGTATTTTTTATTGCAACTGAGGTTTGACAAGGTTTACTGGAGTTGCTGTAACGTCAGTTATTGAGCAAAATTTTATTTGGATTACAGATAACCAATCCCAGATATCCAATCAAATCAGAAATTATTTGTACAAGAAATTTTTCGATTAAAAATGTTCCTTGTTAATCTGCTACAGTTCTTGGAATATAAGCACGACTGTAATTCAAAAACAAGGTCAACATATGTACTTCCACATGTTACAAAACGTTCTGAATATTTAAACAGACATTTTTAATAACATACATCATGTTTTAAAATATGGTCGTAACATAGGAAGTAAACTGAAAGCATAATATTATGAGAAAGTGGATGAACAATTAATTGTTAAATGTTCCCTCTTTGTAAGTGTCATTCTCCCTTTTAATCTCGCTTATATTAATAAATATAAAACTGATTGTACTTAAGAAGTAATGACACGTCTTGTATGTTATTTTAAGTATACAGATCCTGTTTAAATATACAGAACATTTTGTAACTCTTTGACCCTATTTTTGTATGTTGATTCAACTTCTGATATATTAGAATACATTTATGGAAATATTTAAAATAAAGTAGATGATATAATATTCAAAAAATTAAACAAAATTCTACGCAAGTCCCATCTTTTTCCAATTATACTTATAAAAACGGGAATTTGTATAAACATCCAGTTTACAAATTACCGAACTGCACATTTAATACCATACTACAATATTCACTATTTTTTAAAAGATTTTATAAAGGATAAGTGTTCTCAATCCTCGCTCCAAAGTGAACTGAATTTTCTAAAACCTATTTTCAATTAAATGTGACTTCGAAGAAATACATTACTGAATAAAAAATAATTTTCCTCTGAAGTATTTGCAAAAATTAATTTTAGTACATGAAAAAACGAGGTCTCTTAAAGCGTGAAACCAGGGACTACAGCTCCCCCTCCCCATCCTGGCTCGACTGTCCTCAATATCCATATTATCTATAACTCAGTCATAAGCAGTATATTCCTCAGAAATAAATAGACCAAACTTTCGCACGAACTTTTTCCATTATCTTTGTCCCTGAGATTATGCCACGTTACGAAACAAACTATCGTCGCCTTAAACGACGAAACGCTCTCGAAGCTGCACAGTGTCGAGCCGCTTCAGATCTAATTTCCCAAGCAAGAATTCCTGTCACGCGGCTGACAAAATTTAAGCAAGGCGCACCGTGAATCATTAAATCAGCAGCGGCCGCGTAATCGTTCCCATCGCTCATGGGCATGCACGCCCGAGCTGCATTTCGTCCCTATAAGGACCGTCGTCAGGCATTTACTCTTTCTTTCTTTCGTTCAACGACCTTGAGCATGGCCGACACGGGTACTGTACACACGTTGACGTGGACGTAACGTTGAAAGTTTCAAGCGTACCTTGGAATCCACCGTCTCGTCCGACGTGGTTTTGATGCTGCCCACGTTTCGTAGCTCGTGCTCCCTCTCTGTGACCTCTTCGATCTCCTTCTGTATTCTGTCCGTCGCCTTCTTCAGCTGCTCCAGCCTGTGCTCTGCCTGCAACGAAACGCGGTCGAGTTAAGAGACGAGCCTTTTTCTCCTTTTCTAGTTAGTAAATGAGGAACGAGGCTGCTGGATGACCAGCTTTGCGTTAACATTTTGTTTGGCGCTTGGCAGCTTCTCGATAAGGGTCTCGTAACGGTTCTTTTTCTTGGGGCAACTTAAACATTGTGACACTTGTTCCATAGTATACTAAGTCGAAGAGAACTTGAGTTACTTATTTATTTAGCAAGCTGAGGACTCTGGTCGTTCTTTCTGTATTCTACTGCTGATCTATGCAAGGTATTCGGCTGTAAGTGATAAAAAATGTCGAGGGAAATTTTGGACATTAAGTGAAGGGTGAGAATTTCAAGGGAAGAAAAAAATTTCAAGGGAAATTCTGGATATTAAGTGAGGGGTGAGAGTTGATTTTCTGATGGGTCAAAATTCGATCCTTTTTACACTTTTTCTTAATGAAACTGTGTGGGAAGGTAATTTGAGTCTTTCTGTATTTTTTTGGTATGTGTGCAAGTTACTATAATATTTTTTAGCGAATATTCTATTGTGACTAGACTATAGTAAGTACTATACTATAGTGTAATATATTACTGTACTACTAGAGTACATTAGACTACTGTACTACTGTAGTACTATTATGCTACTATAATGTACTGCTACTATACTACTATAGGTATACTATAACTACCATTATAGAACTATAATATAAGTTTATAATACATTTTTTACTATACTAGTACTACTATACTGCTATATTCGTATTATTGTACTACTAGCACTATGGTAGCACTACTATACTACTATTGTACATTATAGGAGTACTACTATATTGTTACTATACTAGTAATGCTATAATCCTACTATACTAGTATTAATATAGTAATATATTAACTAGTATTAATAGTATAGTAATATATTAACTAGTATTAATATTAACTAGTTATATATATTAACTAGTATTAATATATTACTATATTAATACTCCTATAGTAGTACAGTAATACTATTATACTACTATATTAGTGTCTCTATACTACTATACTACTATACTAGTACACTGCTATACTGTCACTTATATATTACTATCTATTATCCTATGCTACTACAATAGAATATCCTATTATACACCTATAGTTTACTGCTACTGAACTACTATATTATTGTATTACTACACTACTATATAGTATTCTAGAGTATCTGCAATACTAACATAACATATTATTTCTTTGCAATTTCTATAACCCGACAACTACATCATTTAAATTAATATCCACCATATTCCCTCGTTATAAGTTCACTGTTCATTATTCTCAACCACCCCATACGAGCATAAATCACAGCCTCGCCAAAGGCGACACAGGCAAGAAATGAGAGAGCCCCAATAACTACCGCAGATGACAACGAGTTTACAGCGAGAAAGCCCTGCAGTTCCACGCTTTTCGATTTCCCCGATTCGTCCATCACCTTCGACGCTTGAACAGTCGACGAGAGCTGGTTGATGAATGGACAGGTCGCGAAACTTTTCCCCGTTTCCTCGTTTTTCCATCAGAGGGGGTCTTGCTTAACCCCGCTACGCGTCAGATGTCTGCAATCACGCTGGTAATTAGAGAAGCCAGGGAGCCTCGGATTGTTGAATTAATGACGGCGCAACCCGACCCCTGAACCCCGATTCTAATTTCACCGTGAACCGTGTGACCAGCCTAAACAGCTTCTCGAACACCTCCGCGGTCTACGAACCCTCGCCTCCTGGCGGAAGGTCCCTGATCCCTCGCGCGACACGTTCGAGGAGAGGGAAACGAAAAAGAAAAAAAAAAAAAATGCAAACCGCGAGAGGAATCAAATTCCAAGCCGCCTCGCGTCGATCGAGCCGCTAACGGGAAATGGATTCCAGAAAACTAGCTGAACGCGGCTGCCATGCGATTAACCCATCGCCGTTCGTCTCGCTCGCTGCTACATCCATCAAAAGCTTTATGCTCGCTTTACGGGGCTAATTAGATTTCCATGTAATGACTAACGTTGCCTGCCGCGCGCTTTTTCTGCGGCCCCTCATCGATCTTGAGACGGAAGTGAAATGGGCTTGTTTCACGGATGCCATTTGGGATATTGTTTCTGGGTTCTAGATGGGTCTGTAGTTGAGGGATCAGTGCAAGTGAGTAGAGAAGTTTAGTTGCTATTGATCTTGGGTTTGGGAATTATTTGTTTGGTTTTCTTGAGCTTCTTTTATTGGAGATATAAATGAATTTTTAGAGTACGTGGCAAGTTTGTTTAGAAGCTTTTGGTTCCCCTTGATTTCAGTACTCCCTAGGTTTCGGTACTCCCTAGATTTGGTTCTTTCTGATATCGGTTTTCCTTAGGTTTCTATTCTCCCTAGGTTTCGGTATCCCCTTGGTTTGGGTTCTGCCTCGGTTTCGGTTCTCCTTAATCTCAGTTCTCCCTAGTTTCAGTTCTCCCTAGTCTCGGTTCTCCCTAGACCCAGTTCTCTCTAGTCTCAGTTCTCTCTAGTCTCAGTTCTCTCTAGTCTCGGTTCCCTCTAGTTTCAGTTCTCCCTAGTCTCTGTTCTCTCTAGTCTCGGTTCCCTCTAGTTTCAGTTCTCCCTAGTTTCGGTTCTTCCTAGTTTTCCTAATCTCAGTTCTCCCTAGTGTCGGTTCTTCCTAACATCGGTTATCCCTAGCCTCGGTTCTCCATAGTTTCTACTCTCTCTAGGTATTTGTTCTCCTTAAGTTTCGGTTCTCTCTAGCTTTCGGTTCTTCCTAGTCTCAGTTTTCTCTAAGTTTCAGTTCACTCTACTTTCGATCCTCTTCATTCTTAGTTATCCCTAGCCTTAATTCTCCCTAGGTTCCTGTTCTCTCAAGGTCTCTGTTTTCTCTAGGTTTCTATTCTCTCTAGATTTCTGTTCTCTCTACATTTCGATTTTTCCTAGTCCCATTTCTCCCTCTTCTCGGTTCTCTCTATGTTTCGGTTCTCCCTAGTTTCGATTTCTCTACTTTCAATCATCCCTAGTATCGGTTACCCCAAATTTTGAATACCCACACACCCTTATTGTTTATCTAACACTTTTAAAATTAAAGAGATCACGCAGCTGCACACAAAATCAAGAGAACACTGTGACTCAGTCGTCTGCGTAAAACGAAACCTGAATGAAAGAATCGGTTTGCTTCGACTTACCAATTCTCGCGACGTCGCACTCGTTAACGTAAAACAACGTCAGTCCCTTCGTTAGAAGCCTTCGAAACTAACATTGTTATCTCTATGCTCTGCTTTTAATCAGAAGCTATAGACCGATAGCGTGACCGATAAGTCTCTTGGCTTAGAACCGCCGATTTACTACGAAATGAAAAGTGCATTAAGAACGCGATCGATTGTGATAGAGATATCGTTTCCATTTGTTGAAACGTTGTCGCAAATCTGATCGAGGTTCTTCGATCGAAGACAAGGTCAATCCTGTTGTCGATTGATGTTTGATCGAGTGACGTGCTAGAATGGATGTATTTTAAATGTAAATGCTCGTTTGCTTGAGTCATGTCGATCTTGATGGTGACATTCGAAAACTGAGAAACTCGATGACGTGTTTGTGATGAGGAGGAACCTTGATTATCTTGTAAATTGATGTAAATTGGTTTCTTTAAGGGGAAAGTGGGTACCCAAAGTGGAGGATACTGAACAGGTATGGAGTTTTCTCAGAAAGGACTTTCTGTATAAAAAGTGCTGTGTTTATTCGCTGTAAATTTGTGGCAAGGTATGAGCAATGAATTTAGTAGAAGTGAAGGAAAATATTAGTTTCCTGGTACAGGAATTTTTCCTCTATACGTCAAAGTTAATTGATTAATATAATATAAAAATTAATTTTAGCTCAGGAACTTAATGACTGATGAACACCTTTTTTTGTGGATTCAAAAATGAAGCAATACTTTTGTATTTAGAATATGTACAGGAATTTAGATTTTTTATCATTGTCAATCTTGTACTATTTTCCCACTTTTTAATTTAATTATTTCAGGAATAATTGAATAAATTTTTAAGTCCAAAAATTTGTAGCTCTGTTTTTATCGAGGTCCAAAATACGATGTTTGTATTTTTACTTGAATAAGAATTATTTATAAAATTAACAGCAGACTAGGATTCCTAATATTAATAATAATTTTCTATTAAGTATACTAATTTCACTGTACTCTTATATTTAAGGGAAAAAATTCTTTTTAATTAATCACAAACTTTTTCCTGGATTTCAATTCACAAATAAATTCAATTTTTCCAAAAAACACTTATATTTTGTTCTACTCCACAAAACAAACTCTAATAATTCCATCAATCAATCCCAGGATTAAGCTTCCGCGATACCTCAAACTATCACCACAAGTACTGCTCAAAGTAATTAGAGGATCACCTATCCCCCATCACGGTACCATTAAATTCGCATTATCTTCACGCTATCATTTAAACTGTCCAAAGTCGTTTGACTCCATCATCTCGAGTGCCATCAGCGGTTACTAATAAAAGGACTCGTGAAGCCATACAGGAAGTACATAAACAAACTCCACTACTCAAACACACAAAAGGTCTCTAAAAATCTGTAAATGGAATATTTAAATCTCAAAATTTGACGAGCTGGAAATTGGAGGCTCCAAAAATTTGAAAACTTGATTTCAATCTTGTATAATTTAACGTTAGGCAAATAGTATCAGGGTCCCTGCGTATCTCACTTTAGCACATTAACATTTTGACTGCCACGTTAAATTCACTAAAACTTCCATTACATTGACAGTGATTCCATCTTAAAAAGAATTATTCTTAATTGAATCGGTGAGTTGAAAAATAGCAGAAAAATCGTGTGTTTTGCGTATGAGTTGTCCCATGGTGTCAATGTGGCACTGAGGATGTAAGGTCACTCATCCCTAGGCGTAGGGTCCAGCCTGACAAGCATGCTTTATATTTTACAAGATTTATCCCGTGAAATAAATACATACATACATAAAAACCCAAAATTAGCCATTTTTAGGCAAAATTAAAAGTGTATTTAAAATGTAGTAAGTCACAGAAAACCTCACCGATTCAATTCATGTCCATATCTATTTTAAAGTGTACTCCTTTCTTTCACAAATTCAAATTGTCTCTAAAAATATAAATAACAAAAATTGTTATTAAACAAATTGTCTCTATATATGAGCGACATGGTAGTCAACTTGTCAAATGTTTCTGTCAAAGGAACACACTTGGAATAAACAGAATAATTTTTATAAAAATGTCCACCAATTAAAGTCAGCTAGTCCACGTATCTATGAGCCACAAAAATCCTCGAACTTCACTCCCACGACCACTCATGATGAGATGCTATAGTTGGGTCAACAAGACGAGTCAGCAGATGTAAACACATGCAGGGGCTTGACACGACAGAGCAGGATTGAATTTACAGTTTCCAGATCCCTGCACGAGTATCAGGAAATTAATATTTAATTTATCTTCTAAAAGGTGATGTTCTAATATTTCTCCATTTATAATTAGAACTTGAGGAAGTTATAACGAAAGCACACAGAAGAAGCAGAGAGGCAAAGACTTGGGTTGCTCATGAAAAACTGACTGTCCATTTCAGTATTTTCACAGGTTCGTCCCTGAATGTCAGGTAAATGTCCCAGTATCTGGACCTTCAAGATATCACATGCACCAGTAAGTGGACAACCTTAAATTCCATGTTTCTGACATTTGAATTTCGTCCCAGTAGCTGAATATATTTACTATTTAATATTTAGTATATTTCTGTACCTCAGAGTCAGACTAACTCAAGTTCATTTTGTTTCAAAATTTAGTTCTTTATAGGTTTCTATTGCTTCTTCTTCAGTTTATTAGAATAACAGGAGTTATTCTAATAAAGTTACGTTACAAATGAAGGAAATTTAAGAGTACAAACTACTTCAAATACTATGTTAAAAAATAGGCAATCTCGTTTATTTTTCGGTTCCCCTAAAAAATCTGTGGCTATAACGCAACACGACTTAAGTCACATATTTTTGTTCTCGAGATATCTGTCTTATGGATTTACATTTTCATGATCCTTTACTGTCAAGCGAAACAATTCTTCCAGTGCCCCTTTTTCTCCCTATAAATATAAACTCTATCTTCTACATCTCAATTAAGTCCATAACTCGAACATTTTGAAAAAGTGACGTACCTCCTTTTACCCTACAACCACAGAAATAACAAAAAAGGCCTTCTGTCACACTAGCTCTCAAGCAAACTTTTAGGTACAGTCTTTTAGTTCCCTTTTACATGCACTAGAATCTACGCTTAAACTAAACAAAATTAGATTCAGCGTTCAGGTGCCAGGACATGGCCAACTGCTGGGACATTTACCTTATCGCTCGAGTGTCACGTGGCAGAGGCGCGAAAAATTCTTTTTCCTCGGCGACTGGTCGCGTTGACCCGCGTACAGGATCGTCCAAGAGGAAGGATAGAAACCTGGGTCTGACAGAAGGAAGCAGGCAGGCTCGCTCAGGTGTTTCGTGCGCACTTCCGCGTAGGAACCGAATATCACTGGAACGAGTTCTGGAAGGGTTTCCAGGTGAGCAGCCGGCCGGTCAGGAATGCTGCTCATTGAAAACTGAACAGCGACTAGTACGGCTGCTTAACTGTAACCCGTGCCTGTTTCCTTTCTAAAAAAAATGGGCCACGGATGTTCCTGGGTCCCCTACCTTCTCCCGCTGACACGTAACCCCTCGGTTTTCATCGGCGCCGATGGCCGACTTCGAACTCCTGCCACGATGACGCTCGATTTCGATCGAGCGTCACGGATTTCGACGGCCACTGTGGTCAGGGTCCGCTGTGATAAATGCCACTCAGACGCGGTGAAAATCGCTGTCTGGTCGACCAGAGGCGTCTAATTGATCATGGTTGTGGACGTTTCAGGATAACAGGGATTGCGGTTCGCTGATTTACCGCTATAAATTTTGAAGGAACTTTCGATCCAGGGGTCGGAGAAAATCGCGAGAAATTGGGTGTACGGAGTGACCTAGAAGTTCTGATGTATGGTAGTTTGCTAGTTTGTGAGTGGGCTTAGTTACTTCTATTCAGAGTTTTTGTTGGTGTTTTTTGTGTGACTAAGTGTGAGTTATTCAGTATTGTATCTTGTTCCGTAAGAAGTCCTCTGAGAAGCATTAGGGACAATGCTTCCCAGGAGACTTCTCGTGGGATACTATTAGTAGATGCTTTCTACTTTGTGAATCTGTTGCTGTATTTATCATTTCTTTGCAGAATTCATTTTTGCTAGATATCTGAAGAGATAAAAGTGGTAAAAAAATGTTTCTCTTGCTATAAGCTTATTGTCAGCGGATTATGAGTTTATGACAATGAGTCGAGAGCTTATAAAGAGTAAATATTCTTATTACAGTGAAAATAAAAATACATATAATAAACTATAAAAGCAGTTCTTACTTAGAATTACAATTAAGCAGCGTTTGTGAATAGATTTTTGCAAATAAAGCAGTTGTAAATTATTTAACAAAATTACTCTCTTTATTCTAGAAGATATAGTGTATTTTCTGTGTTCCAATATAAATAAATTAGACTTAATATTGTTGAAATAAGATAAAAGTTTAGAAATTTTTAACTGAATAAGAAAGTTAAAAATATCTCGATTTTCATCACTATTTTTCGAACACACTGTATATTAAAATTTCGAACCTTCAACACCTCGTTCGATAGACCGTTTTATTTATGTGACTGTTAACGATAATAAGAAGTATTTCGAGGCCAAGTTAATGGACTGAGCAAAGTACTTTAAAATTAATTAGCCCTCTACTAGACACGCCATATGGCTTGATATTTACATACGAATAAATTTATGCTTTTTAATCTCCCATTTCTATAACATGTTGTATACGTTATTACCTTAGACTGACAAATCGTGTTTTGTACTAGAATATTTATTAATAGTAATTCAATCTACTGCACTGCTGCACTATCAAAACTGTAGCAATCATTTCTTAGCTTTTTATTTAAATAAAATTTTTCTTAAAAGTCGTACTCAAGTTCAAATTTTAAAATCTCAAAATTTAAGATTTATTACGACTTCCAGGACCTTCGACTTTCAAATCACATTTAAAATGACTTGAATGTTCACTTCCACTCTGCTTTGAAAAATCTCAAATGCTTTCAAAATCAACAATCGAGCATATATCCCTAAATTGCTACCTTTATTAATTCATAGAACATTTTAATTTCCAAAAATCAAATACCTATATCCACCACAATATTTATTCATCTATAACATAGAACCATCTACCAGAAGCCATATACCCAATACACAAAACCATACAAAATATTAAACACACTTCATACCCTCTACCTCAACTATAAAACCAGACGAAAGTATTTAAATAGCATATTGACTTAACTGAAATGAAATGAAACTAAAATAACGATACACGAAGAATGCTGAAACCCTGAAAACATCACGGAGTCCTTAGTTCCACATAATTTCGATCGGAAGTTCGAAGGATTAAAAGCTCTAAAGTGGCTTTATAGCCATAAAACGCAGCGTAATATCCGCGAGGTGTCAGAAACCTCAACTAAGTTCCGTTTCGCCGATTCTACTCGTAAAAGCAGGAATCTGCCTCGAACATCCGCAGCCCAGTGGCACCAGCGAGCCTCAGCTCGTGGACAGACGTAACCCAAACGCGAGCTCGCGGCTCTGCGAGCGTCGACGCGCAGAGGGAACCGGTATCGCACATTTTTCGAGGCACACGCTCGAGTGAATTTTTTACAGATGGCCAACTATGTAGCCCGCGATCGGATGTAAGGCAGAGGTTCCGATGGTGTTCCTTGCAAATTGCCCCGCGGTTGAATATTTATTAAATTCCAGGCGAGGTGTAATTATCGCGCCGAGGCTGCAGCCGCGAGATGCTGCTCGAACATAATTGCATATAAGGTATGTGGGTCGTCGTTGCCTTTGGGACGACTGCCTCGCGCACCCGAGGCGGTTCGACAGGTGTTTCGACGCCAGCCATAACAAATTAAAGCAGCTGTTGCGCTTCTAGTCGCGCTCCGACGATGACGGCACACCGTTCGGTTTAACAGTGCTTTGAGAGTCTGTGGACGATGCGATAGTTCGAGGCCTTGGGGCTGGGACTGCTGGAGCAGCTCGAGGGGGGAACATTTTGGTCAAGCCTTTCTTTTGGTCAAGGATTTTTTATTAGTGAAACTGTATGGTCAATTATGTTTAGTTTTTTGTATGTTCTTAGTATGTGTTAAAGTAGTTGTCTGTAATGGTTTTTGGAGAAGGTTTTATTATATGGTTTGGGGGTATTTTTCTTGAAGCACTGTGTCCCTTTTTTTAAGACGACAAAGAGAAAAAGATGAGGAAATTCCTTCTAGAAGGTGTTTAAGTAGTTTAACTAGTCTAATAGTATAAATAATTTAGTTATGGACGATGCGATAGTTCGAGGCCTTGGGGCTGGGACTGCTGGAGCAGCTCGAGGGGGGAACATTTTGGTCAAGCCTTTCTTTTGGTCAAGGATTTTTTATTAGTGAAACTGTATGGTCAATTATGTTTAGTTTTTTTGTATGTTTCTAGTATGTCTTAAAGTAGTTGTTTGTAATGTTTTTTGGAGAAAGTTTTATTATATGGTTTGGGGATATTTTTTTTCAAGCATTGTGTCCCTTTTTTTAAGACGACAAAGAGGAAAAGATGAGGAAATTCCTTCTAGAAGGTGTTTAAGTAGTCTAACTAGTCTAATAGTATAAATAATTTAGTTATATTATGTATATATATAGTAATATTTCTCAACCATCGTGTGTCCCTTTTTTTAAGACGACAAAGAGGAAAAGACGAGGAAATTCCCTCCAGAAGGTGTTTAAGCAGTCTAACTAGTCTAATAGTATAAATAATTTAGTTATATTATATATATAGTACATATATTAAGTAATATTTTTCAACCGTCGTGTGTCCCTCTTTTTTAAAAAGAAAATGAAGTTTCTTCCATAAGGTATTTAAGTAGTATAAGTAGTCTGGACATTCTGTCTATATTTTTTCTCGACCAACGTGTGTTTCTCTTTTTTAAAAAGGAAAAGAAATTCCCTCTAGAAGGTATTTAAGTAGTCTAAATAGTCTACACATTTTATTTATATTTATCCTCAAGCATTGTGTCTTTTTTTCAAGAGGAAGAAGAATGTGTTTCATAATGTGTTTAAGTAGTCTAATTAGTCTAATAGTATAAATAATTTAGTTATATTATACATATAGTAATATTTCTCAACCATCGTGTGTCCCTCTTTTTTAAAAAGAAAATGAAGTTTCTTCCATAAGGTATTTAAGTAGTATAAGTAGTCTGAATATTCTGTATATTTTTCCTCAACCAACGTGTGTCCCTCTTTTTTAAAAAGGAAAAGAAATTTCCTCTAGAAGGTATTTAAGTAGTATAAATAGTCTACATATTCTGCTTATATTTATCCTCAAGCATTGTGTCTCTTTTTTCAAGAGGAAGAAGAATGTGTTTCATAATGTGTTTAAGTAGTCTAACTGGACTAAGAGTCTAAGTAGAGATAGTCGCTGCATATAGTCATGATAATATTCATGTAATATAGAACTGCCATTCGTGATAAAGTGATAGGCAACACTGGGACTACCGAGGTCAACGTATATCTATTTTCATCGAAGAGTCGAAATTACAGCTTTCTGCAAAAATACCGAAACCACAGGAATAATATTTATTTACACACTTCCTCAATTTTATTTGGTATTAACATGGAGAAAAAATATAATATTTTTAAAGAGTAAATTAGACGTAAAGAATAAGCATAAGGATTGTTTCTTTCTTTTTTCTATTCAGGGATTCCATGAAGGTTCTAATATTAAATGTTTATTAATAATTGATGATTTTCTAGACGAACATGATTTTATCACGTAATAGTTAAGACGATTTGAAATACTGTTATGCAAGCTAATGTATGTAGTCTGTTGATGTCTTGTTCTAGTACCCTATTGTACCTCAGTACCTTTTTATGTAAAGTGATAAGAAAAATCAAGTTACACAAAAAGATTGTAGAGTCTCGTTGAAAAAAAGTTCAATTCCATATTGCAATTGCACCGATGCACTCATCAAAAAATTGCATTACATCGTGACATGACTTGTCAAACAATAGAAAAATTTCCTTTACAATTCTTTTGTACCTTTAATAGGAATAAAATTGTATCTCGATTCATTTACTAGATTCACTCTGTATAGATAAGGTTTATGTACTTTTTCTGACATTTAATAAAAAGATTTGATAAAAGAGATCTGATAAAAAGACAGAAAAAAATAATCCTATTTTAGCTCCAAACTCAAAACCTGTTTTTTTATAATACAGAATCAGAATTTTGTAAATTAATTATTAATTCATATCTAAAGATATGAATCTGAATAATATTTAAAGAGATGAATAATATTTCTTAATTCCACGTTACATAATTGTTTTCTTCACACTTTAAAAACATTTAGAACACAGATAATTAAACCCATTTTTTTCCCTTTTAGAACTGTTCTGTAACCCTTCAATTTAATTTATCGAAATCGAAAAGCAAGCGCTCCTCGCGGAATATTCGTGCTCGAAAATCGCGTATGAACTGATTTGAATAGTCGTCCGACCAGTCTTTCGAGGGCACTGTGCGCCCGCGTGCGTCAATTCGCGCATTTTTCATTTCAGCGAACCGCTTTCGAGCAAAGGGAAAAGTCCAAATATTGAACCACAGAGTACTGTCACGTCTTTCTTAACACGCTTTCTTAGACCATTTACTCCAGCGGCCAGTCAGAGCAGCGTAATTAGAAAGCATCGGTCAATAATCGTCATAGATCAGAGATCCCGTTGACGTCCCTCTCTACTCAATTACAGTGCTCCCGCTTTAAGCTCACCATAATGCGTATAATTCCCTCGAATTATTCTACAATTTTGTTTTACACAAAAAAGAATCATCTATCCAAGTCGCTCTTAATGAGTCTTTTACAGTTAGTTTGAAAAATGTTCGACTATATTATTCAGTAAGTTTGATGTAAGATAGATGTGCAGGATGTAAATAGAGGATTGTGTAATTAAATTGAATAGTCAATGTCTTAGGAATTTCTGTTGTGTATAAATTTGAGAAGGTTTAATAATATTTGAATATGTATACTATTATTTAGAGGTATTTGGAACACTTACTATTTTTAATGATCCTTCAGTTTGCAATGTGAATTTGTAATATTAAATCAATTTTTACTGACGAAGAAACTATGGTGGAATTTACTGTGAATGGATTTTTGTAACTGTTGTAAGGAAATTATGAAAAGTTGTTTGTAGATGTAGTATGATAGTGGTGGTCAAATTTTGTTATGATAGGAGCCATATTTGAAACTAGGTTTTATACAATAGTATAGGTTGTTCAAGTGTCAGAAAATTTAAAGGGCGAGTATAAAGAAATATAAAAGGAAATAAAGAATAATGAAATTGAGTTCGAGACTTCGTTTTAGATTGAAAAATGTCTGAAATGTGTCTGACTCGCAGCTTATTCTACTTCTCGGTTTACATACAGACTACAACGTAGCGATGTCAGTAGAAAAACTCTTTTTAGGTACATTTTTAGCTTAAAATTGATTACTTTGACACGAAGCTATTACAGATTTTTGTTTTAACTTTTAAATCTTCTTCCATCTCTAACTGAGTACACTGTATCATTGTTATGTTACACTACATTTCTATCGAACATTTCTATCGAAAGAAGGCTAAAAAATATTGTAAAAAATATCCTTAAAATATAGATATATCATAAATTAATTTTAATAAAACCTACGATACACAGAAAACATTTAAAAGAGAAAAGTGAACTAGCAATAAATGAATAAATTCTCGTCTATTTTACCTGTGACTCTAAGACAATTCCACTTACGTCTCATTTTAAAAAAAATTGAGTTAAGGCTTTAATTGAGATCCAGAAAATAAAATTTTTATTTGCAGAAAGAAGAAAGGACCCTAGAAAATTTTTTCACTCAAAAATAAGAGTTCAAGAAAATAGTTCCAGTATCAAAATTCTAGAGTTTAAATGTCCATATCTCGAAAACAAAAACGTGTGACTTAGGCTTAGCATGGATATCAGTAACAACTCTAAATATGTACATACATTTACATTGACACTCTCAAATACCGAGGTCGCCATATCAAGACAATATCACATCATTCAAGATCACGTCGCTATTTGATCAATCACTGTTTATACATGGAACAGATACAAACACTAACAGAGTGTCACGACGTAACCCAGGCCAAATACACGAAACATGAAAATTTAAAACCAATCTTCATAGGCCAGATTAAAAGGATTGCAGACCATATTCAGGAAACGTGAAAGCTAGTTTCTTCTAGTATCTAAATTAAGAGGATCATGCACCAAATTAAATAATTATAGTCTGTCTAAGCCTCACAGTTTTATCCAGAAACAGATCACTCACACAAAACCAGACCAAATTCATGAAACATAAAATCTTAAAACCAATCCCTCGTAGGTGAGAGATTAAGAGGATTGTAGAATAAATCAGAGGATCACAGAGCACCAGAACCTCAGCTAGTTTTAGGGTTCTACCCAGAACCAGACTAAATTCGCGACACCTGAGAACTAGTCCCTTCTAGTCCCTAAATTAAAAGGATCATAGTCTAAACTGAGGGACCATAGATCACGACAACCCTAGCTAACTTCACAGTTTAACCCAGCACCAGATCACTCACACAGAACCAGACCAAATTCACGAAACCTGAAGACTAGTCCCTCCCAGTCCCCAAATTAAGATGATCACAGACCAAATAAAAGATCTATAGATCACGAAAATTTTGTCTAAACCCCAAAGTTCTATTTATAATCAGATCACTCACCCACAACCAGACCAAATTCACGAAACACGCAAACTAGTCCCTCCCAGTCCCCAAATTAAGAAGATCATAGCCCAAACTAAAGGACTATAGATCACAAGAATTCTTCCTAAGCCTCAGACTTCAAGAACCAGACCATATTCACGAAACTTAAAAGCTAGTCCCTCATAGTCCCCAAATTAAGAAGATCATAGCCCAAACTAAAGGACTATAGATCACAAGAATCCTTCCTAAGCCTCAGAGTTCCAGAGCCAGACCATATTCACGAAACTTAAAAGCTAGTCCCTCATAGTCCCCAAATTAAGAAGATCATAGCCCAAACTAAAGGACTATAGATCACAAGAATCCTTCCTAAGCCTCAGAGTTCCAGAACCAGACCATATTCACGAAACATAAAAGCTAGTCCCCAAATTAAGAGACTCATACGACTGAAAGAATCACAGCTCACGCGAAATCTCCCTAGCCTGCCAGTGTACCCACAACCAGATCACTCACCTCCATTTTCATCGTTGCGACAGATGAGATTTCCCAGCGAGTATCGAACACGAACTGAACCTCTTATCAGCCTCGTCGTCCGCCTCAGCTCGCCGAGCCCGGGCCACGATTTCGATCCGTTTATCTGATCGTGAACGCAGCCGACCCACCTCGTCCCTATCTACTATCATGCCTCGTCGTTGCGTCACTGGGGCCTCTTCCACCGATCACGAGGAGAATCGCGGAATCGAACTCGCGGCGGTACCTGGTAACGCGATCACCTGGCTGTCCTGGCCCCTCGAGGATCTCGCCTGGCCCCTGCGAGGATCGCGCGCGATCTAGGGACGCCAGAGGCGTGGATCGTTCGCGGAGAGAGCACAGGTTCGACCAGATTGGCGGCCACAGTCGGCGTTCGCGCGACAGCAAAACGTTGCTCCTCTCGGCGCGAGGCGACTTGTTACTCGCGCGGACACTGTCTCGGCTCTGATCCACGGGCTTGGCGATTTTCGGAGATGGCCGAGCTCGCGGTCGAGACGCGGACGGCTGCGCTCGACGACTGCCATTTTACCTGCGTGACCTTGTTGTTCTCCCCGGCTGCCGTTCTCGGAACAAAAGCAACAGAAGCGACAGCGACGGTGCAGCGCGCTGGTCGTCGACGCTCGTCGAGGCTCGTCGGGTTATCGGGCGTGTGGAAGGTATGGAGATGGTGGAGTCGATGGGTTTCAGGGGACATGGATGAGGGGAAAGGGGAACTTGGAGGCATTTTGGGAAACCTGTCTGCTTTTCATAAAGGCATGTATCTTGAAGTTTAGATCTTGATCAATAGAGTTCACTTTGTTTTGTTTGTGAGACAAGTTCTATTAATTTGTGTAATAAAAAGCGTGTGGATAAGGAGATGCGAAATATTTAGTATATTAATATACTATGAATAATAATATATAGGATAATTGAGGATTGAGGACTTAACTCGAATTTTTTGGAATAGAATGTCCCTCTTGATATCTGTGCTAGGTTTTGCCAAGATTGGGTCAATAGTGGCGAATGTTTACTGTGTAGAAACACCAGTTGGGAACAAGCTAATTAAAAAAATGTTTTAGTGGCATTGAACTCTCCGATTCCTATCTCTACACGGGCACAGCTACTTACCATCCTGCGAATGATTATATCTTCTTTAAACGTATGCATTTTAATATCTGTAATACTTTGCATATTATCACAATAAAAACTGTAAAATATTTAATTCTAATTTAAATTTTCAATTAAATGCCTCTCTTAATCCAGTGAACTAATTTTAGTTTACTTGTACTGTTATTAAGAAATTCATTTTCTTTTCTTAACGTACATCCTTGAAGCACGTATTCTACTTATTGGTCTGATCACGTAAGAAGACGTACAGTAAATAAATGGTATAGATATAAATTTAGTTTATAAGTGGAAATACTCAGCTATTTAACTTACAAGTTAATGCAATTTTAAAATATACGTTTCCGTGTATTATAAAGTAATTAATAATATTTCATAATATCATTTATAAATTCTAAAATTTGTTATTGAAATAAATGGCAGATCAAAATTTAATGAAACTCCACGAGATCGATTCAATAAATATTAACATTTTCCTGTTACTGCGTAGTATATATTTTTAAATTTTACGTCAGCAATTTTTCTGGAAAACATGACTACGTGCAATTATAATTTATAATGATTTCCTCTGCGTAAGTCGTATTCCATTTTCTTTTAAAAGGGAGATCGTATTTCTGGAAAGACAGTGTTTCTAGAAGGAAAACATTTATTGTGAATATATTTCTCTGGGTGATGACCAGTTATGACCAATATGAAACCATTAAAATCAATTTTAATTAAACTTGGAATTTCAATAAATGATCACAAGCGCGCGACTCTCGTTCAACATCGAATAGCGACATCTGTGAGTTAAATGATAAAAGAAAACTGATAAAAGAAAAGTCTGTCTTCATCATGCGATGGTACGAAAGTTTGTCTGCTTATTAATTTACTTACAATATAAACTTTCGTAGTTAATATGCATATTTTAATAGAATTGAAAAATTAGAGGAAAACAATTCTAAAATTCTGAGAATTTCAAAATTAAAAAGTTTCATAAAATTATTTAATTTGCTGTGCAATTTATTTCATTGAATGCTAATAGAGATATTAACATTAATGTTAAGAGACAAAGAGAAGCACGATACATAAAAGAAAAGGATGAAAAGGGATAAAAGTGTCAAATTTAAAATTTGAGCAAAACTTACCAGTGGTCAAGGGTGACCAATGGTCAGACTGTCCACTGGCTAGGATAATCCAAGGGGTGGCAACTGTCCAGGGGTCAAGGTAGGGTCATGGTCTCTCCTAATGATAACCAGGACGATTCGAATCCTCTGGAGGCTTGGGTGCAACTGAGAAATTAGTTGCCCCTTGGAGGGTATTTATATCATCTCGACTAGGAGAGAGGGAACCAATGATTGAAATTATAAGATTAATCGACCGAAGAATAATTTGCGTAAAATTTCCCATAAAATAATCACAGCAAAAGTTTCTACTACATATATTGTCAATAACAATCAAGAAATAAAAAAATTCGCAAGTTCAGAAAGATTTGATATTTTAAGATTCCTTTTTTCAGAAAGATTTGATATTTCCTGCAATCTTTAATCGTATCTTATATTTTTATCAAATATACTTATTATATTGTTCAAATTCGTATCTGTGACACCTAAAATTGTTGTACAGATACATCTTTGTAGGTATGTTTGAAGATTCTTATAGGATCCCTAGAATCTTGACCCTATTTTCAAATAGCGAATTTTAATATATTAATAATTGAATAATAAGGCTATGTGGGATCATCCTGCAATTTTTTTCTTATCTTCCATAGAACACTTTGCATCTCTACATGTGACATGGCAG
This sequence comes from Calliopsis andreniformis, assembly GCF_051401765.1. Classification (NCBI taxonomy): domain Eukaryota; kingdom Metazoa; phylum Arthropoda; class Insecta; order Hymenoptera; family Andrenidae; genus Calliopsis; species Calliopsis andreniformis. Next base: position 7,714,945 of record NW_027480432.1, on the reverse strand, counting down.
CCAGGAAAGGAGGCAGGGTTGTTTCTTTACAACATTTATTTCTAATACCTATGTATCTATGTACAGTTACATACACTCGTCTAGGCAACGTAAATACAATAATATTCTACAGCATGAGAGCTCGATGGTTTGGCTCCTGTAAAACGTTATTGGCGCTTTGCAAGGTCTATACCTGTCATTCCTGTTCTTGAAAATCCTTCGACGATTTTCTATTATCGAAACGTCCTACGCAAGAGTAGAGATATTTCCTCTTCCTTATCGCGTAGAGATCAATTCCTATCTGTGTGCAATGTATACGCATGTAATGCTGATACTAACTTGCGTTTGTGTGATGCAACTTTATAGATAGCAAGTTAGGGCTCGTTGACAATACATTTGTATCTCGTCTTGTCATGTGGTAGCTAGAAGTTGATTTTCAATGTAGAATAAGGAAATTATATTCTAGATTCTAAATTAGATTTTTCTAACTTGATTAGTAAAATAATTAAATTGCTCTCGTATCGATTCTCTCGCAAGTCTTGTATTTGTTTTATGAAGGAGGATCTCAGTAGGGAATTGATATTTAAACGAAATACTCGTACTGTTAGGGGTTTTACTGTAGTCAATTTTAGAATAGTGAAAATAGTCTGATAACATCTTGTTTTTTTAATCCTAAATTATTTTTGTTTAATATACGAGTCAATTCAGTCAATTATTATACGTGTAAAAATATATTTAAGTTGACACCAAGGCAATAAGAAATTATTTATATTATTATTCAAATAATTACTGCAAAATTGCGATAAGTAACCAAATGTACACAAAGAGGATTACATTCGACAATAATTTGAACAAGTGTTCTTAAAAATGATTATGTACTCCTGATCTCTAATTCATTATCAATGGCTACTTGTGCTCTTCTACCATTCTCCAAAATTTCTACACACAATTTTTTTTCATATTACTGTGCAAGAATATTTTAAAGAACACTATAGCTGATACAATACACATAATGTCACTAATAAAGGCTAATTTTACCAATATGTACTTGTTATATCAGTCCTCTGCTGGGAGCATCCTCTATCACTTTCGTCGCCAAACAAGAATGACCAGGTATTGAAAACCAAAATGACCAAACAACACAAAGGAATTCTGATTAGCCTAATACTTGCTGGTATACATATACTTGGAATACACACGTACATCTACCAATTGATGTCGGTAATCGATGCTTCCTCGAAACGTCTCGAGATCCTCTACGAAAGCAACACACCGAAATGATCTCCTATTGGTGAACGTCGAAGGGCATCGGTGCTTTACAGCGTGCTGTCATATGCGACGAATGTACTTCGACTCGTACTGGCCTAAGTGTCCGCGTGTTTTTTTGGCTTAAATGAATCGTCGGCGAGCCGTGATCGCTGACACGGCCCGACGACAGTTACACGCTAAAGATAAACCAAACTAGGTCCTAGGTATTACGAGTTAAGCTGGCAGAGATCCGCGAATAGGATACACGTACTGTGGGAGCAGTTAGCATGTTATTCTTTCGCATTGGCACCGTTGAGTATCAAATATGTTGATTTATCTATCTTCTAGGCTTTGAGCGATCTACTTTGTTCTAAGTGAAAATCAAACCGTTTTACGACCATCGTTACATGGTGAAAGAAATCAAACTCTACAGGATGGCTTTGGTTTAGCTAGACAGACACTGAGAATATATGGAGGCATCTGTGATGAGAGAACAGGTTGTAGAAGGTGTATCACTTTGTTTGTTTTTGTTTGAATATGAGTTTAGAATAATCTTCTTTTTATATTTTATGAAGTCAATTTGTTTAGGATCTAAATGGTTAATGAATATAGCAGATGGGTATGAGACACTATGTTACCAATATTTCTGTGATGGTTTATCAATTATGTTAGATAGTGTGGTTAAATAGTGCTAGATAGTCGAGGCAATTTCGAAAGGCAGGTTGAAGTAAATGAGAAGAAAGAGTACATAAGAGCGTCTAAGCCACGCCTTTAAGAGTGTACAAACCACGCCTTCAAGAGATCCACGGTTTCAAATGTGCACAAACCACGCCTCTAAGATCGTGAAAGCCACGCCTCAAGATCGTGAAAGCCACGCCCCAAGATCGTGAAAGCAACGCCCCAAGATCGTGAAAGCCACGCCCCAAGATCGTGAAAGCCACGCCTCCAAGGTTGCGAAATTCACGCCCCCAAGAAGACACAAGTCATGCCTCCAGGAGGGCGCAAGTCACGCCTCCAAGACCCCAAGAGCCACGCCTTCAAGAGCGCACAAGCCACGCCCCCAAATTAGTCTATTATTATTTCTACAAACCTTCTCTGAATTCTGGATGCCTCTGTACTTCTACTGAGTCTGTCAATAAAAATGTTCAACATCCTGTAGAGAACTAGACTCACAGAACCGAAATCCGCGGAAGCTGCTTAACATCAAGAGACCATAAGAAAACAACAACAGTCGCTATTATTGCTCATTCGATGCGCGGTTGCAAAGCTTCTTCGGTGACTATTCAAGCTAACTGAGTCTACCTTAACCACTAATCATCTCCACGTGCGTGAAACTGCCCTAAAATTATCATACTTAAATACAAGTGTATAATACAGTCGCTGTATGTACAGAAACCTACTACCCAAGCTAATGGTATCAGTATCCGGAAAAGGAGGCTCCGATTCCTCGTGTACGGTCGGACTAAGAATCCTTTCTTCTCCTTGTTTTATAAAAATAGTGTTAGAAGTGATCTCGTGGCTACGCGTTGTAATCGTAAAAACGAACATGTGAGAAAGATACCATCGCAGCGCTTTTCCCAGTGGCACCTGACAAAGGTGAATCGAACGGAAGTGTACATCGTTTCGCCGTTTCTCTGTTATAAAAAATTCACGGCGATCGTTCTCCGCGCTATGTACAGCAAACATTGGCTAACGGATGGACTTTGTGCTTTTTTTTCCGCAACGGGCTGTGCTTGCCTCGTGGAAAAGGCGTTCTACTTCGGACAGTTACGCGAGAAAGGTTCGTTCCCTAGCGCACAAGGGATTTTACACAGAAACATTGAGAGATCTCTAGGAGTTTATCGTGTAGTCCAGTCATGTGCAACTCGTTGCTACTCGAAACGTTTATTGGCGAGCAAGAAAATGCCAACCTCCAAGGGGACGTTAGCCACGCCTCCAAGAGTGTCGAAGTCACGCCTCCAGGATAGAGCAATCTTTGCTTTCAACATGCATGTAAACCACATTTTCAAAAGCATACAAACTTTGTCTTCAAGGAGCATACTAGCCATACCTGCAGCCGCACATAAGCCACGCCTCCCAGAACACGCAAGTGACATGTCCAGGAATACATTAGCCACGTCTCCAGACGTACACAAGCCACGCCTCCCAGAGTACACAAGCCACGCCTCTAGGGACAACGTAAGTCACGTCTCCAAAGAAGACGAGCTATATCTCCCAGAGTACATATGTTACGCCTCTAGGAGCATATAAGTCACGCCTCCCAAAACACACAAGTCACGTCTCTAGGAACACACTAGCCACGCCTTCCAGAGCACGCAAGCCACGCCTCCCAGAGAACTCAAGCCACGCCTCCCAGAGCACTCAAGCCACGCCTCCCAGAGCACTCAAGCCACGCCTCTTACACAGAGAACTCAAGAATATAGAGACTCCAATTTCGCGAAGCCAGCAATATCTGTGACACCATTTGATTCTAATGTCCCTCTTGACATAGATTTGCTTTATAGTTGTACAAGACTGGTATAATTTACATGTTGGCTTATTCCTTTGGCGCAATTTCCTAAGTCAGGCATGTGGAGAGGTGTATATTTTCTGGGTTGTCAATGAGCTCTGAGAACAACGAATCCTTATTGTGAGGTGCTCTATGAACTTAGAATCTGCAGTGTTATTATGGATAAGACAGTTATGATTAAAAGACGTACCGAAATTAAAGAAATTTTAAACTATTCTTAAATATTCCAAATCAAATTTCAAAACTATATTAAACAAACACAGTTATGAAACGAAGTTTTTCAACTGAGCCTTTCACTTATTCAATTTCAAATAAATGTAACAAAAATACCGAAACATATACTGCTAATAAAACATAGTAATTAACTATCTACACAAAATTTATAAACTTTAGTATAATAAACCCCAAAGATACATAATTTGCACCTTTACTTAAGTAGCATTTAATTCGTCATTTGCTCATTACTTTGCTCATTTCCATACCTGGAACACCAATAGATGCCCTTTAAAATGGGCCACCACTTTTGAATGCCTGTCCCTGGTTTTCTTTGGTAGTTGCAGATCTGAGCTTGGCGTCTGATTAGTAACTATCATAATTTCGTGTTGCCACGTTTCGATTCATTGTTACCTAATTTCCACTAACTCGATAGTGCTCTAGAAACAGAACACTCGAGTACATTTGATTATCTACAAAGAACTACGCACGTACGACCCGCATACGGAACTAACTATGAGGCGCAAGCTAGCTTGTGTCATAGACGAGGTATAAGATAGACTATCATCCAATAGAATCTTCCGTCAGATAGAAAATCGCTAGAAAATAGAATAGATTAGAAAAGAATCTAAAATTAGATACAAAAAAATTTGTTATCGCATAGCAAAATTACTACATGTTGTCCAGCTCTGCACTTTTGATTATTGTTCAATTCTTCAGTTTTGATCATTGATCAATTCTTCAATTTTTCTTATTGTTCAATCTTTTCGAACAATAAATGTTCAATTTTGATCATTAATCAATTCTCGCATTTTTACCATTCCTAGAATGTTGTCTTTAAACTCGACACAAAAGTTATTAAAAATTCTTCTAATATAGATGTTCAAAAAATTGAGAATTCTCTCCAGATTTATATTTTTGTGTTATTATATTGCAAATTTTATTTTTAGTAAATAGTTTATCAGCGAAATCATGTTAGTTAAAATAGTTATGAAGTGATTTGAGTTATTACTAGACCCTCATTGAATTTTTTATTAAAACCTATGTAAATCTTATTAATGATGGTATAGTCTCTTCATTTTCTTTTGCTTCACATTTTTAATAATTCTGTGAAACTATACATATAGCTTCAACTTTCTGAATGTAGATTTGAGCTACCTTTTTGGTGAATATTCACTGTCTTAATTGTACCAATACTATCGAATACAATTCCTAATTTTTAATTTCGCGATACCAGTTTTCAATTGAACTCTTATTGAGCAGAGCAAATTTTGAATTGAACAGAGACTCCCATGAGATGATAGCCCTGCCCCATACCTCATCTGTGCTTGTCCCACTGGTGGGACACCTGGCACGGTTCAGGCCCTTGCCATAGCACAGTTTGACTTTGATGATCACATCTAGCGATTACATTGGAAGAATTTGGATGCTGTCTCGATTCCACGCGAGAACGGCGTGTATAGGCGCTACCGAGAAGAAATGTGTCGTGCGACGTGTAAAGCTGCGCGCAGATACAAAAAAGTCGCTTCGAAAGAAGCATCTATTCGTGCTGGACACTCGCCTCCTGTCTCAGTAATCGATCGTTGGCGTCGATTCAGTGGAACACAATCACGAGAACGAAATTATCTCCTCGTTTCTTTTGCTTCACCCTCGACAGGTGTACTTGTGAGGATCCTCACGTTTCCACCTAGCGCGAGCCTCGTCTTCTAACTTTCATATTACAATAGTGACACGAACAGTCGATCGATTGGAAAATAGCGTTCGATCAACGACAAAGGATTCATATCAACGTTAAATGGCGACCAGCTTGACTTCTCTACGCGGTGCAGCAACAATTTGTACGAACACTTCTCGTTAGAATATGTGAGCGCGCACGTCTTTTGTCGTGGTGTTTTTCCGATTTATTCGTATGGTGAGCCAAGGATCTACGAGTTTATTAAAATAGGTCCTCTGTGTTGGAGTAATTGCGATCCCAGTACCCTCCTTGGTACAGCCAGTCTTCTTGACCTGTGTATGGGTTGATGTCCATTTGGAACCACCTGTGGCAGACATATTTGCATACACTTTGTGCTTCAATCTTATTCGATATTTTAATCTTTTGAGTGCTAAGGATGTATATGGAGTGTTTGACAAGAGCTGCTAGAAATCTATTCTACTGAATTTCTTATGTCTGACTTGGGATTTACTCTACTGACTTCGCTGTGTCTGACTTGGGATTCATTCTACTGATTTTCCTGTGTCTGGTCTGATTAATACAAGCGAGTAGAATAAGTCCTAGGTCAGACACATTTTTACAAGTAAAATCGCGTTTCAAAATTTTTGACACCTGTTGCTGAACACATTATATGAAGTAATACAAAATTGATAAAGAATAAAATATTTTGTGTCTTTTGAAGATACCGATTATAAACGACATTTAAAATAAAGTTACTAAAAATAATTATTATACAGTTTATATACAGACCAAGAGTCAACAAATTTTTTCAAAGGTCGAGTCACTTTTCAAGATAACACAGTATAATTTTCATGCAATTAGCTTCATTACTATTCAAGTTTGTTGCAGATTTCCTGCAGTATATTTTCTTGAATTTAAAAATAGATAATTTAGTAAAATACAATTTTTGAAGCTCAGTGTTAAATAAATTTCAATATTCAGTGTAATTAGTAAAAAATTAATTATTGTGTTTGAAAACTAAACATAAATATGTGAATGAAGCAGTGTAATAATAAAAAAAATGTTTATATTAAAAATTTCTTAACAATTATAGGCTAAATCGAGGCACGTAAACTTATTTGGTAGAATCTTTTTACCCTTTCCTGTTTGGCTTCTGAGATACGCGCAACTGAAAGCCCAACTTCCGCCTTGCGTGCACCTGTCCTGTATTTGAATAGCACGCGCCGGAAATTAAACCTTCAGTTCCATGTATCTTTAAAACAAAGTTCTAGATTTCACAGAATGCCTCTTCAATTTTTGTTTAAATCTTCTGTGCCTCTTTTTCTTTGTATTCAAACATTAAATAAAAAATTGTGTCGTAAAGATAGAAAGATATACGATTATTAAATAAATGTCATAAAATTGTATTCGAAAAGAATAATTACAAATTTGTGATTTTGAAATTGAAGGTACACAGTCTTAGGAAATATTCAGAGTGGTTTTACTTGAAAAAATAAGCCTACTTACTTGAAAATATAGAATAACATTTTTTTAAATGAGGCTTGGTTTTCGAGAAAATCGATTTTAAATATTTGTATAAATATATTATTATGAAAGAAATTGTTGAAAATTTCTATCCTTCGAACTAAATTTTTATTTTCATACACATATTTAAAGTCAATTTTCTAAAAAACCAAGCCTCATACGAAAAATTGTTATTCCACATTTTAGACTTATTATTTTATACAGAATTACCCTTCGATCGCTTGTATAGAACAATATAATAATTTCCGTGCATATATTCTTCTAAAAAATGACCTAAATTTAACAATCAAAAAAATTTGAATTTTAAATTTCTTTCCCTCAAAAAAGAATGATCTGAATTGCATTGGTGATTAAATTCACTCCTTTGTGTCCTTATTTTCGTAATTAAATTCCAAGGGACACTAAGATTTTTCAGGTGACCTAATATTAAAGCCAATCGCGTTATTTTATATCCCATACCTGGGCGTCCATTCCTGGCCTTTCTTGTGCTTTCGAGCTTTACGCGTCTCGCGTTGCTTTTCCTCGAGTCTCGACTTTTCAGCCGCTGCTCCGTCCTGATCTCCATTCTCCAATTTCCTAATATCCGGCCTCAATCTCGAATCTGTCGGGCATATCACTTTTTCCAATGCAGGCGTCAGCTCGTTCAGCGACATCGCGAACGTTGTGAACTGATAATACTGGAAATCAGAAATGGAGCCAGGAATATTGAGCATCATAGATACACTTTCGAGTAAATTGGAATTTTTATCGATTTAAAATTAATAATAAGCACTTACTATCGATTTAAAATTAATAATAAGCACTTACTATCGATTTAAAATTACTAATAAGCACTTACGTCTGCACTATTGGGTGGTCTTGGAGCAGCTTCCCACAGGGTGATCGATCCAGGGATGTCGTCGATCGTTGGTGTGTCTTCTCCGTCTATGCTCATTGATGGATCGTCGATTGCGTCCTTGAGTGAAAAAGAAAATTATTAAAAGAATAGTAGACATTACTTTGTCCTAGAAAATTAGAAAATGTGTGTAAAAGGTGAAGGGAAATTTAGATGTTTCCAAACTGTGACTGTTTTAGTGTCAATAATACTTGGATCAATTTAGTGGTAAGTTTTAGGGAGCATACTTAAGTACCTAATTTTTTGTTGTGAATCTTGAAAGAGATAGTGATCGAGTTCCACAGTTCTTTGACAAATAAAATTACTATAAGTTATTTTTGAGTGGACCAGCTGATCCATTGAAAGATATTTGATTGGCTGGTGCACTCATCTGCACCAATTAACACAGCTTTATTAGGACTTCCTCAGAACAAGGGACTCTAGTATCAGAGTTCCCTAGCCCTGAAGAAGCAAACTGAAATGTTTGTGTAATTCTGATCGCGAAAGGCTAAAATTATTATCAGTTACCTGGTGAGAAGGTTTGAAAGCCCCAACTTTGAGGCTGTGCAGCTTTGCCAAGACCTTCTTGTGTCCTGGGCTGCCCTGAGGACTCTTTGCTTCGCGTCTCAGTTTCTCGAGAGCTTCTTCATATAAAGCAGGATCACACACCTTCACCCTTTCTGTCCATTTGCCATAAAGGAACAGAAGCTTCTTCTTACTGAAATACAATTTTTCTTCATTTCAATAATTATTATTAGTAGCGATTGTTGTTCATAAATTTTAAGGAATAATTGCACATACTAACGTAGGACACTATTGCCATAGAGGTTTAATTTCAGAGCTATTAATTGATGCAAAAATATGTTATGTTTACGAGAAATGTGTCTGACTTAGATATGACTTATTCTACTTGTGACGTACACTGGCCAGATTGAGCGCAGCGATGCAGTAGATTAAGCTGCAGTCAGACACATTTTGGGTCAGCAAGAAGCTTAAGATGAATTTATCATTTATTCACTATTGCATCGATTTATATTTATATTAGAAAATAAATGACAAATCCTAGCTTTTTAAATTTTTTACTTAGTCCAGTTTCATAACTATTCGACATCAAAATCGTATAATATTGTTCATCAGTTCTCACTATGTAAATATAAATGAGTTACTTGATAATGTAATTAGCTTATAATGTATTTCTCAAAAAAATGATTCAACAGTTTCGCAGTTACTAATTATTGCCACTCCAAGTGAAGATAAACTGTTACCAGCTTACTCTTGGTCCGTTATGAATCCTTCGACACGATGAAGATCCTTCCCATTGCATGTGCCACTCTTGAACGCGAGGCTCGCCCTCAGATTGGCTCCGCCGCTCTGCTTGATGTCGAGGGAGCCGAGTTGCTCCATCCATAATTGACCCACCAGGACATTGTGAAGGATGCAGTTGATGTTCTGCCAAGTGTACGCTTCCTTCCACCTACGTAAGAAGATTTATGTGGAGACGTTCAAACTTTTTAAGTTTGTTAAATGAAACTTTTATTCTTTTCCCTCCTCTCAGATCTCTGCAAGCTTCGAAAACGCGAAATTAACCCTTTTAGTGTTAAAAGAATAATGTATTGGTAGTGGGACGCTAAAATTGATGTTTGCTTGCGTTACTTTATCTTATTTTCTCGTAGAAGAATCATACATAAGCTGTCATTTTTGTTGGGTTTCTGTTGCATTGTTTTTGTATAATTTTATTATATATATTATGTGGTAAAGTGGCGTCTTTTTTCGCGAATAAAGTAACCAATCCCAAGAAACGATTTCTACATGCCCAAAATTGACTGCTTGAGGCTGGAAGAAAAGAGACCGAGTCTCCTGATAATAATAATAATAATTAAAAAATAGCTAAAACTGTCAGGAACCGATTTATCGATAGCTATTCCAAAACTCTTCTAACTTCTACCTTTTCCACTATTTAGTACGTGGCAAGAAATAGAATTTTCTTTTAATTAGTATATTCTGCAAAGATTTGTCGACGTGTGGAAAGTATTTCGTTCACCAATAACAATATTTGTGGCGAGTACAGAATTCCTAAAAATAGGTAAATATTGACTTTCCAATTTTCAGTACACTACTATGGTTAGAGCGTTGGTACTGAAAGGTTTAAGCAGTGTATAGTGTATTTACTTGGGAAGTTCCACGGTGACAATTCCTTTCGGATGTATCTCTACCGATTTGCCCCAGAATTTCAGTTTTGGGTGTATACTGCCATGGAAGACGAAGTCCTCGCTGTCGGCGTGGAAGGCTGACACTGGGGGATGATGGGACACTTGCTCGCAGACTATTCTGGAAAAGAGAACGAATTCGATTAGGTGTTGTGAAAAGGGTGCAGTGGTCTAGAAATTCCTTTGTTTTGATGCTAGGGGATACCAAAGAGAAGATAGCATAGATATAATAATATTAATACATACCAATAGTGATAGAATAAGAATATAGTGTCATAATTTCACTTCTAATAGATCCATGGTTTAGATTCACAAAGTGAGCTTATAACGAGATCTACCTTGAGAATGTAGTGTCATAATTTCACTTCTAATGAACTTATGGTTCACAATGTGAGCTTATAACGAGAAGTGTATTTTAAAGATTATCTCTTGTGAAAGAAAAATTCTCAAAGTAATATTCTGTGAAAGTAACACTAATTTCAAAGTATCATGGAATAAATAATTGAATTTAGTAGCGAGCTTTTAACGTGGAGTTACTTTCCTATAAAAAAATCTGGTTCTTGAACCAGAGAAGTCATTAAAATTCGAATACTAAAATAAAAAAGAAACAAACTGAATCTCAATAATAAACAGTCACGAGCAGTGCATCAAAACACCAATCTCCTGCGTCATCATATAGTTACCGGAAGTCCTCGCGCTCCAGTTCATACGTCTCCCCCAGTATGGGATTGAAGGGCTTGCCAAGTCTTTCCCAGTTCGATGCCAAAGCGCTGACAGCAAACGCGGCAACGTACTGTAACGTATCATTGACGTGGATTTTCTCCTGTAAAAGCACGTTTAGAGAGGAAGAACAGAGCAGCTCACCTGTAACCTTCTGACAGGGGTCTCCTCTTGAGCCGCCAGCTTGAGCAGCTTGGCGTACTCCATGTACTCGGCGACGCGTTGGAGGAAGGAGAGGGGTTCGTTGAAAATGACAGGCATGGTGATTTTGCTGAGATCTTTACCCAGTGAGAGCACCGAGCATAGGTTTACTTCCGAGTGTCCCGGAACTGGTAACGTTGTTCTTGAAAATGGAACAATTTGCTGTTAGAATCTGGGGAAGAGGGCTCGTCAGGAATCTAATTGCAAGTGTTTTACACCTGGGACATGGTGTGTGATTAATTATCATGGTACATAACTCGTAACGAGCTTTTGCTTCTTGCTCACAATTACGAATTTATTTAGTGAATTTAGTGAATCTAAATTGCATAAAAAAGAATCGTGTTAAGAGAGTCGTATAAAAATTGATTTACTGATGCAACTTAGCATTTTGCAACTTGAAAATCAATTTTTATGTGACTCTCTTTAGACGATTCTTTATTACATGGTTTAGGTCCACTGTGTAAACTGAGTCCCAGGTGTAATTGTGAGGAAGACTGAAGGCGTATAAGCAGATGTAGCATAAGAGAAATCGATCGCCCCACAAAGGAATCGTTTTGGCAACAGTACATAATTTGGATCAATAAATTATCTACAATCTGGGGGACTGGTTTGTTAAATTATTTGGGAAAAGGTTACGATGTTCCCTTGTTATGAGTCATGGACCATGATCATTAATCATGGTACTGCGGATTTTTATGCATTTACAAAATTTAATAAAATTTCAATGCTTAAAAAAGTACAGAACGCTTGCTACATACAAAAGTATATCAGAAGCAATTTAGGCAGTGCGATATTTAAAGAAAGAAAAGATTTTTACTCAGATTCTATTTTTTAAAGTCTGTTTATAAAAATTTGATTCTGCATAAAAATTCGCAGTCTAGTGATCATGTAACGAGAAACGTGTTTCTGAGTTGAACTTATTTACTATTGATTTTTGTTTGTTGTCAGAGATGCCAGCGACTGTACTTTCGATGGGAATAAAATTCTTTTAATTAAAAATTCTAAATAATTGAGATGTACATTAATGGCCTATATTTTCAATTACTTACTAAACACGCGATTTAAATAACAGTAAACAATTGTATGAATTTTTTTCTGTTGTACTGAAATAAAGAACACTAAATATTATCGAAAGTATTTGGTAACTTCAAATTAAGAGTATTTTACTATGCAGTGTAACTTTGATAAGTATTAGGTTCTAAACTTTTGGCTTGTAGCGTACATAAATATAGTAGTAAGCTTATAACGAAAAGTTAAGGTGCCAAGTGTCTACACGTCCAAGGATTAATCAGAAGGTTCATACTGAATAATTTGTTGCAACAATGACATAACTATTAGTATTTTTGTAACTTTTCCTGAAAAAGAATTAATGATACTAGTTACTAGACTATTTTTTGCCCTCCAGAAAAAAAAAACAAAAATTGACAACGTATCTAATACGTATCTATACCTACATCAATTATTCACCCCTTCATGCTCAACGTTGCGTATAAATACGCTACATTGCATTTTAACTCACAAAAATTGAATAGTAAATAAATATTTGTATTTAGTGGAGTTGTATACATACATGTATGTAATATTGAGCCTTGAATAATATTAAACTTAGAGACCTAAAATCATCAATTTTATATAGTCAATTTTAAATAAAGTTTATTTAAGCTAGTATTATTACTAAATAGTAAATAGAAAAAGAATTGTTCCACAGTCTCAAAAAATAAAGTCCTGAAAGATTTAAAAAAATCCTACGAGGCATGCAGGTCGCCAACTTATGGTTCCAAAATTCCTGCAATTTTTATTTTTAATAGCATGCAATTCATTTTCAGTAAATTAGCTTCAAGCACGAGGTCTAGATCGAAAGAACTTCTCAACTAGAAAGTTTCTCTATCAGTCCTGGGTTATGGTATATTCCTTTCCCCAAGGCGAACACTACACGGGCTGGTTATTAAGTAATTATATATACATGCAAAAATGAGACAGGCTCCTTTCTTGGGAAATAAAACTATTCATGAAATCTAAACTCCAGCTAAAAACCAGCCGGTAAAGAAACCACCAAATTAACAGTGAAGTATTATTGTCAGTTACCCATAGAAATGAATGTCCCAAATCTATTTATTTATTAAAATAAAATCGAATTTATCATCAATTATTTTAATAAACCAAGACAAGTTATACTTGATATCTAAGAATATCTCAAAAAAAAGCTTAACCATATCGTAGCTAGTGGGCCATGTATGTGTCCCACTTCTCAATTTTTCTCTCTCGTCGCACCTAGAATGACGTTGACAGCCTACCCAACAAAACAAACTAACAACTCTAAAAAATACAAAAAAAGGAACATTCGCCCACGAAACTCTTGAAGCAAGCTACAAAAACCCTACCACAAGATCTCATTACGAAATAAAACAAATCTTAACGATCCCTCATTGCATCAAGTCATGTGCCAATCGAGCAACAATCAAACCACTTAACAAGATCGCCGCAAAGTCTTGACTCTTCAGGTGCTTCTCTAAAGCGGGCTCTACACGACGAGACTTGCCTCGAGGCATGTCAGCCGACAAGTGACGGGGCCAGACCACTTCGATTCATTCTGATTCTTATCAGATCCTCGAGGCAGCAACGAAGCTCTAAAATAATTCCAAGTGGCCTCAAGCCACGTCTCGAGGCAAGTCGCATCGCACAGTATTAAGACAGCAAACTCCACCGGTTCGACTGTCCCAAGCACGAACCCCAAGAAAATCCCTTCGCCACGCACCTGTGCGGACCCTGTATCCTTTCGTTGGCCATTATACGAGGTGTGCCTCTATCGAGCGGCCTGTAGTCCAGCTAGGAAGCCGTCTCCGCGGGATGCGACTCGCCACGTCCTTCGGTCCACACACCCTAGTCGACCCAACGTCCACCAACATCCGGTTCCTTGAGTCAGGGGTCGACGGAACTGAGGGATGCACGCGGCATCGCTCGGTGGCTGCTCTTCTGAACCCTCCGCGTGTTCCTCGGCACCCGAAACCAAATCGAAGCGGAAGCCAATGGGGGATGAACTGGACTGGTGCACAGAGACGTTCCCTCGTGTTCTTTCAACCTGATTTGTCCGCTGTATTATCACCGCGGCATCGCGGCTAGGTCAACGTTGCTCTGTCCAGGTCCAACTCGAGCGCTGGACATCGCGAACACTCGACATGTGCACAGTGGATGGTTGTTGGAACTCGCGATCAGCTGGACACCCGGAGACTGCACGTTGGCTGTACGGGCGTGACGAGGAGCTTAGGCGCACCCTCTTGTCTCTTTGGGTGTCCTGCTCGCACCCCCTGGGAGCTGCGGTGTGGAGAGGTCTTTCTCTTGTCGTGGCTCGGTCGGCGGAAAATATCAATAAATTCGAGCATGGACACTGCGGGCGCACGATTCTCGCTCCGATGGAGATGGTGTCTTGCTTCTCCAGGGGCGCAGGCGTGGCGAACCTGGGGCCACTGGGCGGCGTTATTCGGGGATTTGAATTTTCGCGGGCTGGGACTCTTTTCTTAGCTTCGGTTGTGTTAATGAGGGTCCACGTTTGCCTAAATTTTATGTAGAAAGGTGCTTACGATATGCTATCCCTGACAGAATGTTTTAGATCAAACCTAACAGTATGAAGTTATTTAAAATTATTGTAATTTTTTAGATGTACAGTGCTGTTGTATGGAAATATTAAATGGGTTTGGTAAGGTAGTATTTTATATTTTCGAAATCTATAACACTTTTAATTAACGCTGTATTAACGTTAATACATTAGTAGAATATTAGTAAAATAAGTCACTAGTAGTACACAGCAGTATCAGTAGAATAAGTCCAAGTCAGACACAATTCAGGAATATTTTAGATATTTCGTCGATAATTAATATCTCTGAAAGGAGGCCTCAGACACTATTTTATTATTCTTCATTTTCTTTCGATTTTAGCACGTAGAGTCACCTCTTAAAGTTTCCTGCTCCCATTATCAATCATTCTATTTTTTCAGATTACTTTTTAGATGTATAAAAGATTCATATTTTTCAAGACGTTTTTATACCTTTCCTGGAGAAAAAAGAACTGAAAATTCAATTGAAGACGCTGCATAAATGCCTCATTAAGATTGTCATGCTTCGTGGCGTGCCATTGTTCGACAAGATAGGCGTGCAGCACGAAGGGTGCTCAGAACCTGGAGCGATCTAGAAAGCAGCATCGAGATAATAAAGAAAGCATTTGCTTGCCACGGAACAACAGCTCGTTACGCGACTCTGTCATGGTCAGAATCGAGTTACAGTTACGCCACCAACTCGATTACTTTATCAATTACACCCTGCATGGAGGCTGCAATCGCGTCGGTTGGTCGATAAACATCGCGTAGATACAAAGTGTGCCCTAACTCCATTACACTGCCAGCGTATCGCGCAATTTGTTCCAAACGAAATTCCCCCGCCACACGTCGACATTAATTACCCCTGGTTAATTTTAACCCTCAGGGAGAATTGACCCTTTGCAGTCTTATATTGACGAGGCCACTTCATCACATGTCGTTTTACTTAATCCTGTACTGAGATTAACTGGATACAATTTCTGCACATTTACGAGCTTTGATAGTGGAATCAAAAATATTTGGTTTTTCATGAAATCGAATTTGTTGTTTCATAAAATTAGCGAGACTTAAAACTCAAGCCTAATTTACATTTAATATATACCGAATAGACTGATCCAGTATTTTAATTTTCTTTGACACTTGCATGGATAAATTCTTAAACAGATAATTGTTTATTTCCTCAGTGACAACTAAAATTATATTTCTTCGGTGTCCTCTTTAGAGTAAACCTGTCGCGAGCTGTTCTTCAGTCGCCACCCTCAGACCAAACCTGCAAAGACAGTTCCTCAAGTTCTTCCGCAACTCTCATTCCCAAAGTCTCAATTACCCCCAGCCATACCAAAGAGACACCTGATTTATTGCACCTGCCAACACGCGACTAATCGCACGCGAAACGACCATAATGCAAGCAGAATCCGCGTGGGTCTGTTTTTAATCGACGATGCAACCGCCCTCGGAATTCTTGAGATTACGTCCTAATCCTCTTCCGCGGCCAGGCTAATTAGCATGGATTAGCAGCGTAACACAGTTCGCTCGCTGTGCATGCAGGTAATACACATCGGAATAAGAATGAACCGAATCTCTATTGATTCACCTGGAAACCAAATCGATATCCGTGCGAGGCACAGGGGCTCACTTCGTTACAGATCGGGAAACTTTCGTGGATCGACGGGGCCCTCGGCCGTCGGCTGTTTCTTCACGCGAGACGAGCCAGCGATTGAAAGATCCGTCAGTCGAGGCTTCGCGACCTTCGCGACCGCCTCCAGCTCGTTTCGTCGTTTTGCTTCTAAATTTTCGATTAACTTTCCCGTGAGTACCTCGAGCAAATTGGAAAGAAGCCTGAAAATATCTGAGAGCCTTGGGGTATTATGAAACTATCGGAAAGAGATTATTACATTTTTCCTCTTTTTTTCTTCTTTATGAATTTTAATGTCCCATCAACTGCGTCTTGTGGCTACTGGCGAGGACTGTTATAGATGGGAATAATATGCCTCTCTTATTGCTTATTAAAGAGCAAGGAGTATTTTTCTTCTTTTTTGAGTTAATTTGGGGATGATTCTCTTTGGGTTAATTTTGGAGATTTAGTGGATTTTTTTACAGAGGTTGACAGGATAAATTGTGATCGTAGGGTTAATTTTGTGTTTTCCAGTAATTGTATGCCACGATGGCGAAGGAGAAGGCTGCTGAGGAGAGTAAGGAAATCACGGTAGCGGATTTGGTGGATGATGAAGAGGGACAGGAAGATGAGGAGGCTGCGAAGGAGGATGAGAAAAAGCCGCGTAGGTGGAAGTACGTCACGAAACACATGAGGATGTATCCTGAGTTGTACAGGAGCGACGTCTCGATACACCCGAGTTACACGACTCTTCAGAACTTGCCTTAGTAAGAATAATTTTATTTATGAATGATATTTCTACGTCTACTTTAATTTTGATATTATATAATTACGATTTTGATATTATATAATTTTTTTTCAATTTTTGTGTCAGATGTGATTTTAGTTGCTTATATATAATATTTGTATTATCTATTTTTCTTATTTATTTATTTATTTGAGGGGAGCAAGTCTGTTTTTTAGGAAAAAAGCTTTTTATAGATATGTAGAACGAGAGATGAATAGAATTCGAGAGTATTTATTTGCAAGACTTAATTTTTTTATATTGCCTAAATCTATTTAATAAACTATTGAAGAAATCAACAGTATCGAAGTCAACTTTTCATTCATAATAACACGTTCTGTCTCATGTCCCCTATGCGGGTCAGGGCAATTTTAACGATATCTTCACCAAATTCTTGTTACAAGTTTTAAAAAAAGAATATGTACTTCTTATTAACACTAGTCTATGCTTTTCTCTATTTTCCAGTCGACATTTTTAATAATTTAGCGTTAACAGAAATATTTCCCAGTTCATTTTCAACCATTTCTCAACTTTTCTCAAATAGACTGCTTCAAGCTTGAGAAACGTATTTTTCACGAACCTTTCCCTTTTTCCCACAAAAACACTTTCCATTTCCAAATGAATTACGTAACGCCAGCGAAACTAGAGATCTCTATTTTGTTGAAAGCAACGTCGTTTGTCGTCGTCGCGTGCAGAAGCTCAAGAAACAGATCAAACGCCAGCTGACCCGCGAGGTGATGCATTTCGCGATGATGCAGATATTCGCCATCGATAGCGTCAGAATTGACCGCGTCTTCAGCGTCGGGATGCCGCCGAAGACATTGATTGTCCCCGATTTGGTAACCGCGAACGAAAGGCGTCACATCAACGATCTCCTTCGCTACACGTTGTGAAGAAATTTTGTATCGTCCACGATCGATTCTGTATCGAATAAAGGCACGTTTGTACGTTGGTGTAAACTGGGCGAGTCCATTTTCTTGGGGGTAGGATCACCTCGAGCGTCGCAGTGATCTCGCGCGAAATCGAAGAAAACAAATTCGGCTTGGTTCGCGGCGAAACAAAGGAAAACCTTTCGACACGTTTAACGATTGCGTTATTTGACGTTTGTGGATGAACGCTCGTGAAAATGGCCAGTTGATATTTCTTGTCCCTGTTACGTTTAGTAAGTGGAGAACAGTGACATGTTTCATAATAAATATCAGCATGGACTTCTGTCCATTTTGTACAGCTGTGGGTCCTCTCCTTTGGAGTTGTGGGACATGCATGTAAGTTTTTCATTTTTATGTAATACAAAAATTTATAAAGTTGCTCTTGCAGTTTGAAGCAACGTTTATATTAGGTAACTATTGGTTGGGCTACCGAGTTTTAAATCCAGTTTTAACAAAGTTGGAACAACAATTTTCATCGACTTTAGGTTGATCAATTCGGTGGCTCAAAAGTTACCTAATACAAACGTAGCTTTACAGCATATTGGATAGTGCCAATGCAGGCAGTAGATGGCAAAAATACCAGGGCTACTTTAAGGAGCTGTAACTTCGCGAAGAAAAATCGTAGACTTGCTTCTTTTTTTAAATTAAAGGGAGAGGTTTGAAGTTAAAAATTAAAAACTACAAAAAGTACCACATTCTGACCAGGTGAAAAATGGTTACATTCGTCGGGTCACAGACGAAGAGGTAAAGTCGCTGGCCCTAGAGATAGCTGGGACCAACGTCACCACGACTTACATCTTCAGTCCCCCGAATCCGAAGAAAGTCCTCGGAATCAGGCTCCCTTTCCTGATCATGATCATCAAGAACATGAAGAAATACTTCACGTTCGAGATAACAGTAAATTTTCAGCCAATCAATTACGTTTTCGATTATTTCTTCATTTTTTCGAACGAACTTATGCACCACGAAATCTGTATTGTTCTGGTCTCGATAGATACTCGACGATAAGAACATGCACAGGAGGTTCCGAATGAGCAACTTCCAAAGCACCACGCGTGTTAAACCCTTCTGCACGTCGATGCCCATCGGTCTGTCTGGTGGTTGGAATCAGATTCAATTTAATCTGGCGGATTTCACGCGAAGAGCGTACGGCACGAATTACATCGAGACCACACGCATGCAGATCCATGCGAACTGCAGGATTCGACGTATTTACTTTGCAGACAGGTGCACATGATCGACCTATATTCAGTGATACGATAACATTGTTACCCTTGCTTTATGTTCGTGTCGTGGCAGAGACAGCATAGAGACGTGCAAATGATTAGATTCAAGGTGGAAATTGAAGAAATTAGATCGAAACAGTTTCAGAGTTATTCAAATTCTGTCTGACTTAGGACTTATTCTACTGATTTCATTGGATCTGTTACACCTAATTCACGTTGGCAGTAGAATAAGTTCCAAGTCAGACACATTTTATTAATATTTTATTTCTTCAATAACTATCAGTTTTTGGTAAAACTGCAATAATTGGAGGAAGCAGGACAAATTTTTATTGAGTATACATAATAATTTGCATATTTCTATACTTAAAGAACACCACCCTGATATGTCAAACAATAAGTAATTTTTTTAGAATTTTTTTACAGGTGATTACTAACTGAAAAATTTAGTCTTCCTGAGAAGATACAATTGTAAGTTTCAGTTTTATTTTTCAATTTTTTTAAAGTAAAAATATTCTGCTTTTTATCCTGCATCTTAAATTTGTAGTTCCATTCCCAAAACCATTTTCACTAAAGCAATTTATAATTTGGATCACCTGTAGCTATAATTAAAAACTTGATATCAAAAATTTTATAAAACTGCTCATAGCGTCATACAATTTTCACAATCTATTATTTAAATACTCTCAAAATTTGACTCTAAATATTTACTATTAATCCATTCTCAAAAACAGACTCTATTCAGAAGACGAGCTACCAGAGGACTTCAAGCTTTTCATGCCAATCCACCGAAAGAAATGTGTGCGCGCGGAGGACGTCAAGAAACCAAAAGAAGAAAAAGTACCTGAAGTCGAAACGGAGCCACCGCCTTTTGCAGCGAGTGAGGCACCTGAGGACGAAGACGAAGAGGAAGAGGAAGAAGCTGAGGAAATATCACCAGCTGAATCAATAGAGGAAGATCGTGTTGAACCAGATGATGCAGTCACAGAGGTTGAGGAAGGAAGAGAGGATGAGGAAGAGGAAGATGAAGTTGAAGCTGCGGAAGGAAGTGACTACGAGGCTGAAGATGAAGATGTTGCTGTTGATGATGACGAGGAACAGGCAACTACTCATGTAACATCACCGGGAGATGTGACAGAAGATGAAACTGACGCGGAACAGGTGGCAGCGGAGGAGGAAGAAGAAGCTTAATTGCAAATATATGTATAATGTTGTTTTAGTGTAAATATTGACTAATAAAATGTCTATTTTTATGTAGGATAACTAAATTCCTCTTTATTCTTCAAATATTGCACTTTTATTACTTTATTTTCGTTTCATTTTATACATCCTCATAATTGTTTGGTTATATTTATTTACGAAAGAAATTTTCACATGAACTATGGACGCATCTTTTTTTGTAAAAGAATTTCTTTATTACATAGATAGCTTCAAAAAGTAATGTTTATGATATTTTACCTTAATGTTTACAATTTAGCTACCATCTTTCCTAATCAAAAATACACATTTACATTTGGTATGTTTAAAATAATTAGTTTAAGAAGATAAAAATGAAAGAAGTCATTGCCACCATGTGTACAGCATTAAAATGAGAGTTTTAAGCATAAGATAAAAGCTGATTGAGCATTTAATAGTTTGTTTTTATGGAACATCATAATCATCGTCTTCCCTCTTTCTTTTCATAGAATCCTCTCCTTCTACTTTGACTGGAGGCACAGTTTGTCCTGAGGTAATTTGTATTTTTGGTTTGGTTACTTGTGCTTTTACTGTAGCTGTGCCTGTTGTAGCTAAAAGTTAAAAAATATGTTGACAACTAGCAAAAATTATTGCCACATATTACATTACAGATACTCAAATCGTTTGTGCCTTACATATTTGAGGTCTCAGTGAAATATGGATGGAAGGAACAGAAGTTTGGGAATGCAGGATTCGAAAGGGATCTAAGGATCAATATTAATTTAAAAATCAGTTGCATTAATTAATTTGAAATCTGTTTCTTCCTCGAACTTACCAGTTGAAAATTTCAAAACAGGCTTTGGTATTGAAATAGTTTGCGTTCTGGCAACTGTTGCCAGAGTTCCTGGTCTTTTAACAATGGAAAGACCAGTTTTATTTCCTTCTACTTTGATCTTTGATTGGCCGCCTTGAATATTATTTCCAACTATAGAATGTAGTGGCTTCCCAACCACTTTCTTTGTCGCATTTTTAAGTTTATAATTTGTTGCATTTAAACAATATCGATCAGGTGGTAATCTCAAACCATTACTCGGTTTAACAAATGGAAGAGGTATATTATTTTTCGCTCTAGCAACATCTAACAACACATCTCTCGGTGGTGGATTCGTGAAAGTACGTTCTAACTGCATTTTAACTGCCAACCTAACATCGTCCAAGTCGATAAACTTCTTTTTTGCATGATTTGCATAAATTCTACTGTCGTCTAGTATACAAGTAACATAACCTATGAATTGGAAATCAACTATTTTATAAACCGTTTTATGGAATTACTATAAAATAACATATAAATTAATGATGTAAATTTATTTATAACTTGAAATATGTTTCATATAAAAAATACGTACGATATGTAAATTCGAGTAGCTGATTTATAACCTTCGGCTCATAGTCTGTGATTCCCATATCTTTCATTATTGACATAATAACTTGGGCATCTTTTGGAATATGTTTCACGTGACTCATTGTCTTTGCTTTTTCTGTCATTCTCAAAAAATAATGCTGTTATTGTTGCACTTTGCACAACAATTGGAGATCACGACGAATCACAACTTTCATGGATTTTAGGTTAGCGTTACGAGTGAAAATCATGAAATTGCAGTTGCAGTGATGCCAATGGTAAAATGCAAAATTTTATTTACAAAAAGATTCACATTATAATATTTTATTAACTATAATAGTATTTTTATTGGCAAATACTTATTACTTTTTTAAGCAAGGAAAAATATATGTAAATATGTGTAAATAAATAAAGAAATTTGTATTATATGATACACATTTTTATTACTATCATAGTGGCAGCGGCCATAAGAGTCTGTAGCACATTTCAATTGAATTTGTTTGGCGAGTCCGTGCTTGCCATCAAACTGTCTCTTGGAGTTTTTGCCGAAAGAATTTATATCATATAAAAAGCATCATGAATATTACTTCTGCAGGTAAATTACTTATTTCAAATTTAACAATATAGTGTATCTTAAAATTCTATTGTTTCCATACTTTTCAGTAAATTTTCACACAACACTCGGGCATTGTATCAGCAATGATTTGCAAATCTCCTGAACCATAACCTCTAAATTTATATTCGAAATATTAGATGTTATTGTTTATTTAATTTTAAATCATGTTATAAAGTTTTAATATCTTGTTTAAGTATTTTTCTTATCTTGTGTTAATAAATAAACATTATTTTTCAGCTGGTATCATCTCCTTGCTGGAGGAGCCAATGGATAATGTACTGATATATGCATTAAAGAAGTTAGATATGATAGTTGATGAGTTTTGGCCTGAAATTTCCGAGGCTATAGAAAAAATGTACGTTACTGAAGTGTTATATTTGAATACGTTGTAAACCAAAATTTTATGATCTTGAATAATGTACAGAATGAAGGAAAATGTTTAGTGTATCAGAAAAACGTGATCCTTTGTTCTGTGCTACACATTACAAAACTGATATAAAGTGAAATATATGTATTTATAGCTACATTTCCAGCAATGAGCAATTTTTCTTTTGGAGTTAACAGTGAATTTTTTGTATTTTAGAGAAATTATATATGAAGATACTGCATTTCCTAAACGAGAGTTAGCTGCATTAGTTGCTAGTAAAGTGTATTACCATTTAGGAAGTTTCGAAGATTCTGTCACGTATGCTCTCGCAGCTAATGAATACTTTACTACCAATGTTCGCAATGAATATGTGGATACTATTATAGGTACTATTATAGGTTTTTTTTTACTATTATTTGAGCTGAAAAAAAATTATGTGGAAGGAGTGCTGATTTTTTTCCCAGCTCTGCATAATATTAGTACTTGGTTTAAAAGAATTAACTATATTTGTTTCAATTTACAGCTAAATGTATTGATACTTATATTCAACAACGTGTCCTGGCAGCTGAGGGCAAGCTACCACCAGGTAGCAAAGAAATCGACCAGAGATTGGAAAATATTGTACATAAAATGGTTACCCGATGTGTAAACGACAATCAATATAAACACGTTTTAGGATTAGCTCTGGAAGTGAGAAGTCTGTCTACCTTTGAAACCGCAATCTTAAAATCTGTAAGATTTCTATTCTTCAATTTGTGCAGCTCAAGTCATGTTCAGATTTGATATTTATATTGTTCATTCCTTAGGATGATGTGAGCGGTATGCTGTCCTATGCTTTCCAAGTAGTTATGAGTCTCATTCAGAACCGTGGCTTTCGTAACAGTGTGCTACGCTGGCTAGTGACTATTTATCGCAACATGGAAATACCCGATTATGTTAATATATGTCAGTGTCTCATATTCCTCGAAGATTCGTTAGCTGTTGCCGAAGTATTAGACAAATTAAGTAAAGGCACACAAGATTGTGTTCTGATGGCCTATCAAATTGCGTTCGATCTCTACGAATCAGCGACTCAGCAGTTCCTTAGTCGTGTCTTACAAGCTCTTAGAGCAACTGCTCCCATTCCAGGAGCTCTTATGGCTAAACCAATCGTTAAGCCAGCTGTGAAAGCTGGCTCTACCGAAACCAACTCTGAATCTACAAACGTAGAAACTGAAAACAATACTTCTACTACAGATGAAAAATCTCAGCGAAGTGTTGAAAGTTTGGTAAGTTCTATTGCTTTGTAAATCTAACACGAAGATAGTACTGTTCATTGATTTTACTATTTTAATTACCTAGAATGCCGAAGAACGTGAACAACAAGATAGAGTTGATGCACTATCCAGTATTTTGGGAGGAGAGATTTCAATAGATTTGCACTTACAATTTTTAATTCGTAGTAATCACACTGATATGTTGATACTCAAGAATACTAAAGATGCCATACGAGTTTCCATCTGTCACACTGCCACAGTAATAGCAAATGCTTACATGCATTCTGGAACGACTAGTGATCAATTTCTGAGGTAATTATACTTTATTCTATTCGATTAATGTTTGATTAATAGGTTAGGGAAACATGAATTCTCAAAGAAGCTGGATATATTAAGTTTTCGTTTTTCAGAGACAATTTAGAATGGCTGGCTCGCGCAACGAATTGGGCCAAATTAACAGCGACAGCATCGTTGGGAGTAATTCACAGAGGCCACGAACAAGAAGCTTTAGCATTAATGCAAACATATCTGCCGCGAGATACAGGCGCGGGAGCTGGTTACTCCGAGGGCGGCGGTTTGTACGCGCTTGGTCTAATCCATGCAAATCATGGCGCAGCAATTACGGATTACTTACTTGGACAACTTAAAGACGCACAAAATGAGGTATGTACACGATTATTTGTCTACTCGTGTCTCGAGAACTACATATAACCTCTAAGCAAAAAGTTTTCAATCCAACGCAGCAATATGAAATTATTTAAAAATACTGTAAGCTTTTAAATGTGAAATTAAATTCATCTAGTATTCCCATACGTTTTATATTCATACAATAGCACTTTACGTTTCAGAAACTACAATATTTTTAAATAACTTCGTATTGCGTTTGCTAGAAAACTTTTTACCAAAGGTAGTATAACAAGGTAATATATCTTATAATGTATTCTTTGTGCAACAGATAGTTCGCCATGGAGGTTGCCTGGGCTTAGGCTTAGCCGCCATGGGTTCATACAGACAGGATGTGTATGAACAACTGAAATTCAATCTTTATCAAGATGACGCTGTTACTGGCGAGGCAGCGGGTATCGCGATGGGTATGGTCATGTTAGGATCTAAATCGACCCAGGTGATAGAAGATATGGTGGCGGTAAGTCGAGAAATAAATTTCTTACGCATTAGTTTAGGCTGGTCATAAATGTGCAACGTCGGTCGAAAGAAAGTTTGGATGCCAAATGATAGCAGAGAGATTATAATTTTACTGGAAAGAACTACAGTGGTACAATAGTATATTGGTACACTATTCTGTACTAATATCAAAAAGCAGATTGTTATCTGTAATACTTTAGTGTCTATCGCTACTCCTATCCCACTAATTATTGGAAATAAGATCTCAAAGCTCACTTCGAGCTTCATACAAGTAAAACTCTGAATGAGGTATTTGAATACCCAAGTACTGTTAGGAGCTCAGAAGGTGTCAGTGAACACTTGATGACAGCACACACGCTTTTCCCTTATTGGGCAAACTGATCACAGCTATTACTCTTATTTATAGTGAGTGGAACACCCCTCTGAATACTGTATTGTCCTACTGACATCATCTGAGTTTTCCAAATGCATATATTTGTGTTACATTGTAAACTTTACAACTTACCGACCGAAGCTCGACTCGATCTCACTCACACTCGTTGTTTTCCTTTTCTTCTTCTTTCTTCTCAGTCCACTGAATTCTTAGAAGTCACCCATCTGGATAAGTATCCATATATGTATGATCCTGCACTGGTCAAAGTTATTTCACCCATTTTAAAACACTATGATAATTTTTTCTTTCACCATCACCATAGATTTAGAATAAATGGATGAAGGGTTAATTTAAATTTTAAGTAATTGGATATACGTGTAGGCAAGGAATGACTCGAATCTCCACTCACGCAACTTTTACTTAAAGTATTAGAAACAGATAACACTTGACTGTAAGAAGTCTGAACAGAGAATGCGCCAAAGTCTTCAGGTATTTTTCCCAATTGAAAGTCGTTTTTAGGTCGTATAGAAGTGGGGATGTTTTATTCCTACCTGGGTCAGGTCGGTCTACGACCCTTAGAGATACCTTTGCGCCAATGTTTACGTTTCAATATTAGGAACAAATTAAGTGTTTTAATCTTGTTTCTCATTTTTCGAATGTAGAAATACTATTATTTAATATCTATTAGTATCTTAAATTAAGTTGTCTGTAACGAAAGAAATGATAACACTGTAGTAAGGAAAAATTTATTTAAAAACTTTTAGAGTAGATGAGTTTCAAATATCTAATCTTATACCACTGAATATCACAATTTTAGGTTTAGAAACAATTCTTTTATAAATGTCATTAATCAGATTTAGGGGTCATTTGTTGCATAAAATTCTTTGACTTATTTTCAAAAATTCATTGATACATCACTGTTAGTGATAAAATAGAATTAATTGATTCATAAATCTTCGACGAGGAGCTTTATTTTAATATCCATTTTAACGTATCAAAAAGGGTAATTTGTTATAAATATTATACAAGTATACAAATATTTACAATATAGTAACTGTAATAATACTGATATATTTTAACCGAGCGCGTAAGGTGAGTGACTCGCAGTTTTTACATCGTAAGACCCTCTGGCACTGTAACAGAAATACAATATTCAAATATAAAAAATGAGTCATGACCAAATACAAACAGTAGTGTTAGTCATAGTTAAATATTAGTAGTGCATGTTAAATTTGAGACTATAGTTTACCTAGGATCAAGACTGGGACCACCCATGTATGCTCTTGGTTTTCCATTTTGAGAGGTACCAGGGAAGCCCCTTGGCTTTGTAATAGATTCGCTATAATATTCGTAGCTGCGTCCGTGAGCGCAAGAACCTATCCAAGAAAATGTACTTTAAATATCAACTACACTAATTGTGAATTAAAATTATACATTAACAGTTTTCAAAACTAGACACTTTTCTGAGAACTTCAAAATCAGCAAAACAGTTAAAGAATCTTTGCGTTTAAAGTAATTTCTACATTTCTACAAATGTGCTCAATTCCAGTTTAAAATCACCTATTGAAATTGCAATCTTTATTAGCTATCATTTGTATCAGCTAAAATTAGTACTAAAGATAAATATTATTAAACATAAATATTAGTACTAAAAGATAAATTTCATCACAGGGTTTTTCCTTGTATGTACCTCAACAGGTATTGCAATCAGTCTTATCGCTACTTTGCGAATAGAGATTCATGGTGCAATACCTTTAACTTCAATAATTGAAATTGTTGGAAAGGAGTCTTGTTCTTACCAAGCATGTCGCTGTTGCAACCTGGCTGACTCTTTCCTCCGTTGGCAAAGAAGTCAGAGGTACCAACTGCACTGTTCATTCCCAAGAGACCAGCGTTCGTGTGAATAACTTGAACGTTTCTTGCGTGAGAACGGTCCACTCTGCCATCGGGGCCATTGCTTTCGAACATTGGCTTGGCTGGATCGAGAGCTACAGTCAAAAGAATCTGTTTAGTTTGGCACCATTGTGTGATGCATAAAGCTTTGGTTCTTGGTTCAACTTTAAAAGCTGAGCTTTTAATGAAGATCAAACTTTCAAACCTTTCTTAAAATTCTTAAGAAAAGTTCTTAAGATTAATGTTAGGAAATTAGTAATTGTTTCCGTGATATATTTTATTGATTTTGAATTCGTTTGAACTTTCAATTCTGAGCTTGGACTTTGAAGAATGTTTAGTAGAGGTTCGAACCCAAGGGATTCCAGCGTTTAGAGCTTTAATTGCGGCTCCTAAAGTTATTTTAGCAACAGAGGTTATTTTAGTAGTAGAGACACGTTGTGGATCAATTTTTTCCATTCTCAAGTAGTTTTATTCAGGGGTCAAGTATTTTCGAGCTTTAAGGTCCTATCCAAGTAGTTAATTCACCTTCCTAATCAACGTGTCTGCTATGACGTCTTTCTTCATAGATTCATTTCACATCTAGCTTGAGCAACAGGTGGTTACTCAAGAATCTCCAGAAATGCTTTAAGATTTCAAAGTAGATACGTTTAATAGTTCTCTGGTTCCCCTTATTCCTTCCAATTAACTCTTCCATTCCTCTCCAAAGCTTTTCTATTCCATCTAAATGCCCACTTTGTTTCTACTTACCAATAACTTCAGAAACCTGTGCAGACTTAGACACAGTCCTCGCTGCCAGACTAATAACATGAGCACCAAGGGAGTGTCCTATAAACTTTGTATTCCCAGAATTCAGGTTAGCCTTAGTGCGCAGGAAGTTGACCAACGAGGCTACGCGTTCGGCCACAGCTGGCACACTCTTAGCAACCTGGGAGTATATTATGCTCTTAGCAATTGAACTCCAATCTACTACGATGACATTGCAGTCTTGCACCTTGAGGAATGCTACGAGAAGATTAGAATTATTTAGGATTGTTGTGAAAATTAATGTCAGAATTTAATGGCAGGGTTCATTTCTTTTACCATCGCGGATTAGGGTGCAGGATGACTTGTCACCAGCGCTTTTCCAGCCATGGGTGACGATAATTGTAGGTCTATTCGCCCTCCAGTTGCTTCTACTGACACTGGCGATGTCGTTCAGTGCTATTACTTGTCCATTCGAAGGGTTCGATCTGAAATGAGATTGACTTGAATCAAGACTTAAGGATAGTTCAACAAAATTTCAAAAATTGGAAGAACACTAAAACTTCTTCAATTTGGTTTTAAGTTGATTAATCGAGGTCCTGTTGTATGAGTTTAGGTCACTTAGTGTATTGTTATTTACTGTAGAAAGACAGAAATTAAATTTGTACACTAAATGTGGAGGCAGTATTTGATCAGCTGAGAATATTTTTGGCATGCCAGTAATTCCATCAATCATGTTTCAAGGATGAAAATGGTAGCTCTCAAAATATTTCTCTCACATTACTAAATTTAAAAAAATTGAAGCCTTAAAAGCCACACAAAATTTTCTCTTCAAATAACCACAGTAGATATTAATAAATAAAGAAACTATGCAATAGTGTATGCAAAGTCAATCCTTAAAGTGACAGTAATTGAGTACCCTACCCCTATTCAGTATAACACCAATAAGGGTTTCAACCCATTGACTGAGACTTGAACTTTAATTGACTACTAGTCTATTGAAACTAAGGTAATGTAAACCTAAATACAACCATCAAAGGGATGTTTCAAGCCTGACACTCCCATTAAGCCAATATTAATCGAGGACCCCTTTCGCAGAGATTCTACCCTAATTATGCAACCAAAATGTTTCAAACCGTGTGTAAAGCGTGAAAGTGATGGAATTGACGTCGGTGGCCAATGTATCAAGCTCCTCCAAAGTTAGCGGCGTAGAGTCGAGCTTAATCAGGTGGGGTACTCCATCTCCATCAGGGAAAATCGTGTAATTGGCCTGCATCAACGCAGCAAGCAGGCTAGGATAGACTGTAAATAAATTCCAACCTGTTACAACCTTGCTCGCTTCTCTGGCTCGATGGATTACTATTTTCATGTACTAACCCAGCGCCAGAGCTACTGGAGCAACCATGGTGGCCCTTCGTTGATGTACCACGCGTCAGGGAATTATCAGACTATTTCACTCGCGCGGTTTAGCTCCTTTTATAGGTTTAACGGAAACAACGATCCACTCGAGTAGCTTACGCTCCTTGATAAGTGGCTGATACTCGTCCAATCAGTCGATCACTGATTCATAGCCTCGAGTGTGGTCTTGATGAGCTCTTGTCGTAAGATCTGATTGCGAAATCTTCTCGTGTTTAGCTTTTCGGAAGCTGAACCTTGAGAACTGACTCTGTGTTTGAGGTTTGAGGAGGATCGTTCTTAGGGAATTGATGGTGGATCAGAATTAGTGAGAGAGTCAGAATTTTGCTTTTTATAAGGTAGTGAATTTTTGATGAGGAGATTATAGTGAGGAAGATGCTTTTGAATTCAATTTTGAAGTGACATAAGACACTTTTGTCTTGTCAGAGGCATGAGATTATAATGGTAAATATTATTCCAAGTTATTGAGAATATTGCAATGAGTTTATAAGGGAACTATGAATTCAAGATGTTGAGAACATTATAATAAGCTTATAACAAAAGAATATTATATTGTAGAATCAAAGTTGGTCAATAATAGAAATTGAAAATAATTAATACACAGGAAAGTTATTTTCTTTGTGTAAATTATTGTTAATTAAATTTACATTCACAGTCTGACCACTGAACACTATCTACTGTGAAGTAGAAGTGTTTCTCTGTATAATATACCCTTTTTTAAATTTTTCTAAGAAATTTTATTCCATATTTGTGAGATAAAAGCATTTATCTCCCTAGAGGGATAAAGACGCAAGAAAGATAATTAAGGAGCTAACCAAGAAGAAATTTGGACAAGTTTGATTAAGCTAGAATTTTTATTTAGAAATTTCAACGCGTTTTTCTTCTGTAGAATTAAGCGGAGGCAAACATGGCTAATCTGGCAGAGTTTGCGCAACATTGTAATCTTTCTGATGTTTTCGTTCGTTTCCAGTTAAAAATTCTAATGGAACGTGTACAGAATATTTGCATATCGATACATTTATAATAACGAAGATATCTGATGGAAATGCATTAATTATAAAAAATTGATGTCTTATTGAACACATTTAAAATGTGTATATAACGTGATATTAAATTATACAAAAAATTATATTTATGCGCCAAACAATTACTGATCAAAGACAATTCATATATATATATAGAAGCATAATTATAATTAGTGAGATCTCTTGTTGTTGTAAAATGTTGTAATTGAATCTCATATCATAATAGATCATATCAAGACAAATGATATTACGCTTCCACTTTTCAGTTATTTATAAGAAAACTTCTATAATCGTGTTATCTCATCTCGTGGTTTTAATTGAATAAGTGTAAAAATTAGATAATTGAAAGAGTTTTTCATGTTTGAACATTTTTATTACTTCATCGGTGTGATTGCATTGTGACGTATAATATTTCTTTTTATGTAGCTTCTTAACTGAGATATTGGCATATCTTACTTATTAATATCTATGACAATCCTTTGATGTCATATTAACATCATTTTAAGTGATTTTCATATTGTTAATCAGTAATTAATAGATAAACTTAGCCAATTAGATAGTTTTCGATAATTCAATCTCTTTAGATTTTGGGCACAGTTTTTGATTGGATAAATTTGGTACTTGAATATTTTAGGTACTTATGATATTTTAAATTCAAGTATTTGAATATTTAGTTTGAAAGAGATGTTTAATCTAGTTTGAATTTTGATCTTATTTGTTAAGGTTATTTAAAATTTACTTTGAATTTTTATTTCAAAATACATGTTAACTTATTTACTTTTTTAAAGATAGAATCATTATTAGATTCATTCATTATAGTGTCATAAGGTACCATTCTCATAACAGTTTATAAATCGATAACAGATTCCTGTTTTATATGCATGGCGATGCTTTATGGATATTTTATTATATACCCTCGTTACGTGTAACTAGTCATGAGCTTACATATAACGAGGAAACAAGTAGTAAAAGTAATCGATAAACGAAGCATTATTTCATACTTCTGAAAAGAAGTAATCTCTTAAATTCCATTATACAAATAAAGTCAACAGCCTATAGAAACACCGATTACAGTAACAAGATCAAATTTAATAGCTTCTGCTGGTTCCAGAGCAAGATCTGCCCTTCAAAACAACATGGTACATTTAATCATTATAGATCCGCTACTCGATAAGTAACGAGATAATAGAAAAGAAGAAAAATTGTCATTTATAACCAGTACCTATCTACGTTGATGATTTCTGTTTCATTGATGATAAGAGTGAAGGAAGAAGATAGAAAGCTTTACGAAGTAAGCTTCGTTGCTACTAACCGCGAGCTTATAACAGATAAATACTGTATAGGCTTATCGCTATTTTTATTTTGAATTTTGTTTATTTATTGGCTCAGTTTTTCTTATTTTTCGTTTCTTAAAAATAATAAATGTCCTAGTAGTTAACTGTCTCCTCATATTTAAATACTAACGTTAATTTTATTCAATTTTAGGCTACAGTTCTACTGTACCAGGCACAACTAATTAAAAATAAAAACTAGTGTCATAGTATCTCCAATTTCTGAGACCTCATAATTAAAACAGGTTCCTCAAATACTGGGACATTTGATATCTTGAGTGTTTAGGTGTTGGGACATTTACTTTAAATAAATAAATAAATGAAGTTCCTTCTGCTACGCGTAGTAGACGCTGATACTTTTCTGACTATTATTCCAGTGTAAAATAAGAAAACCAAAGGAAATGCTATCAGCAGAAGCTCGATTTCTCACCATAATGCCCATTCTCCGCGAAGTCCGCGTGCACCAGCTCCCATGCATAATCTTCGCCCATTTATCCGCGGAATACTCGCCTCGAAAGAATTCTTCGGGGCTTCCCGTATTTCCTCGCGAGGCGATTGCCCTTCAGAGACAACGAAATCCACTTACTGTCGTTGGAGGAATAGGTACAGGACAAACTGCCTCGCTTTGTCAGGGCTGCTCTACGAATCCAGACCTCGGCTAGAATTTTCGTTCCCAGTTAACAAGCTCGTTGCTGTGAGTGCCATTCCTGGGATGTAGTTCTATCGCCAGTGAATATCGTTGACAGAACTGTGGCCCTAGAAATAACATGCTTTCAAGTGGCAACTATGATATTTTGAATAGTTTTAATAATTTTGAATAGGTATTTTGATTAGTTAATTATTCTGTAATAGTTTTTAAAAAGCTGATATTTGAGAAATTAGACTTTCGCAAAGTAGGTGGAAAAAGAAGCTAATTTTCACAAGGATTGGAAGCTTTTTCCAGACAGTGTTGAGTTAGGTTCTTCTACTTTTCAATATTTTTTTACTTCTTTTAGTTTGAGGGATAATCATCCTCATAGAGATTAAGAATCTTTTTGCTTCCTCTGTTTTAAAGAGCTATAAGAACTGATTTTATGATCGACATGCAGATTAGTTTTTTTAGACACTCTGACAGGATTGTTATAACTTTGCTTATTTTAATAAAAAATGTTCACACATTTTTTAACTTCTTAACGATGGAATTTTGTTTTGAAAATGTATCTGCTTGCATAAATAAAATCAAGCGATGACGAGTATATTCGTCAAATGCAGAATAAATACACTTACTGTGAATTTGAATGAATTATAATAAAATGGCAAGGCCTACAAACGGTATTTTATTTCTTCATGTGACGAGTATACTCGTTAAACATCGTTCAAGGGTTAAGCATCGATAAACCAAATCACAAAATTTTAGATTGATATATTTGTCAGTTTTATTTAAAAAAATTCCCAAATATCGCCTCGTTTCTCTAACTAGGAGGACGATCCTGTAAAAGACCCCTAATAATAAGAGCAGTCTCTCCACAAAGAGTCTGTTTTGCCTCAGAATAAACTGAATCGAAGAGAAACTATGAAGCAAATCCATGAAACCTTGCAATCCACCGCGAGGAAATTATCTTACGAGGTGGATTGATTCCACAAAGGCAGATCCACTTCCTCCTCCGTTATTTTTCCATCAAACTAGCTGTTCATAAGGACCGCGGAATAAAGAAGTGGATCTTGCCTTTGGGAACGTAACCGTGTCCCGTTCAGAGGGACGCGTACCTTTAATGAAGTATCTCTTATTTCCTGGAGCAGTGAAATTCGTTTTCAAGCATTATATCAAGGCCTTTGTCTCGAGTACTTCGTTTAATAAAATTTGTACGTAAGAAGAGGGAAGCAGAGCTCCTTTTGTCTGTATAAAGTTTCACGTTTCTAGCTTCGTTTTTTTTCTTCCTTCTTTTCCAGTATGCCCAGGAAACGCAGCACGAGAAGATCCTACGAGGATTGGCTGTTGGCATCGCGTTCACCATGTACGGCCGCCTCGAGGAGGCTGACCCCTTGGTGACCTCGCTGTGCGCTGATAAGGACCCGATACTTCGCAGGAGCGGCATGTACACGCTGGCTATGGCCTACTGTGGTACTGGAAACAACCAGGCTATTAGGAAGCTTCTGCATGTTGCTGTAAGTTGTTAGAGGACGTTTTGGATTCTTTTGGATGGCTTTGGTGAACCCTGGAGGTGTAGGTTGAAGAGTTCATAATAAAAATAGCCTTCGTCTAATTTTATAATCTTTTTGAGTCCAGAGTACTCTGGAATTCTTGTAGTCAGAAGAGTTTGCAACATAATGGAGTTTGTATATAAAAAGTATATGCTACTATACTGAATATTTTGCTAAAAAGAATATTAATTAGTGGAACAAAAATGAAAGATGTTACAGTATTTCTTTTTTCTGATGGGAGGAGATAAAACTTGACGAGACAAAATTGACGTTTTTGTTATAAGCTCTTCAATTTTTATATGAGATTGTTAATCCTTGAGTGGTGTCGTGAAATTGAATTTTTAATATTTGGTTTAAGAAATGATAAAAAATAACTCACAGAAATTAATACATTAAAGTTTGAAATTTCTGGATATTATTAACGCTTCAATATTATTAACGCTTCAAAGCCTCTGAAGTGAATTCAGATTACTTCAAATTCTGTGTCTGGTCTGGTTGCTATTGACACGATTCACGCCATTTTATAAGCTTCTTCTAATTGTCGTTAAGTTATCATTAAAAATTAGTTTCTTACAAACTGAACACCTCAAAACAAATTTTACAATTTTTTCCTTGTATCAGTGACAGAAGTCTTAATGGCAACTAGTGTTAATAGAAATGATACCTAATTCGTTTCTTTTTTCATTTGCTCAATTTTCATATCCCTGAAGTGTCTCAAATTACACGTAACTGAAAATTTCATTTTTGGTGGATGGGTTAGTTAATAATTTATTTGAACAGTGAATGTACTTTAGCGAACAAATTAATTTCGTGGCATCATTAGTAGTTATTATCTTCAATATAAACCGATGTTGTAAACCATGCTATGTTATCAGAGATTCACGTGAGATTAAATCGTCAGGCAATTGACAACACGGAGATAATTAAAATTACGTATCGAGAGTTCAATTAATTACCAATACAGACGTAGAAAGATTTATTTTTGAAGATGTAAAAATGTATATAATCTTCAAGTCTCAGTACCTTATAATTTCTCGTTTGGAAATAGTAATTTCTGGTCTGAAACACAAGGTTTACTTTTACGTATTTAACACTGAAATTGTTACTTGAAGTAGCTTTTAATAAAATGGGGATATTATCTTTATTTATAAAAAATCATGGTCTCTATATTGTTAAGATTACAATCTCTATATCTTAGGATATGTGTTATCTCTGTTTTCATTCTTCTATTGGCTTTCTTTTAGTTTCACAATAGAAAATTGCACAATAGCGAAATTTAAGCTTATTTAAGAGTGATAGAATTATTTCACAATTTTCAATCTTTTGTTATGAGTATGGATAAATTGTCGTTATTTAGTGAATGTGTTTAATTAACAAATGTCTTATTTGGCCAGGTCAGGAGCAGAGATGCTAGTAGAATGAGCCAGTAGAATAAGTCTAGTCAGATATATTTCACTTCAAACGTTCTTTCAGCAATCAATATCTCAGACAAATGAAACACAATTTCACCATTCTTCATTTTCGTCTTATTTTAACATACTGAATCACTCCTTAAAATTTCTGACATTTCTTGTCAAATCCTCTATATAAAATTCCAAAATTAAAATACATGTTATAATATAAGGTAACCAAAAAGGTTTTCTCGGTTTTGAAGTTAGAACAGGACCACTTGTGTCTTTAAATTAAAATTAAAATTAAAATTTTACTTGACCATGTATCCATTTTCCTTGCAAAAAGATAATTTATAAATTTGGTGCTGTGTGAATGTTTTCTGAAATATTTTTATTGAGATTACGTATTCGACAAACAAAGTCTGTTTTACAAGACCTTCAAATTTCTTGTCTGCATCTGTAGTACCTAAATATATATTAAATTGAAATGCAAATATTAGAGACTATATTAAACACACGCATACTCACAATACAAAAACACAGTCTTGCTTAAGAAAGCTGTTTAAATTAATCAAACTCCTCAAACATATTATTAATTAGCTGCTGGATATTCATGCATACACAAGTTTCAAACTTATCTTTTCCACATGTGATATAAAATTCTCACGGGCTAATAAATTTCTGCACCCAGTCACCTTCACTAAAATACTTCCCCTTACTTGTTAATTACATGTCACTGCAATTACAATATGTTTTCCTATACACATTCAAGTATTAAGTCAGTAAAAAAGCGATCAATTTTAGTGTTACAAGTGGCCATATTAGGAATATAGAAAAATGGACCTTATTCAATACCTTTACCTTAAGACCTGCTACAGACGAGTATTTGTTTGTCACAGCTTGTAGCAACAAGGGCAATTCCCAATTTCTAATTATGAAGAACAAGGAAATTCACGCAAAGTAGGGAAACAAGATCTGCATTCTCTTGAAAATACGCAAATTTGCCGCTAAGTTGTCGCATTCGTACATCTTTCCTTCTTCATAATTAAAAATTGGGAATTGTCCTCCCTGTTACACACAGTGGCAAAAAGCTCGTCTGCAGCAGACCTAAAAATCGACCAATTTCAGTGATTAGTTCACGAGATACTATTCATAATTAAAAATTGGGAATTGTCCTCCCTGTTACACACAGTGGCAAAAAAACTGGTCTGCAGCAGACCTAAAAATCTACCAATTTCAGTGATTAGTTCACGAGATCCTACAAGTGGCCATATTAGGAACATAGAAGCATTATTTGATGCTTTTATCCTAAATAGCTTTTAGTCACAAACAGCTAAGTTATCAGTCGCTTTAATAAAGTATCTTTCCCCAGGTATCCGATGTCAACGACGACGTTCGCCGCGCCGCAGTCACCAGTTTAGGATTCCTGCTGTTTAGGTGAGTACCTGCGTAGAATATTCAAGCACGATAACGTCGATATGACCACTAGGAATGCGAATTCTTCGATGTCCCGCCACGTACGTCGGTGTCCCGTCTGGAAATTCCGTGCTCCCCTGGATAACCTAGATTCACGCCTTTAATAATGTCAACGAAAGTTATTTTCGCTGGGTACCACCTCCTGCGAGCCTGCTGCAAATATTTCGAAGCGAAAGAACTCGGCGAACTTTTCATATTTATATGTTAATTTTCGCGAAGCCATCGGATCCCTCGTTCCCTGTTAATAATTTATCGCGCGGGGCGAAACGGAATCCTCGCGTTTAATACAGTTTCCGTTTCTTTGTGATCGCCAGGCGAAATAAGGCAGGATTATTCCTGCGAAAGTTTCCCTCGTCCTGGATCCGCCGAGCTGATGGTTTCCGTTCTCCGTTTCGAATTGAAAGCGGCTGAGCGGGATTCCTGGAGCGCGAAGTTTCGATTTCGGCGGGGCAAGGGTATCTGGTCGCGGGGATCAGACTTGCTGACGCGTTTCTTACTTGTTCGGGATCCTGAGTGCTACCTGTTCCCTCTGGGAACTGAGTTTTCACGTTCTTTTTAGCAGTCTGGGGGATTCTGGCCTAGGGGCATTGTTGGGTAGAGTGTTTAGCTTAGGGGAGATTGGGTAGGTTGCTATCTGGCCTGTGTCTTGTGGTATTTGGGTATTTGAGAGAGGAGAAACTTGGTTAATTGGTGTTTGAGTGTTTTTGTTGCGTTGTGGGTCCTGCAGCCATTTTTGAGGACGTGTTTTATCTTGGGATTCAGAAATCAGAGATTACTAGAGGACTACATCTAGTTAGATGTGAAGTGGCTAAATTTTAGATTTGATAGATGAACTTTAATTACCTAGATCCTGGTTATCTATGTTGTCTTCTTTGTTAAGAATTTTAAAACTATTCTTAGAGCATTGTGTTATTTTGGGTTTCAGAAACTAATCAACTAGTAACAACTCAAGCATTTCAGTCTTTTATCTGTCTTAAAAGGTTTCAATCATGAAGACAAAAAATTCGTAACTATTGTCTCTTTTCGATAGATAACTTATCAGCGAGAATCATTGTTTGTTTTTAGGTGTGTTGACCTTGTCACTCCACGGAAATTGTATTTATTATGATTGAATGAAAAGACATACTTCACTGGTTTTTAAACTGTCACTGATTGACTTAAGAAGAAGTACTTTTCTGTATGCAAATTCTTAAAATTTACTCTTTCAGTTTGATACAGTAATAATTGGCAATAGTGAATTGACTTCTAGGTGCATTCGAAAGTACAGATATTGCAGAAAACTAGTCGATAGACAGTTTTGGTATAATATATACTATTACTAAATCGAGTAGTAGTATAATTAAGTACCAATAATATTATGACTATTATTATTATCATTATTATTATTATTATTAGTAGTAGTAGTAGGTACTGTTACTCTTCTAATCAAATTTTCCCGAGCACTCTAAAGAAACCAAGAAACTAATTAAGAATAAAATCCTACAAATTAAAATTCTTTCTTCCCAGTAGTTAAAAAAATCTAAAAAAAGATATCGTTCGAATCTTCAGCACTCTAAATTCTCAAAATAATCATGCATTAAAAGCTCTTATCAGCTCGTTCAGTGTTACCAAAATCTGTTAACGAAGCCTGGCATCAGAGCAGCCCGCGTTATCTGGAATAACGCGGAGTCTGCTGATGTCAATTTATATCATAAACTGAATCACTTGAACGAACATAAGCGACGTGTGTCAAACTTTCTGACAAACAGGCAGATGATTAAATGTCAGGCGTTCGGAGTCGCAGGTTAATCGAATGTAAATGCGTGTCTAATTAGTCATGTCGTACGACGATGCAACGCGGATGTAAGCCCCTTATGCATGCAATCTCTTTGTTCAACGATCTTCGATCGAGGCTGTCTACACCAGGGGCTCCGAGCGTTGCCTCACGTTTCCGCTTTGACAGCGGCATCAGGCTTCAATTGAAACGCAGTTTCTGTCGGGGTTACAATGGGGGATTGCGAAGTAGGAAAACAGGCGTCTTTTGCGCTGAAATAATATGGAAGCTTAGTTTTGTCCCTGCTTCGCTTTGATCGAACGCAAATCTCGCAAGGCGCACACTGCACACGGCGAATGCTGCGTTCAGCGAAAATAATTGGCAGCGACTTCTGCTAAAGAGTTTTTTAAATTATTTACTATTCTTACGTTTTCGTTATGGAGACTTGTGAATATTTTTGTTGTTTTGTGATTTGGAGACAAATCTTAGAAAAATTGTTTTAAACATTTTTGAAGCATAATAATGTCGAATTTAAACTTTGAATAGAAGATGAAATAAATTTTATTATTAGATTTTAATAGACGGTTAAAAATAAGTTAAGAATATTGAATTTTTTATTATTTTTTCAGACAGAAGTTTTTCTATATTATTTTCTATTTTCTATTCTATTTTCAGTAAAAAATCCTGATTCCCAAAATTGAAAATCGAAACAAGCTCACTGTAATTATTTCATATCTATTTTTGTTAAAAATTGAAATTTTTACTTCGACATTTTCGGTTGCCATTTCGATTGAACTTTGTAAGGGATTTTAATTCCATTTCTTGAAATTCCAGGATTTAGCATCGTTTCGTTTAATAATAATTGTTTTCGCAGTATCGTTCTACTTTTGCAAATATTTAAACACGAAAATTGCAATTCGCTGTTTCTACGACCCACGCAAGTTCGCAGTTTCATCATTATTTTAATCGAAGTGGTCTTAATTCCAATTTCGCTTTCGACCATTGAAATATGTTGCACGCTCATTTTGTTTCGCATTATGCGCGAATTGAAACGATATTCTGAACTATTAATTAAATGCAAATTCAGTGCAAATATCATAACAGGTTGTAAAGTTTCTTATTTGGTCGCTATCGCCTTTTAATTAATGGTAAGCGTCACTAATGTGTTCTGCTGAAATTTTGAGTAATTGTTAGGTAGCTATTATTGCAACTGTTCATTTTTGAGGTGGGAGGAGAGTTCTGTGGAATACAAAATATCTTTTTTCTAGATGATAAACTTGAATTAGAGTATATTAACAATTTAGGATTATTATTTCTAGAAGATATTCAAAAGAAAATTGAAATTATTTCTGACAAAATTATCGTGAAATTTCTTGTATTAATTTTATAATTCTATTCCTTTCTTATTTGGGTAAGCGAAGTGAGGTTTTACAGATCTAGAAATTATTTTTTTTAGAAGAAGACTCTAAAAAGGGAATATTGATCACAAGTTTGCAAATTAGATTTTCTTTTGTTTTTAGAAATTTCAATGGGGCTCTGTGGTCGCAACTCATTCATTTAGAATTAAATGTCTAGAATTTCTGAAAATGAAATTTCAATTACTCCAAAGTGATAACAATAGTCCCAGTTGTAGGTGTATACCCATTCTGTATTTTTTGTGTTTGCACAGTATTTTCAAAATTAAAATGAAAAAATAATGGTTAAGACAATAGGACTTTTATAAATTATTTGTAGTCTTGAAAGATATAAAATATTTCTGAATTGATTTCGTTACCTGCGTTCTACATCAGAATCTCAGTTAATACTTTCTGATAAACAGATATTTCATTTGAAGCTAGTGATGATACATCAGAGTGAATCATGTTTATCTTGTAAAGCCGCTTCATTGAGAAATGTTATCTCTTTCATAAATTTCATTTAAATTGCAATGTTTGGTGATACAATTTAATGCGCTAAAATTAGAAATAAGTATCCCAGATACCAAAATGATCGACTTTTCAAAACAAAAAGTAAAAGAAAGATATCTTAAAATTATGTTTGAATTGAAAGAAAAATATAATATAATACAGTGACTTTGAAATTTAAGAAATGATCACTTTTGCTTGTGTAAGATTTTAAAATTCGCCAAAATTGCTATAAAAGTATATTAAATGTTACTTGGCACCCACATACAATTCTATTACT
Source organism: Calliopsis andreniformis (assembly GCF_051401765.1). NCBI lineage: Eukaryota > Metazoa > Arthropoda > Insecta > Hymenoptera > Andrenidae > Calliopsis > Calliopsis andreniformis. The sequence continues at coordinate 7,673,934 of NW_027480432.1, read as the reverse complement.
TCAGACAGTAAATGTAATCACACAGGTAAATTATTCCATCTTCAAATAATTAACCATGCAATAAGTCACAATTTCTACAGAATTGAAGTTGATCAGTTTGAACACCTCAAAAAATTGAGCTCTGAAAAAATTAACATAGCTACGTCCCAGTAACAGTTGCATTTGCCTCTATCTTTTACTATCGCCAAATTGCCAGTACAAAAAGAGTGCATTTTGCACACTCCCTGTGACCAGAATTCTGTGACAACTTGCCAATAGGACTAGACCAACCACTACCATTATGTCTGTTGACAGATATTCCAGGGTTCAAAATGGACTCTAAGTCTCTGAGTCCACTGGACAATTCCTGCCTATTCTTTCTACTTGCTTCAAGTCGCCAAATTTCCCCAATATCTCACCACAGAAAAATTCGACAAGCTTGTTCCCACCGATTCCCAAGAACAGGGGCCTCCTTCCACGATTTCCTTCATCATTCCCACTCTCCATCGATCCCCATGCGAAACTTTTTTAATACGCCGACTTATCGCGCAAGCATGATCGACGATCTTTCGTCGAAGGCACCAGCGATCCCTTCGTTCCCAGGGATCGATAGCTTTCGTCTCTCAGAATTTGACGGATTGAAAGTTCCTTTCATTTCGCTGTTAGTTCATCCAATACCCTCCCCATCCACTGCTCGATTTCACGGTGCAGTTTTCGTGGTCGAAAGCGCCGCGCCTTCGTTAATCCGCGCCGACGTTTCCTGTTAGAACAGAGGACGTCGAGGAATCGATCTGAGTTCTTAGAAGGAGTTTTGGTCGACGATTTCTGAGACCTGCGAGGACTCGCGAGATATGATTTTTTTAAAATTTCTTTGGTTCTTTTTGCATTGCAGGACTCGCGAGATATGATTTTTTTTGGATTTGTTTGGTTCTTTTTGCATTGCAGGACTCGCGAGATATGATTTTTTTTGGATTTCTTTGGTTCTTTTTGCATTGCACGTGGAGATTGAGCCAGCTTGCTGCTTCTAGTTTCGATCGATCGATATTTGGGACGCTCGTTTCTGGGGGGAATCTTTTGTGGAATCTTTGGAGACTCGATAAGCTTGATCTGTTGAATCAGATCTAATTTGGGGCTTGTGTGAAGGTGATGTGGCATGTTGTGATGAGATTAGGTATTATTTGGTTTTCTTTTTTTATAGTGTGAGCTGTGGTTTAAAGCTTGTTGATTTTATTCATTAAGAATATTGTGCAGTTGATAGTGGTGTTATATATATTCTTCATTTGTTTTGGGAGGGTATACAAATGTGGTTAACGATATTAAGATTTTTAAAATTGTAATCTGTGATCTATTGTTATTTTTGTGAAAAATTGTCGAATAGTCATCTACAATATTATTGTTATTTTTGTGAAAAATAATCAAATAGTTATCTACAATATTATTGTTATTTTTGTGAAAAATAGTCGAATAGTCACCTACAATATTATTGTTATTTTTGTGAAAAATAGTCGAATAATTATCTACTATAATTTTTGTAGAAAATAGTCAAAAAATGGTGTGTATAGTCTATTGTTATTTATATGAAGAATAGTCAGAATATCTAAATTTGAAAAATTTGAAAAATAGCAAGTGTTAAAATATTAGAATTTTCAAACGATAAAATATCCAGATTTTCCAAAACCTTTCTGCTTGGAAGTACTATAATGAACTATGACACTGTCTGACTCTATGTCGCGCAGTGTTTCCAAATTTCAGGTAGTGTCAACGTAATCTTGATAATATGCCAACTGTGTTACGATTTGAGTGACTAGCGTAGATCGTACGTGTTACGTTCTGTATGATAGCTCAGAGACATATCATCCCGATACATGCTCATAACTTATAATTAGAATTTAGTTAGTAGCTTAGATAACACGAAAAACTTATATCTGTCGATAGGATCCATTAATGAATTAGTAACTTGTATCTGTCTTATCAAAGATAAGGGCCATGTAAAATGAAAAGATACAGTTCATCAAAAAATACAGATCACAATTTGATCACCTTGAAATTATATTTATCGATACTTATTTAAAGCTACACTTAAAATGAAACCTTCTTATCATAAAATGTATTTCTATTTTTTAAATAATATATACGAAGATTTTCTATATTCAATAATTTAACCTTACTTTATTAACTTTATTAATAATCCAATATCTAAAATGATTTTAAGCTTTCTAAAGTGTATATGTACACACTATTTCCAAGTTTTGTCTTCTATACAAAAATAGAAGAATATCCTGGCATTTTTACTCTTATTCAATAGAATACATTTTTTCTACAAAATATTCTTAGTCACTACGAGTGGCTACTATTCGTCTAAAGAAATTTTAATTTTCTTTCCTTCACTGCATTTTCTATTCAAATTTTTCAACTCTCTCGCATCATTTCACGCGTGATTCCTCCACTCCCCTATGAACCCATAACACAAGCCTGACGCCGCCACAAATCGTTCTCCACAAACCTCAACACGCGTTAAAGTCACTCCAGTGATCGAGTGTCAGCCATGTCTTACTCCTCGCAGATCAAGTAGAAGTTACGGTAAATATTCGATTATTCGCGATCACGGAACGCCTCGAGCTGGAAAAATGCTCGTGGCAGCGTGAAATTTCAAATCCCTGGAAGGTAGACTGTCTCGCCAAGTCGTTTGAGTCTGCCAGACAGCTGAGTGTGCCTCGATGGAAATTGTCGAAACAAGAGAAGGACGAGCTCGTTCGAGGCTGCCTCCACCTACGATTTTCGAGATTGTTCTCGGGGCGAGGTGACTGCTAACGATCACCCTCCTCGATTCGTTCTGCCAAGGCCTCGGCTATTTATCCTGGACGACAATCCACTTCCAAGTGCCGCGAAATCGATGGAGTATTTTCAATTAAGAATTTCCAACCGTATCGAACAGCGATAGCTAGCTGAGATTCGTTTGACCTGACAGGAAGAGGAATTCGAATACACTTCCTTTCGGGCACAATGCTTTCATTCGAGAGGATGCTGCTGCTGTGAGTGATCTGATATCTTGATCAGGGAGATGGGATTACTGGGAATAATAATGAGGAGGGTAGGCATGATGCTGATGAGAGGGGAGAAGTGAAGAAATAGTGTTGTGGAGGAGGAGCTTGGCTTGATGCCTTTTGATATGGAGAATTTTGTGTAGTTATGATTTTTGGGTATGGATTTGTAACAGGTTTTTATAATATTTGAGAACATTAGTTGGTGAATCTAGAGGCCAGATTTCTGAAATATGTTTTTTAATTTTGGATTCTCAAGCATTTAATTCTTCTAGTATTCAATTTTTCTAGTCTTCAATACTTCTAGTTTTTAGTTCTTCTTTAGAGTTTAGTTCTTCTTTAGATTTAATTCTTCTTTCTTTAGTTCTCTATCCTTAAATTTTTCAATTCATCAACTGTTTTAGTTTTCATTCTTCTAATCATCAATTTTTCTGATTTTCAATTCTTCAATTCTTTTAGTCTCCAATTCTTTTAATCCTCAATTCTGCAATTGTTGTTGTTTTCAATTCTTCTAATCCTCAGTTTTTCTAGCCCTCAATTCTTCTAGGCTTTAGTTCTTCTAATTTTCAATTCTTCACTTCTTGTATTCTTCGAATCTTCAGATTATGAAATATTATATCAATGTTTAATTTCTTGATTTTCAATTTTCATAATTCTTAATTATTTAGAGCACAAATCATAATTTTCCCAAATATTTTAATCCTGAATATTCAAGCTTACAAATTTTCAAATGTTCAAAATCTTCTTATATATTTGTGTATCTCTGCGCTTAAATTGTAACTAATTTCTTGGATGATAAAAGTTGTCATTTAATTTCTCAGTTACAGCCAACTTTGCCTGAACATAAGTGCAGAAAAATACACTATTTCCTCGTTATCAGATCATTGCTATATTTCTAGCGAATTTAGCGTGGCAGTCACCATGTTAACCTATCTTTTAAACAAGAAAGATAGCAGATGTACAGCAGGAGTCACGAATAGTTAACGTAAATTGACGTTGTCGTAACATGTAAGGGTGACAGAATAAAAAGGCACGCAAGATTTATGCCCCGCTTTCAGGTTCGAAAGACAAACAGGTTTTAGACGAATTTAGGCCACGCAGGATCCAGTAAGCTCGATTTTAATCAACGCTGGTAATCGGGGGATAAATGTAAATTAATTTCTCCGAGGACGAGACGGGGATTTCCATCCACTAAATGGGATCCGCGAATCGTGACTAGATTACACGACGAGCCCCTTTAGTCGTCAAAGTGTGTCGATTGATTCGGATTATGGATACGATTATTTATGTACATTACGTGATTCCATTCTGAGGTGATTGAAAAATATTGTTTTAGTAGAACGTATGTGCAATAAACTATTTTTCTTTTCTTCGTCTGTATTTTCAATGGTACGTGGGACTGAGAGTTTAAAAATATTTTTTGATATTTTACGCAACTATATTTCGCCTTTTATTTTTTTCCTATTTTGAAGCAGAAACTCGTGGCATTTATTTATTTATATTTTAATAAATTCTGCACTGGAACCACGCAGGTGTAAATTTATTTTTGCTTCTTCCAATTTTAAAGTGAAAGTATGTTACACTAAACGATTTATTTATTTCTGATTTTTTTATTCAAATTTTCTAGGTGTAACTTTCTTTTTTTTACCAATTTCGAAACTGAGTTTATTTATTTATTTATAGACGATTTTCTTTTATTAGAATTACCTGAGCGTAGCTTTATCTATTTATTTTGTTCATCTTCGAATGTTTATTGTACTAAATTTATTTATCTAGTCCTGAGTAACTTTTTCGCGAAAACTCTGCGTTATTTTTTCCTAATATCTGATTTTGCCTGGAATTAATTTCTTGGACTGTTGTGCGCCCAGAATCTGTTCTTTAAGAAGCAAGAAAATGGAATTGCTTTCAATTTCAAATTCGTCCTCTAAAAGAAAATTGAATTGCAGATTCCCTTTTATGCTAAACTTCTCCACGTTAATAGATGCAGCTTACAGTCGCAAAGATGGAGCCAATCATTACAGCAATCACAGCATTTCGAAATATTTGCGTACTCCTGCTGTTACATGGTACACGTTCCACGTAGCGGAAATCAAAACGGAAGTGGTCGATATTTGAGATGTATTGCGGTCGTTAAGCGCAATTGTATTTGCTCCACGTCTATTTGCACAATCCATAATTCCTCGAATGTGCGTAAAAGTACTCTGATGGACGAGTCGTTCCATTCGCTACGTTTTTCAAATAAATTTCTCATTCGATTTCTGTCGTCGAACGATTGAAGTAACATCAAATTTGCTGAAATACAATATTTAATAAATTGAAAAGAGTAACTAAGAGATCTGTTCACATGTGTTCGAAACATTAGTTAATTATTCACATTACTATAATCCATTTTCCTTTTTCTTTTTTCTTTTGTGGAGATATTTCATTCTTAAGGTTTCACCACTTTCTTCAAATTTTAATACAGACAGTAAATTGTTTTCAGAATTTACAAGTTCATAAAATTCGAAAATAGAATCTTCCCTTTTTCTTACATTTTTTGCAGAATAATTTTTTTAAGCACTCTTCTGTATATTTATGATTTATTTGTTAAGTAGAAATGTGATTACTTTTCGAGGGCTGACAAATTTTAAACCTGTTCTCCTGAAATCATAGATGAGTTCATCTGATAGCTATTTTCGTGATTTTATGAATGATTCTGTCTGGAACTGATTTGTGAGGAAGGATAAGCAAACAAAGTCCCCAGAGGAACTCTGATTAATCATCCTGGCCTGGCTTGATGTCAGGAAGTCTGGATAATATACTTAAAGTGATGTGATTCCTTAACCTTCCCTTCAGAACTCTCGCTTATTAGTGCGTAATGCATCATCTGTGATCCCTTTGCGTCAACTTCGATGACGGTCCAGTTTCTTGAATTATCTCAGCTTACCTGTTGACCTTTCCTAAGTCACGTAGTATATTACATGAATTTGCAGATTTGCAACTCTCATTTAGGATCAGTATTCCATTAGACTTTATAAAAGAATGTATTAAAATTGATATTTCACAGAGTGAATTAAGTTTTCGAGATTAATTTAATTTTCTTAATACCTTGATTATCTTGACTGTGTTAATTATTATTGTTATAGAGAGGAGGAATGTCTTAAGCTTATAACCTAAAAAATGTTAAGTTTGAATCATTTTCTCTCTAGTGAGAAAATTTCAAAAATGATTTATTATCGTTTTTGCTACCAGGCCTTCAAATTATTCTGAATAATCACGTTTAATGTATTTCTAGGCAATAATATCTACAGTAATCCCACCTTTTTAAAAGTTCATATTTTTCCTCGACAGATAGCAGATACGAGAATTTCACATTCTAAACTCCTATCGGAATGAATTAATCGAAGCTAATAAAACGAGCAGGGGAAAGAGGACTCGTTCCTCCAACCTCTTACGTTATTTTCTTATCGACCCTTTCGATGGCGTAGGCGTTGCTCCGTGCGCCATTAGCGTTTTTTGTTGTTTAATGAATTCCTCCTAGCCAGAGCTGTACGTGTGCTTATGTACGCTCAAAAGTCGTTTTCCCCGCGAGTTGCTTAAGTAATCATTAATTCCCGCGAAAGGCAGCTGGCGTGTATGCCGTGTCCACAATAATTGCGTCTGTTTCCTTTTCCTTCTCGTGGCAACGCTGCCGAACGAAAAAAGATGTAAACATTTTACTATTATGCATCTAGATACATTTCCTGAGATCAATTTTTCTTCGTCGGGTTTTAAATGCACGAAGGCACGAAGCAGAATGTTAATTTTCTTCGCGGGATATGAAAAATGCGGGAGAAGAATTATGGGGGCTCAAAATATGACTCTTTCTAAGAAGAGGAAAATTATATTTGAAATGTCTGACTTGGGATTTGCATGTTCTACTGTCGGTGTGAATTGGCCATGTTAGACACAGCGACGTCTGTGGAATATGCAAATCCTAAGTCAAGCACGGGAAAGTCAGTAGAATGATTCTCGAGTCAGACAGAGGAGAGATAGTAGAATAAGTCTCGAGTCAGACAGAGGAGAGCTAGTAGAATAAATCTCGAGTTAGATATAGAAAAATAAGTAGAATAAGTATTGAGCTAGATATAGAAGAGTTAATAGGATAAGACTCGAGGCAGATACAGCGAAGCTAGTAGAATAAATCTCGAGTTAGACACAGAAAGGTCAGTAGAATAAGTATCGACGAAACAGGCACAGAAATGTTAGTAGAATAAGTCACGTTTCAGACGCAGAGAAGCTATTAGAACAACTGTTGATCCACGCTTAGAAAGGTTAAGATAGTAAGCTTCAAGCTAGACACAGAAAAGCAAGTAGAATAAGTCTCAAATTAGATACAGAAAAGTCAGCAAAATAAGTTTCCAGCCAGGCATAGAAAAGCTAGTAGAAGAAGTCTCATATTAGATACAGAAAAGCCAGCAAAATAAGTTTCCAGCCAGACACAGAAAAGCCAGTAGAAGAAGTCTCAAGTTACATATAGAAAAGTCAGTAGAATAAGTCTCGAGGCAGACACAGGAAATCTAGTAGAATAAGTGTTGATCCAGATATAGAAAACTGGGTAGAATGTCTCAACTTAAGCATAGCAAAGCCAGTAGAATAAGTCTCAAGTCAGACGTACAAAAGTTAATAGAGCAAGCATCGAGACACATACAAAAAAAAAGTAGTAAAATAAACCCTAAATCAGACACAGACGTCAGTAGAATAAGTCTCGAGTCAGACGTACAAAAGTTAATAGAGCAAGCATCGAGGCAGATACAAAAAAAAGTAGTAGAATAAACCCTAAATCAGACACAGACGTCAGTAGAATAAGTCTCGAGTCAGACGTACAAAAGTTAATAGAGCAAGCATCGAGGCAGATACAAAAAAAAGTAGTAAAATAAACCCTAAATCAGACACAGACGTCAGTAGAATAAGTCTCGAGTCAGACACAGAAATATTATTTCTTCTAAATTCTAATTGCTCCCTCTCCCTTCCTCCTTCCTTCCACACATAATATTACTGTGATTGGTTAATACCAAAAGTGTCCAAAAATACTAAACGAGTGTCCCAGAAAATTTCTCCTTTCATCTCGTTCGTTTTTTGGCGATCCAAGGCGTGTCACGCGACAGTATATCAACTAAATAGAGTAACGCCCAGTAATGTTCTGTCTGAGTATACTAAGCATGCATCTAATGCCTATATATATCAACCATCAAGATAATGTCGTCCCAGTTAGACACGCAACAACCAGCTGAACGGACGAATTTATCCAATTGGCCCTGTAAAACAGTTAATTAACATTATGTACTTACAAGTAACTGTTACGCAGTACAATGCTTGCTGATATGACTATTACACAGGATGATTGATGACACGACCAGGGAATGGTTAAAAATGAAAGCTTCAGACGAAGATGTGTGGGTGGCCTGTGGTTCACTATTCCTCTAGATCCTGGTGGGAATTTGCACATACTGTAGCCATTATTGTATATGTAATGTATTAATTTATATACTATATAAATCCATACAATTAATATAATTATTGTAATAATTACTTCGAAGAAATTCATGGTATTCACTGAATGCCAATCGAGATAAATCTAAGAGAACTCAAATAATGAAATCTTAAAGAATTCTAAAGATATTCTCTTTTCTTCGCCTACGTGCACGAAATTTGCAACAGGTTATAATTAAATTGAGCGTAACGAGAGCCATAGTGGAAGAGTGAGTGTAGGAGTGCGGCACAACGAGCATGTTAAGTGTGCAATATCGTGGTATCAAAGCTAAACTCTCGTGGAAGTCCCAGTCTACTAAGCTGGAGGCTATCAAGGATAACTCGCTCGCTTTGAAGGGCTGCTCGTGTTCACATTTTCAAGGTACACATTTTCTATCGATAAAACATTTTCGTGATTTTCAGGAATTTCATTCTGATAATTGTTCTATTTTTAATTATATTCCTTGCCTACCTGCACAGTATCACGAGATAGATGGATACATTTTTTTTCTTAAAATAATTTTTCCTTCGCTAGTTAAAAATTTGTCATAATAATTTTTACGTGTGATTTTAAAGCTGTTTTACCAAGTCTGACAGAGATACTTTTTACAGAATTTTTTGTGTACCGTATGAACAGGATTCTCTTATCACATTTTATAATTGTAGCAAAAGTTCGTTTGTTACCACGTGAATTTATGATTTTCCTGAAATGTTGAACAAAATTATATTTTAGGAACGTTAGACAAAACTGTTTGCAAAATTTTCGTCAATCTGCATATTTTTGAGTTGAATCAATCTCGGACATAATGTGTACGTGTTAGATACCAGAAACACATGCAGTGGTAGTCAAAATGCAAATGTATGCAAATACATCCTTGATGGTAGTCTTCGCTCGTGTATTTTGGAAAATATTCTCATTTCCTGCGATGTAGACAGTGAAATGTAGCGCTTCCCTGTTAAACCTCGATATTTTGTCCACTGGCCATATTTTTAGCTTTTTTATCTTCGTAACGAATTCTATCCTGTTGCCACCAAAAAGTGTCTGACTATACGTAGTCATCTTCCACTTGCTCCCTGGTTCTCCGTGTTCGTCTCCATCCGCAAGTTATGAATCATTTTGCATATTCACGAAAAAGTCACTCTAAATCTCTCTCCTTCGGTGAATCCCACGAACCAGCTCCTCAGATCAATTTCCACACGTTTGGTATCTGGCGAGTTTTTAACGAATGCATAACTTTCACGCGCAAACAGTTTCCTGTGGCGTGGAGGATTAACTGGATCCTCTGAGGTAATTTAAAATTAATTAAATTTATATAGTAAAGCAAAGACATTTTAAATTAACTACTTCTTTAAAGGGAGATCTTAGTGGCTAGGTCTGAGGAGTAAATTGTCTTTCTTTTTTCCTGAAGTGATGCAATTTATCATTTTAGCTACTTGTGTCGAGGTAATTCAGTTTCTTTATTTATTTCAATTGTGAGTAATGCATCCCCCGTTTATGCAATGTAAGTTTTTGCTAATTTTGAAATTGTGTTGTATTCTGCAGCATGCTGCAAAGTCACTTTTTTGGAAATTAGCTTAATATCTTCAAAACGTTGCTAAGAGGTTTGTTATTTAAACTAAAATGATAGTATGAAGAATCTGCCTTAAATAATCGAAATATTATAGTACAATTTTTAGATAAAATAAATATTTATTTAGGCATTTGAAAACATAGTATTATTACAGTATAACACCAAAATTATCCTAATTTTGAAGAAATTGTAATAAATAACATAAGCCCGAAAATTCTTAAAAAATATTATCATTTGCCTGCAATTTCTTTGTAATAAGATTTTCTAGATCACATATAAGTTTCAGAAAAATTCTTCAAAAATTCTGTCTAATTCTTTAATGCTTGTCACGTAACATCGATTAAGTTTTCCTCGGCGAATAAATTAGTTTTAATATTAGGACCCCTCGAGAATCAAAATGAAGTAGAACTCATTGAACGTTTGGATACGATAACTTCCCACAAAGTTAGACGACCTCTTTATGCAGTAAAACTTCATTAAAACTTTTCAGATATCGATGCTCGATCATTTGGATTATATTATCCGCCATTAACTCTTTAAGCATGGCAGTTGCAATAGTTTTCACGCGCTCTCTGCCAAAATCATAATAATCTATCTGTTATCTATATCTATTGACATTTGTATATGTTCAACTCATGGTTTGCATGGATTATTTAAACAAATACACAAGTGAAAATAGTGATCGAAGTGTTAAAATATATCACATAGAGTATCTGCCTGCAAGAAAAGTGTTTTTAATTATATTAAATTCTTTAACTATTTTGAATAATAAAATTCTCAATAGAGAAGAATATTAAAAGATGGCTATTTTTGGTATTTATTTGAGAATTAAAAATTCGTACAGAGTCATCTATACATATTTTTTTTCTTTAAATAACACTGACTATTTTGTATGTATGTGGATTTTAATCTTTGAGTATGAGAATAATTTAAAATTCTTTGCGAGTGTTTTTCCTTTGTTAATGGTGATTAACAGTAAAGAAATGTATAAATGAATTAATTTTTGTGGTTTATGTATTTTTTTTATATACTTAGATAAAAGTAGATATACTTCGACTTTGATACTTCTAATGTTAAGTAATTCTGCCAATAACAATTTTTTTTCTGTTATCCTCTAGAATTTTATTATTTTCACTTTGAACAATTTTCTCGTGGGAAATTTGGAGGGATGATTCTACGTGCCAAAGTAGGATGAAAATTAAGAATAATGATATTGAGGTTGAAATTTTGCTTCACAGTTTCTAACTGTTGCAAAGCATCTAAAGTTCGCGTGAAATGTGTCTGACTCAGGGCTTATTCTACTGGCGGTGCATTACGAAAGTCAGAAGCAGCGATGTCAGTAGAATAACTCAAATCAGACAGAATTCTCGCGCAGTTTAAACATATTTTTGTAGCAAGCAATAACTCAGAAACGAGGCCTCAAATATAAGTTTTTATTCCAGCATGCAAAATTTCTTCAAATTCTTCGTCTAAATTAACCCAAAATATTTTTCTCAATCCTCACTGTTTTTAGACATTTTTCCCAAAAGCATTCAAAGCAAAAATTTCAAATCCCAAATACGAACGTGGAAAAATCTTCTCATAGTCTACACGCTTGACTACTTTTTACACAAAAGTCACAACTCAGTTTATCCTCTCCAATAGTCTCCAATAGAACTTTAATTGATGAACCTCCTAATTAATTACGTCACAGTTTTATTGACGAATTGCTCACCTCCAGCCACCCCATTTCTATTGTTCATACGAGGCTCCATTGTACATACAATTACCCTTACAAACAATACTGAAAATTTACTTCAAGCTCAATTTAAAATAATCCAAAATATTCTCACTTTTTTTCAACATCTGTTTCAAAAACATTGAAAGCAAAAATTTCAAATCCCAAATACGAACATAGTAAAATCCTCTCGTTTATTAACAGTACACTCTTGTCTACTTTCTACACAAAAGTCACTCAGTTCATCCTCTCCAATAGTCTCCAATTACGTCACAGTTGCATTGACGAATTGCTCACCTCCAGCCACCCCATTTCTATTGTTCATACGAGGCTCCATTGTACATACAATTACCCTTATAAACAATACTCAAAATCTACTTCAAGCTCAATTTAAAACAATCCAAAATATTCTTCTCAGTCTTCACTTTTTTTTAGATATTTATCCTAAAAACATCGAAAACAAAAATTTCAAATCCCAAATACGAACATGGAAAACTCCCCTAGCATAAAAGTCGCGGAATGACATCACACCCACGCAGGTCGTCCTCCCAGTCGCCGTGGATTACGGGAGTTCCACGATCGCTCGATTACCGCGCGAGAAATCGATGAAGATCCAAAATATGGAAATCGCCAGGCGTCGCCTGTCGCAGAAAGTTCCACGAGAAAATCCCATGGGCTTGTCGGGGGAATCTGCCCGTCGTCGCGGGGCTTTCCTCTAGCCAACGAGAGCACGCGAGCCGAGCCTCGCGGGGATGTTTTCATTGGGGGAAATTTGTTGCCCTGAGGAGGTAATTTCGGCGCGAGAAACGTGCGTTCGAACGCGAGGAACACCTGGGGAAAATCTGTCGCGAGGCTTTCGCGACGAATCCGCGAGGAGAAATGTCTCGCGAGGAAACCAAATATTTGTGGTGGTAACTTTCGGTGGATGTATGAAAATTGGTTTAACGCGCGAGAGCTCTGGAAGCTGAAACTATTTTCTTTCAATTTTGCAGGTTTAAGGGTTCTGAGTAGTGTGTTTTTTGGTTATACTGAGAAAGGGAATATGGAGAGTATAGAGAGTGGTGAGATTGTTGAGTACTGAGTTTCGTGATGAATTCAGTGAGAATTGTTCCTCGTGGACAGTGATTTCTTAAGTATTATTGTAAGGAGGTTGGGTTGCTCAGAGTTCAGATTCTGGTTTTCAAGAATTGGGGTTTATGAAAATTGGAAGGAATATACGAAACAAATTTAAATATTTGGAAATTGGAGGAAATGATTTGGAAATTTTTTGAATCGTTATCATACTAAATTTAGGCCGCTTAAAGTTCAACAAATTGAAACAATTATATAAAATGAATTTGAAGGTCTGAATGTTTAAAAATGTATGGGTTGGAAATTTGAAAATCTGAAAACTTGGAAACTACAAAATTAGGAACCTTAAAAATTTCGAAAATTTGAAAGCTTGGGAATTTGAATTGATGAGAATTTGGAAATTTCAAAATTTAAAAGTTTGAAAATTTGAATTTTTGAGAATTTAGAAACTTGAATATTTGAAGTTTTGAGAGTTTAAAAATTTGAGAATTTGAAAGCTTGAAAATTTGAATTTTTAAGAATTTAGAAATTTGAGTATTTGAAATTTTGAGAGTTTGAAAACTTAAGAATTTGAAAGCTTGAAAATTTGAATTTTTGAGAATTTAAAAACTTGAGTATATCAAATTTTGAGTATTTAAAAGCCTGAGAATTTGAATTTTTGAGGATTTAGAAACTTGAGAATTTAAAATTTTGAGAATTAGAAAACTTGAATTCTATCATGTTGGGAAAACAGTATTAAGGTCTCTAAATGAATCAACTTTGGTATGCTAAGTCTCAACAAAGCAGGAACACAATTAACTAACGCCTAAATTAATTTTGACAATCTATCTTCTATTCTCTACAAACTCTTTCCTATTAAAAATACAAAGACTTCGTGAGGTAATTGTGAATTAAAAGAAGTTCCTGTCACTCCACTCTCTTATCAATTCTCACCCTTATTCCCCTTAACTATAAATTAAAACAACTTACGACTAAAAATGACTTCTAAACAAAACAATTTACTGCCAAAAATGACTCCTAAATAAAACAATTCACTACCAAAAATATCTACTAAATAAAAAAATTGACTACTACTTTACTCTAAGTGAAAATAAATTAATTTACAGAAACATCAATCCAAACGAATAATATAAACGCTTGTCTGTTTTCCACGCAAAAATCACAGCTCAGTCAATCCTCTCCAATAGTCCCCTAAAGGACCCTTAATTGACGAATCTCCTAATTAATTGCGTCACAATCTCATTCACGAGCCGCTCACCACCAGCCACCCCATTTTTTTCGCTCATGCGACGCTTGTTCTTTACGTAACGTTCGTGCTTGACTGGAAATCGCCAGGAGAGGACGAAGAGGCGGAGGCGGTAGCATGGCTGGCGAATAAACCGATAAGAAAATGTCGTTACTACGTAAATAATCGTTTCATTATCGATAGGGCGCCAGCTACGCGACGAACTTCTCTGACTGGCTCGTATCATCGCACGTGCTCGCGATAAGGAAATTTAGAACGAGCTAAGCCACTCTGATCCCATGCGCGATAAGTTAACGAGCTTCGATCCACCCTGACCTATCCATTCCAGGGCGTGTTGACCTTTAAGGGCCTGCTTGTTGCCTGCAGCCAGATTTCCTCGTGCTAATCGACCGATTATTAGGATCTTTTGGACGTATTTGGGGATCTTGGTCCATGTTTCTGATTTTTCGATTTTTTGTTGTGTTTTTGGTCTTTGGCTGGTGCTGCCTTTTGTGAGATTTTTCGTTCTGAGGTTAGTTATTTTGGGGAAATTGAAAACTATAATTATAGTTATAATATTATAGAATATTATACTCAGATTATGGATTTTTTTGCAATTTTATATTTTCATAAATATAGTTAAAGCAATGGAACCTAAATGAAAGTTTGCTGCATGTTTTAAGGAGTATAATTTGCATTCTATTTTTCGTATTTTGTACATTTTTCACATCTAGAATATAGAATTTATATTTTTAGATAGAAGAAAGGACATTAAAATAATGTTTTCGTTTAAAAATAAGGGTCCAAGGAGACCTGAGTCTATAAGACAGTATTGAAGCTGAAAACTTTGAACGCCACTATCTCGAAAACAAAAACATATGACTTTGGTCGTTCTAGCTTACAATCGCAGAATTATTTTGATATTCACATTAGCAGACATTCACAAAATACGCTTTAAGTAGAATTTTCTAATACAACTTTGATTACAAACCTTATTTCAGGAAATTACTGTACAAGATTTATAAATATAGATAAGAATAATATCTGATATCAGCTAGTATAAATAAAAACCTACATTTCATGCATTTCCAATTATGTGAGTGTCCAAATATTTCTATGACTCTAAGTAAAAACGCCCTAAGTCACATGTTTCGAATGTTCAAAGATACCAACTTCAATACTGTCTCATGGTCTCGTGTCTTCTTGAACCCTTATTTTCAGATAAAAAACTCTTCTAATGCTCTTCTTCTTTCTAAAAACATAAATTCTATTTTCTAATATCAATTAAGGTCTCAACTCAATTTTTAAAAAACGTCACAAGTAGTTTCGCCTTATAACCACAGACTCACGCACAAGAGCGTAATCTGAATCACAGAATCATTACCAGTATCACTGCCTTTATGCTAAACATCGGAATAGTTTTTATCTATCATACCATAATCCCTCGTTTCAACCCCGAACGTGGTCCCCAGGCATCGTTTACGAGGAACGTCCGATAGGAAACTTCCTCGCGTTACGACTTCTTCCACTCGCGTCTCGAGTGCTCCTTGCGCGAAGGTCTTCGGGGAGTGACACCCCTGCCTCCTCCCCTCATCGATTTCTCGTTGTCCAAATTTCTTTCATCCACCCCGCGACGCGCCTCTGGCAATAAACTTCTCGCGATGGTCGGACGCTCTGGCGTCGCAGCGACACAGCTGTCGAGGACTGTGCCTCTTATTCCTCTTCGTGGCTTCCAGTTGCGTCTAATAAATCATCGAGGGCGCAGGGACGGTTCTACCCTTCTGGGGCTGGGCTGATTTCCATGCAGGAAACGAATGAAATATGTATGCCTCTTCTCACGTCGATCGATGTACACGAGACGCTTCTTGGGCGTCTGTTGTGTACCTTCTGCGGGCGAAACGTACAACTTCGGGGAGATTGGGAGAGGATTCAAGGGATGAGGGTTTGAACCCTTAATGACTGCTTTCTTGTCGCGTGGCTGGCTTTCACCCCGGTTTTTATTATTTCTTTTTATTGCGACGTTGATTGATCTTTTGACGCTTTGACCAGGGCTCGTTTTGGAAGGGAGTGAGGAGAGTCTGTGTTTCAATTTCTGAATTTTTGTATTTCATAGTTCCTCAATTTTTCAATATTGTCAATTTCCAAAGTTTGCCAATTTTTCAATATTGTCGATTTTTTAGTTTTGTCGATTTCTCAATTTCTGGTTTATAAATAAAGAAATGTTAACCTTGACTACATAGTTCTGTCACTAATGTCTTTTTTTTATCATTTAAAAGATTTTTACATTTTTATTATTCAGTGTGATTTATTCTATTTGTAATTACTGGTTTGTTAATATGTGAGCAGTTCTCGTTTTACGTATCTTGTTCCCAGTTTCAAGATCGTAAAAAAAGGAGATTACCAAGAGCAGTCTGTTGTTCTACTCGCATTTAAGCCCAATTTTAAACGTGAAGGTTAAATAACACTTAGCAGCATTCTGTTGAAAAACTTGTTGCGTCTGAAAAGCGGGACGTAGAATTTCCATGCGCGGCATGGCTCGCTTTAAAGAATTTAATTAGCTCGTAATGCTCAGGCAAAGCTGCCGAGAACGAAAGTTTGTGTTTTCGTTTGTCTGAAACAGCTCCACAAGCTGGGGGCTGGAATGAATATTACTTTCCCTTCTTTTTGGCAGTAACTTCGTGGAAACACTGTCCAGAAGGGAATAGCATCATAAAAATTTATTAAAATGTGTCTCCCCTCTCTTCGACAGTTGTTCACGTATGAATTATGAAGTTTTATGTCTCGGCAGTTCTGTTCCTTCGTGTATCGAACGTCACATAAAGTCCTCGAGCCGAAACAATAAATTCAAATGTATTCAATTTCATTATATCTCATATTTTATTTTGTTATCTTTTCGTGTCACTATATTTCATTCTGTTCGAAATGTTTTCCAATCCTCTTTCAGAAGCAGAAGTGATACAATTGTTAGGCAGTACTGACTGTTATTAAGGACTGTACATCATCTGCAACTATTTTTAATTCGTATTTCTGCTAATAATTGAATAAACTTTATATAGGAGCTTCTTTTACTGATTAGTATATTTTTTTACTCAAAAAAGACAGGAGCAGTAATGGAAATATATTTATAATTTTTTTTTTTTTTTTTTAACGAAAAGTGTAAGTGTTTTTCTGTGTTGGCAGGCAAGATGACGAATTTTTAAGAATCCTCTGAATTGCAATTATTTACTTAGAAAAGAATTTATTAGATGCAAAAAAGGGTTAAATTGAGGTATTTCTAATTATTGTATTTTTTTCAGATTTTGACTTTGATTTGACTTTGACTTTGAGTGTTTTTTACGATTTGGTAAATTTCTTAAATTTTATAAGCAGGAATTATTACTTCGTTTGTTTTCAAGTTACACATCAGGAGAAAAGTATGAAATTCTGATCTTGGCTGAGAATGCGTTGACCTATACTACTGACTGGAGCCTCTATACCCCTGTAGTCGAATTATAACCAGATAATTCCTAGTCAGGTCATTATGTATGCTTGAAATTGAAAAGTTATTAACTTGTAACCATAACTTCTGTCACTATTCATCAAAATTAATCTAACACGAATCTCAAATCATTTACACATTTTATTTCCCAGCAAATAAAGAAGGAAAATAAGCTGAAATAAATAGTTTCACTAATTTCTTTCAAATTTTACACGCTTGTGTAACATATGATACTCTGTCTTCTGAACTACAATTATTTCAATGTCTGCAATAGTTCTTTTTTATCGCCTCTGATATATTACTATCTCCCCTAAACAATACTACTTTTTTCTCTTGACATTTCCACCCACATTTTTCCAGACTGAAGATTTCCTCCATCAAGGCCAGAACAATTTCAGTCACGGAACATTTCTCACTTTGAGAACCAGATCCATTCCTCAATCCTTCTATAATTGCTTTCGAATTGTCTCAAGTTCGTCCTGTTTTCGCAGCAGTTATAATATCTCATTAAACGAATTCAAGGAGAGGCAGTTTATGTTTCGAGCATACACAAGCCTCAGCGACTGTTGTCGCGGCTTTAAAGCTCCTGATGTCCCGCGAACGCGGCAGTAAAAAGAGGAAAGGGGATCGTGCCGTGTTGGTACGTTCGATTAACCAAGGAAATGGAAAACAGCCCGACGTGAATTTGCATTAATGGCATGCGTGCGTTCCCGTGGTATCGATTTTACGGAGCATTATGTTCTAGATCTTTTTACAAAGCGTTGCGTTTGCGTTCTGCTCGTTGGTGTGATCTCCAGGAACAGGAATACATAATTTAATGGGAGCTTGATAAACATACAAAAGTACTGTGTTGTACAGGGTGTTTCAGAACTGGTGGTACAATTGAAGACATGGTGATTGTATATGCACGAAAAATTAAACAGAAAGTACAGAGAGTGAGTTGTATAACTGACATATCTTATGGCTTGAGCTTTGATAGAAGACAGAAAAAAATTCAAGAGGACAAATTTGTATGGTGGTATATCGCCTCCATTTTGTTATTCATGATTTTTATCTGAGTTTTACCTGTACTGTCTCTCTAACCTCTTTGCACCAGCAATTTTGAAAGCAGCACCAATTTAAATTCCTAGAAAGTGATGTCTGATTGTCGATGACCGATTCCACGTCGATTACTCACATAGAATACCTCCTCACTCCAGGTACCTGCTATCCAGACATCCAGCTGTCACGCTGCACAGCTACATATATCAGCCAACAGCTCTGGAATGCACCTACCACAGCCACCCAATTCCAGCAGTTTCCCGTGCAAATAAATATTTCCTTCTCGACCCAGTTGCGACACCGTGTGTGCTTCCATGCACGCGGTGACACTGTCAGGAGGCTGCCACTGACACCCACCCCGTGCTCGAAGGAAAATAACCGGACGTTGAGTGGAGTAGCCATTGTTTCCCCTGTGGATGCTCGAAGACTGAAATCGCCTCCCCTTGCCCAGGCGTTATTTCCCCTCGCGAGAGGAATTTTTATTTACCCTCGGCCCCTCCCTCGTCGTTTCGCGCTTCGAACGAGGATCGTTGTCAAACGAGGAAGCCTCGCGTCTTGGACCAGCCCTGTGTCACTGTTCTGGATGCTTCCAGGTGATCCTCGAGCCTTTTGTGCCGCGCGGTCCCGCGTCATAGAGCTCACGTGGCTCGTTTGCACACGCAAGGCTTCGACGCGGTCCGAGCAAATGCCACGACATTCTTTCACTAGGAGCAGCGAAATGCCAGCTGGCTAGCATTCTTCCCGATAAAATTCAACGTATGCACGCGCGCACCACTTTGCTCTGGGGCTGTTTTTTGTCCCGCGAGATTCGTTCACCGCTGCATGAATGTTTTTGCTTTCGTCTCTTCTCAGGGGGTTCTTGGAGACTGCACGTGATTGTTGCAGGGTTTCTTCTGATCTTCGGGCGTGATGCAGCGTGGCTGGGGAATAATGGAATTTTTAGTATGTTAATTTGGATTATTGAATTGTGTATCGAGGTAGGTTGTGTTCAGAGAAATAACTGGGAAGATTTGTGGTTGTGGAGGATCTGATATTTATGGCGTTAGTTATGAGAGTGGTCTGAGAATTATGAGTAAGAGATCTAATGTAAATCGAAGAAATATCAAATAAGTAAGAAATTCAATTTATTTTAGATTTTTTACTTAAAACACTTTCATAATTATCGATATATTTTGAGTCACACGATTTTAGTTTCTTAGAAGCTTAGGCATTGGCAAAATAACATACTTAGAAAATGATTATTAAAAAATATACAGTGACTTACAAGATCAACAAAAATATTTTTTAGAGAAACTGGAGACGTTTGAATTTTTATAGTTTCTTGGAGAAAAATTATCTTCACTTTTTTATCTACTTTTGAGCATAGAAACAAGATGTTTCTCTACTAATTTCTATTTTCATAATCACATTTAGAGAAGTATAATCTAATTGAAAATTTATTTCTCCTCTCAGATAGCAAAAGTGTATTTAACTTCTGATATTTCGTATACTTTTGCATACTATATAGATTCTGCACTTTTTGTATGCTAAAATTTCTCATAAGTGCATAAAGATCTGCAGTCTAATTATAACATAATATAGTAGAAGGTGGTGAACTCTAAGACCCTAGAATAATAGACGAGTGTTTCAAATACGAGAAGAAATATCTATTTACTACCAGAAGTGTTCCCACAAAAAAATGTTAATTTCAAACTTTCTGTATGTATCATTTGAACGTCAGTTCACGAGGGAGGAGAGCGTCAGCGAGCAAAGTTTAAATAGATCTCGTTTGGAAGGTTCTTGTCCTCCGAGGGCGCAGGGCACGCCAGCAAGAGCGAGGGGTATTTTTATTTACAGAAACAATATTTGCGACATCTGCGGGAGGGCAATGGAAATTTAAAGTACCCTTGCGGCAGCGTCTGCAGGAGGACGCGTCGATGGTCCATTCGAAGGTTGTTTTTCTCAACTTCCGAATATCCCAGAAATACACAGTTCAAAAGTTACCGATTCCGCTGGCGAATTTTAACGAGCATGGAACAATGCAAAAGCTTGGAAAGCTTGGTCAGGTGTGCTCACCAGCCTCTGATTTAATGCTCTCAAGGGGTAGTTTCTTCTGTTTTGCAAGCCGTGATGAGAAAATTTGGGTGGCGACTTTGTGTACTCGTATAATTAAGTGAAATGTATCCTGTGCTGTACTGTGAATATATTGTTAGGAACAGGACATAGTAATTGGTTGTACGAGGTCCTCCCTGCTCTGAGATTAGTGAAAAATTAGAATAGAAGAATATATATATATTTTTTTTTTATTTAATTTGTTTTTTTTTTACACCTATGAAATTTCTAGTATATTACCAATAGGAGGAACATATTTAATATACTCGAATTTTGACAGTTGAAGTTAAGTAATTACCTAGCAATGAAATTTCTCGAAATTGTATTCCATATTAAAATTGGTTGAATTTAGTAATATAAGTTATTTATCGTTCTGATTTAATTTCGTGTTCATATATTGCATCCATAATTATTCAAATCCACTCTTCCAGCACTTTGTGTCTTTGTAGCAAGATAAATGTAGAATTAATTCATTAAGCACTATGCAATTACTGTACTCACAAGTTCATTTCCAAATTTCTGTGGCTTGGAACATTATTATGTATTTCTGAGTAAACGGATGGTGGAATCTGCTTACATGAACGTGAACTCCTATTAATTGAACGAAATGTCATGGGTAGCGAGGAAAATTAAATGGACTTCTAATTAATTCTGGGAGAGATGAACCCTGTTGGTGAGACAGACAATGTGTATGATTTTTTAAATATTCGTCAGATGTTAGAATCTTTTATTTTAATTCTATGAAGTATATTTATGTTGGTAATTATGAAAGTGATCTAAAAATAAGTTAAAAATCTAAAAAAAGTTGAATTTTGACACTCACTTTGAATAGTAATCGATGCAACATTAAATAAGTAGTAAATTCAATTTTTCTTATATTTTTTACTTAGAATTATATCACTTTTATGATTACTACCACATGCAAAAATAGAAATGTTTCTAATTACATGGCATTTATATAAGATATGAGTATTGTGTCTTTTTAATTCGACTTAAATGTGAAAATTTCGAAAATTTCTTGCTTATAACTTTATCTTTGCGAGTTGTACATGTCTATCTTTCATGTAAGCAATGATGCCAAGAAATTAACTCACTTTCACATCTATATTTCATTTAGCTACTTTATTTCACTCATGCCTCTCACACCCTCACTTCTCTCTGTCACTCTTCCCAATCCCTCTTCTTCCTAAATTTCACCTCTTTTCGATTACGTCTTCACTCACACGTGCTCTCACTCCCACCAACCTGAACCAAGTCCCCTCCATAAAACTTGTAAAAATGAATATTCTGTTGCACCTTGAAGCTTACCATTTACACCATTTTCTGTGCAATTTGTTTCATAAAAAAAAAGAACCCAACTATAATTCCTTGAACACTGCAGAATTGTCAAATCCTACGTTCACCAAATTGTCCTTATTTTCCTCAACTCAAGAAACAATCCTAAACCTCCACACAGCAATTTCGCAAGTAGTACAACCCCTCATTATCCCAACAGCTGTAACCTGCAAGAAAAATTGATCAGCCTTCCCAACGAATCTTCCTCACCTGGCAATTCATCTTTGGCGATCCTCCTCGTTGCAGAACGACCCGCCCAGTTCCCCCTTGAATCGCTAATTACAAATTGCCTCTTAATTACGCCGGTCGCCTTAATCGCCAGACGCCCGTGGGGGTCCAGGGCGCGCGTCGCCGCTAAATAATCGCGCCTTACAATTAATTGGCCGAGTTATCTCTGCCCCGACGAACTTGCGGCCCAAAGCGAACGCTGATAAAGCTCTTGGGGCTAAATAATGATCGATCTTTGACGGCTGACAAATACGAGGCGAGTCGATGGCCGATTAATCGGCTCGAACCGTGAACGAGCCGCCATGTTGGGTAATTTCATTCGCGGCTACTTCTCCCCTGAAAGATTAATCGCTCGATTGTGGTTAGAGAGTGGGGTGGAAGGAAATAGAGCAGAATTGTTTTTTTTTATTTAGTATTTATGACTTATGGAGGTGGACGAGGATTGTCTTTATGGGGACAATATTCTAAAAAAAATATGTATTTGTTTTTCATTTAGTATTTATGACTTATGGTGGTGGAAGAGGATTGTCTTTATTGGGACAATATTCTAAAAAATATATATATATATATTTGTTTTTTATTTAGTATTTATAACTTATGATGGTGGACAAGGATTGTCTTTATCGAGACAATATTCTAAAAAAAATATATATTTGTTTTTTATTTAGTATTTATGATTTATGATGGTGGAAAAGGATTGTCTTTATCGAGACAATGTTCTAAAAAATATATATTTGTTTTTTATTGAGTATTTATGACTTATGATGGTGAAAAAGGATTGTCTTTATCGAGACAATATTCTAAAAAAAATATATATTTGTTTTTTATTTAGTATTTATGATTTATGATGGTGGAAAAGGATTGTCTTTATCGAGACAATGTTCTAAAAAATATATATTTGTTTTTTATTGAGTATTTATGACTTATGATGGTGGAAAAGGATTGTCTTTATCGAGACAATGTTCTAAAAAATATATATTTGTTTTTTATTGAGTATTTATGACTTATGATGGTGAAAAAGGATTGTCTTTATCGGGACAATATAAAAAAAATATATATTTGTTTTTTATTTAGTATTTATGACTTATGGTGGTGGAAGAGGATTGTCTTTATCGAGGCAATATTCTAAAAAATATATATTTATTTTTTATTTAGTATTTATGACTTATCATGGTGGAAGAGGATTGTCTTTATAGGGACACTATAAAAAAAAATATATATTTATTTTTTATTTAGTATTTATGATTTATGGTGGTGGAAGAGGATTGTCTTTATCGAGACAATATTCTAGAAAAATATATATGTTTGTTTTTTATTTCGTATTTATGATTTATGATGGTGGACTAGAATGGTTTTTACCGAGACAGTATTCTGAAAAAAGTTTATGTATTTTTTAACAGTATGTGACTGGTGTTTACTGATTTATGAACTCAATTTTTTTTACATTTTTTATTTGAATCACTTTCATAATTATACACGATTATTGTTTTCAGCTATTTGGCGAAGTTTTACTGTATTAATGTTTACGAGTTTACGAAATTTCGTGATCTCTTATCGACTTTTTTCCACAGAAATGAATTTTTATATCTTTACACTATCTGCAAAATAATTTTTTCACAGCCTTGTGTGAACAGTAGTGTTCACAAGATTAAAGGAAAACCTTGTTCCTCAAATATTATAAAATACTTCCACGATTTTAATTGTTTCGGTTCCACTCTATTAAACAGTCCACGCTTTTCTTCTTTTCCCCGAAAAAATGGACACAGAAACGCGACCATGCTTGGAGCTTATCCATGCATCACAACTCGATGGTTGGTGGCCTGCCGTAAGAATAATTCTACGAGCGGGAGTTCCCACAAATTTTAATTTCGTTTACTATCGTCTCGAGCGCGTTTTATTTCCTCTGTTATCCCTGTCCAATTCTGTGTACATTGCGAGTGCTTTCTGTTGGGAGATAGGGACTCAGTTTATGGCACTGTCGCTTCTTGCTTGGGATATCGGTAATGACCTGGCTCATGGTAACTATGATAAATTTTTAAACGAGGGAAATTTAGGACTCACATTGCAATTTCTTTTTTTCGTTTTAATGGGAGGCTTAAATGAACGTTACATTTCCCTGCAACTTTGTCAATTTTTTTATCCACCTTTCTTCTTTGTATTCCTCTTTTTTAGCGTTGTATTCGCTTAGTGTCTGTAATTAGTAATGGAATTACATACAGGGTGGTTTATCAGATATTACCAGCTTGGTTCACGTCATTAGCTTTCATTCATTATATTTTAAGTACTCACATAAATATTCTCATTTCTTATCGTAAATTTTTATTCAGGAACTTCCTCCACCCTCTAAATTCTTCTTCACTTTCAAACCCTTCACGCAACATGTCTCCCCAAAATAAAGCAACAACCTTTCACGAGCTAATCCCCACTATAACAAAATTTCCTTCCTCGTTCACTGACTTAATACCGCTGATCCATTTATTGTGTGTACATAAGCCGAGCAACTTTTAATCTTCCATCCCCTTGAAAAGCGAAACGAAGTCTCGCGGTGGGGGAAACGTTATTCGAGAGGGGAAATTGCAGGTTTTGGCTCTGGTAGAAAAAATTTTTTTCTCGAAATTGAATGCTCCGAGGCTCATCCCTCTCGGGATAACTGGATCTCCCTTGAACCTCCCTCCCCATTCACCCTTTCACCCTCCTTTCTTTCACTCCTTTCTTCCCTTTGCCTTTCGCCTTTCGCCAGTTTCGTGTCCCCCATTTTTTCCTCGTTCCGCGACACCCATTTTGCAGCGTTCGTAAATTGATTCTCTGCAGCGATACGCCGCCTGCAGGAAAATCGACGCGACACCAAGTTTTCGGTGGTAGTTCAGGATAAATTCCAGTTACCCCGTCAAAGCAGCGCCTAATGCAGTTTCCATGTCTGCCCTGCGCGGCAGTGGATCGGGCCTGGAAACCTTCGTGGGCTCGTCGAACGATTTGCCAACAAAAGAGGAGACAGGATGGCTCTTTCTGCTTTTCCTGCTCTTGGCTGCTTCTGCGCCAGAGCAGCTTCGAGGCGATGATTTATTTTCGAAAATGCACGCTCCAGTGGCTGTTACCCTGAGGCTTTTGTGTCTCCTCTTGTGTTCTGAGGAGACGATGGTGATTCAGTTTCTTGGGATTTTGGGGTTTGCTCCTGTTTAAACCCTCTTTGAGGCACACGATTTTAGAGAAAACAAAAACCCAAGTGTCAATGACTTACTAATACGTTTTGTCTTGTATAAATTTTTGTTTTCACTTATTTATCATTGGTTCATGGTATTGCTAGTTGAATGAAAAGCTTTAAATAAAATATTAAATGTTAAATTGTATGACTATGAGTATCTTCAACTTTTCGAAGTGAGTTGAAGTACATCCCACCATGCATAAAAAGTTAAGCAAAAGGTTGGACAGTTTTTAAGCCACCTAACCCCAAAGAGTTAACTACAATATACAGTATGTCCAGTTTAAATGTATACAGGTGGTTATTTTCGTAGATGTTAGAAGTGAAAATTAATTTTTCAGACTAAAGTTCTATAATATCAAAAGGGACATACTGTGATGATAACAGTTTCACCCCCAAATTTTGATTTTGAAAGTGTTCAATTTAAGTCTCTATTCTAAAACTTATGTTTTAATATAATATTTCTTTTAAGATAGCAATGATTTGGTAGTTCACTGTAATTTTAATTCAGTAGGTTTTTAAGAAGCTTATTAGTGTCTAATAATTATCAACAAAAAGTATAGATACTTAAAAAAAGAACAATATTTTTGAAACAATTTTTTGCTTTAGTATCTATTCCGAATTTACCAGAAGTGAGAATGGTGCAAAATAAACAGACAATAGAATCAGTGAGTGGAATTCGAGGAAGGTTTAAGATAACAATAAGCTTATATCGAGAAAATATTGTATTTTGAAAGCATTCCTGAGGAAGCATTTTGAGAACAATTTAATTGTCAGGTCGAACGTAGCTGTTTCGTGTGATTGTCAGAGCTATATCCCGCTGGTGGAACAAGTGTTTTTCTTCGAATCCTTTCACCGCCAATAATGACTTGTCAACAGGGGGGAATGAGTTACACGCGCACAACCCTATTGTAAGAGGGTTCAGACAATGACGTGACAGCGTAACGCCTGTAGCTATACAGGGTCCTGAAAACGTTCCTGATTTAATGGTACAAATGTGTACAGACTCTTGCAAATTGTTACACTCCATGTCGTTTTTTTTTTATATTTTCAATGGTCTTCTCTTAAAACATCAGAAAGTCATGAAAAGCTTATAATTTGTAAATGCAGAATCGAATAATAAAACATGAAAACGTTATTAAATAGAAACAAATTTTTAATTGGCTAAAAATTTGTGTTAAATATTCATGTTAATTGCATTTGGTTAATTAATGAATGTTTTAGAATTATTAGTTACTCGAGTAGTAGTACATTAATTTGGTAATAGTATTAATGCTGATATAAATAATATAGTATAATGTACCTAAATAATATTCTAACGATATTAGTTATTGAAGTGATTCGAAGTAATTTCAATTATATAAATTTCGTATAAATTAATTCTTATTTTTTATAATTATACTTTCTTCGATAAGTCTTTGAATGAAAGTTTCTTAAAATTGCTTTTGAAACTTTTTATATTTCTACAGATTGAATCTAACATTTTGTATATCCATGAATATGTTTTCATAATCAAAAATTTCATATATAACTTATTTTATCGTACAATTAGTGAAATTGTAATATTTCAAAATAATATTATTTGTTTCAGGTAAGTGATTGCCAGAATCAGTAGAGGTAGACACGTAAGTTTTGATTATTAATCTAATATGTAGATGTAGAGTAGTAAATAGTAGAAATCAAAGTTAAATGAAAAAACTCTGCGGTTATTTTTTGACTAACACTATATTCAATATGATGTTAAACATTTTAAACCACTAAAAGAAGACATTATTTACTTCTCTTGAAATATGTAAAGCAATGGTAATTCAGAAATTATTGAAACTTTGAACCCTCAAAACAAGGTGTTTTTCTGTGAACACAATTTTCTTGCAGAGGAATCATATAAAAATGTTCAATTGAAATACTTAAACATTTTAGAATCTTTTCTTAGAAAACTCTTTTATTCATGAAACTATTCTAAAACATTTAAGCAACATAGACACTGGGCATCAAAGAATGCCACATTTAAATATTTAAATGTTTTCTTAAATATTTAAAAGGCATAGACACTGGACGTCCACTCGAATTTTTCCAGATACCCAGTGAATGCAACTGCGATGCATTTATGCATCACCTTGCAAAACTTGAACGATTTTCCATTTATCTTTCTCAAGAAAAACAGTATCAGAAAAAGTGTTCAGCAAAGAACCACGAATTTCCAAACAGGGATTATTATCTCAGCAAGGAATATTAAAATCCCTAGATGGGGATTAATTAGCTGCATCCACCGATTCGGATCCAGCCAATCCTCTTTCTCGAGATTGCCTCCACTTGAGGAACAGTTAATTATCAACCTGATCGATCCTCCGCGATTTGCGCTAGGAACACACTTCCAAAGGAAGATCGACTGTCTCCTTGATAAAACCTCATTTGGACTCTCCGATTGCTCAAACACGAGGATACCGCTAATTCGAAGGAATTTTTGCGCTTTAAGCGGAATATCGGCGTTGTTAACAGGAGGCAGGGCTTAATTAACGCGACGTCGAGTTGTTAACGAAGATTGATGGTGGTGAAAAGAATTACTCGTTTTGGAGGAATAATCCTTGAGAGTCTTATCGATTCACGACGAGGAAGAGCACAATATTTATTCCCTAGAAATTTGTTATTTGATATACATACAAGGTGTTTGGTAATAGGTGTCAGAAATTTTAAGAAGTAATTTTATATGCCAAAATAAGATGAAAATGAAGAGTCATGAAATTCTGTTTAAGACTTCGTTTTTGAGTTATTAATTACGAACATTTTAAGCTAGATATTGAAAATCAGTAGAATAAGTCTTAAGTTAGACACGAAAAAGTAATAGAATAAGTCCCAAGCTAGATATAGAAAAGTAAGTAGAATGAGGCTCGAGCCAGGCATAGATAAATCAGTAGAATATGTCTTAAGTCAGACACGAAAAAACCAGGAACTTATATTCTCAGCCAGACAAGGAAAAACTAGTAGAGCAAGTTTCCAGTCAGACAGAGAAATCTGTAGAACAGGTCAATCTTGAGTCAGGCACAGAGCAATCATTAAAACATGTCTCAAATCAGAGATGGAGAAATCGGTATGACAAGTCTTAAATCAGACACAGAGAAAGTAGTAAAATAAGTTTCAAGTTAGACACGAAATCCACAGTAGAACAAGTTGCTAGTCAGACACAAAGAAATCAGTAGAATAAGTTTCAAGACACATTTCACGCGTATTTCAAGTATTCCCTCAACAACTAGTAACTTTGGAAACGAAGCTTCAAATCTACTTTTTGCATTTCAATGTACCTCAGACAAGAAATTAATAGTAGAATAAATCTCTTGTCAGACATAAAAATCTGTAGAATGCAATCTTAGCTAGATATAGAGACGAAAAAGTCTGTAAAATTACTTCCCAGTCAAATTCAGAGAAACTAGTAGAACAGGTCCATCCTAAGTCAGACACAGATAAATAAGTAGAATAAATTTTAAATCAGACACAGAGGAATCGGTAGAATAAGTCTCAAATCAGACACACAGAAATCAGTAGACTAAATCTCAAATTAGGCTTCACAGAAATCACTATAATAAGTCTTAAATCAGACATAGAGAAATCAGTAGATGCCTTTAAAATTATTCAGAAAAAGTAATACTTGCTCAAATTCTAAAAATTCGAACCCACTCTGCGACTCGAAACCCCTCAATTAGTCCACCCCCACACATTCAACAGTTTAACAATAACACATCTTCATCATATCACAAAATTGTTACAGAATCACATGCATCACATTTCTCCTCTTTCCCATTGCCATTAGTTAATACCTAATGAATGAGATTCAACAAACGCTATTTTTAAATCTTCCCTTAAGATACCCTTAAAATTATTCAGAAAAAGTAGTATTTACTACTTTTCACGAATTCTAACAATTTGAACTCACTCTGCGACTCGAAACCCCCCAATTAGTCCACCCCCACACATTTAACAGTTTAACAATAACACATCTTCATCACATCGCTAAATTGTTACAGAATTACATGCATCACATTTCTCCTCTTTTCCATTGCCATTAATTACCTAATGAATGAGATTCAGCACACGCTATTTTTAAATCTTCCCCTAAGATACCCTTAAAATTATTCAGAAAAAGTAGTATTTACTACTTTTCACGAATTCTAACAATTTGAACTCACTCTGCGACTCAAAACCCCCCAATTAGTCCACCCCCACACATTTAACAGTTTAACAATAACACATCTTCATCACATCGCTAAATTGTTACAGAATCACATGCATCACATTTCTCCTCTTTTCCATTGCCATTAATTACCTAATGACCGAGGTTCAACAAACGCTATGTTTAAATCTTCCCTTAAGAAACC
This sequence comes from Calliopsis andreniformis, assembly GCF_051401765.1. Taxonomy (NCBI): domain Eukaryota; kingdom Metazoa; phylum Arthropoda; class Insecta; order Hymenoptera; family Andrenidae; genus Calliopsis; species Calliopsis andreniformis. Next base: position 7,644,098 of record NW_027480432.1, on the reverse strand, counting down.
CTTAAAATTATTCTGAAAAAGTAGTATTTACTACTTTTCACGAATTCTAGAAATTGGAACCCACTCTGCGACTCGAAACCCACCAATTAGTCCACCCCCACACATTCAACAGTTTAACAATAACACATCTTCATCACATCACTAAATTGTTACAGAATCACATGCATCACATTTCTCCTCTTTTCCATTGCCATTAATTACCTAATGACCGAGGTTCAACAAACGCTATGTTTAAATCTTCCCTTAAGAAACCCTTAAAATTATTCAGAAAAAGTAGTATTTACTACTTTTCACGAATTCTAGAAATTCGAACCCACTCAGCGACTCTAAACTCGCCAATTGGACCGCCTCGCGCATTCAACAGTTTACCCCGCAGACACCTCGCACCGCGCAGCTCGTCATAAGCTCAGAATGAGCCATGAACTGGTCCTAAACTTCCTCGGCGTTAACGCGCCGAGAAGGAAACGAGCGAGGGACTCTAAACGGGAGCTTTATCGTCCCGTCGACGGGAGCTCGAGAGGAACGTGTTCCGAAGTCGGGCTGTTATAAACCGAAAACAATATAACCGCGTTTATTTCCCGTGTTGAGGATCTTCGACGCGTCCCGACGCCGCCTGCCTGAAATTTATGAACGCTCGCTGAAGTTTTATGCGCGGAAACTCGACGAGAAGGGGTCGCTGACAGGCCACCGCTGTGCTCCCTGCTCCAGGGGCAACTTTCTACTTTGTCGGCTAGACCCTGGCCTGGCCCTCACCCGCGGTCTCGATACACGTTTGGGGATGATGGAGAGCATTAGGCTGGCGCCATAAATTCTTTGGCTTGTCGCGAGTTTCGGGGTGGACGAAGCGAAATGAGCGAGGGAAGAGGGTTGTGTGAGGCGAGGAATAAGGTTTAATAGATTCGTGAAGGTATTTTGAGGAATGTTAAGTTCTTAGGTAAGGATTGAATGCGTTGGAGAGAAAATTTATTATTGTTTTAAAGGGAGGAAAAGGCGAGAGGATTGTGTTGGATTTGAGGAATTATTTTACTGGGATCTAGTAGTGTTGGTGTGCACTAGTCAGGCCAGGTATAGCGAAGTCAGTGGAATATGTAAGTTCAAAGCGAGACATAGTAAAATTAGGGGAATATGTAAGGTTAAAGTTAGACACATGAAAATCAGTAGAATATGTAGAGCTAAAGTCAGACACTTCGAAATCAATAAAATATGCAAGGCTAAAATCAGACACAGGGAAATTAGTAGAATATGAAAGTATAAACTAAGACACAGTGAAATCGAGTAGAATATGTAAGGTTAAAGTCAGACACAGCAAAATCAGTAGAATATGTACAGCTAAAGTCAGACACTTCGAAATCAATAGAATATGCAAGGCTAAAATCAGACACAGGGAAATTAGTAGAATATGTAAGTATAAACGAAGGCAGTGAAATCAGGTAGAATATGTAAGTTCAAAGTCAGACACATCCAAATCAGTAGAATATGTACAGCTAAAGTCAGACACTTCGAAATCAATAGAATATGCAAGGCTAAAATCAGACACAGGGAAATTAGTAGAATATGTAAGTATAAACGAAGGCAGTGAAATCAGGTAGAATATGTAAGTTCAAAGTCAGACACATCCAAATCAGTAGAATATGTACAGCTAAAGTCAGACACTTCGAAATCAATAGAATTTGCAAAGCCAAAATCAGGCACAGGGAAATTAGTAGAATATATAAATCCTCCAAAGTCAGACACATTAAAATTAGTAGAATATGTGAGTCCAAAGTCAGACACAGTGAAATCAAGTAGAATATGTCAGTCCAAAGTCAGACACAGTGCAATCAAGTAGAATATATCAGTCTAAAATCAGACACATCTCTGTAACATTTCAAATGTATTTTTTTTTACAATTAATAACTAAGAAGTGGAGCTCCAAACTCTTCCAAATGGAGCTCTCAATTTCCCTTAAGTGACAGAAATTCCACCAGTTTCCCCTAAGCAGCCTATTAATTTCTTATCATCCCAAGCACACTAGGTGCCATGTGAGTCTGTTCAATTATTCCAACAAGCTTCCGAATGCTTTTTCCCTTTGTTTCGACCATTCTTTCTACCTTTCGAAATTTTCTTCGCGAATGAGTGGATTAGCAACTGGGAATCTCGTTCACGTCACCGTCTCGGAATCTGATAAATTATTACAACTCCTAGCCTCCGTGTACCAGCTGCAAACTGTCCTGTGGTTTTCACCGACAAGCTGCGTGTTCCCCAACGCGGTTCACCCAGAAGATAGATAAACCCGAGATTCGACGAGCACTCGCGGGCAACATGTGTACCACTGTTCGTAAAAAGAGGTGGATTGTTGTACATGTTGTCCTCGAATTGCTCGTTGAGATTCTGTGCGCAGTTCACAGGCTGAATTAAGAGGTCTCGTTGGATCGTATTTTGTGAGAGCATGGTACTGATTAAGAGAAGTATTGGGATATTTAAAAGGGTGTGAAGTGATGAGTATTTCAAATGTTACTTGAATATGTAGTATCTAAATTTTTTACTATTTTTTGTATTATTTTTGTTATTAATCTTTTATTGTTTTTAATTTTATTGCATTTCTCTTGATTTAGTTATCGAGCTGTTTTGTAGGTTGGGAAAATAGACCTTTGGAGATTTTATTTGAAATTAAAATTATATTTGTGTTTATTAGTTTTTGGATTGTGTTGCTTGAAAGTGTGGTAAATATTGGTTTATTTGAAATAATTATTATTTCGAATATTGTGATAATTTTTATGATAATTTTGGTAAATATTCGCCAGTTATTTATCAGTAGATACACGTGCAATGTTACTGTATCTTTTTTCACAAGTCTTTTAAGTCTTGAAATTCAATAGTTCAAGTATTATTCCTTCTCAAGGAAGATGAAAAAAATATAGGTTACAGATAATCAGTAAAGAATGCATCTATGAAAATTTTAAATGTGTGAAAATTCATAGGATTCATACAATATACAAAATATAATTTACAGTAAAGTAAAATAAAAATTGCAGTATTTAAAAAATATGACAAACTTTTATATAGACTCCATTTCTTTGACTGTGTCTTTGAAAATATGCAGTTGCATATAAATCTGCAGTCAGAGAACCACCAATTATTTATGCTTCTGTGCTTTTCCATTAGTCTCTACTTAATTTATCAAATTTCCAATCTGAATTTTTCAATCTTACAGTGTGTACTACTCTGTAATTATTTTTTTACCAGTTATTTGACACATGAAGTTGTAATTTTAAAATATTTTAATACCTCAAAAAAGAGGAAAAGAAACACATGCATTTAAGGATTAAATTTCTTAGAGTATGTTAATTACATGAGTGAATATGCTCCATCTCTATTGCACAGCCACCTAAAAGTTCTAGTCTACGATATAGCGAGCAGTAAAATAATTTTGAAGCTATCTACAAGTTAATTTGTGACGCAGCGGGGATATTATTCGATGGAAATACGTGGTTTCAAAATTTAGTCGAACCTGCGAGAGGTACAAGTAGAAATTATTTCGGTTTATGGACACGATATCGTTCATCAAATTTTAACAAATGAACACTGTATTTCGAATAATTTCTCTGTGAAAGAGTTACGCATGGATTGTGTTCAACCTTAAAATTTTAGTTTTGTTAACTATGTCACGTAACTAATAGAGCATAAACAAGAATTTTAAGGTAGTCTTAGTTTTATTTAATAGAGGATAATTAGAGTGTAATTAGTGGGTATCAAAGAATCATTCTTTACAAAGTCAATTCTATATAGAAATACTTTCATTATTGTCAACAATTTTCTATTATTAATATTGCAACATTAAATTAATTACACAAATTTTATTTGAAATTGTTCAAGTCACAATTTTCTGTTTACAAAACCACTTTAACTACTGTTACCACTCCACATTGACACCCACAAAATCAACCCTTTTTTCCAAATATCAAAAATAAATAATAAAACCCTTAAAAGAAGTTACTCTTTGACGAAATTACAAAATCTCTTTCAAATCAACTCCAGCAATGCAACAAACTTTCAAATAAGTATTATTTCGATAAACACATTCTGAAAAATTGTAATTAATTTTCAGAAGTTACAAAATTGAAATTGAAAAAACACAAGATTGTCTTTCATGTATATTTTCAACAATTATATATCTTCGACCAATTTCGAAGTGATCGTAATAATTGAACCGCCACTGCACGTATGTTTCATCGTGGAATTAATTTATATCCCGAATTGGCAGCACAGAAGGAGGGAAAGAAAAAGATGATTCTGTGCTTTTTCGGTGAACCCATATATTTAACGAATATGTACCAATTTCGCGAGCCGTCCGAATGATTCATTTTCTATTCACCCGCCAGCCTGGAAATCGACCGTGGCTTCGCTCCACGTAACTGCGGGGGCGGCGCGATACGGCGGCGTTCTGGAAATTGAAAATGCACCTTTTTTCGTCCGCCGCGGCAAAGTGCTGCTTCGCTTTAATTTACGCAATCCACTTCAATTTACCGCGCACACGCGAACGCCTGTAATAAGATTCACGTCGTTATTGGGGGAAGATAGATGGGCCGAGTGAACGTTCGTTCGAAAATAACATCCCCGCGCCAATTAATTTCGCGATTGTCCCTGCGTTACGTCGCTTAGGTCGCCGTTCTGGGAATCGAATCGAAGGCGAGGGTGCGTGATTGAGTTGGTGGATACCAGAGTTTGGGATGTTTGATTTTAGGAGGTGCTGCATTTTTGTGCATTTTATGGAGCATTTGTGGAGCTAGAGTGTGTAGAGCTCGCTTGTTTTAGGGGAGGCTTGATATAGTTTGGTTCTGGGGTGTAGGTGGAGGTTCGAGATTATTTTTTAATGGGATTTTGGATGGATGAATGTCTCTGGATTTTAGAGCGAGATTGTTTGGGTATTTTGGAGAGTTTGAATGTTTGAGAATATTTGAATTTTTAAGAATTTTTGAGTATTCGGATATTTCGGGATTTTCTTTTGAGTATTTGATTATTTGAGTATTTGAGAATTTTCTAGCATTCGAATGTTTAAGAATTTTCTACTCTTTGAATATTCGCTAATTTTCTACTATTTGAGTATTTGAGAATACTTGACAATGTTTGAGAGTATTTGAAAATTTTCTACTATTTGAATATTTAAGAATTTTCTACTCTTTCAATATTCGCCAGTTTTCTACTTTTTGAATATTGAGAATACTTGAGAATGTTTGAGAGTATTTGAAAATTTTCTACTATTCGAATATTTAAGAATTTTTTACTCTTTGAATATTCGCCAGTTTTCTACTTTTTGAATATTGAGAATACTTGAGAATGTTTGAGAGTATTTGAAAATTGTCTACTATTCGAATATTTAAGAATTTTCTACTCTTTGAATATTCGCCAGTTTTCTACTTTTCGAATATTTGAGAATACTTGAGAATGTTTCAGAGTATTTGAAAATTTTCTACTATTTGAATATTTAAGAATTTTCTACTCTTTGAATATTCGGTAGTTTTCTACTTTTCGAATATTTGAGAATACTTGAGAATGTTTGAGAGTATTTGAAAATTGTCTACTATTCGAATATTTAAGAATTTTCTACTCTTTGAATATTCGCCAGTTTTCTACTTTTTGAATATTTGAGAATACTTTATTTGAGAATATTTCAGAATATTTGAGAATATTTGAATATGTGGGAAATATCTGTACATTTAAGAAGTATAAAATTGAATAATTGAATAATTGAGTATTTAAATAATTGAATAATAGAATAATTCAATATTAGAGTATTTAAATTCCAAAGGTTACAATGATTTAAAAGCTTGTACTATTTCGTATGTATGAACTCATTACTGCTTCCAATATTTCTCAAAACCATTCAGTATAAACCAATTCAACAATCATACTCCTCACCTCGACCTTTTCAACAAACCATAAACGGCTCCCTCCTACACGAACCTCTCCCACAAGAATGCCCCAACACGTTACAAATTCGCCCCCATATTTTACTAAAGCCTGGCATCATCACTCTCCGAACCTAATTTATGTCCCGAAACATCGAACCGACGAGCAGACTGAAAAATCAGCCGGAATTTGGAATTCAACCAGCCGTCACTGTTCGAAATTGCGGGGTGGCCCATCAAACGTGGAATAAATGAAACAGCATCGAAACCAAATTCGAGACGGCGCGATCGGTTAACCCGCGGTTAATGATGCACCGTAAATAAGGGATGCGAACGTCACCAGGGGCCAGGGAAACAGGCATTTCGTTCGTCCTGTTGTTTAAATCGTTCGCGCAATTCGCAGATATCACTGTGCTCTGAAAATTTGATGAATAATCACGCGGCCCCGGCTCTGCGCGCTCATACGCGCAGATACGATCTGGCGCGGCCGATATCGAGGCAATGTTGCGATTAATTCACCCAGCGGCTTATCGACGTTCACGAAAATACGATGCACCGCTTTGTTCTGGATACAGCGAACAATGGACCTCCAGAATTTAGGGCCGTGAAACACTTGTGAAAATAGAGAAAAATTTCTGGTTTATGGGTGACCATGAGTCAGTTTCGACAGGGGCACGGTTTGTGTGGGGGAGACTGTGGCTTGGTATGTGTTGGTTAAAGGTGATTCTTTAGGGGGAGGGAGTTGAAAATGTGGCTCGAAATTGTTAATACGAATTTTGGTATTGGGAACATTGTGTAGAGTTCTTTGTATGAGAATAGGTTTTGATTTGCTGAATCTGTTCGGGTTTTTAAGTGATTTTTAATGAGGTACTGTTTTTTGAAGCTTATTTTTGTTATGGTATTGATATGATATTGTTATGATACTTATTATGATACTGTGATGATATTTAAAGGGAGGTTGGAAAATAACAATTTTAAAAGTTCTGATATTTGAAAATTACCAAATTTGAAGATTTGAATATTTTGGCAGTGGGTAATCTACATTTTTGGAAATTTGTGTATTTGAAAATTGTAATATTTGAGGGTTTAAAGATTTGAAGAAAGGGATGCTTTGAATATTTCAAAAATTAAACATTAAACGAATTAGCAATTTGTAAATTGTAAATAATATAAATATTTGAGTCTATAACTGTTACAATATTTGACGACCTGAATGTTTGAAAAATTAATTATTTTAATATTTTAAGATTTTTCAATTTGGAGTTCTAATATTTTGTAATATTGAAAATTTGAAGGTTTGAAAAGTTTAGTTACTTGATCTGAAAATTTGTACTCTCTGCTGTCTTGTGTTGTTCTTAACTGCTTTGTTACAAAGAAAGAGTACTTACCACAATTATTCTCGATGTATCAGAATTGATCAGAATTCTGCAATGCACCACAATCCTTCAGACAAATTTAATATTACTATGGTAATATTGAACACGAAAGGCGTCACTATTCACAATACGAAACTTCTAAACGTATCTTCGTGCACTCTTCGGATAAACGTATTATTCGAAGTTTGAGAACTTCGCTAGTAGTAGATGTGAAGTTTAAGTCGACGTTTCTCTTTAAGCAACCAAGTGTGGTTGCAAGGGAACCTGTCTCGCAGTCTTTCGCGAGTCTTCGAGCTTCGTGAAATTGTTTCGCGGGTTTTGCTGCGAGTATGAAACTTTATGCACGCTGGCAGAACCTTAATATTGCTAGCTTTCTGGTGAAATGACAACTAGAGTTAAACCATGGTAGCGTGACTAGATATTTTCTATATCTCTACCTATGTTCGATAGTTAGATAGTGTAGGCACTGTCACAATCACAGTCAGAAGAAATCAGATATTAGAAACGATTACCTAAGTTATTTAATAATTTGTGAGAATTTAACAGAGAATTTCGTAGATAATGTGTAGCAGTATTTAACATAGAATTTAATATAGAATTTAATATAAAATTTAACATAGAATTTGACACAGAATTTGACACAGAATTTGAGACAGAATTTGACACAGAATTTAACACAGAATTTAACACAAAATTTGACACTGAATTCAATATAGAATTTAACACAGAATTTAATACAGTATTTAACACAGTATTTAACACAGTATTTAACACAGTATTTAACACAGTATGTAACACAGTATGTAACACAGTATGTAACACAGTATGTAACACAGTATTTAATACAGTATTTAACATAAAATTTGACACAAAATTTGACACAAAATTTGACACAGAATTTGACACAGAATTTGACACAGAATTTAACATTGAATTTAACACAAAATTTGACACAGAATTCAATACAGAATTTAACATAAAATTAGATACAGAATTTGGCACAGAATCTAACACAGAATTTAATACAGAAGCAACATCGAATCAAGACCGTATTCACACTGAATTAACATCGAATTAACACAGAATTATTACAGTATGAGCACAGAATTAACACAGAATAGTGTAGAGAGTACTACTTGCGTTCACTGTAAAGTCTAGTGAAAGAATGTCCTCGGTATATTTTCCAGCATTTAACCTTGCACTCAAGAACCGCGTCTTTATTGTCCCCAGGCCCTGTCATAAAACTATTATTGCCCCCAAGTCCCAGAACACCTGGCTTTGTCGGTCATGTAGGTACTCTTAGAGGCAAACTTTCCCCTATTTCTTCATATATATTAATACCGTGAATTTTATGCAGCAGTTCCCAAGTTTTTTTTCTTCAAGAATTTACCTGCTTCTCCCTCCATTTGTAAACTGGGCGGTTTATGACGGAAACCATTTTGGTTTTTCAATTTTCACAGCAAATATTGCATTAATATTAATTCTATAATAAATTCAAAGCAGTAATATTCTGTTACCCAAGTGAACTCAGATTTTTTAAACCACAAAAGTGTAAAACAGAAAATTGTATGCACTTAAACGTCCCAGTACACAGAAGACGTCAATAAAAATAAGATTACAGATGAACAGTTACACAGAAGGAAAATAATTTGTTATAGGGAGAATTTTCAAAAATCCATTTGTCATGTCTGAGGCGCTTTATTAATTTTCCAATTTTCAAACGAAGTTAAAGAATTCTATACTAAACTAGAATAAATACAAGATAGTATTTGCATACGAGTGATGCACGTCAAAATTAATAAACAATATTCGTATTTGCTTCACAATCCCCTTAAAGCCCTAAACAAGAATTTAAAAAAAAATAGAGAACTCATTTGAACGAGCTTTCAATCTTATCCAATGAATACAATTTCAATCAGCGAACCCACAGCAAGAAATAGCCACATATTTCCCTCAGAAGATTCCACCCTCATTAACACTTAAGACCCGCTTTCAATTTAATTCATCCACTTTTTCCAGCCGAAATAAACCGAGTCCCTCGGATCCCAGTCACTTACGGAAATTAGGGCAACAAAGACTGTTTCCTCCTCAAAGGTTCGCGAGATTCGCAGGGCTGACCCACCCCCGTGGTGGGTGGAGCCAGCGCGCAGGAAGGGCTGGCGAAAGTAGACGTGAATGAGATGTGAATACGAATCAGACGTTCAGCTCTCTCGATATCCCCGACGAACACTCGAGCCGAGTGCATCTGGCACCGACTCGAGTTTAAGCTCGGCTCATCCCCGTCCTCCCCGTCCAGCTTTGATCGTACTCGAACGCGCTGATTGACGCGCAGAGACGCAATAACGCGAACAGCCCTTACAGACCGCGGCAAACAATCCCTCGGCCGTCGGGGCGCATTGAATACCTTGTTTCTCCAGCGAACGCACCGAATTCTCGCTCCTGCGTTCCCAGGATTTCATGGCGAGCGCGGCTGTTGCCTCAAGAAACGCGTGGGAGGGTTTTAACGAGGAGCGAAGTGTTTTTATGGGGCTGCGTGCTTCGGTCTGGCGTTGGGTTGAGCGTTTGAGTTTCTTTTAGAGTGGGGTGAAAGGCTTAGAAATTGGACAAATATTGTATAGCTATGGGGAGAAAGGGAGTAGCCACAGAAAAATGTGAAATTGAGCTTTTTTCTTTGAGTTTTGAAGATTTTGTATCTCGTTTTAGTGGAAAATAGGAATGAAATATTTTTAGTAGACTCTGTTTCTTTTTTCATACTTGGGTAGAATAGAATGTGAATGTTTTTAGTTTATTTGAAATTGGAGGATGTTAGAAAATATGTATAGGGTTTTTGTAACAGGTGTCCAAGATTTTAATGAACGATTCTAGATCTCAAAACAGGGCAAAAATCAAGAGTGTTAAATTGTGGTTAATGCTTCGTTTCAGAGTTATTAGTTCTTGAAACGTAAACTTCACGTGAAATGTGTCTGATTCAGGCCTTATTCTACTGCAAATGCACACTAGTTTAGCCAAATATAGTGAAATTGGTAAAATAAATAAGCCATAAATTAGACATGGCAAAATCAGTAAAATAAGTAAGCCATAGATCAGACAACTAAATCAGTAGAATAGGTAAACCATAATAAAACTAGTGGAACAAGTAGGTCACCAGCCAGAAGGTACGAAGTCAGTAGAATAAGTAAGTCCCAAGTAAGACATAGAAAAGTGAGTAGACTAAGGAATAAGTAAGCCATATATCAGACAACTAAATCAGTAGAATAGGTAAACCATAATAAAATTAGTGGAACAAGTAGGTCACGAGCCAGACGATACGAAGTCAGTAGAATAAGTAAGTCCCAAGTAAGACATAGAAAAGTGAGTAGACTAAGGAATAAGTGAGCCATATATCAGACAACTAAATCAGTAGAATAGGTAAACCATAATAAAATTAGTGGAACAAGAAGGCCATGAGCCAGAAATTACGAAGTCAGTAAAATAAGTAAGTCCCAAGTAAGACATAGAAAAGTGAGTAGACTAAGTGAGTCATAAGTCAGGCATCATGAAGCCAGTAGAAAAAATCTCAAGCCAGACGAAATCAGTAGTATAAGTATGTCGTGAGTCAGAAACTACGAAGTCAGTAGAATAAGTAAGTCTACAGTCAGGCACTGCGAAGATTCTTATCTACTACAGATTCATATGTTTGCTGGTACATTTCTTTGAATTCCATCCCATAGAATTAATCATGACCAAATTTATTAAACAATTTATGTTCTACACATATTCAGTATTTGACAAAATTTTGATTTAAAAAGTACTTATCTCAAACCTGACTAGCTAACTCTCACATAAACGAAGAAAGAAATTATTAAATTAAAAAAAGTACAATACAATTTTTTTCAGAAATACATAAGTATACATATTGGGTTAATACATAAATTCTTCTTTTTTTCTCTCCGTGGAATTCATATTCATCGAAATATATTATCATCATCATCACAGGTGTGTTATAAATATAAATGGAAGCAAGAAATCGTAATTATGTTATAGCATTAAAAAAATCATTTTTAGTGCAGGAAAAAAAGGAAAAATTGACGTGACAGGAGTTTATATATCAATCTAAAATATACAATTTGATGTTGATAATATTACTGAATATGAATCAAAAATTTCCTCATGAATATCTTTTTCAACTGTTTTCTGAAGAAATCAGGAAGTGTTCATCAGAGAACACTAACGTTTCTATAATCCAAACCAAAAGCAGATTTTAATTAAAAATATTATACGAAAATCAAGAGAAGGATAAAGCTTCTTGCAGAGCTTGAGAACACTGAAATCAGCGATTATCTCCTATACCTTCGAGTCTATATCTACCTGCAGCACGTAATAAATCACCAGTTTGGAATAGTCGAATCGAACGTGTGAACAATGCGACTAAGAAGAGTTTAAACCCTGCGATCAGATTACCCGCTGAATTTACGACCTGTAACTGAATTTCACCCAGGTTAAGTGAAATTGCAATCGATTAACCTTTCTATATCGTCTGGGTTATATGAAGAAATTTGACGTGATTGTCAATATTCATATAGCACTTAAAATAATCGCCATGACTATAAGAGAATTAGAAAAGTAATCTTGCGATAAAATTCTCAAATCCTGTTTCAGAATTTGATTAATAATAAATTTGAAATTTTAGTATTATTAATATTAAGCTATTACAAGCTTAATTTAAAGAAAATGAATTTTAATTCTCTCTATTCTCCCTCATATCTTTGTCACGATAAAACTGTACTCAGAAAAGACTCAGAATTCACTGGTGTCATATCAGGTGAAATCAAGTCACATATTATAGCAAGTAGGTCTCAAACAAGGGAAAAACCTTGACTCACAGTATGGATTTGCTATAATATGTAACGTGATTTCACGTGACGTGATAACTAATTTTATTTAATAATTATTTAAATATTGTTATATGCAAACCTTGAAATATTTAATTATTAGAAATTTGCGATGCAAAAATTTTTAAATATTGAATGCTAACATCTAACATGCTAACAGTCTGTTAGCGCCCTAATCGTCACATTTGTCACAAGTTCTTCATCATCGAGCCCCAAGCCTATAGCCAAGAATAATTAATAATTATCCTGTATAGATTCAAATCCAAATCGACGCTCCTATAACAAAATAACTCGAAACCATTTCACCAGAACATCTTCAGCAGTTCAGTATCAAAACCAGCATAAGGAAGGTACACTTTCCTCTCAGTGAAACAACTCGATGAATCGAGGATGCTCAAGAGGGTCGCCTGAATTCCCATAATTACACGAGGAATGCTAACGCAGCGCAGTTGCATTATGGTTCTGTGGCCTTGCTCTTGCAATCAGAGTGGCCTGCTGAGAATTAACTGAGCGAGAATCCAGCGGTGGTCTCCCTTCAAAATTCATCGCTTTCGGTGTTCCTCTAAGGGCAATCTTCGTCGTTAGCTACTGGGAACAGGTCGGGGCTGCCATGGAATTGCCGTAATTGGCAATTCTGTGCAATTAGCTTGCTCCCGTGTCCCCTTGTCACGCGAAAAGATTTCGAGGTCAATTTTCTTCACGCCTCGTGGTCAGCCACTGTTCGAGCGCCATTTTGAGGAATCCGCGAAGGACCTGCGCGAGTTATTTTAGACAAGGTCTTCCACGAGGAAATTGATAAACTGCTTCAGCATATTTGGAACGTCATTCTAAATAAAGAATATTATAGACAGTGTTATTTTGCTAGATCTTATTCGAAGGACTTGCAAAGATTCTGAGGTCACTTATTTCTGTAGGTCTCAGGAAGTAGGGATTCCTAAAGGATTGTTAGCTAGATGTGTCTGTAGTGCTAGAAAATGATTGTTAAACGGTGATAATGAATACTCAGTGATTGTAGTATGCATCAGACATTGAAATTTAAATAAGATTTCTGAAGCCCTAAATGTATAAAAATGAATAGAATAAGAATTAACAGCTAAAGGTAGGTTTACACTACATGTATATAACAAAGTTGTGTAATTTTATCGAGTTTTATATAACTTTTTAGAAAACAGAGAAGACACATAATATATAACATTTCTCTGTCTAAAAATCGTCACATTTTCTAAACTTTTCTAACATCTTCTTTTCTAAAAAATTATATAACATTGTAGTAAGTAGTATGTAGTGTAGACCCATCTTAAGGGAGAGAGAGAGAGAGGAAAAAAACAGGCCAATGAAAACTCAATCTTTTGAGAGACTTCTCGAAATAAAGGAATTTGCAGGGAAACTCCTATAAATTTTCTAAAAATTATGTTTATTTAGTTACCTAACATCGTAACACTATTTCTCTCGAATTTAAAATAAATAGTTTTTGCATTTTTTATGTTAATTGAATTATCCAAAAAGGCAGACAAATTAAAGAAATTATTTCTATTTATTAGATACTGTGTAAATATAACACTCATGCTAATATCAATATTTCAAACAGGTAATGTTAATATTTCAGAATTAATTACATGCATACACTTGCTACAGATTTCAACAAATTTTGGCTAAATAGATACACAAGAGATTCGAGTAAAAATAGATATTCATTTTATACCACTGTACTCTTTTTTTAAAATGAAAAGGAATGACGTCTTTGGAGTTAATCCTCAGTAATCGAGCATCGGTTGTATCGATTTCAGATATCCTTTATTCACGCAAAAAAGTCGGCCACGCGAGATGAAGTGCCGCGTATATGGATCGTTAATCAAGTAATAGCAATTCGACGTGTTAGTTAATGTATATCGCGAGATATTATCTAGCAACCTTCACAGTTATCGAATAGAACGAGTTAGGTATTCTACTGTCTTTTCGAGGAAAGACAAATGTCCCATTTAGACTTTCATTATTTTTTTTTTGTTTGTAAATAATCATTTCTGGAGTATACACATAAAAATCATTTTTAGAGATTTTAGAGTTGCTTATGTTTATTCACACAAAAATGGTGTCTATAGGGAATTCTATTTATAAACAGGTATAATTAAAAAAATATTTTCAGGCTTTTAGTAACTTTAGTTTGCAAAACAGTTCTCACGAAAAAGTCAATAATCATTCAAAAATAGACTGGGAACAAATTAGCACGCATTTGAAATAATTGAATATTCAATTGGATATTGGCATACGTAATACTTCCACAGAAATAAACGTTTATTAAGCTGAACTGTATCATTATTCTTCCATTTGGAATTTCAGAAACTACTGTTCTCTAAGTGTCTTTGGAGTTAACTTGATGACCCAAAATTGATCTTCCATCTCAACACAATATTACCGATTTTCCAAATAATCAGATTACACAAAATTTCAAAAACAAATTTTGTACTTTTACAAAATCCTCCATTCTCTCACTCAAAATCCTCAATGCATTATCGATGAGCTTATAACGACAGCTAATTTCTTACGTCAATTAGTCTGCTGTTAGTTCACTTTTCCCTCGCTGAACATTCCCTCATAACTTTGACGTGCTTTTAAATATTCCAAGTATCAGTGACGTCCCAACGAGCTTACATGGAAATGGCACATCAGTTCGCGAAGTTTCCAGGTGGTTAGAAAAATTCATGGAATCTGTAATACACGAGATGCACGAAGTGTGATAAGAGTTGGAAAGGATGATGACACAATTAGCGACCGGTAACTTCCAAGAAAATGAAGTTAACGCGGAAAAGGAAATTAAATTCTAGCTAAGTCCCATGGCGCCTCGGGGTTACTGGTTGCATCTGGAAGTTTGTATTTTCCATGCTCGTTCGAAAGTTCAAAGTACCTTATGAAATTTAGCCACCATAAAATTCTGAAGCTTTTGAGGACGTCGACTCTCGCGGCGATTGTTAATTGTTATTAAATGGGAAAACAGAGGGACCTGCTATTACCAACGTGAATATCGTTTATAACCAGAAGCTTTAACTGTAATGGGCTGAGTTATTAGTCCAGCTTGAAGTATAGTATTCCATGAAAATGTGAGCAACCATTTTTGGCACAATTTTAGCTCGAGATTATGTAAAAGCTGTGATCAATTAAATATTAAATAAATATCGTGAATTACATTATTCGACTGAAAGTGATTTTAGAGTATATTGCTTACATTAATTCAACAAGTACATGATTTTTCTTTTAAATTCAAGGGGGTGTGCTAGTCTAGATCGCAGTTTTGAAAGCGTTATTTGAGATTTTTTATGGTAACTGGTAACACATTTTTGTATCAGATTTTTTCGTATATTATTTTTCACCAATATTTAAGGAGTACACACAGTTTCTTTAATTTATTTAATTTCGTTTATAATTTCAAACATCTTGACCATGACCCCTTCTACTTCTTCTTCATCCCTATAATAAAATTGTTATGGCCAAAAAACTGCCACTAATTTATTTGGATCCAACCAGTCTCTTTCTACAGACTAAATACAGTAAATTAAAAAAAATTCCAGAATTTCGCTCTCGATCAAAGAACCGTCGCGAGAAAATGCAGTTAACGCGAGGGAGGAAATTGAATTTTGCAGATGTTCTGCACCCTATCGCTAGGTACTCTTGCATCGCAGAGCTAGTCAAACACAGACACTCGCAGTGTCCTCGAGACTAGAAGTATCCTAGTGTCCCAGGAAACTTAGGAATTCTTGAGTGTCAAGCGATAACGACGTTGCAAGCTTCCCACTTCCACCTGGCCAGCTCTGAGATTCGTCATCCAGCGATCGAGACAATTGGAGTCGTCCTAGAGCATGGCTGGTTAACTTTCGTCCTCGAGCCATATGCTCCCACCATGAGTCCCTCTTCTCCCCCACTACTTGGGTTCTGTAACCACTACACTACTCCACGATGATGTAAACGTGAGTGGTATCTGACGTTAACATATTGGAGACCACTGTATTTTGCCAAGACAGTCCTCACACGTTCTATCCTTGCCTAACGAGGAGAGCTGTCCTTTGACCCAATGGGTCGTTAGACTCGAGTGTATTCAATAGTGGAGACGAGCTAAGGAGCCACATGTGGCTCTCGAGCAACCAGTTAGCCAGCCCTGGAGGATTCATATTTTACCACGAGCCTAGTTTCGTAGAACACTGCTGAAGTGAATCACGCTGGGTCTCCTGGTGCTCGTTGGCCATGCGAGGAATCTACTTTTCGAATTTCCCGATTTTATCAGTTCCCCTGGAAACTTTCAAGACACTCGAGCCAGGGCGTTCTGCATGGCCCCTGGGAGGCCGACGTGACCGAAATGCGGGATGACAGGATCTGCGTCTGCAGATGAAAATAAACTGAATAGTGCATATGCAGTACTGCAGCTGAAGCAGGTTTGTTAGTGAGTGAAACTGAGGAGGAGAGTCGATGGTTCGCTACTTGTGAACCAGTTATTAGACTTGTCAGTGAGGCAGTTTCGATAGTTTGTGGGTGTAGAGGTAGGGGATGTTGACACAGTATCGATGAATATCGATTATATCGAAGTGTTATTCTTAATATGGATAAGATATCGTTAATATTATATTATAATAAAATAGAATTATTATATACTGTTATTATTATATAATTATTACTATTACTATTATTATTAGAATTATTATATACTATTATTATAATAAAATAGAACTTCAAATTAAAATTCAGAAACTAGCTCACTGCTGCATCTACCAACATCAGGCTAAGTACTGAAGTCTTGAGTAGAATAAACCATATATCAGACACGTTTCACACAAATTTTATATGTTTTTGTAGCAATGAATCCCTTACTTTAAAATGTTATCTCCAAGATATCATAGATTTCTGATACCAAACCAAACATTTCACACAAATATATGTGTTGATTTCAAAATAATACAAATTATTTTATGTTTGTTACCCCTGCGTCTAAGAATCTCCAAGAAAAGTGGAACAGTATTTCTCGATCAGACGTCTCACACCAAACACAATTTCGCCATTCTTAATTTCCCCCTTATTTGAACATGTAGAATCACCTTTTAAAATTTTGGACACCTGCCATCGAGCATCCTCTGCACTCTAAGTGCATCGAGGTGCAGCCTGCATCACCACTCAATACGACACTGGTAAATGAAATATCGAGTAAGGGTGAGGTTGTTGGGCATGTCACAGAAAGGATATCGAAGGAAGGCAACATTTCTTAATTTTCAAGCTGACTAGTTTCATCTCAATTTAAACGCTGTCTGGGTCAAGCAATATTTGTGATTTATGTTGGCACTTTTAATTGGGTGACTCTTCTCTCGACCGACGGGAGCACCATCAACAGGGCTAACGTTATTACTTGATACCTTCTGAACGTTTTTTATTACGTCGTATAAAGTTTTTATATCGTGTCAGGCGATATAGAAGCCAAGCTAGGCGCCATTAATTTGTTATTAGAAAAGAACCGTGAATCTGGTCACCAAGATGCACAGATAAGTTTCTATGTCAGTTAAAATTATAGTCTGCTGCATATTATCTTCACTACCTTCAGTGGACATTTTTAATAATTTTAGGACACTTGTGACTCTTTTTTTTCGTTGTCTAGCATCTGTTACTAGTTCGAGGTATCTAGCTATGCAATATTCAAGAAAGAGTACTCAAGAATATTCGATAAAGTTTCGTACAAATAAAACTGTTAGAGTCTCTTTCTGCTTCTTATTTTTTATTGGACCATTACTGCAAAGAATGGAGCGTCATAATTTAGCAAACAGATGGCTGTAAACCCTCTTTGCAAATGACCAGCCATTTAGCATCTAATAACAGCGCAAGACACAATACAAGCTCATTTATAGGAACAGTTACTGAATTACTTATTCACAGCTTGATTTACTGGACCTCTGTTAAGCTTCTATTATCTCCACTATTTTCACTGCATCTTTGTTTTGCAAGGAAAAGGTTCTTTGAATTCACTTATTTAGTATTAAAGATTTGATTTAACTGCTGTGTGCTAGAGTTTGATTTATACAATAATTTATAGTTCTGACGTTTGCTGTGAGTCTACATATTCATAAATAAATTAATAAAATATTCTACTGTATTTATAGATAAAATGTTAAAGAGTCTATAATGGCACAATAAGATCTATCTAAAATTTATTTAAAAAAGAGACACAGTCTGAAATAATTAGTCTGGTCTGAAGCTTGGACAGTTTACCATAAATCTGTGGTTGAAAGACAAAATGACTTAAGTCACATGTTTTGGTTCCTATCTCATGTACTTTTGTCTTCTGGAACACTTATCTTGAAGCGAAAATATTCTTTTAATGCCTTGTCTTCTTTTTATAAATATAAATTTCTCCATTCTAGATCTCAATTAAGGCATTGCCTTAAATTTTTTGAAAATGTGACATAAGTCGTGTTGCCTTACAGCCACAGAAATGTAGACTACCATCTAAAAATGAAAAAGAAAATCGTAGAGTACTCCAATCCAATTAATTCCTGGTTCAAAACATAGCAATGACTCTATTCACAGCATTAAATGAGTATATGATAAGAAATAACAGTAGTATAAAAAAAAAAAATTTAATTTTATGAGAAGCAGCCTAAGTGTATTCCACGTGTCCACGCTGAAGCAGACCACTCAGATATTTCCCTTATTTTTAACGCCACGAGAATTGTCCATGTCACAATTCGAACAATTTCAAAGAAGAAGTATCACGAAAGAATAATCTTTTGTATAAGATTATTAAAGAATAATCTTTTATATAAGATTATAAAGAATAATCTTTTGTATAAGATTTGTATAATCGTATAAATTTTATTTTAAAATTTATTATTTGTATAAATTTTAATAATTGTATAAAAATAATTGTATAATCTTTTGTATAAGATTATTCTTTTCTTAATTTTCAAAAATCTGTTACTAAAAACAGAGGAGGAATTTAAGTATCCTGCTTCATCCTGGACACCCAGTACATCGTTAAACGACTCTTTCCATACCTCCTGGTCCCATCTCACCTGGAGCCCACACCAGCAGACTATCGAACCGATATCCCCAAGTGCACTTCCCTCCCAGCTGAGAACCATTCCGCTAAGACCGCGTCAGAGTCGGCGTTCCGTGATTTCGCTCGCGTGGAGCCCGCGGTGTCGTTTCGGCCCAGAGGAAATGTAGGGCGAGCCCCAGCTCTGTGATCGTCGTGGGTGATGAAGGGCAGACGGAGGTGGTTTTTCGTGCGGCTCTTCTGACCTTTCTGCCGACTCACCAGCGCGAAGGAGGACTCATCTGGCATCCCCTCGCGCGGGGAGTTAATTAACGTCACGTCGAACGTAGGCGGAGGCCCGACTCTTCTAGCTGCCTTGTGCCTCGTGCCGCGAATCCTTCACTGAAATCCTGGCAGGCGGTTATTTATGGCTGCTCCTTTCGATTCGTTTCGGGCGATGTTTGCGGAACACTCTGATCTCTCGTTGCTGCTCGATCTTATTCTTGTGGTTCCTTCGTTCCTCGTTTTCTTTGCTTGGGTACCATTGAAGTGGCTGACAGGGACTGGCCAGAATTCAATGTTGTTTTGATTGAGAATGGTGTTAATTGATGAGGGTATTACCAGGGTAATGTTAAATAATAATTGGGTTTGTAATAGGGTAATGTATGGAGTTGTTGATCCCTGGAGAATGATTGACAGTTTTAATAAATAGGTATAACATGGTTTTTAAATAGGTATTACTAATGTGATTACAGTAATAGTTCATTAGTTTAATGTAGTGTAATGTAATACTGATGTGACTACAATGTAATGTTTATTACATTTACTATCTTTTTAAGAAGAGGGTCAGGCATTGTATGAGGATCAACAACTGAATATGTTACCTTATAGAATCTTGTTCAAATTTGGATTTGTTATAGTATTTAGCGATGTTTAAACGTATGTAAAAGGGTTTAGCAAAATTTGTTAAATTATGGATTTTACAGCTGCTTGAAGTAGAGTGCTAATTTTTTTTTTTTAAACTTATAACTCAGTTTGCGCATCAATTTGTGCATGATTGTATTATAGTTACACGTGTCATATACCAAATTAATTTTGTCTGACTCTAGAAAAGTTAAGAATAAAAATAGAACAAGAAAGTTTCAACCCTTTCAATGGCAACCTCCTAACCCCAGGTATAGTGAAAATTGCTAAGGCAATATTTATCTAGCTTTTATGTATCAAGGAAAAATTCTATACTTACCAGCAGGGTTGTCAGGAAATTCTTCATCGATATGCAGATTTAATCTGTCACTTATTTGTCACTTATTTGTCACATATGTGTCACATATCTATCGCATATCTGTCACATATCTGTCACACATCCGTCACACATCCGTCACACATCTGTCACACATCTGTCACACATCTGTCACACATCTGTCACACATCTGTCACACATCTGTCACACATCTGTCACACATCTGTCACACGTCTGTCACATATCTGTCACATATCTGTCACATATCTGTCACTATCTGTCACTTATCTGTGGTGTAGTAGGGAGTAGAAACTGAGCAAGTTGCACTCGTTAGTAGAGAACTATGACTGCCAAGGGGACTGCCAAGCAACACGTCTCCCTAAGTCCCAGTTCCCCACCATGGACTCCAACTTATACCCTCTCTACTCCCTAATACGTCACAGATAGCTGACGTAGTTGGGTTTCTACGCCAATGAAGAATTTCCTAACAACCCTGGTGGCAAATACAGCATTTTTTCTTCATGCATGAATACTAGAGAAATATTAATTTAGCAATTTTTATTATATCTGTGATTAGGAGGTTAGCACTACAAGTGTTGAACTTTTGCTTTATTTCTGTCCCTCAATACATCTGTAAAATTACAGAGTATCCTATGATTCTTAGTTTATCACATAGGTATGTTAACTTTAAGGTACTGTTATTGGAAAATAGCAGCAGACCAGACATTGTATTGTAGGATACTTCGTGTTCCATATGTGCTTCCTTATCATTTTTTAAAATATTACCACCTCTATCATTTAAACGAATAAGATGTACTTTTGCATTCTGCTTCACCTGCCATATTCCTGTCAATTGCCATTCCTTCCCAATAGATCAATCCCCATAGATTCCCTCTAAGCTCCCTCAATCATCCTCTTCCAATAAGATTTACACTCACGCCGCTAATTTGACTTCACCGCTCCTTGCTCTTTCAGTGTATCTTTTGTTCTTCTTATATTACTGCTCTTCTTCCTCCCTGTTTCTCTTCCAGACTTGTTTCGAGCAGGTTTGTTTTTCTTGCAAAGTGGTTATTGATTAAATTTCCTTCATGATGAATGAGGGCGCATTGAAATGAGGCAACTTAGCATTTTTGACGTTTTATCGCAGCCTCAGGCAAAAATACGAGCCCGTCTCCTTTAATATCGCTGTGCATCGACTGTTCCTTGGTTTTCTTTACCAGGTTTAGTCTTAGGACTGATACAAGTTGGGACACAATTGTTGGAAATTTTGTGTGCAGATTGTGTTCTTATCCATTAGAAAAAAAGGAAGAATTGTTGTTACTGTCATGTGAATACAACTATTGTGTCGTAGTCTGTATTGTGCTTTACTCTACTCGCAATTTAAGTCATTATTTAATACTAATCTTGCTTACAAGCTACAAGATTTATAAGATGTCCCAGAGTCCCAGTAATCAACCATGTCCCTGTACCTAAATACTAATACTAATTTTATTCAATTTTAAACTTAAGTTCTAGTATAAGGTAAATGTCCCAATACATGGACGTTTAAGATGTCAAATGTCTCAGTAAATGGACAACCAAAAAATGCACATATTTTAAAGCTTGAATTGTGTACCAGTAACTGAACTATTTTATGATAATATTTTTTGTTTTTTATTAGTAGTACTTCTTCTATATTAGAATTTAAGCTTAAACTGAAATAAAATTAGGGTCAGCGTCCAGGTATCAAGAAATGGTCAGCTACTGGGACATTTTTCTTACCTAATATGAAAAAAGAACAGAAACAAAAACGGTATAAAATACTCATAAAATATTGCAATTAACTATTGAGACACAATTCAAGTACTTCGATATGCATTATTAAGTTGTCCATTTACCTGGACACTTCACTTTTGAAGGTTCCAACTATCGAGACATGTACCTTATTTCGAGTCTATTTGCACAGAGAAGTACCTAAAAAATATCTAATCTTGAATACCCTTCATAACATAGCAATTGAATCCAAAACTGAATTTTTAATTAGATTCTTCCCTAACTACGTCCACAAACCTAGAAATATTCTAATTATTTAGACAGTGCATAAGGGACAATGATACACTACCCTCTCTCAGTAGTAATTCATACCAACACAAAGAAGCGAACGACACGCGAGCTTCATACATTCACACGATGTCGTTCATTGTCGTTTGTAAACAAAGAAGTGCAACAGGGGGAAAAAGAGCAGAACAAAGAAGCAGTCGGAGCCTTTTCGAAAACGCCAGTAGGCCATTCGCTCTCCGAGTCATGCACGCGCTAATGTCCCTCCGCGATGACAGCGCGATGTCCTAGGGGAAAGCGTGCCTCTTCTGGGCCACGTTTCAAAGCGCATCCATGAATAGGAAGACACCGATTCATCAACAGCCTTGCGAGAATATTTCTCACTCGTCGACTTTCCGCGATAATCAACCCCGCCTTCATCACTGAAATTACGAACTGAGATCAAGCGATTGCCTTTCAAGCTGCATCCTCGCTGCACAGTAGGAACGCATTGCAGGCAGAGGGTTTGAAATTACTCTCGAGGCAAAGAGTACAAAGGAACTTTTTCAGACACGATTTAAGGGAAACTGGACATTACTTCGTTTGATTATACTGGGATTGAGAACAGTTTCGGGAATAATAATAATGTTCACTGAAAGTTAACATTGTTAGTAATAATTACAGTGGGAATTTTATGTTTTGAATATCTACATTGTTATACAGCATAATTTTAATGAGAGTCAGGAAATAATTTTTAGATTTTGGTCGGTGGAATAATTTCCTTTGTTTCAATTAACCGGGGTGTCTTAGAAATGACGTATTTCTAGGGGCTTAGAAGGGATTTGAATTCAGGAACCTTTTCTCACAAGAAAATATAGGTGTTTCCTAATATTGAACAAAGTTTTTCTCTATTTTTTCGAATTAAGCACAGTTACTAAATCCAGTTTCTGATGAAACAATTTTTTTCTGTTTTGCATGGTATAAAAATGTGATTTAAAATGTTCGATTATCAGTAGATAAGAGAATCTAGTGCTACTTGAATTTTTAGTATCAATTTTTGCTTTATGGAATAATTTCCTTTGTTTCAATTAACCGGGGTGTCTTAGAAATGACATATTTCTAGGGGCTTAGAAGGGATTTAAATTCAGGAACCTTTTCTCACAAGGAAATATAGGTGTTTCCTAATATTGAACAAAGTTTTTGTCTATTTTTTCGAATTGAGCACATTTACTAAATCCAGTTTCTAATGAAACAATTTTTTTCTGTTTTGCATGGTATAAAAATGTGATTTAAAATTTTCGATTATCAATACATAAAAGAATCTAGCGCTACTTGAATTTTCAGTATCAATTTTTGCTCAGAAGCTTCAAACAGATCCCCAAGGTATAGCTTTCATGATTAGTGTAAAGCTGCCCTGGTGCAGGGGTCCTTATCGCTGATTGAGAATACATTTTAACTCTAATCCACACAAGAAAAAAAAAAAAATAATGCAATTCGTAAGTAATTGATGGCAAGGATATCGAAGTGATCATCCATCCGCCTGAATATCTCGCATCCGAGGCTCTATTCGAGCAGACTGACCTACTTCTTTCTCCCTCATCGTCTAATGCGAATTGATTTTCGGATATTAAAGGTATAAAGTAGAGGCACCGTGTCCTCGGTCCTTCTATCTCCAAATTAACAATCAACCGTCGCGTATTACCTGCTTGTGCTTTCATAATTAACAAGATGGATTGGCGAGACAGCGCCCTAGCATGTTTTTGTTCGTCGAGAACGATGGAGAGGATTAGGCTTGTATCCCGTGATGAAATTAGGGAATTAGGGATTAAATGTGTGAAATAAGAATGAGGTACTGATAAACGAAAATGAAATTTTTATTACGTGAATTCTTGTTGATTCTGGGCATTGGTGATTGGATGTGAGAGAGTGATTTGGATGTCTCTGGAATTATTTTTTAATGGTATTTATTACGAGGTTGTTACTATGTTCATTGTGTCTTGGGATTACTGAGATTCTGGACAGGTTATTGGATGTGAGAGAGTGATTTGGATGTCTCTGAAATTATTTTTTAAATGATACTCGTTATAAGGTCCTTACTATATCCATTATGTTCTGGTACTATTTAAAATGACACTACAATGTATGGTTATATTTATTTACAATTCGTGTTTTCATCCACCAAACACAAATTTCTTTAACAACAGAGCTTTATTCTTATTGCAACAATGAGACATATTTAAACAATGGAATTCAGATCGATATTACTTGTCACAAAGGAACAGTTCATTAATAGGTATTTTTTAAGAAACTTCGTTACTAGTTTAAATTCAGCACCTGACACTTGTTATTTTTAATCACTTTTATCTAAATTACGCCAGTATTATTAAAACTTCGCAAAATGAGATTCTGCGAAGTGAAAGGATTCTCGTGAACACATACGTAGACACATCGACTGCCACAGTACAGGTCTCTAAACATATTACATTAAAACATACCTGATTTTAATTAAGCAATCTCTATTACGAATTTTTGCCATTATAATATATAATATTCTATTCGAATAATTACAGCCAAATATTAAAAAATACTATAAGAAGCTCTATGACACATCATATCGAAAACAGAATATGAGATTTCAATTTGGCAGAACAAAAATCGAGTTACCTCGCCATCTGTCACTAGAGTGAATATAACAAGCAAGACACAAGCAAGATCAGTAGTCGTTGTGGCAGTCAGAGTGTCAAAAACCGAGCATCTGGTAGCGAAATTCAGGCCAGTCCCTATTTCGAAGGCAACCTTGAGCGTAATTGGAACCGTTATCGTTCGAGTTTCATGGGGTTGCGCTTTTATCGCTCTATTTTCTAGCTCGAAGAATGTTAATATTGTTAAGCAGGGCGTATTTCAGTCACGCGAACGATTACGTGTCGAACGATCGCGGCGAATTTCAGAAGCGATATCAGCGCGATTCTCGCGCGATAGCAATTAACGCGGGATCACGTGGGCGTCGCGTTATCGGCGGAGTAATTCTACGCGACGTCGTTAGTCACCGAGACCCACCTGTTCCGCTTCTACGAACGTAAGCGTACTGTTTCCCCTCTTACGAAGGTTCACGTTTCACCACGTGTTTCCCTGTTTTAGAAGATTAATTAGCGATCCCCTGCTTCGCGTAACTAATACTGTCGAATTTTTCTGTATCGACTTACTTCGTCTCGAAGATCAACTGTGTTTTCTGTATTTGTCTTCTGAGAACTGAGGGAGAGGTCTTCTAGATAACACACAATGTCTGAAGACGTCTGTTTTATGTTCATTTTATGCCTGAACGTCTTCCCAGATAGCACACGACGTCTTGAAGACGTCTATTTTATGTCCATTTTATACCTGAACGTCGTACGACATAATTTGGACGTCTTAAAAACATCCAACGTACGTCTTAAAGACTTACGAAATTTACGTTCATAAGGCGTCTTAAAGACACTCTACATGGACGTCTTAAAAATGTCTATTTTTTGTCTGAGCATCTTATAGACGTAATTTGAACGTCTACAAGACGTCTTGTGAGTGTCTTTTAAAACGTTCTAAAGACATACTGATTTGTGACATTGGACGTCTCAGAGATGTCTTTTAGACATTTTTAGGACTTTACTGGATGTTTTTAAGACGTTTTTAAGATGCCTCTGTGCTATTTGGGTTACGACACAAAAATATCCAAGAGCGTACATCTTAAAGACTTGCAAAGTTTACGTCTATAAAACGCCTTAAAGACACACTACATGGACGTCCTAAAGACTTACGCTTTTGGACGTCTTAAAAACGTCTAATTTGTGTCTGAACGTCTTATAGACGCAATTTGGACGCCCTTAAAACGTCTTATGAATGTTTCTTAAGACATCCTAAAGACATACTGATTTGTGACATTGGACGTCTCAGAGACGTCTTTTGGACATTTTTAGGATTTTTCTGGATGTTTTTAAGACGTTTTCAAGATGTCTCTGCGCTATTTGGGTTAACGAGGAGAGGTCTGATCTTGCCTTGTCCACAATGGCGTATAAATTATAATAAATAAGTAATGTTTCCTATAGTGTGCTATGACTACAGTGAGTTCTCGTTATATGTTCGTCAAATGAAATGGGTGAGATACATCGTCGTGTACAGGGCAGGCAATTCTTTTCTTAAATAGGAAGCTACTTGTTTATATTGCTAAGAGTCATGTTTTAGGAGGATCTTTTTTCTTCCAGAAGTGGAGATAGTGATAAATAATAATGAACATATAGCGTAGGCTGGGAGCTATTTCACGCAGTGGGGGGATAAGAGTGCCTGTGTTGCTTTGTGGCGCGAAATTTGAGAATTCGTCTATACTGAGTTAATTGCTTTGACTTTTGCGTAATTATAAGACCAGGTCATCTTTTGTTCCTATTTTTAAGCTCTCTGTGAGGGGTTTCACGTGTCACTTGAACTTACATTTTTTTCTATATTTGCATCAAATGGATATAGTATGAATCGTACCACAATTTTGTTTAGGAGAATTCTTCTGATAAAGAAGTAGTAGAAGTAGAAAAACTCGAGGTACACTGAGCCATGACAAGACAAAACCTCTCCTTAGAAGTCTCATATTTTTCATTCCTTTTTATCTATTGTTTCTGTACATCTGACTGACTTATAACTGAAAATTAAATTCTCATAACAATGAAGGCTCATAACAAAAAGGACCACTGTAAATTTTTGTCTTGTTCGAGGAAAGCAAAGAATACTTTAACATCTTCAATTCTTGTTTAGTAAATCAAAACTGTTTAATATTCTAGAAAATATGATTGTAATCATTTCGCCGTATATAGTATACAGTAATAATTTTTCATCTTATAATTACTGAAAAAGAAACAAGGTCTGCTTTTTATGACAATATAAGTTTTTTAATCAAATATTACGATTTTGGTGATTTAAATTCCATCATTTTAGAACTCTTGCTTCTATCAGAATATATTTATGTAAAGAAGATCGTAAATTCAGCAATGATTATTTTTATTACGAGCCTCTCAAATCGTAGTTATAAACGAAAGTTGGTTATTACATTCGTTAATACTTCTTTTGAGTTCAATATCGTAGCACATTTATCAAGGTTATCGATTATCTTATCTTCTGGTTAATTGAAACAGTCATAGGCACAGACTGACTCGAAGACATAGTCCTCGATATTTGTCGATAGAAATATGAAGCAGGCGTACTTACTTGTAGGATGTGCGTTATTCTCATTGGAATATGATACAAGCTCTTATGTTCTTCTCTGTGGATACGTAGATTGTTATTACACTTAGAAGGAAACTGTTATCGAGGTCGAACGATATGTTTTAATTATTCTTTCGATTCTTTAGAAACTATCTTATATAGAGAATTCGAGGTTTCATAAATTTGGAGTACATCATTTATGGAAAGAGAACTATTAGTACAGCAGTACCTCGATAAGTGTTCAATTCTTATATTCTGTTAATAATGTATCACTTTACAATTTTTTCTTATTCTATCTACTGTACAAACTGTGAAATGTTTTAAACAGGATTGTCTAAGATGTTCCTGATGAAACTAAACTCAAACACAAGTTCTGAATTTTTTTTTCTTTAAGCAAACAACAATTTTTCTAGATTAAGAAAATTCAGAGGAATTTTTCCTTTTTAAATTCTTATATAGATACTTTTCTGTCTCCTTTCACACCGCGACTGGATAATTAATTAAACAGATTGTTTAAGCAGTGTGAAACACTCGAGCAAGACCACTTGCAGCAAGTGAATCTCAGGGACAGAGGGATGGTGGGCGCTCAAGTGTTATTTTTTAATTTCCCCGAAAACGAATGCACCGTTTTGTCGCGACACGAGTTGCAGGCTGAACTCTTGTAGTAAACGAGAGAATTTTACGAGTGCACTCTATTATCGGGCAACCACTAGAGAATATTATACAATAACAGTGGTTTAGTCGTGGTAACAATATTGCAACCGTGATATTTCCCTCGTTCTTCGCGATGTAGTGAAAATGGACCAGTTTTGGGCGAGAATTCTTCTAACTCGAAATTGGGATCGAAAATTGGTGACGAATGGATACGATGGAAGTTTCGTTTTAACCAAAATGGAGGAAAGTTGTCGAAGAGATGTTAACAACAGGTTACATTTCGTGGGAGTACAATTCAAACGTGTCATTTTAAATTGAATCGATGAAATCGATTTCTGCAAAACTGTGTTCATTTGGGAAATTATTTTCGGATGGATATTCTACAATTTTAACGAATAAATAATAAATAACGTTAGTGGTATTGTTAGGTACTGCTTATTACTATTTGCTGAGACACAATTTCGATCTACAGTTACAAGATCTATGGACCAGGATTAATTGGATCCATTTCAGTCTAACCTCGATCATTTTACATCATTCGATCTACAATGTAATTCGAATAAAATCGTCACCCAGAGAATTCAATTATTTTAAGTACTATCCTACTATATTTTGCATAAATCGCCAACGAATTAGTTATTCACTATTTAATAATTCATTCGATATTTTTATTGCCCAGTGGTTGCTTAAAAATTAGTCTTCAACAGCCTGAAATTTCGCAGTAGGCGATCTTACAAATCTAAAAATGCAATTGCTTGAGCTTTCGAAATGGCTGCTCATTCAAGTATCCTGTTTTGCTGTACCTCGAGAACGATATCGAATATTTCGTCGTGGCTTGCCGCTGTAACGTCGAAAGTATCGATTCGATTCTTCTGTGAACAAAAATTGCCTTTTTTAAGCGTTTTCCTATCGAGCTGCTCGCGGTCTGTTATTACCCTACCTTTTCCTTTATTTTCCCCTTACTCCCGATTCTCCCATCCCAGCTAAATCTGTCTCACGTTCCCAGCCTTTAGCTTTCTACGTTTTACCTTCCATCTTCCTTTTTTCGTCTTCCCTTTGTAGCTTGCCTTTTTATATCCAGTTTTCTGGATATAGAAGATTTTCTTTCAGAAGAAACTCGGTAATTATTTTAAATGTCATTAAAATCGTTTTTATTCACAAACACTATTTTCTTCGATCCCTGTTTGTTATTACGATATTAATAAGAGAGTTTTTTATACAGTTATCTCGTTTCAATTTCTCAGGGCAAATATCTTAAAAAATACTAAAGATATGAAAAAGTGGTTTAGATAAAAGTCGTATGGTTTCGAGGAGATATACTGTGCTGTTACTTATTTGACCTTGCAGCAACCTTGAAGAAGCCTACAGAAGTCAATTTGGAATTTTTAAAACAAAACTTTTTTAAAATACTGCCTACATGTAATTTTTGCATAAACCATTGTTGAAATATAAACTCTCAAAGTTTCCATGACCCAAGTAATTGCAAGGTTAAATAAATGAATCCTCGAAACTATACAAGCTTTGTGTGATCCATTTTTTCATAATTTTAATATTTTTTGAGATATGTGCCCTGGGAAATTAAAATTTATCAGCCTGTATATCAATCATTAGTAATACATATTTTTATTCTTTATCTTAACTGTGGCCCATATAAAACCAATTAAAATAACTGATTTCGTTTAGTAGCTCAATTATTATTTTGTCCCGTGCTTTTAGATAAATTGAAACCAACTCGAACGAGAAACATTGAATTACCAATTTTCACTAAGAGTGTAGTTATAGATTTAACGTTTAAATGATGTACTCCAAGGGTGATGAGGAATTATTTTATATCCATTTTTAAGTTTGCATTGCTCGAAACAATTCGATCTCTCCTCCGCTGCTCGCGAGGAGTGCTTCAAACAGCGAAGTACTTCAAAGTTCAGAAATATTAGGTTCGGAAGTAACGTTATATCAGCGACGCGAATAATTACATTTGTTTCTTCTTTGAGCGTGCTATTCACGTCGCTGTTAACGCTTTACCAGCCTGCGTTTCCGCGAGGAAATACGATGCGCAGTTCCCTGATTTAGGAAACGGGCAGATCTAATTTCTCTTTTGCAAATATCCCCGCGGAAATTTGCTGCTCGAATTACAGCTCATTTCGTTTGCTAGAGAGCTTGTGGAAATTTTTCTGGAATATTGCGTGAATTGTAAATCTATTAGGAAGATTTTGATTTTATCAATGCAAGTGGTTTCTTCATTTTCATTATGCTGTGTCTAAAATTGAGGATTTTTATTGTTAGCTAATTTTTTATGTATTAAATACTGAAGCAAGTATTTTCGCAAAATCAGATACGTGTACAGTGCTAGCCAAAAGAAGGTTTCTTAGTATTTTATTATTTTTAATATTTAATACTTATTTTTGGGAAAAGAAAATTGGTATCATAGTCTTCTTTTCTTTGGAAATTTTTAGCATAATAATTTGAGAGATAAAATCAAGAGGATAAATTAGACAAAGTGACTTTGTGATAGAATAAATACCTTTGGTTTTGTATGTGAATCAATTTAAGGGTTTTTGTTAAGGATTGGAAGAATCAAAGCCTCCAGAAATCCGCATAAAATTAAATCTTCAGCACTAGAATCAACAACAAAGTGAGTGTTCCTCTTGCAAGAGACAGCGGTTTTTCAAATCGAGAGTTCCCAGAGGGATTAACAGACAGGCTGGCAAAGCGTTAGCAGTCTAAGAGAGTTGCCACACGGGTGGCGATAAATATCACGAAAACGCGACACGGTGGAATCGAAGCGAAAATCGTCTTTCGGCGATTGCAATCGAGTTCGAAGGATCGTGGAAGGGATTTCTGGGGTCAGGGTGGCTCACAATCTTCTCAACCATCTCGCAAAGACTCGCTAGCTCTCGTCTTAAGCGCAAAGCTCTCTCGACTCTCTGCCTCTCGCCAGAGCGTTTCAGATTCGTTTCAGATTCGCTAGACGTCGCGAGATCGTGTCACGTGCTTTGAACACACTCGTGCACTCATCCACGCACGCGCAAGGGGTAGCTTTATTGATAAGTATTTTGTTAACAATGGTACATGAGGCAGAAGTTGTTATATGTGTGATGTAACTGTGAACAGTTGGGAGCAGATGAGGTTCAACCTGAGTCTAAACAAATTTATACAATGATTTCGTAAATATGGAAGTTGAAAATTTGAATAATTAAATATTTAAAAAGTCGAATAAGATTGTATCTTTTCTAACTGTTTTGCTAATTCTTAAAACTTTCTTCTGTCAATCATTATATTCATAATATCCAGAAGTCATTTCTGAGAGAATTATGGGTCCAGAAAATTAAATCTAAATAGAGAAAGTCTCATAATACATTAATTTCTAATCAACAGATTTAATAATTTAGTCAGGCTAGAAAGACTTGCTGCTCATGGTAATTCAGTTTTCTGTATTGAATCCTAATTCAATGACCATTGCATCAGCTGATGCATTATCTAGCCTCAGGCAAACTAAAGCATAATACTGTATTACAGAAAAACAAAACGACCTGCCATGAGAGCTTGCAAAAGCTCCTTATTACTACCCCACAGGTCAAAGCTCACCATTCCCAACAGTTCAGTCCTTCGACAACTTTCCTTAAATACTCCCTCTTATTAACGAGTTCCTAAATTCCTCGGCTTCTACACGACTGAACATTTGTTTGAGCAGATCCTCGAGCAGGCTTGAGCAGATCTCCAGACTGAATCGCCTCCTCTTCAGCTCCAGGTCCCCTCGACGTGCATTTCCTCAGAAGTCCTCAAACTTCGCGCAAGGATAAACAATTCCCGCGATTCTCTGTTCACAAGCCATCCCAAACTCTTTAGGCCTCCAGCCAAACCGAGAGGTCGATCGTCGATGGCTCGCGTTCGCCTTAAAACTCGATCGCGGCTCGCTGAACCTAATCCATCGAAACGACGAAGAATTTCCCG
The DNA here is from genome assembly GCF_051401765.1 of Calliopsis andreniformis. Lineage (NCBI taxonomy): Eukaryota > Metazoa > Arthropoda > Insecta > Hymenoptera > Andrenidae > Calliopsis > Calliopsis andreniformis. The sequence continues at coordinate 7,611,879 of NW_027480432.1, read as the reverse complement.
CGGAAATCTCCAGCAAGGTCCTTTTGTGCTCTCCTCGAGCGACTGGCCTCTGTTCTCGCTCTGGACGCAAGAGGCCTGCTATCGACTCCTGCCTCTCAGGCCACTCGTTAATTCCACTCGTGTTTTGTCCCGAGCTCGTTGGAAGGAAAGGAATCGGCGATCAATTCGATGGACCGAGATTCGAATCTGGGTTCCTTCTTGGATCGGTCTGACTGATAGTGGTCTAATAGGGGAAGAGTACGAAGTGTTCCTCTCTGATCTTGGCTTGTTTCTGTCGAGTACGCTCTCAGACTGAAGTCTTTGAATTTGGGTTGCATTGGACAGAGTTTGGTCACGTATGCTGTGAGACAGTCCTGAATTCAAATATGCAAGAGGTTTTGTAGTATTTCTCTGATTTCTGTTGAAGCTTTTTGTTATGTTTGGAGAAGTTTTGGGAGTCTGTTTTTAACGAGTCGTTCTATATCGTATCAACTGCAGCTTGGTTATCGAGTATTGTAGACGTAATTAATGTGATTTTAATGTTGGTGTTTTAAGCAAAAATTGTGTTTCAGAGTCGTAGAAGGGGAATTAAATTTGTTTGAATTTAAATGCAAATTTTCAATGCCTGGGAAACTAGATTGCGTAGGTAGAGTATTGTTGCTGGACTCTCTCTCTCGAAAGCTATCAGAGGTAAAGTGGAAAACTTGAAAAATTGATTACCACTTTGCGGATAATTGTCTGTTGTTTTTCACTCTGACGTAGTTTGTCAATATTCTAATTAATTTGTCCAAAAACCACATATGATATTAAAAATCGAAAGCATGTTTGAATTCAGCACACAAAATACGTGAATCATCATAAATATCACGTGTAACAAAAGAACTCAGAATATATAATTAATTTTTGAGAAATAAGAAGTAAATATAAAAGTAAAGGTTGATTTTACTCTCTTCCTCTGACTCTAATATTTCAATAGATATCTACCCTCAGTTCGTCTCGTGGTACGAACCTCAAGATTGTTATCGTTCAACCTGCTCGATCCTCTGAACCACTTCCATTACACGTAGCCATTCTGAGGGACGCATGATCGATACGCTTTCACGCTATCTTTTCAGCGAATTGCTCATTCCGTGGACCTTACACTAATCCATTTAAGCAGCTCAGTTTACAGCGAACCCCGATGATCTTGGATCCCATTCCTAGAAGACTTTCTTCGCGTCTGAGACGTACCTTTGTACTCTTCCAATAACGTTGTTGAAACTTTTAACATTCAGTTTCATTTACTGCTTTACTTCCAGCATGTACAGTTACAGATACTGTCGTGCCAGATCAAAGAGTAACAGAGGAAATGTGTCTCCAAAATGGATGTACATTAAAAACGAAATGTAGATGAATTTGTGGGGTGGGTTTTAGTTAATTGAAAACGAGAGGCGTAGTAAAAGGCAAAGCTTTAGGCTGTAGAACTGTTTATCGCATCTTCTGTGCCATCATTGTTACGTATTTATTTTTCATGTTCGCTGCTAGTAGCGTTGTAGCTCTATTTCGTTCTAGATTAGTAACCTTGAGGGGGCGAGAGCAGTCATGCTTAACTATGGAGAGAGACAGTAACTACAAGAGAGTGTAAAATAAGTTTTTTTGTAGGTTTAGATAGTTGTGAGTATTTTTCAAAATTGCAGGGACGAACAGTATTTTGCTTAAAAAATTAATGACACTCTGTACAGAAATGTTGGAACAAACTGATAATAATTATATTGTCTTTCTCGTCTAATCAGTTACTGTTTATTGTATGCTATATACTATATACAATTAATTGAGTAAAATGGGATAAAATAGTATCTGTTGATAATATTTAAGAGGAATATTAGTTTCTGTCATAAAAATTCAGAACTCAAAATAAAAAAATTGGTGAAAGGATCCTTAAAATATTGATGCCTGAAGTCATCAAAGTTTAGGTCAACTTGTCACAAATTAGTTCTGTATCAAGATCTGTATAGAAACTGCTTTTCTCCATAGTTGCGCAGAGTAGTGACATTAGCTCCTCAGAATACTATAACAAAACTCACATTGGCCATTGGATCTATCTTACCCAATGGAACCTCGACATCCTCGAGTCTCTATTCCAATAAATAAGAGACACCATATATTAGCAACAAAACTAAACAACACAGAAAATAATATTTCCTGAAATTCAACAAACCTCGATACTCGCACACTCTTTGTCCTACATTAGCAGACATCGAGGTTCCACTGCAACTGGCTTTGCTTAGTCTCAGGCGCATGTCCAGGTGTCAAAGCAGGAACACGTGTCGAAACTTTCACATAATCACCTGACGCGCCTAGTCAATTCGACAAAAATGTCGCCCTCTGTCGTTGCAAACCAAAGGGGATCGATAACAAGTCGCCAAGTGTCATTAATTATCTAGCAACTCGTGTTTATGGGTCGCTGTTAAAGACCAATTCGCTTTGGACGTCCCATCACGGTTGATTTAATACCTCTCACTCTACATTACTCATTAAAAGTTTGAGGGCCGCGTTCATTATCGCCGCTGGACATTCCGCGAACAAATTACGGCAATTCTATGCGCTAGACCTTAACGTGGCTGATAACGATAAAGTGCTCTCGAGCAACGCTTCGACGGAAGCTCGCCGACGGAAACTGCGCGACTAATAGCTCCGCTCGAGCGTGCCTCGAAATTGTTTCTTGAACGATCCTCGATAACTCTTTCGACCTGTCCCGACTGTCCACTCCTTGGACAGTCTTTTCTACTTAGCCAGGACACTTGAGCAATTCCCCCGATCCGGCAACTCTACTGGAAAATTGAAAATTAAGCGTCGATGAGAGAACTCGAGTCCACTTACTGTTAATATGTCCTCGTCGTCAGAGTTCTTACTGCCCTAACTGATCCTCGGTCTCCACTGGAAGATTCACTCGTCACGATTCACTTAACAAAATATTAATCACTGGAATCTAGATATTAATCACTTGGTATCGAACCGTTCGATCCTTATCCTAGGGATCACCTTTATCGTTCCTACGAGACCCAGTCCGCGGAAGGGATCGCGATTGCTTGGAGGTTCTCGAGCCTCTCGTGATAGATCAAAGGTCGACTGTGCTCAGGGGTCGATCGAAAGCACCATTTATTAGGAATTCTTGACCCGAAAAGCGTTTCTTTCGCTGCCTCCGGAAGTAATCATCTCTTCCAATTTCAAGGAAGCTTCTGGCGACCGCGTCCGAAAATTAAACCAGCACCCGTGGCTCGCGGTCTGTTGAGCAGGGCCATTCCCTGGCGAGCCCTTGATCCAAAACATCTCTCTGGCCAGTTTTTCGGGAGGACGTCAGTAATGAAATTTTTTCCGCGCTTTGATGAAGGCTCCTCGAGTCTACGTTCGGAAATTGAACCTTCACGGTCCGCGGCTCGCTCAGAAACACCACTGACCGTGACGTCTGGCTCTCAGAGAGTCTACAGTGTTGCCAAATTCATTCCGTGCCCATTAACTTCGACGAGATCAGTCCCTTGGGTGTTAAACTCTGGTCACGGCTATCCCCGGTCTCCCGGGGTCGAAGGCCTACCTTGACGGCCGCCATGTTTGGTTCCTGTATCTGCAGAGCAGGACCTTCTTGAACGCCTGTCGGAAGACCTTGTTGAAAATCGTGTAGAAAATAGGGTTGACCATGGAGCTGGCGTAGCCTAGCCAGGTGGCCAGGTCGAAGATCTTGCGGTCGATCTGCCTTTCACAGTCGGGACACACCGCTGGGACTAGGTTGAGGACGAAGAATGGCGCCCAGAGGATGACGAAAGTGAAGAAGACGACGCCCAGGACTTTCGTCGCCTTCTGCTCTAGTCTGATGATCCTTCCGTGACGCGAGCTGTTCCGCGATACCACGCTGCTGGTTCTTGAATGGTGGCTGCGAACTTGCCCTGAGTATCTGTGCAGGCAGGGGGACGAGGAATTGCTGCTCTGTTTGGAGCTCAGACTCGCTGCGCCATTGTGGGCTCGCATTGTTGCTGCTCGTCTGATGGGTATGGCTCTTGAGGCTAGCAGAGAGGTCCTCGTGTTTCCTGAGACAGAAGTGTGAGAGCGGGTGGGATTAATTGATCGTTTTGGTGGGTGGCTTCTGAGACTGTTTTGGGTGGGAATGAAGGGTTATGAGAAAAACTCTTGGCAATTCTTGTATTCTTCCTGGAGAGTATGAAGATACTCTTGTTCTACAGGGTAACATTATTTTTAATGAAATACTCGTCTTGTTAGGGTTATAACGTTCTGGGTGGTATAATAGCCACTAGGTTGTGGGTATCACTTCTGATCACTAGAACTAGTTGGTATGAAAGCTGTTGTAAAACTTGACGAGGGCTGTTTTTATTTTGAGTCTTTCGATACTAGTTGTGGAGCTAATGACTTAAAGTAATTTGGGGGGTCTAGTTGAGGGGATACTAACTGATAGGCTCATGCAAGACTACTAAGTCTAAAGGTCTTGGTCTACTTCGATCATGAGTCTGCAACCTCTAAATAAAGTATAAGCTATGGTAGTATTGAATAGTATAAACTGAGCTAGGTTGTTTTAAGTAAATCGATTGGTTATTATATTTGTGCTTCATGTAAGTGTCATAAGAGTGTTAGAGAAATATCTGGACTCCAGAGGCAGAGTGTGTATTAAGTCCACCTTTATTTGCGTGACTTCATACGCTTAAGCTCTAGAGTTCAGATATGGGAGGCAAACATTGATAAATCAGGACCTCCAACTACCAATGAAGATAGGTTAACCCTAGAAATCGATGGGAATAGGTCAACCCTATAAATCCAACCCACACTTAAAAATATTAAATTTAAGATGTCTCCTATCTTTCACATTCACGAATCCATAATCCTAAGTCATGAACTTATATCCATCTGAAACTGAATCTAATTTGCAACCCACCTAAACTGGATCCTCTCCTGCCCCCTCTCCACGTCACGACCGAGTTCAGTTCGTAGTTCCTGCTAGGCTCGATCCTGCCACTGTTATTCCTGCCTAAAAGGCCCACATCGAGATTCTTGCCTGAGATTGGTTTCATAGTATCGCTCGAGACGATTACGATCTCGCCTGAGGGCTGGGGCGGTGGCTTCTTCGACGACTCCCCGAAGTAGGGGCAAGTGCATGGCGGCGGAAGGGCGATCTCGCCTGAAGGCTTCTCGGTGGACTTCCTCTGGGCGTTGTCCTCGTTCGAGGAGTTCTTGCAGGCAGAACTGTGCCCATACACCGACTGCTCGTGGAAGCTGAACGACCTCTTCCTGGGTGTCTTGGGCGAGCCTAACCCTGCTCGCTCGAGATGCGCTTCATTGAACGTCGAGGCTCTTCGTCGATGCTTCCAGGGTGTTGGGGAGCAGAGGTCCTCTTGCATGGAGAGGCTGGTTCTTGAACCGGAAACGCTGCTGGCACCGCTTTCGCCGCTCCTGGAAATTTGGGATATTTGGTTAGAGAGGTGTAAGAAGTATTGAATATTGACGAAAGTTATTCGAACTCAGTGAAAGATATGGAACCCTAGTAGGGATTTTATATATTCTTTTAGTATTATAACGTGTACTTTGTGTATGCTTCCTGCAGGCAGCTATCCCTGGACACCTAAAGCAGCCAAGATTCCCACTAAATCATCCTCCACATCAATTCTCCTTATATTACCTGAACTTTTCACTGTCTAACAGAAATGAATGATTCATCAAGATGAACACCGAATGGGAACCAAAGGGAGACTCGAATTTTCATTCAAGTCACTCCTTTCCAAAACAGCAGAAATTATAATAGTTTATGCACTGCCATCATGGCGCATTAACTCATGAGAGTACTTTCTGCAAAGGGAGTGCGTTTTTAGATCGCCAAGTCTTTCTCACGTTCCTCGTTTTTCTCATTTTCTGTGCTATATGAAACGTAATGGATCGCGGGACCGAGGTAACGCGCGGGGCTACTCTTTCCTCTCTGTCAGGGAAAAAAGGATACCAATATCGTTGCTATAAATCGGACGCGTATGAAACGCAGCTGCGTTAGCCATTTCTGACGTGTTCTGTCCATTATTGAAGATGGACCATCATGGCGACCTGAAGGTTTTTCTTTCAAGAAAATTCTGTCGTATTAGCTCTTGGGAAAGGTATTTCTTCTCGTTTTGGTGATGTAAACGATTAATTAATTCAGTTGAAACGTCCTTTGAGGAATAAGCATAGTGTCTTAGAAGAACGTTTAACTAGTTTTTTAGGAAGCATGTTTTGTGGGAAATTTGAGTATTCTGAAACTTAGATGAATAGAATTCGAGAAAATGGTCAGGTGCTACCTACTAGGGACTAGATTACTAGGGGCTATGCTACTAGTAACAAAGATATTATGGGCTGGGCCACTAGATGCTAGGATACTACAGACTAGGTTACTACAGACTAGGTTACCAAAGATTAAACTACTAGAGACTAGGTTACTAAAGACTAAACTACTAAAGACTAGGTTACTAAAGGCTAAACTACTACAGACTAGTTTACTAAAGACTAAACTACTAGGGACTAGGTTACTAAAGACTAAACTACTAGAGACTAGGTTACTAAAGACTAAACTACTAGAGACTAGGCTATTAGGAACTAGGTTACTATTGACTATGCTACTAGAGACTAGGTTACTAAAGACTAAACTACTAGAGACTAGGTTACTAAAGACTAAACTACTAGAGACTAGGTTACTAAAGACTAAACTACTAGAGACTAGGCTATTAGGAACTAGGTTACTATTGACTATGCTACTAGAGACTAGGTTACTAAAGACTAAACTACTAGGGACTAGGTTACTAAAGACTAAACTACTAGAGACTAGGTTACCAAAGACTAAACTACTAGAGACTAGGCTGCTAGGGTCTAGGCTATTAGGAACAAAGTTACTATTGACTATGCCACTAGACACCAGACATCCCAGGAGTTATACTACTAAGTACTAGTCACGTCTCATGTATTAGACTTTCCACTTCAAAAATACAAAGTATCAAGTTATTTCTCAAATTTCCTCCTGAATTCTGAGTTACTATTTCCAGCCCTTCATCTGGGAATGATGAAATTTGTGAAACTGAGCCAGGATAAAACGAACGAATCCGTGGTTATTGAAACGATATCAATTGATGGAGAGGTCGGGGAGAAATACAATGTGAAGTGCTTCATTTCTCGCGTTTTGATTTTTCAGAGAAGCACTTGATGCATCTGCAATCGCGCGAATCCGTCGCGCAAATAGGGAAACCTTGGTCAACGGCCCCTCACCGCAACAATTGGCTTCGCGAACGATTTCCTATTCGGACGGCTCGAGCTTCAATTCCAAAAGTATTCAGAGTGTTTCTATTGGTACATGCCATCGTCACTGAAATTTATAGACGAATGGTACCTCTCTGTGTTCAACGTGCGCTCTGGTATTTTTATACCTTTCACCATTCTGCGTTCTACTGGCTTTCTCTTTCGCCATTCGTGGTTTCTTTTCAAGGATTCAGTAGCCAGATTTTTACTTGGACATGTACGATCATTTATAATTGCTTGTTAGAGTAAAGAGTCTCTCTCTCATGAAAGCAATGCTTGTTTCATATTTACTATATACTTCATTTCATCAGTCCTTCGTATATGGCATAAAAACAATTTCAATATTTTATTAGAAACAGTTAGGGAGCTTCTATTTTTTCATTTTCTATTTTCTGAATAATCAAATGAATCTTATTACAGTATATTCAGCTAATATTTTAATGAAACAAAAATAATATTTTGAAATTAAATATAAATAAATCTTTAAAATACCGTTTCTGTTTGTTGTCTAAGGTACTAATGCACGATTAAAAATGACTATACCATATTGATATTACAATGGAGAATTCCTCATCCTTAGCTTCTCAGTGTATATTGCATCAAAGCTGTTCAGAAATTTCGAAAGCATGGAGGACTATTCCAAGAATTTCCTCAATAATGAACTTCCTGGGAGAATTAAAAGCCACGGGTTCAATAATGAATTTCCACTGGTAGTATTGTACAATATTTCGTTCCTCTCAACGTTATTAAATAAGTGTTTTAAAAGTATCGCAAACCGATCCTGTTTTCATTCGATAGAAAGAATATCCTTCTTTCAGTCGTGATAAATTTAACTCGATAACAAATACCAAATCCAATTGCTTCATTAATTTCTTCTTACACTTGTCTCGAATATAAAATAAATGAATATGTTACATTTTACTGAAATTAATAAAGACAATTCTAGTCAAAAACTAAATCCAACCACGACATATTCACTATAAGCTCGCTGCTATTTCTACTGTCTCCACGACTGTCTATTCACTTTCTCTCTTTTCACAGAATAAATAGAGATATGAATCCTCATTCATTGCCTTCAAAAATCTGCCTCTACTACAATAAAAGATTCTCTGTGTAAACTCTATAAACTTGTCACCTTTAACACATTGCGATAGGTAGCGAATAATAACCAAGAAGTGTATTTCTTCTCGATATAGAAACTTCTTCAACAATTAATTCTTAGAAATCCTTTGACTTCCAATAGCCTAACAAAACTTCGGTTTCAATCGAAGTGTCATATCCTCTTTACAGCCCCTCCAATATATTGCGGTCCCACGACCTCGGGTCGCACTTAGCCGTCGGAATTCGAAGCACGAAACGGACCAGTTGCACTTGTCTAGGCGGCTGCACTTAAGTAAACTGCACTTCCTGCCTGAAACTCTCTAATAAAGGAATGCACTTAGGTTGCCCATCCTGAACGCGTCCCCACAAAGGATTCGTTGCGCCTTCGGTCGGTCCAGCTCGTCACTTTGACGCTCTTTGACGCCCCCCACTTCGCCAGAGCCTGGTAATTGTCCTGAAAACTGCCACGGCTTTTTCTCTAACAGCGGTGCCTCCTTGCGCCCCTCCCACGCCATCTGCCATCGCGCCCTCGAAAAAATGATTTAATTAAAGCGACTGAAGGGGAGCCTTTGACTTTGTTGCATCTCGTTTCTCGAGTCGGTGGCCGGCTTCCTCGAGTGTCTTTGTCTGATAATGACACTTAACCCTTGGCTGCTTGCTGGGGGAGTCGTTGCATGCTTACAGGGGTGGTGGAAGGTCGGTCGTGGACAGTGAGAGAGGTGGGGATTCTTCTGAGGTGGGTGATAGGATTTTTTGCATTGGTGGATGTTGCATAATTGATGGGGAGAAGGATTGTCAGATTTGGTATTATAGGGTAGAAGGAGAAGGGGTGAGAAAGGGGTTGGTTGGGTGTGGGAGGTGTTTTTGGATGAAATTTGAGAAGTGATTGGTAGTAGAAATGTTTGATGGAGATGAAGCTTTTTTCAGAGAATCAATTTTTTGATCATTCTTTTTAGTGGATTCAGGGTGGTTCACTAGGCCACTTGTGAAGATTTAAGAAAAATAACAACACTAGTGTTATCTCCCTACAAGCTCCCACCTCTGTATCTCAACTCATCTTCCCAAAAGCAAGACCAAATGAACCTGAAAAAACGATTCCAGTAAACAGAGAAATCCATTCATAAACCAAAACTGTCAGCCTGATTTACTGCGCCAAAATCAAATCCAGAAACCCCAACAGAATTCCTCAGTCTTCCTCTCTTCAACGAATTCAAATCGCCAAGTTAGTTCGCTCACACACTCCCCAATGTCCCAAAGAAAAGGAGACTGATCTCGATCTTCGAGACACCCTCGAGGAATTCAATTCGAACTTTATCGTGTCGCCAGCGGAACCCTCTGTCTCTCGGGGGTTTCGATCATCGACTGACCACGTCGAAGTCTCTCGATCCTCTTCGATCCTCTGCAATCCTCCTCGATCCTCCCCTTCCACGAAATCAACGCAAGATACCTCGTCGAGCACGAAATATTCAAAAGGATTTTCCCCGTGTTTGGCTCCGAGGCAAGGCATCTGATTTCGCTGGCACTGTGACCGAGGAGGATCGCAGCCTTCGGGCCGAATCGAAGCTGATAGAAGTGGAACACGAGGGACAGAGTTCTCTGCAGCCTCAGGACTCTCGTGTTTTCGAGGGGACTAGTTTTCCGGGTGATTGGAGGGCTCCTAGCTGGAAGATCGTCTTCGTGGCGATAACAGGAACTCCGATCGATGAGGATGTTCCCTGGGAATCGCCCGCGGCTTGCGAAATCTTCCTAACGAGCTGTTGTCGGAGGATCCAGTTCTCTTTACTCTGTGATCACTGTGGTCGATTGGAAGAGCTAATTCTGTGGTAGGAAATTGGACGTTAGGGTAAGATTGTTGTTAGGGTGAGCAGGTTTTATTTGGGAAGAGTGGAAAGGAGGCTCGTGGAGCTTGTTTGCGTGTTGGGGGTAGTGGTGGTTTGGTGTAAGACCTCGGTTATTGGAGCTTCGATTAAGGGAAGTGTTGCTCAGGTGAGGAGGGTTGAGTTCCTTTTTTATGGGGTTTCGTTTTCGCTTGGTGTGAATATTGATGAAATTATGAGGGTGTTTGTAAGTGACCTGTGAAGTGTGTGTATGAGACTGTGGAGTTTTAAACATTTATGGAAAGTTTCAGTCTGTAAAAAATGCAGAATATGTGTGTAATATGGAAAAGTATAGATAGAAATTCTAGAAAATAATAAATAATAGATAAAATCTTATATTATATTTAAAGGATGATACAAGTCTTTAAAATTAGGTTCCATTTCCCTAGTATTGTGTATGAAAATAGGAATTTGCAAAAACATCTGGAGTTTACTCATGAGGACATTAGACAGTAAATGATAAGGAACTTCCCAATTGGTGTTTTATCCTGGCCACATTAAACCCAATTCTTCACATTCAGAGAAGACACATTATTGCTGTTATTATTATAACAATTACTATTAATTTCAAATTAATTTAAGTATATTCTTCCACCAATTTAATATTCCTAAACCCACTAAAAAAAATTCAAATAATTCTGCCAAATAAGATATACATATACAGTGCACCCCATTACCGCCCTAGAAATTAAATATGAATATTCCAGGATTGATTAAAACCAGCTTCATCTTCAATTAATTTCAGCATTTAGTAGAAATTCCAGGAATCAGAATACAAATTAGCGATACAATTTACGACAATTTGTATTCTGATTCCTATACAATTTGTATAGCGATACAATTTAAGACAAGTATATTCTTCCACCAATTTAATATTCCTAAACCTACTAAAAAAAATTCAAATAATTCTGCCAAATAAGATACACACAGTGTACCCCATTACCACCCTAGAAATTAAATATGAATATTCCAGGATTGATTAAAACCAGCTTTGTCTCCAATTAACTTCAGCATTTAGTAGAAATTCCAGGAATCAGAATACAAATTAGCGATACAATTTCCACTCGTAGTTGAGGGTCTCTGCCTACCTTGGAGTCGAACGCCCTCCTTTCCCCAAATTCTCTCCTCGCGAGAATGTTTCGTGATCGAGAGACCTAATAACGAAAATCGCAGCTGCCTCGCGTTGCCAATTAAGGGCTACTTGAGATCGGTCCTCACGAAGCTCGAAACACAGCGGTGTGTAATTTTGATCCACGACCCATTTTCCTGCGAACTGCAACTCGCGTCGCGATGATGTTAACACGAGGGGGCTGTCGCAAATTTTGACGATGAAGGAAAACAACGTGAACAGCTTGATTTCGGAGATGGAATCGAGTTTAGAAATAGGGGCCAAAGTTTAGGGTGGATCAGAATGTTCTGAAACAGCTGTTTGGTTGGGGAGAAACATGTTTTGTTATGCAAGTGTATATATCATTGAGAACAAGTTAGTTTATAGGGATGCTTAGCACTCTGTGTATTCTACATATAAGCTGTAGATAAATAGTTAAATATTAGATGATTACCTATCTGACAACTTTGAAGTTATATTATTTAAAAGAAGGAAAAAATAATAGAAAAAAGTGGTAGCTAATTTTTTCTGGAGGAAGTAATTAAATACCAAAATATGTGATTAACAATAAGTAAAAATAAATAGAGAACAAGTTCAATTCCGACAGCTAAGAGAACTTCACTGAAAAGTGAAAATTTCAGTATTTTTTAGCATCTCTATTCAAAACTGTCACCAAGATTTTTCTAATTTGCCTTTATGCAAAAATAATTTATGCATCTTTCTGCAAAAGATCCATGAGGGGTAAAATAAAATTCAATGTAAATATCATTGCTTACTAGGAAGAAAAATGTAACCAAATGGCACTCTTTAAGGATCATAAGAATTGCAAATTTCTGTACGAGAATTACCTTATGTAAGCAATTATTATAGATAAATATATTCCAAGTAAGGATCTACAATCATCTAAGTATTCAATGAATCAAAAACTAAATAATTGAACATATTCGAAATTTCAATTTTTTCGCGATCGAATGAGAGTTTCACAATACTGTATAATTCACTGTTCTGGAAGGGGTGAGAATGGGGTGAGATCGGAAGTGGTCTGCCTCAACACGTCCAGCGTCGTTGCTTGCCGAAAGCTTTCAAAATCTCGAGCACATTCGCCAAGTGTGTCTGCCAGATTTTTAGATCTCCCGAAGAACCTCTCCCCCGAGATGCAAAACTGAGGCTGAATAGGAGGCGAATATCAGGGAACCCATTTCTGACATGAAAGAGGTTTTTGTTCCTGAGTGGAAGATGGAATTTTTGTTTATTGGGTGCTCCACTTTTGTGCCATTGACGTCTTGAGTGACTTTAACTCGTTATTGTCTGATTTATGTTACTTTCCTTCCTTAATGGTATTCTGACTTTAGAGACTTTAAGGATTATTCAAGTAATGCATCTTCTGAATATAAATATTTTTCAGAATACTATTATTATTAGTTAGTGTGTTCCTATTGTTAAAAAATAGCAGTTAGTTTCAAAAATAACTCATCAAGATTTCAATCTTTAAACTTCTAAATATTCAGGCTGATAAATAATTTAATATTCACATCTGCAATTCACAAACTTTCCATATTTGGGGTTAATGTATGGCTGATCATATTCAAGGTTTACTACTTACTGAATGTCTGATCACATTCGTAGCTTTACTACCCACTTTGTGATCGACCGTATTCAGAGTTTACTACTTACTGAATGTCTGACCATATTCGAGGATATTCTACTTTTTGCACCACTAACCCTGTTTCAACATATCACCCCATACTAAACACAATTTCTTATGTATCATACTAATCAAAGTTATTGCAGACTCGATACATTAATACCAAATTCAATAAAATTAAATAAAATATAGCATCAATCATGGACAGCATTCCTAGTAAATCTATTAATTCACTTTTAAGAATACACAATATTAGACCAAGTATCGAGTCATATTTTCTGGAAATTAAAAAACCTAGTATAACATTTAACAAAAAGAATCCAGGATGCTGCTGTTTTGTTAATAATAAAATTCCTCGAAATAGTAACACAGATGCAGGTGTAATTCTGTTAACAGGATGCGCATATTTCAGTATCTCGAGGTTGTGACGCGTGGAATTAAGGGACCCATCTCGTAGTCCATACTTTATCGAGGGGAGAGCTCCCAGCGTCTGCATATCACGAGCGCTCGGGGGCGTGTGAACTTCCAATATTATCGGGAAGACGTATCCTTTCCACGGGGCAACCCAGACACAGTTACAGCGGGATACAATGTCCTGCCATCGGGCAACTTCGTATCTCGATCGACGTTCTCCAAGAGGGCAGAGTGATTGAAAATGTCTTTTTCATGTGGCGATCTCCTTTCGATTATCCCTGTCGAGCTCTTTTCCATATCTTGCATTGGTAAATAATTCTCGGGGGGTCGTTAGGACGAAATTGTTATTGGTTCAGGCTGATGATGGTCCTTGAGAATTTCAATCTTTTGATTCTGCCAAGGCTGGGGGTTTCTAAGTGTACAGAGTGTGTTAAAAGATTTCAAGACATGGAAAGAAGACATGATATGTGAAATTGTCCTTGTGAGGATGGAGAATTAAACCCTTTCTATTGAGTTTAGATAGAACATATTTTCTGAGTTTTGAATCCTTTTTTTAAATAATCTGATTTATTTATATTTTGACTGATTTAGAGTGTCTTCAAAAAATTAACCTGCACTAGTTATTTTTAGAATATAGAAAGCTAGGATTCTCAAAAATTAAAGCATAGCCACGTCTTTTTATTAACATTCAAACACTAAGCTTCACAACATCAACTTCTTAACAAATGAATTTCTAAAAATGAGAGCCATGGAAAGAAGACATGACACGTAAAATTGTCCTTGTGAGGATAGAGAATTAAACCCCTTCTATTGAGTTTAGATAGAGCATATTTTCTGAGTTTTCAACCCTTTTTTTAAATAATCTGATTTCTTCATATTTTGACTGATTTAAAGTGTCTCCAAAAAATTAACCTGCACTAGTTATTTGTAGAATACAGAAAGCTAAGATTCTCAAAAATTAAAGCATAGTCACGTCTTTTTATTAACATTCAAACACTAAGCTTCACAAATTCAACTTCTTAACAAATGAATTTCTAAAAATGAGAGTATTATTCTTGGATTCTACTTGTCGACTAAATACAAAGCGAGTCAATAATTTGGGGTGCCTCAGAGTAAGCTTTGTTTAGCCACTCTAGCCTCACAAATTTGCTTCCCCTCTCCTGACCACGTTGTTAATAATGAATCGTAATCTCACAGGAAGTAGAGACCGTGCCAAATTGCAAGCTTACGATTAAACTCTGCACAAAGAAGGAATAGTCTTCCATCATCAAGAGCAATCCTCCCCCATCCCAGTCAGCGCGTATCTCCCCCGCGATAGAACTTCTTCACTGTCAACACCAATCGACGTTCCAATCTCTCGCGCGTCGCCTCGACGATTATCATTCTTCGTGTGCTCTACTTCATCGTCGCCGCCTGGATCCCCCTTCTCGTCAATTTTTACCATCCACGCTTCGAACACTGTCGAGGAAAATCCAACGAGGTTTCTCATTTAGTCGGCTGTCAGGTCTGCGCTTGGCCTCGCCGAACAGTAACGAATAGCCAATCTCCGTGGCGGGAATGGCGTCCTATCTGCACCACGAGTTCCTGGTCCCGCGCAGAAACACCACTTACGTGTCACTGGGATAGATCAGGAGATGACGACCTGCCGTCGACCTCGAACTGGAACGGAAGTCCTCTGGAACTGGTGTAACGATCTAGAACGACACCTCTTCCGGGGTGGCCAGAAATTGAATGCCTCCTCGGCCTCCTTTGCCCATGTGTTCCAGTTACGATCAGAAAGGTCAAACTGTGCCCTCATTGGAGGGAATTGTTTGACAAGATTCGGTGGGTGTTTTGACCTTACTTGGGGCTGAAGTGTTGGGTAGGTTGGAAGCTATTGTAGATCTCGTTTGAGTAAGTCTGGTGATTATTCCCTGCGTCTTTTGTTCTTGGTATTGATTTACTGATAGTTCTCGTACAACTTTAGGCACAATACAAGTTCTTGAGAAAATTCGTATTTCGTTTAATTGGTATAAGGTAAATAGAATTTTAGGAACCTATGTAGGTTTAAAATTCTCTTAGGATGTGTCATCTGGAATATGTCAGTGTTGTATGATAGCAATACCAAGAAAAATACATTCAACTATTTGAGAAGGATACCTACGTCTTTCCAAAGACTCTCAAGAGACTCAAGACACTTGTGTTATTAATAATACTATTTCCTCAACTATAACTAATTAATTAAACTTAAAGATTGTATTTCTCCCTGCACTCTACAGTTTCGATCTTCCTCAAAGAACGCCCCGTCGACGTCCAATTTAATCTTCGCGAATAGAACTCTCATCTGACTAGCCTCTTTCATCATTTCGAGTAAACCGGACCAACACGAACGGAGTTCATTCTCCATAAACCTTCGAAACCTCTTTTTTTTCCCCATCCCATTTGAACTCTCCACGCTTTTAGCGTACCTCCACCTTTCACACTTTCCATCTCGAATCCTGCAGTCACTATTCAAAACCGTTCGATCCAAACTACGCATTCTAGTTCCCATAAATCAATTAGACCTGGCGACGTAGCTTCAATCCGAGGCGTTATTCAGCCCCAGCATCGGGACCACGTCAAATCGAAATGGCGCGAGGTCGAGGGGATGCAAATTCGCGGCAGGTGTAATATCGATGATACCCGTCATCCTTGGCTTCGCAATCGAACGAGTAATTTCGTTGCAATTTCATTTGCGGGAGACAGCTCGCCGAGTCTCGGTTGACTGTTCCACGCGGAATTAAAACGGCGCCGATCGATGTTTTGCGCGCTTTCGAATTAGACCTCGATAATTCTGCGGTTCCATTAAGACCACGGGGATCTTCTTTAAAAATGAGACCATTTCTAGTGACCCTGCAATTTTCCTCCACGCTTTGTCTTCATTTTTACCTCGTTCTTCGCCTGGAGTCCTCATTCACGCTTATTTTTTGGAAGCAATGAGTTGAATGTATACACTCTCAAATTTGCAAGTTCTGACCAATCTATTATTCCCTTTATCTTCTCCCATTTCCCCATAGCCATGTGACTTATCTAGTTTACAAGTATGCTCAACGTAGGGTAGCCAGATGTCGGGACAAACTGTCTTCCAGTGACGTCATATAGTAGAAAAGTGGGATACCTCATGTGTCTAGTTACTTTGCCTGAGGTACTTCTTCTTATTCCACTATAATAGAGTGTAACTCTATCTATGGAATAGAATCTACATTTGAAGACATTTTGTCTCCTCAACTGGCTACCCTAAACGTAACTCAATTTCCTTTCAATCTCTATTCACAAAAGGACCACGAACACCCAAAACTGTTCGACAACTCAACGACCCAGCCCCTTGAAACTCACAGTCGAATTTCACGGCGCGCTGTGCTTCCCAATCAACGAGCGTCCCAATCTCGAGACGAGATTCCTCAGAGAGTTATCAGCTCGCATGGCGGGCATATCAGACGGGCGAGACACGGCGGGATGGCTGCCAATAAAACGGGTCTCGATCCCGGGATATTGGCAGTCGGTAGCCAATTTCCAGACGGCACGTCGCGTTAGCTCGGACGACTGCGTGAAAGGGCTCCAGCCTGCGGAGTGCAAGCTGTGAAAAAAATTCCGTGAGGGCGGAGTGGGAATTCCTCGCGCGTCATAAATCTGTCGCGTCGCGAGGCTCCTTCCGCGTGACAGATCCTCTGAAGGGATTTCTACGGTGTTCGTAAATCGAAGCAGCCAGACGTTCACGTGCTCGCTGGGAATATCCTCGGGCTGAGCTGCTCCCCTGTGACAGGTGTTCCTGAGGAGCCTTCGACAGGCGATCCCTGATCTCGGTTAAATTTCTTCCGCGACTATACCCTGGCGATGTTTTATTTGTAGCTGTAACTCCTCGCTATCCAGCGTGCTGCCACGAAATGGAATCGACACTGTTCCGCGTGGATCCTGGGGACGCGTCTAGAAAGCTTCTGGGGGAGTTAGCAAGCTGCATCTCGTGCAGGAAGAGTTCCTCCTTTTATTTATTTGATGGGGGGAGTTAGACCAATGTTTGGGTCTTGTGTTCAGCATTCATTAAGGAAGATCCTAATTTATGTTTGTGTTTAAGAAAGTGGTGCAAGTTTTATGAAGGTATTCAATATGTTTGCTGGCTCCATACTTGGGTATTCTTAGGAATCATTGTTCTGATTGACTTGACTTGTGTATCTAGACCCCAGAGCCAAAGTGTTAATTATTAAGCCAGATGAAAGAACAGAGGAGTAATGCTCCCTGGCTCTAGGGTTCAGATATGGGTCATAGGACACTTTGTGATGATTAATCAATAATGAAACAGAGCTAGGAAAAGTGTAAAGAAGATAGAACAATGTTACCAGTGTCCTTCACTCTACACATCTCAGTATTCTCTACCACTTCCAAATCAGTTGCTACTGTCATATGTTCAAGGAAACCCTGATTATATCGTGGATCCCTGATCCCCAGTCTCTCTCAATTGGTCAGCAGATCAATTAACACTGAAAAGCAATTTCCTTTCAGACTTTGCTTTAATATGAAAGCCTCAGATACCCCAAGGCATGTAAACCTGAGGCCAAGTTAATTCGAACCATGGAAGCCTAAAATCGTTCATCCTCACGAGAAGAAAAATATTAGCATAGAAGCATGCAATCAGTGGAGCCAAGATGATCGTCATCACAATGTACACATACAGTTCTGCCATGGAGCACCTCAGGGAACCAACAGTGTCTACACTATGTGGACAATCGTCTTGGACCCATTTACCTTGGACCCATGTACTTGGACCCACATACGTACTTTTTGCTATCATTTTTCTTTCCCAATCGCCAACTAGAACTAGTCCTGGTCAATAATCCTACCCCCAACTCAGAGTCATTCAGTTACCGCGACAATCAGGGCTGACTCTTACCCATGGCGAAAGCTGCAGCTGTGGGACTGATGCTGTTGGTGCTGTTGGTGTTGATGGTGCTGATGATGCTGCACTGAGTGTTGGGGCGTGGACCTGGGTGTCCCAGCAGGTGTAGGACTCCCAGGGCTGCCGATTCCCTCGAGGCCTCTTGAGAGCTTCAGCATCTCGGCGCCGAAGGCGTGAAGGGCGGACATGGCCGAGGGTGGCAGCTCGCTTTCTGGCAGCCAAAGTTCGTGGGTGTCCAGAGTTGTCAGCTCTGTGTCAGTGGAAGTGCCAGACGTGTGCTGTGGGGTGCCTCCACTGCCTCCAGAGCTTTTGCTTAGCAGGAAGCGCTTCCAGGTGCCTCGCCTGTCGAGTCCTGAGGACAAATCGTCAGATTATATTGTGGGGTTACTATTATATACTGGTGAATGATTTGTTTCTGTTCTAGGGATTGTAACTGTGGGTTGACATTGTTGTAATTGTTGGACTGCTATTATGGAATGGCACGATAATGTCACAGATTTAATTTTTTAAGTAGTGGCCATTGAAATTGTACTAGCTTATGAGTACAGAGTTGCCTCGATATAAGCTCGCTAGACATTTGGGTTCTCTTGGAAATATTCTTTCAAGTAGCTATCATTTAACAACGAGAACAGTGTTTTATTGCCTATATTTTAGTATCGCATTCAAAATGAGAAGCTTCTTTTCTGGAAAACAATTTCATAATAAAAAAGACACTTGTCAATTTTGATCTTCTTTCAGGAGACTTGTTCAAATTTTTGTAACAAAACATTGACCATTATAAGTACAAACAACTAAACTTTGACAAGAGTTGAGTCTGTTACGAGTCCCCCAATTATTTCTCTCGATCTGGTCTTAAACTTTCTCCTGCTAAACGTTTCGCAAGCGCTTCTTCAGCAACGTAAATTCAGCATTGTCGTGAGACAAAAGGCCCCAACTGGGAGGTTTGCTGTTCTCTGGGGGCCAACATTTCCGTGGCAGTGTGGCTTCGCGACTGAAACTGAGCCCGTTAAGTGGTAAACCAGAATGCATCCTCGGGCAAGCTTCCGCCACAGCGCGCAGTCTGTTCATTAAGTTTCGGTATTTACGCGCCTCTGTTGCAATCTCTGACGAATTGCCAAAATTCTCGAACTATTCGGCTACAATTTTGGGATGGTTCGTTTGCTGTGAAATAATTGGCCCTCGTTTTGAGGCTAGGTTTGGGGAACTGTCTGTAAAAACTGTTGTCTACTCTCGTTGATGCCTCTACTTTCTCTCATTATTAAAAATACTTTTTTAATAAATTTTTTCAGTAGCTAGAGTGTTAAATAAATTAGGTATTTTATTGAAAGTCATTTATTTTATATTTGGAATTTATTTGTATTGAATGAACTCGTAGAATTTTTCTCATAATTCTTAATTTCTTATTTTAAACTATATTTATATATTTATTTTTTTAAATTAGATATTTTCTTATACAAGCTACGTAGGTGTAAGTATTTTAGTAATTATGAAAGTGGTCTAAGTCCAACACAAAAAAGTATTGAATTTATCTTCAGAGATGAGTAGTCAGTAGTTAAGCTTCGAATATGGTCAGACCATCAGTCAGTAGTAAATCTTGAGTATGATCAGCCATTCACTCATCTTTTCCATTTTTAACACGGACTATTTTCCTAGTTTAATTTAATTTGGTGCAAATGGGTGAACTACAAATACCTACATATTCACTATTTTCAAAAACATTTAGTATTATGTATTTAATTCCACTTAAAAAAATTGAAAATAGAGGAAAAGTACAGAAACTACATAACGCTTCAGAACAATTCATATCAACATACATCCAGAATCAGGCAGAATTAATAATACTTTAGAAATGTCGTCCTTCAGCACAAGTTCAGACAACACAAAAAGAACCGCCAGACGAGCCACCCCATTCTCTAGAAGTTCCACAATTCCGCGAATTTCATAGCTCAGAATTTCCACTTGCTAGCACCGAGATTTCGCGAGGCGTTCCAGGACATTCACACCCAGCCGTTTCGCGTCAGTTTTAAGTCCTGGAATTAATTACTCGCCGAGCAGACAGCGTTGCAGAAATTAAGAGCGCTAGGTACCCCATAGGCCTCTGTTCCCTCCACCCCCTGATTTATTCCCATGCAAGTGTACGCCCCTTCTGCATCCGCGTGCCCCCTTGGTATCGATTAATTTGCCCCGAAACGAGTGTTCGAAAGCGGCCTTTTTAACGTACCCCGTCACGTCCGGGACCTTTGCATAATGGGCCGCGATTTGCATGTTCGGCTGCTGGCCAGCGGGGTCGCAAAATTTCTTATCGCCGCGGCGAATGGGCGTCGCTGGCTGGCAGGAGGAATAGATAAAAGGCCTCTGCGCCCATGGTGCAAGAGAAATATGTCGCGTGGGGATGCTAAGTGACGGATCGCCCCAGGAACAAGTGCTTTTTAATTCTTCCTGAACGTAAAGCTGGGTCTGCGCTATATTTTATGTGACAAAGATATGGAACTGTTTAGAAAATAGAAAAGAGATTTTAGGCATGTGTCTACATATGTGAAGGTGGGTCTACACATGTTGGGTCCACACAACATGTTACATAGCAAAATTATGTCTACAGTGCATGTTAGGGTGGGTCTGCATTATATGTCATATAACAGAGTTCTATAGCTTTTAAAATAAATTGGAAAGAGAGATGTTAGGCATATGTCACATGTGAAGGTGAGTTCACACAACATGTTACATAGCAAAATTATATCTACACATGTGAAGGTGGGTCCACACAACAAGTTACATAGTAAAGTTATGTATACAGTACATGTTAGGGTGGGTTTGCATTATATGTCATATAACAGAGTTCTATAGCTTTTAAAAAAATAGGAAAGAGAGATCTTAGGCATATGTCTACACATGTGAAGGTGGGTCCCCATAACAAGTTACATAGCAAAGTGATGTCTACAGTGCATGTTAGGGTGGGTCTGCATTATATGTCATATAACAGACTTCTATAGCTTTTACAAAAATAGGAAAGAGAGATCTTAGGCATATGTCTACACATGTGAAGGTGGGTCCACACAACATGTTACATAGCAAAGTGATGTCTACAGTGCATGTTAGGGTGGGTCTGCATTATATGTCATATAACAGAGTTCTATAGCTTTCAAAAAAAAAAAAAAAAAAAAAAAATAAGAAAGAGAGATGTTAGACTTGTGTCTACACATGTAAAGGTGGGTCTACACTATGTGTTATATAACGTTCTAGAAAATAAAGAAGGTCTTCCTTTCAATATTCCTTATCGCAAGAATTTCCATATTCTTGGATCACAGAGTCGATTAATTTCTCGTTATTTGACAATTTGCAATCTTACGAGACGCAGAAAGGAGGGATATCGTTCATTGAACGACCATGAAATCTGGCGTAATTGCAGCGGGTAGATAGGAGGTCACATGGCTGCCGTCTCGATTGCCAGTAAAATGCTGGTCGAACGATGGGAATTATAGTGTTAGGGTAATAAATCACTAGCAAATTTCAGGGGAAGAATCGTTTAGTGAATAAGACGGTTTTAGTCTTTTTCTTCACTTTTCTTTTTCTGGGAGGAAGGTAGAAATTTCCACGATTTGTAATTGTCATGCAATTTCCATGTAATCGTTAGGGTCGTGGCATTTGATGTTCGAATGTCTTCTTTAACCCTTTTAGGGATTCAATTTGAATCGAAGTCTTTCATTTACCAACAGCTAGCTCAAATCTATTATTATTAAAGCCTGTCATACATCCCTAATTTTTTTAAGATTCATCTATAAAATTAAAATTGTATCATTCGACTCAGAAAATTTATGAATTTATATATGAGAAAGGTATAAAATTAGAAAGGTAAAACAAAGGTATTTAAAAAGTTTAATTTTTAGAAATATCTACTCCCTATTCATTATTTATTTAATTCCATAGAAATCGTTTAAATCAAATATTAAATTATAAATAATGTGGTATATAATTTATGCTTCAATATGTTAGTATCATTAGATATTTATTAATCAATTGCAGTATTTGTGTGTAGCAATTTGTATAATCATTTAGCCTAATTATTCACTCTTCCTTTATTGATTGCGCACGATACATAGAGGATTCAAATTACAAGTTTGACAGTCACACTCATTATCATTACCTAACACGAAAATTTGCCCCGCATCACCGCATTAATTTGTATTCCGACCAGATGCACTTTGTTACTGGAAATCGTATTATTATTAACATGTTCTAGTTGGTCACTTTAATTAGCTGTGATTGCAATTCGAATAAGTAATTATTTCAGTTCCTTTAATTATTTATCATTTAGGTAATATCGCAAATATTCACAATTTACTATTCAAACAAGTATGTTCATTTATTTATTTAAGTATTCTGTATATAAATTATATTTACTCATAGTTTATAGGTATTTATTGAATATATCTTCGCCTGCCAAATAATCAAATATGATTTTGTTATTTTAGGTAGCACAATTATTAGTTTGAAATTCAGTTCTTAAAATTAAATAAATTAATTATAAATGGAATTATTACTTACTCTAAATCTAAATTAATAATATTTCGAGTGTGCCCAAATCTAGCTTCGAGAATATTAATCTAGGTATTTAATGAAGAAGTTGTCAAAAGACGCAGAAAAAAAAAGAAATTCTTTTCTCAAAGTTCTACATAATACATCACTATCTTTCAATATAAACTCGCTAGTTAAAGCCAATCAGGAGCTCATATAGTGTAGCAAACTCGCCTCTAAAATCAACTAGCACACAATTAATTCGAATTTGTCTCCTCACAACCTATTACTAAATAAAATAAACACAATATTGTTTCGATATTAACTCGCTAATACACTCACTGTTCTCTTAAACTTTATACTTCACCATTACCTAGCTCCAGCTTATGCCAAGAGAAATCCAAGTATCTAACACGCAAACTGATATTAAAATCGAGTTTCCCACATTCTATGCTCTCCTAGCTAATTTTAAATCCCAATTTTCTATCGAAATAACACAGTATTTCCAAGAAAATCTAACTGCTTCCTCGAGCTCGTATCGAGGCAAACTTGTACCGCCACCTTATCAAAGCCCCAAACTGAAACTTCGTTCCCCTATTAAAAGACAAATCGACTTCAGCTCCTGGACGTTATCGCGACACCAATGTGTCGCCTTTCGTTCCATCGCTGCCGTCCACGAGAAACGGGACCCACTTCCGTGTCAGGATCGTTTTTCAACAGCAGAGTCGCGACAAAGCGACCAGACAATTCCTGCCAGGCCGAGCCGATCGATCGCCAGGATTATTGGGTTTCGCGGGGCTGGACGACGTCTGTCAGAAAGGACGACGTCCTCCTGAGCTCCTTCGAGCGATCTTTCGATCGACGTGGTGGAAATGAAACGATCAGGGCTAATAATAGCGTGGCCAATGACCCAGAGCAGCGGTAGACATGTGTCTGATCCCAGACGTTCGATTTGACGAAACGCTGACAGAGTGAGATGGGTTTGGTGTAATAAAATGTCATCGGTGATTTTGTTCTGAATTTAAATTATCACTTTGTGGAGGATTGTACTAGCTTGATATTTTATGGCTTTTTTAAGGTGTTTGTTAGTTGCTTTGATCTATGTGAAAAGTGGGATTTGGTTGAATTAATGGTGGATGAAGGAAAGTTTATTTTTGTGAGAGATTTATTTAAATATGTTGTTAGTCAGTGTTAAAAGAATATTCGTTCTAGGTATTGAATTTTTTTACTGTGATAACATTTACGTTTTAGGCAGGTTTGAGTTTGGGAACATGGATTGTTGAAAACTCAGTCACAGACTTGTATAAAAGGTTATGAAGATTTAAGAATTTGTGAATATTATTTTCTTGTAGGTTTTGAGAAAATTTGATGATATTTATTTGTGATTTATTAATCAGAAAATAGCAAGGATAATATGTGCACTTTAAATACCTATACTACACTCTAAAAGAAACTCTGAAGTTACTTAGGAATTGTAAGATTAGAAATTCAGGAACACTGTTCTTACAGAATTTAAAGGTAGCATAAAAAAGCTGAAATTCACACTTTAATAATATTCCTCTCGTCAAATATCCAGAAATTCAGGGACAATATTCTTCCACAATCTAATCACAAAATAATAAAAGTAATACATACACTTAAATAAACTTCACTTTTCAAGCTTCCAGGAATATAGTGACACTAGTATTCTTTCAGAATCTAATCACCAAGTGTTACACTATAAGCACTTGCACTTGCTAAAAACCCAGCAATTCCAAACCCTCACTCTCCCACCTCTGAATCACAACTAGCCACAGCAAGACTGCTCCCTGTCAGTAAACCCCAGCCCCACACCCTCTCCAAGAATCCCAAACCATAAACACACTGCTCTTCCATAATCCCCTTCCCAAATGACAAAACAAATACATTTCCCCTACCAGACCCACGACCCTCACCCCACCACTCCAGAATCACATTCCACCAACCACTACCCCAATCATGAACCCTTGTCAACCCTCGATCCCTTCCTACCACCTGATAGAGCTTAACCCTTTCATTGCTGCATCTGACGAAAGTGTCGCGTACGCACAGAACACTCTATCATTATTACATCTATACACGTCCATAGCTCTCGTAGCAGAACTTCTATACACACTCATAGGAACGAAAGAGCTAAAGGATGATGGTAAAAGTGTCGAAAAGAAAAGAAAGAACGAGAAAAAGAGTCTCAAATGCGATAGTACACGTCCCCAGGGTTCTTATCACTAATGTAACAGGTCAGTGTACCTGTTAATTCACTAACCTCCCGATGGTGTGCCTTGCGGGCCACCCAGCCATCCGGAGGACCAACCTGTAGTTCCCCCGATGTTCTGCCGCTGCTCTGCCAGCAGCCTGACCGTCAACGCGTACGTAAGCAGCATCACGCCCAGCGGTATGTAAAAGCAGATTATGCTGCCGATCAGCTTGTACAGCGGGTCTGGTATCTGGCATGCACCGTCGACCAGCACAGAGTCGTCCTCCTGCAACACGTCCAAACAGGATTATGCACTTAGCGTTACGACGTGGACGGCGTTCGATGCGCGATTTTTCATGACGATATTAACGCTTTGATGGCCAGTATGGCTTAGTGGCGATTCGAGTCTTTCAGCCGTGAGTTCGTTTCGGTTCACGTTGAGTCTGGATGGATCAGTTGGCACTGTTAGGGAGTTTTCAGTGGAAATAGGGGAGGTGTAACACAGGAGTGTGGAATAGGGATTTTAGTCCAGTTGTTTGCTAATATTATTGTTAGGTTTATTGGGAGTGAGATGAGGAACTGATAGTGGAGTGTTCTTGGAATCTCAGGTCTGTGCTGGTTTTTGATCGTGTTCATGTGAGGGAGCATTGAGCAGTAGATTGTGGATCTTTGTGCATTTGTGGGAAAGGTTAGTGTTCGAAAAAGTACAGGTTTTATATGAATTAGTGAGATAAATATCGTATCTGGACCCTTGAGCTAAAGTGTCTTAGGTCTTTGTGTCCTCTGTGTGATATTAGTTTTGTGGTTATTGAAAAATGGCTAATTTTAGACTTGCAGTGTTCTTTAACCTACCGATTCATATAATATGCAAGAATTTACGAAATACCGAAAGCTGAATATATTTTATAATATTTGGAGGGTGAAGGGCTTGAGAAGTTTCAAGAGTTAATGAAGGAAAACTTGGGAAGATAGGAAGAAGGTAGGTTCACCTGATAGAGGAATTTTTCTGAACCTCTGATTTTTAGGATTCTTGACTACCATTACCACTTGCTAGTAATAACTCTCAACCAGTTCTTGATATTTAATTCTTTTAGATTTTCTATTTTCAAGATGGCCAACAAGAAACTAATTTTGGAATCTCTGTAACTCTCAAACACATGACAAGTTCACCTATTCAAGAAAAACCAAGAAATGATCCACTCTGTACCAGAAATACTACCACTGTAAACTATAACCTGTCACTCTTATAAAAGCTACTCAGGATAGGATCCATCGACAGTCCTAGCAACTCTAATTAAAGTTCTCATTAAGAATTTGTCCTTCAAGCCAAACGCCAGTACTCTAACAGACATCTGCTTGTCTGTTTTAGGACACCAGAACAGTGTCCCAGTGTGGTGTCCCTGTTAGCAGAAAGTTACAATCCTCACGTGAGATATGGCGCAGCAATGGCTCTTGGAATCGCGTGCGCTGGCACAGGCTTGAAGGAGGCTATAGCTCTACTGGACCCAATGACAAATGACCCAGTGAACTTCGTTCGCCAGGGCGCCCTCATCGCTTCTGCGATGATCTTGATCCAACAAACGGAATCGACCTGTCCCCGCGTGAAAGACTTCAGAGCACTCTATGCTAAGGTCATCGTGGACAAGCATGAGGATGTCATGGCGAAGTTTGGCGCTATTCTGGCACAGGGTATCATCGACGCTGGTAAGTTTTTACTGAGATACTTAACAATATTTTTCTTAAAAAAGGCTCTGCTGAAGCCAGCTGATATCGATGAGAACAGAGTATGGATGAAGAAACCTTTAATATTATTCCAGGACTTGTTTTCCTTTATGGAAGTAGAAGCAATACATTGACGAAGTTATTTTCTTATTATTATTATTACAGTCTGTTTTATGATTTTGTTCTTCCAAGTGTCCAGTTTTCATGTATCCATCTCCCTCTGTGTCGTATATATCTGTTCTCATTTTATTTTCTACCTCTTCTCATCTAATTCTCAAAAGGCCAGTCCCTCAATCACCTGACCAGCGTTTTAATAGCCAAACCAGAACCGAATACAACGTCATCAAGCAGAGGTTTAATGACTGTTACAGGTGGCCGTAACGTAACAGTGTCCCTCCAGTCGAGGACAGGACACACCAACATGCTGGCAGTGGTCGGTGCCCTGGTGTTCACCCAATATTGGTACTGGTTCCCTCTATCGCTGTGCTTGGCCCTCGCCTTCACTCCGACTTGTCTAATCGCCCTGAACGCTCAGCTGAAAATGCCCAAGCTGGAGCTTCGCTCCAACGCTCGGCCAAGTGTGTACGCTTATCCAGCACCCTTGGAGGAGAAGAAGCGAGAGGAACGAGAGAAAGTGACGACAGCTGTGCTGAGTATCGCGGCCAGGGCGCGTCGACGCGAATCCGAGAGGCGTGCCCGTGACTCCCACGAGAAGATGGAAGTGGTTAGTTCGAGGAGTACCTCTAAACTTTGGCATCCCCTTTTCTAAGCTCTCGCTGGTCCAAGTGCTCAGTGGGAACTTTGGTTAGGCAACTGCTGTTGAGAGCAGTTGCGTTTGGATCTCGAGGGGACTATAGGATTTATCACTTGGGATAGTAAAGAGTTGTAAAGAGTCCCAGTATGATTCTGTTAGGTCTGGGTTGGGATCACCAAGTGATTTACTAGGTCCAAATAAGCCAATCTATTTGGAAATAATTATAGAATCGAGTGAGATGCATTTTTGTTATAGTCTGAATTGGTTACATCTATTAATGCATAGATGTTTGTAGTTTTTGAAGGATTTGCTCCACTTACTCATGTTGTTTCACTGCCAATACTTGAATCCTTGAGTTGAAGAATCGTCCCAGTCCAAAACCATCCATTTTTAAATAATCTCAGAACCGTACCAAAGTGTCCTAAGTCCCACAGAATACAATTGAACTTAATATATTCTAACTCTCTGGAGCAGAACTACCTTTTTGCACCAAAAATATCTGAAACTGTGGTTCTTGGACTCCTGCTGTTCTCCAACTCATTGATTTATTCAACTCCACATCCAAGACCTGGATAGTCCCAAAGCTAGCCCAGCACTCGGTAACTTCGCGTTCCCATTAAAGCTAACGATGGTGTCCCCTAACGCGATCGTTCCCTGAGCGACTGGGAAGACGATTCTCTCGGGCACAATGATCGATCGAGTGCCGAGCTGCTCTCTCCCAGTTCATTTCCGACGGTTAATTTTTAATCACAGGACCCGCCAGAGACGAAGGAGACTGTCGAGGTGAAGGAGTCGCTGCCAAAGGAGAAAGAGGATAAGAAGAAGGACAAGGAGGAGAAGGAGACGAAGGAGACGAAGGAGACGAAGGAGACGAAGGAAACGAAGGAGACGAAAGACACCAAAGAGAAGGTCGAGAAGAAGGGCAAGGACGATGGTGAGAAAGGAGAGAAGGATAAGAAGGAGGCTGAGCCGAACTTCGAGATACTACAGAATCCAGCGCGCGTTTTGAGGCAGCAGCTGAAGGTGATACAGCTAGCAGAGAGTAGTAACTACGTTCCTGTGAAGGACATTCAGATTGGCGGCATTATTATGGTGAAGCACACAAAGCCAGGTGCCAAGGAAGAGCTTGTGGAGCCAGTGGCTGGTAAGTTAGTTTCTTGAGACGACAGTGGCTGTGTTATGAGGGTCAGCTGAGAATAGTGATGGGTATTAGAGTGTTGTCTGGGATACTAGCTTGATGGTACACTTCTGTTTTCGTGACAGTATGGTAAGATCTCGAGTAACCCTTTAAGGTCTTAAGATGCTTTACAGCACTGCTATTAAAGTGGTACTTTAATCAATATTCCAAAGAATGGAGAACGAAAAGAGTCTAGAAATGAAGAACAGTGAGAAAAATACTTCATAAACGTCTCAGTGCTTTCTGTCCTCTTCTGCAAGTGCAGTAACATTAAGTTTTAAGCTACCTTTTTATATTACAGTTTCTTTTCTCACTGTGCTTGGTTTCTTAAGTACTTCACTCATATTTTACATAACAGTGAGCTTAAGAAACTGCTGGAATATTATCAGTGAGGTAGTCTTAAATACTGTGACCATGCCATATCAGTGAAGGGTTAAACGGAGCTTCCTGTTTCATCTTAGTTAGACAAACTCTATCCCCATCTCCTGTGCCATTGGCACGCGGAATACAATACTGATCCCCGTGTTTCAGCTTTTGGACCAAAGCCTGACGAGGAGAAGGAGGCGGATCCCCCAGAGCCGTTTGAGTACACTGAGAATTGAAGAGCTCGTGGGTCACTGAAAATCTCGTCGTGGCTCTGTCATCATAACGGATATCATCTGTCCATGTAAACACACGTATAGTTCGCAAGCTGTAAGAGAGTCAGGGAGAAAGGGACAGCGATAACTTATTTTTTATTTTCATATCTTTAAAGGCTCAAACTCTACTTTCCAGCTGCTACTCCCCGTTTTATTAAAATTTAATAAATATATTATTTGCTCTGACCGTTTAATGAGTGTACTTTTTTATTAAAGCCCTCTCGTTCCTGTAGATCAGGTCTACTCATTATCGGCTGGTTCATTTGGAAGCTGGAGTGCTCCTTGTGGTTGCCAGAGTCGAATGTCTCTAATCTCCCAGGGTCAATGATAATGTCATAGAAATTGAACAGCTGGATTATAAATAATATTGTTGTCTTTTTATAGTACCATAAGCTCACAGTATAAGTATTATGCATTTTAAATAAATTAAGTACCGAAGAATCTTTTATTAGTTTCTTTATTTTTCATATCTGTGTTCCTTCGTTCATGTAGACGTTGTTAAATCAAAGTTGGATATAATTTCCTAAGTTTAAGGTAAGTAAATTTACATTGCTAAACACACAATTTTAGGAATAATAAATAATTTATGAGTTCATTGCTGAAACGGTTCTCATAAAACATAAAGAGATACTATAGGAACTTTACTTCTTTTTTTATACATATATTCAGACTATTTATCATATTATATTCAATGTGCTACAAAATAGACGTGTAAAGAATTTTAGGAGGTGATTATATATTTCAAACTAGGACTAAAATGAAGAATCACAAAATTATGTTCAAGACTTCATTCCCAAGATATCAATTATTCAAAATTTACAGAAAGTTTATCCAACATTTACTCACTCATTCTACTAACATCTCTACGTCTGACCTAGCTGAATCATTTCGTCAGTAGAATAAGTCTCCAAGTCAGACAAGCTTCAAACAAATTTTACGTGTGTGTAAAAAATATATATGTGTAAAAAAATTTTTTTTTTAAATTAAATGTTTGGGGTTGTGGATTCCCACCAAGACATCACGTGTCTCACCTTCGAGTACATCAGACTGAGTGGCAGGCTCATGGCGATGCTGAGGATCCACACTATAATGATCTTCAGGATGACCCTACGTCGGGTCTTGTTGCGACCAAACTTCATGGGGTAACGCAGACTGAGGTATCGGTCGACGCTTATGGTGCACAGGTGCATTATGCTCGCTGTGCAGAACAGCACGTCCAGGCAAATCCAGACGAGGCAGTAGACCGACGGCAGGGGGAAATATCCTGAAACGAAAACAACTGCTGTAGTGTGAAATAATGAGCATAAATTGGTGTACACTACAGGTTATATGACAAAATTATATAATATGTAGAGTAGATCCACCATATGATTTCTCAAAAATTGGAAGCTTTCATTAATCTATGTATTGACAGATAAATGATGAATTTTATTTAAGATAATGTTGTTTTTTAATTATTAGCATAGACACCTTTTCTGTTTTCTAAAATGTTGTATAATGTGTAGTGTAGATCCACTGTATGATTTTTTAAAAATTGGAAGCTTTCATTGGTCTAGATGTTAAAAGATGAATGATGAATTTGATTTAAGATAATTTTCATTTTAAGCTAGTAGCATTGAAATTACATAAAAATTAATAAAGTCGTAGTTCTATGTGTTTCAAAGTAATATTTCAGAAGAATCTAAACAAAATAAGAATTCCTAGTTTATACAAATTTTTTTTGAATAAACTTTTCAATCCAGCTAATATTACAACAATTGTAGATAAACAATAGAATAATCTCCTATTTTCTCTGAAGCTGTTTCTGTATCAGGCAAGTAGATAAGTAGAAGTGCCTCGTGCGCGACCAGACATGGGTAAATAACGCTTTGAGTGCGTTTAATATTACCTTTCAAAGTGGGCTGCAAATATACGATCTGTAAATGTGCAGTCTTCTATATGGAACACAATATTGGACTTTTATTTTCTCAGAAATTTATTTCACTTTTCTCCTGAGAAAGATTTTATGCTTGATCATAATACAATAGTTTCCAGGATATTCGATTAATCACACGTAGACATCTTTATTTATTTTAATGTTTCTAAACGTTTAGAAACTAGACTTAGCAAGTTAGTCGAAAAAACATTTTTTTGGTAATTCCTAATTTATTTCGTATTTTCTCTTTTTTAATAGAAAACACAGCTATATGCAACTCTGACGCTGTTATGACGTAAAGAGAACATGTTTGTTCTTTGCTATGAACGAGACACATAGTGCCTACGAAGCCTTGTAACTTAAATGTGCATGACAGATGCTTTCTATTAGATAGCAGCGTCACGCTTTTATATAATTTGTGCAAAAAATGGGAGCAAGGAAATACTGTTGAAAAATACCAATGACTTAAATTAAATACTTGTATTCCATTTGTGAAAGTACCTTGAGGAAATATTCGAAAATTTTTGAGCTTGGTAATTTGAAAAATGAAGAATTTGAAGACATAAATAATCAGAAATTTCAATCAAAGAAATGCAAATTTCAGAATTTGAAAATTTGAAATTTTTGAAGATCTGCACACTGCAGAAATTGAAGACACAAAATAGAAATATGAAAATTTAGTAAATACAAATTTTCAATATGGGGGAATTTGAATATTTGAAAATATGAGTAATAACAAATTTCAAAATTCGAGAAATTGAAGCTTTACAGATTTGAAAATTAGAAAATATAAAGAATTAAGAATCTCATAAATTTGAGCAAATAGAAATACAGAAATTGGACACTTGAAGATTACAAATTTAAATATCTAGAATTTAATAATTGAAAAGAGTGGAATCTAAAACATTTGAGAGATACAAAAATTAGAAATTAATAATTCCCTAAGCTTGTCAGACCCAGCTATTACCAATTATCTCTCTATTAGTAATCGAAACAAACCTTTCGATATCTATCCACAACCGAACAATTAAACCAACCTGCTGATTCTAAGATTGCACACTCGTTAAATTGTCGCTGAATAAACATTCCAGTTTATTAGAAAACTCGCCAAGAGGCGAGTCGAAACAGAAAGAAATTATATCACGCGACATATTTTAATCTTCGAGTCTGTCCTAGGTTCACCTGGAATGAAATCTAATTTCTCGCCTGCCGCTTTTAAATTCGTTTAATGCGTCGCAAAGGGGCTCCATTCTGCACGTCATGTCACTATCCTTTCGCGCCTTCGCGAACGAATAGAAACGTGCCACGAGGAAATCTAAATTGAAAAGGACCCGTTACCATCAGCTTGCCAAGCGTTTCACGGGATTCGCTTACTCTTGCCGACACATTTCGCCGATGGAAAAGTTTGGAAAATTTCTGGACCTTTCAGAGGTCCCCTCGGTCAACTTCAAAAAGGAAATCGAATAATTCCGAACGCCACTTGAATTCGCGTGATCTTCGATTCATTTTTCACTTTCCGCGATGTCCTTACATTTTCGAACACGATTTTTCGCCTGACGGCTGTTGCAGCTTGCGTGGATGCCAATTTATTGCCCTTCACAATGCAATATTTTATTCGACGAAATGTTTTGCAGAGTTTCGTGTATGTTTGAAGGTTTGAAATATTTTTGTATGCTTGATATGATTTGAGAAATTTAATTTGAGGATGTGAAAGAATCCTCGGAAGTTTGTGTAGCTACGTGTTTTTTTAATTTGAGTGTTTTTAGTTATTTGAGGGGTTTGGATACTTTGAGTCTTTTGAAGATTCTTAGATTCTGCGATTTTATAAATTCATATTGGGTTTGAGTATTTTGGTAGATTGAGCATGTTGGATGAGATTGAACATTTATATAATTTTTAGTGGTTGAGGGTCATGAGAATTTGGAGTATTTTTGTAGTTTGAGCAGGTTTGAACACTTCTGTAATTTTTAAGATTTTGAGTGTTATGAATATTTCGTAATTTTAAATTTGTGTTTGGGTGTTTTAACAACTTGGCCATTTTATGAAACATTTTGCAGTGAACATTTCTGTATTTTTGTGTTTTAGTATTTTAGTATTTTATTAAGTTTGTCTATTTTAAATACGTTCCACAAATTAATTATCAATTTTCTTGAAATTTTGTATTCTGAATATTCTGAGTATTCTGAGTATTTTGAGAATTCAGAGCATTCTAAGTATTCTAAGTATTCTAAGTATTATGATTATTATGAGTATTCTGACTACTTTGAGCGTCAAATATGATTATCAATAAATATTATTATTTTTTCTTTGCTCCATGCTGATCGATTAATAATAAAATACTTAACAGATATTGAATATCAATGTCTCTCATATTACTCAAACATGAAATTTCCCAATTCGTGTCTACCGTGTTCTCTGCATATCAGTGGATACTATTTTGGAGTCAGCCTCTATTATGTGTCCAGATATTACGCGCGCAACGTGCATTATCACAGGACGCATATAACAATACGTAAATAGGTGCCGTCATGTTATTTACGAACAGGTGATAATGAATATCGTGCTTTGTTGCGTAATACATGCAGCGCGATATTCTAACATGATATAAAATTGTCATACAGAGGTGCATTAATTAATCTAAACAGGAGTCAGGTTTTGGTAAATTACCCTACAGAAGTCAGACTTGAACAGAAATGATGTGGAGAAGAAAAATTTAAAATACTGATGGAAGTAGAAATTACTTCAGTTATTTAATTATCTTTGGAAATAACAATAAATAAAATAGTAGTAAATAAAAATAGCTTTAGAAATAGTAATTTCATTTTGTGGTGTGGTATCAGAAATTATTTTATATCTCAGTCAAGTGCTTTGAATAGAATATTTTAGAGTTGTTAAATGTGAATGATAAATGCAGAGGTGTTTCATCAATAAAGAAATTAGGAAAGAGGTTAAAAGAATGGTAATTATTGTACTGTTGGATGTAAGAAGATCCTCAGGTTCTCTTTTAGGAAGTTCCTCAGATTCTCTTTTTAAATAGTACCCTAGTTTAAATTCTTAATTTTAAATGAAACCCCATTTTAAATCTTGAATAGAACACTGTTTTGAATTTTAAATAAAACCCTATTTTAAATATTAAATTTTGAATAAAACCCTATCCCAAATTTTAAATAGAACCCTGTTTTAAATTTTAAATATAACTCTATTTCAAATTTTTGAACCCTGTTTTAAATTTTCAATACAATCTTGTTTTAAATTAAAAATTTTAAATATACCCTTATTTTAAAGTTTAAATTTAAAATGTTAAATAAAACTCTATTTTCAATTTAAAATTTTAAATAGAATTTTGTTTCAAATTTTAAATTCTAAACCGAACCCTGTTTTAAATTTTGAGTTTGGAATAGACAGAGCCCTTATTTTAAATAAATCTACTAATTCTTTTATGACGATACAATTTGTAAATGTTCAATCATTTTATAATTATATAATTATATACCTATCGTAATAAAACTGGTTCTCATCAATTTTCATATTTGTCCAAGAGAATCCAAAAACTCATTAGCACTTTAGACACACCATCCTATTACCAAAGCACATTAAAAATACCATTTACATTTCTTTATTATCGTATTATCATTAAAATAAATATGTCTATTTCCAGATCAAAATGGTCACACATATCCACAAATTTAAATTCAGTATTATCCTCAAACCAAAAATACATAAAAAATCCCACAAACACCATTCCCCATATTAATTGTTTAACCATCAATTCTCCTACTCACAGCCAACAAATTTGAATTCTCGAGGAACGTCAGAAACGCCCACAGCTCTTTCAGCTGCACTCGAGGAGCGAAACAAAACCGTGAAGCCGCGCACATTTTCTCCCGCTCATCCCTTCCAGTCGTGCGAACAGCAACGTCTGTTCAAATATTTAAACAGCAACTCCACGCGTCCTCGTTCATCATCGTCGCATTCGTTCCCCTTTACCATTAAACGTTACTCCGTGTCAAGCGTAAACACGCGCGTGCCACTCGCGACAGGCAACACTTTCAAATCAGCAAAGTCAATCGTGCCACGACTGCTGCCATTTCACGCACGTGAAAACATGGAAATGTCACGACAGTCAGATCCATTGGCTCTGCAGGTCGAAATGGAAGAGTATCCTCGTTGGTTGGAAACATTCTTGCCACTGGAGGGAGAAAGGGGTGAAAAGGGGGTGGAGAGGGGACTGGAGGAAGCGTCGCCTTGTGTTGCACGAAAAGAGAGTGCAAGGCGAGTGTTGTGAGGAGCTTGAGAGAAAAATGATATTTGGACTTTTGAGGAATCGAAGTGATGAATAGATTGCAAGGGTTTCTGGGAAATTAAATTCCTGTAGGAATATTGTGCTTACGAAGGGAGGCCTCAGTTTGAGGTGTATCTATTAACCCCTTGCCGTACTTTGACGAGTCTGGCTCGTGTACTTTTTACAACATCTTCGCTGCCGATTACGCGGTAACGCGTGATGAGGATTTTTCGCAAGTAACCGATCACGCGCCATCGCGTGAGACGTCTATGTTCGCTCAATAGGAATTTTACTGTTGGCAGTTTAAGATACTTACACGTTTCAGATCGGCAGCAAAGGTGACAATATTAGGAAAGAAAATTGTACGTCAAGGGGTTAAAGAGTGCAATTATATTAAATGTTAGACAGGGTGAGTCACTCAACTCTATCACCTGAATTTTATTCTGAACCATCTGTTGCATGGAAAAATGTTTCAAACAGAAGTTAAGTACCCAGAGGAGCATACTCTTGATATCAAACCGTTTTCTAGTTGACCATAAAGCGAGAGTACTCTTAGATAGTGTCTTTACTACCAGACCCTGCGTTTATCCAAACAAATTAGAATCAACTGTATCGAAAAGTATCATAATCTTCATCTCCTTGAACATAACATAACCTGAAGCATAGCATACAATAAAATTCATAGCACATCATTCCCAATATCTAAATTCCTTCAAAATGTCCAAACAAACCAAAAAACAGCATCCTTTCCTACTGGACCAAACCATAAACAGAAGCATAAAATAAAATCGATTACGTATCATTCCCAAACTCACGATTCTCCCAATTTACTCACTCAGTGTTTCGCGATATCGACCAACCTGACGCGAAATTACGAAGAAACAGTAATCATATCTATAGCCGATTTGAATAAACTTTCAAACCTTCTCGGCGACATTGGCTCTGGATATTAACATGACTTTCTCCTCCATGTCTTAAACGAACCTCATGTGGTGCACGAATCAAAAAGATCAGAGTCGAACCCCATCAGGGGTTCCAAGCCATCTAACGTAACCATACCCTAGGTACCACCGGTCACCATGACCACATATCTCAAAGATATGACCCATCGTAGGGTTTTCTGAGCCAAACATGGCTCGTGCCTGGGCTATTTCCGGCTCGCTCTGATCAAATACTCAAAAAGCACGCTCAAACATGAGAATTGAAGTCGTTAACGTTGACGACTCATGCGTGTACCACAGCTGCTGGGTTTTCGTCTAGCCTACATGGGAAATGTCCAGCGAGCTGATTTGCTGAACAATTCAGTATATTTCCATTAGATAAACCCCAAACGTTTACTAATTGGTCACTTAGGTCAAGGCCTACCTCGCTGGACTATGCTCTGCGGCTCTTGGTGACGGTTTGATATGGAAGGAGAAAGGCGAAGTTATTCAAAAAGGATACTTCAGAGTATTCATTCAATTATTATTCGGTTACTTTTCTGAATCGACATCGTTGAAATCGCGAGACGTCATCAGCTTCAGTTTCAGTAAATTCTGTATGATAAGCCTTTGGAGCCTTACAAACAAAACTACAAATCCAATTGTACAAACAGTGAATTGAAATTATATACATTTGCAACTAATAATCGTGTTGGAACAATTTCACATCCTTCTAACCCTAACCGGGAAGAAGGAATTTACGCAACCTCACGGTGGTGGTAACTCGCGTTACAATTCAAAATAACGTGAAGTTCAACGTGAAATTGTGCTAAAAAACACTCAGATCGCTGAAATTGGCCACAGTGGGAGAATCCAGCACTCTAATTTACTCGATATTCCATGCTCCCTCTCGGCGATTATTAATAATCACGCATATTTAAAATTCGCCAGCCGATATCGGGAATCGGGGATAATATTTACGAAACGGTGGTCCGTCAATTTATACGATCGTTTGTAACAATAAATCCCCTCCCTTCTGTCCCTCAATGGGTCGACTTTCCATCAGAGCTTCACGGTCGACTTTTCCGGCCCATTGTGCCCTCCGATAATCGATCGGGCGCGTATATCGTTTTCATCCTGGACGGAGGAACAACGAAGGCACAAAAGAGGGTAAAGGGAACGCCGCCAGAGGGGGTGGAACAGTGTCGTTTCCGGCTGAAGCGACGATATATCTTCCAGCGTTTTCTGTCACGAGGCGAGGGAAATTTATGTTCGTCCTCTCCCGCGAAGGAATCGCTCGGACGTGGATCATAAACCACGGCGACTCCAACTGATTCGTCTGCGAGCTATCAATTAAAAGGACTGTGGGAGCGATCGTGCGCGAAATAATGGGGAATTAAAAGGGACTCTGGAGAGAAGCAGTTTTTGTACTGGACTTCGCTTGTTTAAATGGGAATCGAGGATCGTGGGTTTAGAGGAGGAAGCATATAGGGTGTTCCAGAGATACGTGTTGATACTTCAGGGGATGAATTTATAGGGTGAATTAAATAACAGATTTTATGGGAGCGTTTGTTCTGTTTAGCTTCGTTCGATAACTGCCTGCTATTGACCTGAATTTTAGACAGTTATTTAACTTTTATTCTTCTACTGTGTAGACTGAGGTCTACTGACCTCTACTGTGTAGACTGGGGTCTACTGACCTCTACTGTGTAGACTGAGGTCTACTGACATCTACTGTGTAGACTGGGGTCTACTGACCTCTACTGTGTAGACTGGGGTCTACTGACCTCTACTGTGTAGACTGAGGTCTACTGACCTCTACTGTGTAGAGGTCAGTGATACCATAATGATGCATACAGCGCCATCTCAAATATGTAGCACAGAGACATCTTAAAAACGTCTTAAAAACATCCAGTAAAGTCCTACAAATGTCCAAAATACGTCTCTAAGACGTCAGATGTTACAAATCAGTATGTCTTTAGGACGTCTTAACCCTTTCCCTTACAATTTTCTTTCGTAATATCACCTTTGCTGCCGATCTGAAACGTGAAACTACTTTAAACTGCCAACAGTAAAGCTCCCATTGAGCTAACATAAACGTCTCACGCGATGGTGCGTGATCGGTTACTTGCGAAACATCCTCATCACGCATTACCGCGTAATCGGCAGCGAAGATATTGTAAAAAGTACACGAGCCAGACTAGTCAAAGTAAGGCAAGGAGTTAAGAAACATTTATAAGACGTTTTAAGGACGTCCAAATTACGTCTATAAGACGTTCAGACAAAAATTAGACGTTTTTAAGACGTCCAAAAGCGTAAGTCTTCAGGACGTCCATGTTGTGTGTCTTTAAGACGTTTTAGAGACATAAACTTTGCAAGCCTTTAAGATATACTCTCTTAGACGTTTTTAAGACGTCTAAATTACGTCGTAAGACGTTCAGGCATAAAATCAACATAAAATAAACGTCTTCAAGACATCGTGTGCTATTTAGGATACAAGGAAAATTTCAAATAAATCGACACGCATGTGAACGGAAGTTAAGTGTTTAGGCTCATCATAAAGCATTTTTCAATAGGTTTAGAATCAGTTAGTACCTTATACCTAGAGTTAGCTTCGTACTTCGTTTATGGCCCCAATTCTGGGTCCCGAACCGTACCGTGACAACCGTAAAATCATGAAGCCATAAGGAACTCCGCGTTTCATTTCAATCTTTAGCTTACCCATTTTTATTGCTCATTTTAGAATTTCTAATCTTCTATTTCTTATTTGCGAAGGGCATGTTTACTAGAGTCAAGGGGCTTCTTTACTTTACTGCCTGCCACGGCCACCCTTGCACCGAGCATGGGATTTCCACTACGTCACACGAAAGTGGAAAAACCCAAGACACAATAGTTTTAGGCGTCCGCCTCGGTTTCTACCTCAAGGTCCCATAACCAACCAGAATCAACCACCATAGTCCCACTCCAACACCTTCTTGCCAATAGCAACGAATCCCATCGCTCCATCCCGGTCAAAAACTCCCTACCGAGGTGACCTTGAAAATAGCTTGCGAAATTTTTGTGACTTCTTCCTCGTCTCAATAGAACAGAGAGACACATTTGAATCTTCAATCCAGAATATCAGCTTGAGTCCTAGAAACATAAAGTTTAGTCTCCCATGCAAGGGAGTGGTCCTTCGAGTGTAGAAAGGAAATAGTCGGCACACCACGTGCAATATTCATCAAGGCTCGAACAATTATAATTAACCACGAGCAATTAACATTAAGCTATCAAAAGTACGTGTCTCGTTTAGAAAATACATAAGGAAATAACCACAGAGCGATTCACTAAACAAGAAGCGAATTTCCTCAGGTCTGCAAGCTAAAGCATGTCTTGGAATTTGAACTTTCCCGCAAAGCCAAACGAGTCGCTAAACATTTATTAAGTCCCATGATTGCCTCATAATCCTGTTCCAATTATGCACAACCGAAGCAGCGTTCGAACAGCTCGTTAAGCCAGTTACGCGAAACTGTAGTAAACGTGAACGCAGGTCTCAGACGAAGGCCCCGATGGCGGTCACGGAAACGCGAGAAGGGAAGGACCGCGCTAAGAACAAGATTACTCGGTTAAAAGTTGGCCCGTCTAATTTACTTGTCCCCGCTTATTAGATTCCTTCGACGACGAAAGTTTCCGACAGCCCCAGCTGCGTCGACGTGGAACGACGTCACCGTTAAGGCAACTTCTTAATAATGCAGCGCTGCACCGCCTGTTGCAATATACGGCCTACGAGAGACGACGAAGACCAAAGTCACGGTCGCTGGAGGGCTCCCTGCATGTGTCCTTAACCTGAGTGCTGAGGAGCGACACAGCGTTCTTCTGTTGTGCCAAAATTGCGAAGAGAGTTCCTTCTGTTTATCAGTGTCAATTTTGCGTCTCTTAAGACACAATTCTTTCCATTACAATTGTCTTTGGTAATATTATCACCTTTACTGCCGATCTGAAACGTGTAACTACCTTAAACTGCCAACAGTAAAGCTCCCATTGAGCTAACATAGACGTCTCACGCGATGGTGCGTGATCGGTTACTCGCGGAAAATCCTCATCACGCATTATCGCGTAATCGGCAGCGAAGATATTGTAAAAAGTACACGAGCCAGACTCGTCAGAGTACGGCAAGGGGTTAAAGCGGAAAGGAATGGTTGACGAAGAGAAATTATGTGTATAGGTTACCTGTAACACTTACTTCAAGTGGGAGCAACAAATTTGATCTTGAAAAGTTACCTGAATGGATTTTGCGATGCTCTGCAGAGTGCAGTAGGAAACATGGTAATGGAGTAGAACAATCGAACTTAATTTGCTCTGTTTACAAAAAGCTTCACATGCTTTGTATAGAGAACTATTATTGCAAGAAAAATTAAGTGAATTATAATTTTCTTACTGTATTTCGAGAAATACTGAGGGTCTGATTCCTGATCTCTCAGCTGTGTAAGGATATTGGTTTAATACTTACAGAACTGAAAATGTAAGATTAAATTAAATCAATGAAAGCAAAATGTAAGAATGTAAAACTGTAAGAAAAGGTTAAATAGTAGCAAAAGATCTAGGAGCACATGAATTTGTCCACTTGTGCCATTTTTAGTTGGCCATTATGGGACGTGGAGGAAGCAACGAACGCGCACTTGTTGGAACTA
Organism: Calliopsis andreniformis; assembly: GCF_051401765.1. Classification (NCBI taxonomy): domain Eukaryota; kingdom Metazoa; phylum Arthropoda; class Insecta; order Hymenoptera; family Andrenidae; genus Calliopsis; species Calliopsis andreniformis. The sequence goes on along the minus strand of NW_027480432.1, from coordinate 7,570,754 downwards.
AATGATCGGTGATTTATAACGTCGTGCAGTGGACGATCTATTCGTGGATTTGCCAGAACAAATATCCCATGGGTCAGTAACCGCGGGTAGCTGTGGACAGCCGACACAGCGGGAGCACATTCTGGAAGTCGGCGAGCCATCGAGATCGATACATTGGACCGTGGTTCTGCGGCTAAACGTGGGTTTGGCACTTTTGCGCTGAGTTCTTTTCTTTTTACGAATGGATTCCAACGAGACGGAAAAAGGATTCGGGAAATTACTGTTCGTTATGTTTCGACTTGAGGAAGCTGAGTAATGCTGCTCTTTCTGGGGCCACTGAGGCAACAGAAGGGGATGGTCAATGAAGAAGTGGAGGGGTGTTCCTAATTTTTGTTCCTTTTATGATGTGTGTGTGGTGAGAGAAAAATATGTAGGTGAGCAGGTTTAGGACACTGTCAAATATAAATTTAATAGTGCTCTAATTTATAGTGCACTATGTGAAGCACTGTCAAATTTATATTTGACCAGAAATTATTTTAGAATTCAATACTATGGTTCAATGCTTGTAGTTGATACGTGTAAGGAGTATTATGAATTAAAAATTGCTGTTATAAATAAAACAGAAGGCCAAAAAGAAGAGGACATTTAAAATTAGAGAAGCTAAAGATGAAAAATGAATAGAAGAAGGGGAAGCTAAGCTAGAAAATATAAGAGAAGAAAATGCAGCATCCACAAAATAGACTAAATAAAATAAGAAGCGAAATATTTAGTAAAGAAAAATAAGTAGAAGAAATACATTATAATTACTCTCGTTAAATATCTTTGTTACTCATAAATGTAAACCTGGGTCTACACTATATGTTATACAACAAAGTCATATAACTTTTCAGAGAACAGAAAGGACACACATGTATAACATCCCTCTTTATAAAAATCACTACGTTTTCTAAACTTTTCTAACATCTAATTTTCTAAAAAGTTATATAACTTTGTGATGCAACATACACAGGATGAGCCTCATTACTGTATCACTTAAACTTTCTTATAAACTGTTGCACGAGGAAATGTTTCAAATGGAAGCTGTTTGGTATCAAAAGGAGTATACTAAAAAGCAGCTTGCCCTCGACACCAAACAGCTTTCATTTGAAACATTTTTTCCTCCCATGAATAGTTTAAAGAACATTCAAGTGATACAGTTACGAGACTCAGCCTATAGTGCAAACCCACCTCAAAATTTCTTACATCAAAATAGAATCTATTATCTCAATAAACATCTCTCTAAGAATAGCTTATAAATAGCTTTATTTACCATTATTTTATGAAATATATCCATAAAAAGACATGATTCATAACAAGAAAACTAACTTATTATGTCAGCAGAGATTAATATAATGTATAGAGATGTATCACAATAATTATTAAAAACAAGAGCATTTAAAGTCCCTCATTTTATTAATCCCAATTAATTCCTAAGCTTCCCCAAAAAACCTCTTTTTATATCCCTCTGAAAAGTTGATTCATTATTAAGGAAGCAATTAATTTGACAAATTCATATCATAAATAGGTTCGCTACCCCTTTCCCTATGATAAATAAACCCCTGAACGAATAGAAATCGGGACATTTCCCTTGCTCAGAACGATAATAACCTCGCCACGTGATTTCTGGGAAAACATTCGTATCGTGTGCACGCGAGAGGGATCGAAAAGCTCGATGGATCCTCCGCGGACGTTCCCCAACTTTTTCAATGGCGGTCAGCATTCTCGGAACGTCGTTCCGTTATTGTTGTTTCCGTTCTCGTTCGAACGAAATACGGGCCGCGGAAGCGTTCGTGACCGAGCGCCAAGTGTTGCCGCGGGATCTCGTTCGAGATTAAACCAGCCGCGGTATATGTTCACGAAATCGGCGAGCAGTTCGATTAAGTTCTAGTTTGCACGCAGCTGAACGATCACGTTAGCTGTTTTGTATTTTCTTTTCGGGGGAGAGGGCTGAAATTGGTCGAAATAGACGATGAAATGGGATTCTAATAAAAAGAAACTTGAAGGAAGTGAAGGAAATCACACCAAGATTGTAGATGAAAAATAAATAAATAAATCTTGATTCTTAAATCACATCGAAATAGATGATGAAATGTGATCCCCATAAAAAGAATTGAAAAAGTGAAGAAAATCACACCGAGAATTAAGAAATGAGCAATGAAGGGGGTCCTAATAAAATAACATCAAAAAAGTAAAAAAATCATAATAAGGCAGATGAAGAGAAACAGTAGAATAAGACAATCTCAAGTCAGACGCAGCGAAGTTAGTAGCATAAGTAATCCCAAATCAGAAATAGCGAAGTCAGCAAAATAAGTAGTCACATATCAGACGTGGTGGAGTAAGTGGAACAAACAGTCTCACATCAGACATACAGAAGTGAGTAGTATAAACTTAATATAGTAGTAATTCAGTATATAGTAACGCCCAAAGAAGATACCAGCAGAGTCAGTAGAATAAGTCAATCTTATGTCAGACAGAACAAGTCAGTAGAATAAGTCAATCTTAGGTCAGAAATAACAAGTCAGTAGAATAAGTCAATCTTAGCTCAGACATTACAAAGTCAGTAGAACAAGTCAGTATTAAATCAGACATCGCGATATCAGTAGAATAAGTTAGTCCCAAGTCAGCCATACGAAACTCATTGTCACTAGAATAAGTCCCATGTCAGACACGCTTCACGCTTTCAGCGTTTTCTCAACCATTAATAACTCTGACACAGGACCACAAACGCAATTTCATCAGTCTTAATTTTCATCTTATTTTAGCATGCTCTGTAGAAACACTCCTCAAAATTTCTAACACCTGTGAACCAACAATCTGTATATAGATACTACATTCTCCCCATTTTTCTACATCTTGAAGCTTTCCATAAATACATACACTATCCCCAATCTACTTATCATTATATTATTTTCCATAGACCATCAATGCAGCATAAGATGAGTATTAATACGATAACTGCCATACTACCCATAAATAATTCACAATTCTCACACCCCATAAGTAACACTAACATACACAATTACGATTAGTATTAACAAAAAATTATAATAGTAGCTAATCATAAGAAAAAAACCATAGTAGAATATTTATCTTACAAATCTGTTTCTGTACTCACAAAGATGAATTCAAAATAATTTGTTTCCAAGTTGAAGTCACTGCTAAAGTGATACAATTTTTAGCGAATTTATTCTGGCAGTCATCGTGTTAACAAGGACATAGCATTTCCCTCATATCGAGGCAGCACGTCATGAAAGTGACCACTTCGTGGACTTTCTACCAGAAGCCACGAGAAAGCTTGTTGAACCGTGGCCACGGGACTGGGTGGACGTTGTAAACCGGAAGTGCTCGCCTCTACTACGCACAGCGGGGCGGTCCCTTTAATTGCGTGATGTCACGACCACTTTCATTAACTCGCTTTCCCGCGAGAGATTCAATTTTTCGACAATGCTGGCAAACGAGGTCTTCTGAAAGATGGAATGGAAAAATCGATGGCCACGCTGTGGGCGAAAGTCGAAGGTCGATGGCTTTGGAAACCTTTGGAGGAAAATTTGTTTCATACAGGGTGTTCTAAAACTTATGGTTTTGGAATACACAATTCCAGAAAACGAAGCGTGACATCAGAAACCTTTATTCTACATTTTCGTCTCATTTTTTCACATAGAATCACACCTCTTCTACTTGTTGCAGAAGCGTGACATCAGAAATCTACAACAACAAACCTTCTACAACAAGTAGAAGAGGTGTGATTCTATATGAAAAAATGAGACGAAAATGTAGAATAAAGGTTTCTGATGTCACGCTTCTACTTGTTGTAGAAGACGTGTGATTCTATATGAAAAAATGAGACGAAAATGTAGAATAAAGGTTTCTGATATGACGCTTCGTTTCCTGGAAAATTGATTTTGAATTTGGCGGAGTACAAGTGTATTGAAGTATAGCTTTTGATAGTTGAGGGGAAAAGGGAATGCTTATAGTGTATAGTAGTGACAGTCAGTGGTCAGACTGAGTGTTCTTACTTTGTGTATCTTTCAAGCATTCAAAACTGTGCTTTCGTAAGCTTGCACCCAACCATAATTCCAACTCAATTTTTTCAAAAGAGTTTATTCTATATTTTCGACTTATTTTTTCATATAAAATCACCTCCTTTCCACTTGTACCATCAGCTATGGGACACCCTGTATATGTGAGAGATAAAATACTGTGTTTGGTTAAAAATTGATACGAGTTACTCAAATAATAACAATACAGATTACTCAAAATTATTGTAATTTTCGAAACGTAAAATGCTATCCTATAAATATGAAATATATGGAAATATTAAATGAGCTTGGTCAGGTAGTGTTTTATATTTTCAGAAGATATTTTTAACTAACATCGTATTGTTTGTCAGAGGGAGAACTGTTTGTCAGGGATAGTAATAATTAATACATAATTATTGCACTGTGTTTACGAACGTATTTATTTTTATTTCCCATATGCGTGCGTTCGTAATTGTCGTTTCGTGTCACAGTAATTTACGTTAATATTAATAGACAAATGTGTTTACACTGTTTTATAATCGATTCCTGAGAGAGCTACCTGCACTGCAGTTACAGCGTGACATGTTTCTATTTTGTAGCTTGTGATCAATTTCTAAGGATATCTGTAAAGAAAATTTCCAAGTTTATTTCGTCAAATCAATTTAGATTTAAGAAGAATGAATATTGAAGAATATCCTTAGGTTTCCTCCTCTTCCTTTAATTTATTTAAATTCTACTTTCTGTCAAGAAATCTTTAAAAAGATTCACTAATTCAGAACTGACTAAACTTCTAATGAGAGAAAAATTGTCAAGAATTTTACTTCATCCTAAATTAAAATTCTTAATTAAAAAATAACATTGTTTGATTTTATTAAAAATCTAACAGACCAACTGTATTTTCTAAATCCTGTTTAAAACAAACATAATCGCATAAATGTTCTAAGCTAAAAATACAAGGCAAGGATTAAAATGTCCTAAGCCATGTACTCAAGGAGTCCTTCCTTAACATCCTTCACACTACCAATCAAACAAGAGGCAGTAAAAAGCAAATAAAGAACAAGTAAGAAGCATCAAGAATAAAGAAACACCAGAAAAAAAATTCCAGAAACGCTATTCCATGGTCCACATTCATAAATCTTCCCTCCCTAACGAGCTCCAAACGTACATAGACCAGCCATAAAACACAATCGTCAGTCTCTCACGTATTTCACGTCGCGAGGAATTAAAGCGTTCGCCTGTCCCAGCAGCTAAACGCAGAACGCTTCAACGCGATTTATAATTACGTCCTGTAATGAGCCCCGACGTCAGCTACGATGATCGAGGAACGCGTCGAGAAAGGGACGTTTCTGTCTGTTTAACGAGCTCGCGATGCGCCCTAGCGAAATTAAGCGATAAAAATTATAATCGGCCGTGTGTACGCTAAGAGATCGCAATAAAGGTGGGCGCCAGCAGCGAGGCAGCCCGTGGAAATGTAATATCGCTGGAAGTACTTTTTGCGATTTAAGTTAATAAACAGGCACGAACGCTTCCTCTCGCTGTCGTAAAGTTCCTATTAAATCTTAGCGCACGCGACGCTCTCGCATTTGCATCGACCGTATTCGTATTAATGGAACTTTCCCCTGAAAACGTACGCGAAAAGGAGGATTTCCTGTTTCCCTGCATCGACTGCTTTGGAAATTAGTCGATCATGCTCGAGACAATTTTGTGGACGTTCGTTGTGGGATGGATAATTGAATATCTTTTTTGGATTGTGTTTAGGTACTGAGTGAAGGCGGTCTATGTCGTCTGTTTGAATCCCAGATAGCACACGACGTCTTGAAGACGTTTATTTTATTTCCAGATAGCACACGACGTCTTGAAGACGTCTGTTTTATGTTCATTTTATGCCTGAACGTCTTACGACGTAATTTAGACGTCTTAAAAACATCCAACGTACGTCTTAAAGACTTATGAAATTTACGTTCATAAGGCGTCTTAAAGACACTCTACATGGACGTCTTAAAAATGTCTATTTTTTGTCTGAACATCTTATAGACGTAATTTGAACGTCTACAAGCCGTCTTGTGAGTGTCTTTTAAAACGTTCTAAAGAGATACTGATTTGTAACATCGGACGTCTCAGAGATGTCTTTTGGACATTTTTAGGACTTTACTGGATGTTTTTAAGACGTTTTTAAGATGCCTCTGTGCTATTTGGGTTACGACATAATTTAGACGTCTTAAAAACATCCAAGAGCGTACATCTTAAAGACTTGCAAAGTTTACGTCTGTAAAACGTCTTAAAGACACACTACATGGACGTCTTAAAGACTTACGCTTTTGGACGTCTTAAAAACGTCTAATTGTTGTCTGAACGTCTTATATACGTAATTTGGACGTCCTTAAGACGTCTTATAAATGTTTCTTAAGACGTCTTAAAGACATACTGATTTGTAACATTGGACGTCTTACAGACGTCTTTTGGACATTTTTAGGACTTTACTGGATATTTTTAAGATGTTTTTAAGATGTCTCTGTGCTATTTGGGTTTTCATTTTATGCCTGAACGTATTACGACATAATTTAGACGTCTTAAAAACATTCAAGAGCTTTCATCTTAAAGACTTGCAAAGTTTATGTCTATAAAACGTCTGAAAGACACACCACATGGAATGAAATTTGGGAATGAATTAATGTGCTCTCAGGTGGAGAGGAATTCAGAGTTTTGTGTTTGATTTTAGGGGAAGTGTTTGTTTATTTTCTCGATGAGGGACTGAAATCAGCGAGTTTTTAATTGGGATTAAGGAAGACACTGGGAATGCTTGAAAGAAGTCTTGAGAATGAGTGGATGTTAGAGGAGATGATATTGTGTATGTAAGAAATAGTAGTATACGAATTTATGGAATATTATATTTATGGAGCTGAATAGAATAATTGTATTTTATTTTGTAAATGTACTCATTTAAGATGTATTGAAACAAATCAGACAATAAACACTAGGAAATTTCTTAAGGGATATTTAACCCCAAGAGGTTTTATTGTATATTTTGCAGTTATGCATGAATTTAAGAAAAACTAAACATACACATGTGTGCCAGTCTTCTTCAAGAGATTAAAATTAAATTTACATTTTAGGGGGTATTTTACCAAACTTTTTTGGCTAATTTTTTTCTACTATCATACCTAAAATAATATCAGAAGCATAACTAGTATATGTATATGTATATATAAAAAGAAAATGAAACTAAACTATGCTAAGTAAGAATCACTCAATCACAAAGCAACTAAAACACTTTCAAATGTGTCTTAATAATAAAAAGAAAATGTGATAGTCCATAATAAAAACACTCATTTCTTATCATAAATGAGTCATAAAAAATTGCAGCTGAAAAATCAGCTTCATGAACATCGAGGGTAGATCGAAGGACATTTGAATAATGTTCATCGAGTGTCGCAAGTCTGACAGGATAAGGCACATAGAAAATGGACGTGTAACGAAAAACAGCGATCGCCTTGAAGGAAACGTATGCAGATGGTGATGACAGTTCATTCTGCAAGTCATAAACTGATCAAGCACATGGATCTGGGGAACGTGGAGTGCAACTACGAAAAAGCTAGTCTTGCAAATTTAATGAAACGTTTTCGTAATACAGCGTGGCTTCATAAACAAGGATTTTGGGGTGTTTTTTAAGTCGACGCCTATAGAAAATTCAGAAAGTAATATTGGCCTGGATCACTGAATTGATCCACATGCAAAATAGCTACTTTTTTAGGGTACTATGTCAAAGTGGCAAATTACTCTTGGTTGCTCAAATTATTATTGAATATGTAGACAATCATGTTTAATTAGCAATTAATTTACTGCTATCTTTTAAAATATTTAAATTTCACCAATATCAGTCAAGTTTTTTGAAAATTAAGCAAGAAGACAAAAATTTTATTGTATATTTTCTACTTATTTTTTTCCTGCTGAGTCATCAACTTACATTTGTACCATTAGTTTTGTAACAATCTGTATTTGAAGCCTTAATGATTAATTAAATGAAAGGTTATATTTAACTCTGAATTATTAACTCTGAATTATATTACTCTCTGCTATTATTATTAATACTTGAAATTTAATCACAAAATTATCCTACTTCTTTTATAATATCTTAAATTCATATAATCTATAATTGCATATAATATTCAAATATCTGTAAACAAATTTAATTAGTCATAACAAGAAGTATGCAAGCA